>NW_028301540.1:697500-1395000 GCF_042242905.1 Orbicella faveolata
TTTTTTTTTTGAGCTTTCAGCTTGTGGGCCGAAATAGAGCCCCACTTCACTTTAAGACTGAAGGAGTAGCCGACACCGCCTTAAGCGCACCGTGATTTTGACCAACTTCGGCTCGATTTGCCGGAACTTGGGGAATATTTTCCAGTTCCGGGCACTGTAAACTACTTCCTGAGGGCCTTGCTTTGCAGTGAAATGGGCACAGCATAACTTTGTGAACGCTCACTTTCGAGCTTGTTGACCGAAATATACAGCCACGTTACTTTAAGACTCAAAGAGTAGCCGAGACTGCTTTATGCGCATTGTGATTTTGACAAACTTCGGCTCGATTTCCCGGAACTTGGGGGATACTTTGATGTCCCGGAAACTGTAAACTATCTCCTGATGTGGCTTGGCTCGCAGTGAAATGGACACAGCAAAACTTTTTGAAGTTTCACTTTCGAGCTTCTGGGCCGAAATATAGCCCGAGTTCACTTTAAGAATGAAAGAGTAGCCGAGACCGCCTTACGCGCATCGTGATTTTGACAAAATTCGGCTCGATTTGCTCGAACTTGGGCGATATTTTCCAGTCCCGAGGAGTCTAAACTAACTCCTGATGGCCTTAGTTTGCAGTGAAATGAACACAGTAACACTTTTTGAAGGCTTATTTTCGAGCTTCTGGGATGAAATATAGCCCCGCTTCACTTTAATACTAAAAGAGTAGCCGAGACCGCCTTACGAGCATCGTGATTTTGACCAAGTTCAGCTCGATTTCCCGGAACTTGGGGGATATTTTCCAGTCCGGGGGAGTTTAAACTAACTCCTGATGGCCTTGGTTTGCAGTGAAATAGACACAGGAAAACTTTTTGAACTTTCACTCTCGAGCTTGTGGGCCGAAATATAGCCACACTTTACTTTAAAACTAAAACAGTAGCCGAGAGCGCATTTCGCGCATCGTGATTTTGATCAACTTCGGCTCGCTTTCCCGGAACTTGAGGAATATTTTTCAGTCCCGGGGACCCTAAGCTACCTTTGATAGGTTTGGTTTGCAGTGAAATGCACACAGCAAAACTTTTTCAACGCTCACTTTGGAGCTTCTGGACAGAAATATAGCCCGACTTTACTTTAAGACTGAAAGAGTAGCCGAAACCGCCTTACGTATATCGTAATTTTGACGAACTTCGAATGGATTTCCCGGAACTTGGGGTATACTTTCCAGTCCCTTGGAGCTAAACTAACTCCTGCTGGCCTTGGTTTGAAGTGAAATGGACACAGGAAAACTTTTTGAACACTCAGTTTCGAGCTTCTGGGCCGAAATACAACCGTACTTCACTTAAAGACTGAAATAGTAGCCGAGACCACCTTACGAGCATCGTGATTTTGATCAAGTTCAGCTCGATTTCCCGGGACTTGGGGGATATTTTCCAGTCCGGGGAACTTTAAACTAACTCCTGATGGCCTTGGTTTGCAGTTAAATGCACAAAGCGTAACTTTTTAAAGGGTCACTTTCGAGCTTCTGGGCGGAAATATAGCCCCACTTTACTTTAAGACTGAAAGAGTAGCCGAGACCGTCTTACGCGCATCGTGATTTTGCCCAACTTCCGTTCGATTTCCTGGAACTTCGGGGATATATTCCAGTCCCGGGGACTCTAAACTAACTGCTGATGGCCTTGGTTTGCAGTGAAATGGACACAGCACATTTTTTTGAACGCTCACTTTCGAGCTTCTCGGCCGAAATATAGCCCTACATCACTTTAAGACTGAAAGAGTAGCCGAGACCGCCTTACGCGCATCGTGATTTTGACAAAATTCGCCTCGATTTCCCCGAACTTGGGCGATATTTTCCAGTCCCGAGGAGTCTAAACTACCTCCTGATGGCCTTGATTTGCAGTGAAATGAACACAGGCTTATTTTCGAGCTTCTGGGATGAAATATAGCCCCACTTCACTTTAAGAATGAAAGAGTAGGCGAGACCGCCTTACGCGCATCGTAAATTTGACCAACTGCGGCTCGATTTCCCGGAAGTTGGCGAATATTTTCAATTTCCGGGGAACCTAAACTACCTTCCGATGGCATTAGTTTGCAGTTAAATGGACACAGCAAAACTTTTTGAACGCTCAGTTTCGAGCTTCTGGGTCGAAATATAGCCCCACTTAACTTTAAGACTGAAAGAGTAACCGAGACCGCCTTACGCGCATCGTGATTTTGGGATACTTCGGCTGGATTTCCCGTAAATAGGGGGATATTTTCCAGTCCCGGGGACTCTAAACTAACTCATGATGGCCTTGGCTTCCAGTGAAATGGACACAGGAACACATTTTGAACGCGCACTTTCGAGCTTGCTGGCCGAAATATAGCCCTACTTCTGTTTAAGACTGAAAGAGTAGGCGGGAGCGCCTTACGCGCATTGTGATTTTGAGGATGTTCGGCTCGATCTGGCGAAACTTGGGAGATATTTTCCAGTCCCAAAGTCTCTAAACTCACTCCTGATTGTCTAAGATGTGAGTGAAATAGAGACAAAAATTTTTGAACCCTTACTTTCGAGCTTCTGGAGTTAATGGCCTTGATTTGCAGTGAAATGAACACAGGCTTATTTTCGAGCTTCTGGGATGAAATATAGCCCCACTTTACCTTAAGACTGAAAGAGTAGCCGAGACCCCCTTAAGCGCATCGTGATTTTGACTAACTTCGGGTGGATTTCCCGTAACTTGGGGGATATTTCCAGTCCCTTGGACGCTAAACTAAGTCGTAATGGCCTTGTTTTGCAGTGAAATGGACACAGCAAAACCTTTTAAACACTCAGTTTCGAGCTTCTGGCCGAAATATTGCCCCACTTCACTTTAAGACTGAAAGAGTAGCCGAGACCGCCGTACGCGCGTCGTGATTTTGACCAACTTCGGTTAAATTTCCCGGAAATTGGGGGATGTTTTCCAGTCCCGGGGACCCTAAACTGAGCCCCGACGTCCTTGGTGTGCAGTAAAATGAACACAGCAAAACTTTTAGAACGCTCACTTTTGAGCTTCTGGGCCGAAATATAGCTCCACTTTACTTTAATAGTTAAAGGGTAGTCGAGACCGCCTTACGCCCATCGTAATTTTGAGCAACTTCGGCTCGATTTCCCGGAACTTGGGGGATATTTTCCAGTCCCGCGGACTCTAAAGTAACTCCTGATGGCCTTGCTCTGGAGTGAAATGGCCACAGCACAAGTTTTTGAACGCTCACTTTTGAGCTTCTGGGCGGAAATATTGCCCCAGTTCACTTTAAGAATGAAAAAGTAACCGGGAGCGCCTTACGCGCATCCTGATTTTGACCAACTTTGGCTCGATTTCCCGGGAAATGGGGGATATTTTCCGGTACCGGGGACTCTAAACTAACTCCTGATTGCCTTGGTTTGCAGTGAAATGGACACAGCAGAACTTTTTGAATGGTCACTTTTGAGCTTCTGGGCCGAAGCATAGCCCTACTTCACTTTAAGACTGAAAGACTAGCCGAGACCGCCTTACGCGCATCGTGATTTTGGGCTACTTCGGCTCGATTTCCCGCAACTTGGGAGATAATTCCCAGTCCTGGGCACTCTAAACTAATTCCTGATGGCCTTGGTTTTCAGTGAAACGGACACAGTCAAACTCTTTGAACGTTCACTTTCCAGCTTCTGGGCCGAAATATAGCGCCATTTCACTTTAAGACTGAAAGAGTAGCCGGGACCGCCTTACGCGCATGGTAATTTTGTCGAACTTCGGCTTGATTTCCTGGGACTTGGGGGATATTTTCCAGTCCCGGAAGCTCTAAACTAACCTCTGAATGCCTTGGTTTTTAGTGAAATGGACACAGGTAAAAGGGGCGCACGCTAGGTTTCGAGGTTGTAGGCCGAAATATAGCCCCACTTTATTTTAAGACTGAAAGTGTACAAGAAACCGTCTTAAGCGCATCGACATTTTTAGCCACTATGGCTCGATCTGCCAAAACTTGGGGGATATTTTCCAGTCCTGGGGACTCTACCCTAGCTCTTCATGGCCTTAGTTTTCAGTCAAATGGTCACAGGTAATAGGAGCTCACGCTCGGTGTCGAGCTTCTAGGCCGAAATGTAGCCCCAGTTCATTTTAAGACTGAAAGAGTAAACGAAACTGCCGTAGGCTTATCGTAATTTTAAGAAAGTATGGCTCAATTTGCCGAAACTTGGAGGATAGCTTCCAGTCTCGAGGATTCTAAACTATCTCCTGATGGACTTAGTTCTTAGTGAAATGGACACAGGTAAAAGGAGAGCACGCTCGGTGTCGAGCTTGTAGAACCGAAATATAGCCCCACTTCATTTTCGGAGTAAACGAGTAGCGGAGACCACCTTACGCGCATCGTGATTTTGAGCATCTTTGGCTCGATTTGCCGGAATTCGGGAAATATTTTCCAGTCCCGAGGACTCTATGCTAACTCCTGTTGAGCTTAGTTTTCAGTGATATGTGCACAGGCAAAAGGAGCGCACGCTCGGTGTTGAGCTTGTCGGCCGAAATATAGCCCCACTTCATTTTAAGACTGAAAGAGTAGCCGAGACCGCCTTACGCGCATCGTGATTTTGAGCAACTTTGGCTCGATCTGCCAGAATTTGGGAAAAAATTTTCCAGTCCCAAGGACTCTAAACTAACTCCTGATGGACTAAGATGTCAGTGAAATGGACACAGGTAAAATTAGCGCACGCCCGGTCTCGAGCTTCTAGGTCGAAATATAGCCACCCTTAATTTTAAGACTGCAAGAGTAGCCTAGACCGCATTACGCGCATCGTGATCCTGGGCCACTTTTGCTCGATTTCCCGGAAGTTGGCGAATAATTTAAAGTCCCGGGGACGCTAAACTAACTCCCGATGACCTTGGTTTGCAGTTTAATGAGCACAGCAAGACATTCTGAACGCTCACCTTCGAGCTTCAGGGCCAAAATATAGCCCTACTTAAATTTAAGACTGAAAGAATAGCCGAGAGCCCGTTACGCGCATCGTAATTTTCATCAACTTCGGCGCCATTTCCTGGAACTTGGAGAATATTTTCCAGTCGCGGGGACTCTAAACTAACTCCTGATGGCCTTGGTTTGCAGTTAAATGGACACAGCAAAACTTTTTGAACGCTCGCTTTCGAGCTTGTGGGCCTTAATATAGCCACACTTCACTTTAAGACTGAAACAGTAGCCGAGACCGCGTTACGCGCATCGTGATTTTGATCAACTTCTGCTCGCTTTCTCGGAACTTGGGGAATATTTTCCAGTCCCGGGGACTCTAAACTAACTCCTGATGGCCATGGTTTGCAGTGAAATTCACACAGCACAAGTTTTTGAGCGCACACTTTCGAGCTTCTAGGCCGAAATATAGTCCCACATCACTTACGACTTAAAGAGTAGCCGAGACCGGCGTGCGCGCATCGTGATTTTGACCAACTTGGGGTCGATATTCCGGAACTTGGGGAATATTTTCCAGTCCCAGGGACTCTAAACTAACTCTTGATGGCCTTGGTTTGCAGTGAAATGGAGAGAGCAAAACTTTTTGAACGCTCACCCTCAAGCTTCTGGGCCGAAATGTAGCCCCACTATACTTTAATACTGAAAAAGTAGCTGAGACCGCCTTAGGCGCATCGTGACTTTTACAAACTTCGGGTGGATTTCCGGGAACTTGGCGGATATTTTCCAGTCCCTTGGACGCTAAACTCGGTGCCGATGGCCTTGTTTTGCAGTAAAATGGACACAGCAAAGCTTTTTTAACCCTCACTTTCGAGGTTGTGGGCCGAAATATAGCCATACTTCACTTTAAGACTGACACAGTAGCCGAGACTACGTTACGCGCATCATCAATTTGATCAACTTCGGCTCGATTTCCCGGGACTTAAGGGATATTCTCCAGTCCCGGGGACTCTAAACTAACTTCTGATGGCCTTGGTTTGCACTGAAAGTGACAGAGCAAAACTTTTTAAACACTCACTTTCGAGCTTCTGGGCCGAAATATTGCCCCACTTCACTTTAAGACTGAAAGAGTAGCCGAGACCACCTTACGCACATCGTGATTTTGACCAACTTCGCCTCGATTTACCGGAACGTGGGGGAGATTTTCCAGTTCCGAGGACTCTTAAGTAACCCCTGATTGCCTTGGTTTGCATTGAAATGGATACAGCAAAACTTTTTGAACGCTCACTTTTGAGGTTCTGGGCCGAAATATAGCCCCACTTCACTTTAAGACTGAAAGAGTAGCCGAGAAGGTCTTACGCGCATCGTAATTTTGACCAACGTCTACTCTATTTTCCGGAACTTGGGAAATACATTCCACTCCTGGGGACTCTAAACTAACTCCTGATAGATTTGGTTTCCAGTGAAATAGACACAGTAATTGCTTTTTGAGCTTTGAGCTTGTGGCAGAAATAGAGCCCTACTTCACTTTAAGACTGAAGGAGTAGCCGACACCGCCTTAAGCGCACCGTGATTTTGACCAGCTTCGGCTCGATTTGGCAGAGCTTGGGGGATATTTTCCAGTCCCGAGGACTCTAAACTAACTCCTGATTGTCTTGGTTTTCTGTGAAATGGACACAGCGAAACTTTTTGAACGCTCAATCTCGAGCTTCTGGACCGAAATATAGCCACACTTTACTTTAAGACTGAAAGAGTAGCCGAGAGCGTGTTGCGCAAATCGTGATTTTGAGCAACTTCGGGTCGGTTTCCCGGAAGTTTGGGGATATATTCCATTTCCGCGGGCTCTAAACTAACTCCTGATGGCCTTGGTTTTCAGTGAAATGGACAAAGGAAAGCTTTTTGAACACTCTCTTTGCAGCTTCTGGGCTGAAATAGAATCCCACTTCACTTTCAGACTGAAATAGTAGCCGAGACCGCCTCACGCGCATCGTGAGTTAGACCAAGTTTAGCTCGATTTCACGCAACTTTTGGGATATATTCCAGTCCGCGGGACTCTAAACTAACTCCGGATGGCCTTGGTTTGCACCTAAATGCGCAGAGTATAATTTTTGGAACGCCCACTTTGGAGCTTCTGGGCCAAAATATAGCCCCACTTCACTTTAAGACTGAAAGAGTAGCCGAGATCGCCTTACGCGCATCGTGATTTTGACCATTTTCGGATCGATTTCTCGGAACTTGGGGGATATTTTCCGGTCCCGGGGACTCTAAAATAACTCCTGATCGCCTTGGCTTGCATTGAAATGCACAGAGCAAAACTCTTTGAACGCTCACCTTCGAGCTTCCTGGCCGAAATAAAGCTCCACTTTATTTTAAGACTTAAAGAGTAACCGAGACCACCTTACGCGCATTGTGATTTTGACAAACTTCGGGTGGATCTCCCGGAACTTGGGGAACATTTTCCAGTACCTTGGACGCTAAACTAACTGCTGATGGCCTTGTTTTGCAGTGAAATGGACACAGCAAAACTTTTTGAACGCTCACTTTCGAGCTTGTGGGCCGAAATATAGCCACACTTTACTTTAAGACTTAAACAGTAGCCGAGACAGCATTTCGCGCATCGTGATTTTGATCAACTTCGGCTCGCTTTCCCGGAACTTGGGGAATATTTTCCAGTCCCGGGAACCCTAAACTAACTTTTGATAGCTTTGGTTTGCAGTGAAATGCACACAGCAAAACTTTTTGAACGCTCACTTTCGAGCTTCTGGACAGAAATATAGCCCCACTTCACTTTAAGACTGAAAGGGTAGCCTAGACCGTTTTGGGAGGATCGTGATTTTGACCAACTTCAGCTTGATTTACCGGAACTATGGGAATATTTTCCAGTGCCAAGGACGCTAAACTAACTCGTGATGGCCTTGTTTTTCAGTCAAAGAACACAGCAAAACTTTTTGAACGCTCACTTTCGAGCTTCTGGGCCGAAATATAGCCCCACTTCACTTTAAGACTGAAACAGTAGCCGATACCGCATTTCGCGCATCGTGATTTTGATCAACGTCGGCTCGCTTTCCCGGAACTTGGGGAATATTTTCCAGTCCCGGGAACCCTAAACTAACTTTTGATAGCTTTGGTTTGCAGTGAAATGCACACAGCAAAACTTTTTGAACGCTCACTTTCGAGCTTCTGGACAGAAATATAGCCCCACTTCACTTTAAGACTGAAAGGGTAGCCTAGACCGTTTTGGGAGGATCGTGATTTTGACCAACTTCAGCTTGATTTACCGGAACTTGGGGAATATTTTCCAGTGCCAAGGACGCTAAACTAACTCGTGATGGCCTTGTTTTTCAGTCAAAGAACACAGCAAAACTTTTTGAACGCTCACTTTCGAGCTTCTGGGCCGAAATATAGCCCCACTTCACTTTAAGACTGAAACAGTAGCCGATACCGCATTTCGCGCATCGTGATTTTGATCAACTTCGGTTCGATTCCCCGAAACTTGGGCAATATTTTTCAGTCCCGGGGACTCTAAACTAACCCCTGATGGCCTTGGTTTGCAGTGAAATGGACACAGCAAAACTTTTTGAACGCTCACTTTCGGGCTTCTGGCCCGAAATATACCCTACTTCACTTTAAGAGAAAAAGAGTAGCCGAGACCACTTTAGTGGCATTGTGATTTTGACCAACCTCCGCTCAATTTCCCGGACCTTGGGGCATATTTTCTTGTCCCGGGGACGCTAAACTAACTCCTGATGGCCTTGGTTTGCAGTGAAATGAACACAGCAAAACTTTTCGAACGCTCACTTTCGGGCTTCTGGCCCGAAATATAGCCCCACTTCACTTTAAGACTGAAAGAGTAGCCGAGACTACCTTACCCAAATCGTGATTTTGACCAACTTCGGCTCGATTTCGCGGAAATTGGGGGATATTTTCCAGTTCCGGGCACTGTAAACTACTTCCTGAGGGCTTTGCTTTGCAGTGAAATGGGCACAGCATAACTTTTTGAACGCTCACTTTAGAGCTTCTGGGCCAAAATATACAGCCACGTCACTTTAAGACTCAAAGAGTAGTCGAGACTGCTTTACGCGCATCGCGATTTTGACAAACTTCGGCTCGATTTCCCGCAACTTGGGGGATATTTTGATGTCCCGGAGACTGTAAACTACCTCCTGATGTAGCGTGGTTCGCGGTGAAATGGACACAGCAAAACTTTTTGAACTTTCACTTTCGAGCTTCTGGGCCGAAATATAGCCCGAGTTCACTTTAAAAAATGAAAGAATAGCCGACACCGCCTTACGCGCATCGTGATTTTGACCAACTTTGGCTCGATTTCCCGGGAAATGGGGAATATTTTCCGGTACCGGGAACTCTAAAGTAACTCCTGATTGCCTTGGTTTGCATTGAAATGGAGAGAGCAAAACTTTTTCAACGCTCCCCTTCGGGCTTCTGACCCGAAATATAGCCCCACTTGAGTTTAAGACTGAAAGAGTAGCCGACACCGTCTTACGCGCATCGTGATTTTGACCAACTTCGGCTCGATTTCCCGAAACTTCGGGGATATATTCAAGTCCCAAGGAGTCTAAACTAACCCCTGATGGCGTTGGTCTGCAGTGAAACTGACACAGAAAATTTTTTTGAACGCTTACCTTCGAAATTCTGGGCCGAAAGATAGCCCCACTTCACTTTATGACTGAAAGAGTAGCCGAGACCGCCTTAGACGCATCGTGATTTTGACCAACTTCGCCTTGAGTTGCCAGAACTTAAGGGATATTTTCCAGTCCCGTGGACTCTAAACTAACTCATGATGGCCTTGGTTTTCAGTTAAATTGAGAGAGCAAAACTTTTTGAACGCTCACTTTCGAGCTTCTGGGCCGAAATATACCGCCACGTCACTTTAAGACTAAAAGAGTAGCCGAGACTGCTTTACGCGCATCGTGATTTTGACAAACTTCGGCTCGATTTCCCGGGACTTGGGGGATATTTTGATGTCCCGGACACTGTAAACAATCTGCTGATGTGGCTTGGTTTGCGGTGAAATGGACACAGCAAAACTCTTTGAACTTTCACTTTCTAGCTTCTGGGCCGAAATATAGCCCCAGTTCACTTTAAGAATGAAAGAGTAGCCGAGACGGCCTTACGCGCATCGTGATTTTGACAAAATTCGGCTCCATTTCCCCGAACTTGGGCGATATTTTCCAGTCCCGAGGAGTCTAAACTAGCTCCTGATTGCCTTGGTTTGCAGTGAAATAAACACAGCAAAACTTTTTGAACTTTCACTTTCTAGCTTCTCGACCGAAATATAGCCCCAGTTCACTTTAAGAATGAAATAGTAGCCGAGACCGCCTTACGCGCATCGTGATTTTGACAAAATTCGGCTCGATTTCCCCAAACTTGGGCGATATTTTCCGGTCCCGAGGAGTCTAAACTAACTCCTGATGGCCTTGGTTTGCAGTGAAATGAACACAGTAACACTTTCTGAAGGCTTATTTTCGAGCTTCTGGGATGAAATATAGCCCCACTTCACTTTAAGACTGAAAGAGTAGGCGAGACCGCCTTACGCGCATCGTGGTTTTGAGCAACTTCCGCTCCATTTTCTAGAATTTTGGCCATATTTTCAAGTCCCCAGGACCCTAAACTAACTCCTGATGGCCTTGGTTTGCAGTGAAATGGACGCAGGAAAACTTTTTGAACGCTCAGTTTCGAGCTTCTGGGCCGAAATACAACCGTACTTCACTTTAAGACTGAAATAGTAGCCGAGACCGCCTTACGAGCATCGTAATTTGGACCAAGTTCAGCTCGATTTCCCGGAACTTGGGGGATATTTTTCAGTCCGGGGGACTTTAAACTAACTCCTGATTGCCTTGGTTTGCAGTTAAATCCAGAAAGCGTAACTTTTTAAAGGGTCACTTTCGAGCTTCTCTACCGAAATATAGCCCCAGTTCACTTTAAGAATGAAAGAGTAACCGAGACCGCCTTACGCGTATAGTGATTTTGACAAAATTTGGCTCGATTTGCCCGAACTTGGGCGATATTTTCCAGTCCCGAGGAGTCTAAACTAACTCCTGATTGCCTTGGTTTCCAGTGAAATGAACACAGCAAAACTTTTTGAACTTTCACTTTCTAGCTTCTCGACCGAAATATAGCCCCAGCTCACTTTAAGAATGAAAGAGTAGCCGAGACCGCCTTACGCGCATCGTGATTTTGACAAAATTCGGCTCCATTTCCCCGAACTTGGGCGATAATTTCCAGTCCCGAGGAGTCTAAACTAACTCCTGATGGCCTTGGTTTGCAGTGAAATGAACACAGTAACACTTTTTGAAGGCTTATTTTCGAGCTTCTGGGATGAAATATAGCCCAACTTCACTTTAAGACTGAAAGAGTAGCCGAGACCGTCTTACGCGCATCATGATTTTGAGCAACTTCCGCTCGATTTGCTAGAATTTTGGCCATATTTTCAAGTCCCGGGGACTCTAAACTAACTCCTGATGGCCTTGGTTTGCAGTGAAATGGACGCAGGAAAACTTTTTGAACGCTCAGTTTCGAGCTTCTGGGCCGAAATACAAACGTACTTCACTTTAAGACTGAAATAGTAGCCGTGTCCGCCTTACGAGTATCGTGATTTTGACCAAATTCAGCTCGATTTCCCGGAATTTGGGGGATATTTTCCAGTCTGGGGGACTTTAAACTAACTCCTGATGGCCTTGGTTTGCAGTTAAATGCAAAAAGCGTAACTTTTTAAAGGGTGACTTTCGAGCTTCTGGGCCGAAATATAGCCCCATTTTACTTTAAGACTGAAAGAGTAGCCGAGACCGTCTTACGCGCATCGTGATTTTGACCAACTTCGGCTCGATTTCCCGGAACCTCGGGGATATATTCCAGTCCCGGGCACTCTAAACTAACTGCTGATGGCCTTGGTTTGCAGTGAAATGGACACAGCACATTTTTTTGAACGCTCACTTTCCAGGTTCTCGGGCGAAATATAGCCCTACTTCACTTTAAGACTGAAAGAGTAGCGAGACCGCCTTACGCGCATCGTGATTTTGACAAAATTCGGCTCCATTTCCCCGAACTTGGGCGATATTTTCCAGTCCCGAGGAGTCTAAACTAACTCCTGATGGCCTTGGTTTGCAGTGAAATGGACGCAGGAAAACTTTTTGAACACTCAGTTTCGAGCTTCTGGGCCGAAATACAACCGTACTTCACTTTAAGACTGAAATAGTAGCCGAGACCGCCTTACGAGCATCGTGATTTTGACCAAGTTCAGCTCGATTTCCCGGAACTTGGGGGATATTTTCCAGTCCGGGGGACTTTAAATTAACTCCTGATGGCCTTGGTTTGCAGTTAAATGCAGAAAGCGTAACTTTTTAAAGGGTCACTTTCCAGCTTGTGGACCGAAATATAGCCCCACTTTACTTTAAGATTGAAAGAGTAGCCGAGACCGTCTTACGCGCATCGTGATTTTGACCAACTTCGGCTCGATTTCCCGGAACCTCGGGGATATATTCCAGTCCCGGGGACTCTAAACTAACTGCTGATGGCCTTGGTTTGCAGTGAAATGGACACAGCACATTTTTTTTGAACGCTCACTTTTGAGCTTCTCGGTCGAAATATAGCCCTATTTCACTTTAAGACTGAAAGAGTAGCCGAGACCGCCTTACGCGCATCGTAAATTTGACCAACTTCGGCTGGATTTCCCGGAAGTTGGCGAATATTTTCAATTCCCGGGGAAGCTAAACTAACTTCCGATGGCCTTAGTTTGCAGTTAAATGGACACAGCAAAACTTTTTGAACGCTCACTTTCGAGCTTATGGGTCGAAGTATAGCCCCAGTTCACTTTAAGAATGAAAGAGTAGCCGAGACCGCCTTACGCGCATCGTGATTTTGGGATACTTTGGCTCGATTTCCCGAAAATAGGGGGATATTTTCCAGTCCCGGGGACTCTAAACTAACTCCTGATGGCCTTGGTTTCCAGTGAAATGGACACAGGAACACATTTTGAACGCGCACTTTCGAGCTTGCTGGCCGAAATATAGCCCTACTTCTTTTTAAGACTGAAAGAGTAGGCGGGAGCGCCTTACGCGCATTGTGATTTTGAGGATGTTCGGCTCGATCTGGCGAAACTTGGGAGATATTTTCCAGTCCCAAAGTCTCTAAACTCACTCCTGATTGTCTAAGAAGTGAGTGAAATAGAGACAAAAATTTTTGAACCCTTACTTTCGAGCTTCTGGAGTTAAATCTAAGCCCACTTTGCCTTAAGACTGAAAGAGTAGCCGAGACCCCCTTAAGCGCATCGTGAATTTGACTAACTTCGGGTGGATTTCCCGTAACTTGGGGGATATTTCCAGTCCCTTGGACGCTAAACTAAGTCGTGATGGCCTTGTTCTGCAGTAAAATGGACACAGCAAAACTTTTTAAACACTCAGTTTCGAGCTTCTGGGCCGAAATATTGCCCCACTTAACTTTAAGACTGAAAGAGTAGCCGAGACCGCCGTAAGCGCGTCGTGAGTTTCACCAACTTCGGTTAAATTTCCCGGAACTTGGGGGATATTTTCCAGTCCCGGGGACTCTAAACTGACCCCCGACGTCCTTGCTGTGCAGTAAAATGGACACAGCAAAACGTTTTGAACGCTCACTTTTTAGCTTCTGGGCCGAAATATAGCTCCACTTCACTTTAAGAGTGAAAGAGTACCCGAGACCGCTTTACGCCCATCGTAATTTTGACCACCTTCGGCTCGATTTCCTGGAACTTGGGCGATATTTTCCAGTCCCGCGGACTCTAAGGTAACTCCTGACGCCTTGCTCTGGAGTGAAATGGACACAGCACAACTTTTTGAACGCTCACTTTCCAGCTTGTGGGCGCAAATATTGCCCCAGTTCACTTTAAGAATGAAAGAGTAACCGGGACCGCCTTACGCGCATCGTGATTTTGACCGACTTTGGCTCGATTTCCAGGGAAATGGGGGATATTTTCCGGTACCGGGGACTCTAAACTAACTCCTGATATCCTTTGTTTGCAGTGAAATGGACACAGCACAACTTTTTGAACGCTGACGTTTGAGCTTCTGGGCCGAAGCATAGCCCCACTTCACTTTAAGAGTGAAAGAGTAGCCGGGACCGCCTTACGCGCATAGTAATTTTGTCGAACTTCGGGACTTCGGGACTTGGGGGATATTTTCCACTCCCGGAAGCTCTAAACTAACTCCTGAATGCCTTGGATTTTAGTCAAATGGACACAGCTAAAAGGGGCGCATGCTAGGTTTCCAGGTTGTAGGCCGAAATATAGCCCCACTCTATTTTAAGACTGAAAGTGTACACGACACCGCCTTAAGCGCATCGACATTTTTAGCCACTATGGCTCGATCTGCCAAAACTTGGGGGATATTTTCCAGTCCTGGGGACTCTACCCTAACTCTTGATGGCCTTAGTTTTCAGTCAAATGGTCACAGGTAACAGGAGCGCACGCTCGGTGTCGAGCTTCTAGGCCGAAATGTAGCCCCAGTTCATTTTAAGACTGAAAGAGTAAACGAAACTGCCGTACGCTTATCGTAATTTTAAGAAAGTATGGCTCAATTTGCCGAAACTTGGAGGACAGCCTCCAGTCTCGAGGATTCTAAACTATCTCCTGATGGACTTAGTTCTTAGTGAAATGGACACAGATAAAAGGAGAGCACGCTCGGTGTCGAGCTTGTAGAACCGAAATATAGCCCCACTTCATTTTCGGAGTAAACGAGTAGCTGAGACCGCCTTACGCGCATCGTGATTTTGAGCATCTTTGGCTCGATTTGCCGGAATTCGGGGAATATTTTCCAGTCCCGAGGACTCTATGCTAACTCCGGATGAACTTAGTTTTCAGTGATATGTACACAGGCAAAAGGAGCGCGCGCTCGGTGTTGAGCTTGTCGGCCGAAATATAGCCCCACTTCATTTTAAGACTGAAAGAGTAGCCGAGACCGCCTTACGCGCATCGTGATTTTGAGCAACTTTGGCTCGATCTGCCAGAATTTGGGAAATATTTTCCAGTCCCAAGGACTCTAAACTAACTCCTGATGGCCTAAGATGTCAGTGAAATGGACACAGGTAAAATTAGCGCACGCCCGGTCTCGAGCTTCTAGGTCGAAATATAGCCCCACTTAATTTTAAGACTGAAGAGTAGCCGAGACCGCCTTACGCGCATCGTGATCTTGGGCCACTTTTACTCGATTTCCCGGAAGTTGGCGAATAATTTAAAGTCCCGGGGACGCTAAACTAACTCCCGATGACCTTGGTTTGCAGTTTAATGAACGCAGCAAAACATTCTGAACGCTCACCTTCGAGCTTCAGGGCCGAAATATAGCCATACTCAAATTTAAGACTGAAAGAATAGCCGAGAGCCCGTTACGCGCATCGTAATTTTCATCATCTTCGGCACCATTTCCTGAAAGTTGGAGAATATTTTCCAGTCCCGCGGACTCTATACTAACTCCTGATGGCCTTGGTTTGCAGTGAAATGGACACAGCAAAACTTTTTGAACGCTCACTTTCGAGCTTGTGGGCCTAAATATAGCCACACTTCACTTTAAGACTGAAACAGTAGCCGAGACCGCGTTACGCGCATCGTGATTTTGATCAACTTCTGCTCGCTTTCCTGGAACTTGGGGAATATTTTCCAGTCCCGGGGACTCTAAACTAACTCCTGATGGCCATGGTTTGCAGTGAAATTCACACAGCACAAGTTTTTGAACGCACACTTTCGAGCTTCTAGGCCGAAATATAGTCCCACATCACTTACGACTTAAAGAGTAGCCGAGACCGGCGTGCGCGCATCGTGATTTTGACCAACTTCGGGTCGATATTCCGGAACTTGGGGGATATTTTTCAGTCCCAGGGACTCTAAACTAACTCTTGATGGCCTTGGTTTGCAGTGAAATGGAGACAGCAAAACTTTTTGAACGCTCACCTTCAAGCTTCTGGGCCGAAATATAGCCCACTTTACTTTAATACTGAAAAAGTAGCCGAGACCGTCTTACGCGCATCATGATTTTGACAAAGTTCGGGTGGATTTCCCGGAACTTGGGGGATATTTTCCAGTCCCTTGGACGCTAAACTCGGTGCCGATGGCCTTGTTTTGCAGTGAAATGGACACAGCAAAGCTCTTTGAACGCTCACTTTCGAGCTTGTGGGCCGAAATATAGCCATACTTCACTTTAAGACTGAAACAGTAGCCGAGACCATGTTTCGCGCATCGTGATTTTGATCAACTTCGGGTGGATTTCCCGGAACTTGCGAAATAATTTCCAGTCCCGGGGACTCTAAACTAACTCGTGCTGGTCTTGGTTTGCAGTGAAACGGAAACAGAAAAAAGTTTTTGAACGCATACTTTCGAGCTTCTGGACCGAAATAGAACCCCACTTCACTTGAAGACTGAAAGAGTAGCCGAGTACGCCTTACGTGCATCGTGATTTTGAGCAACTTCGGCTCGATTTGCCGGAACTAAGGGGATATATTCAAGTTCTGAGGACTCTAAACTAATTCCTGATGGCGTTGGTTTGCAGTAAAATGGACCCAGCAAAACTTTTTGAACGCTCAATTTCGAGCTTCTGGGCCAAAATATAGCCCCCCGTTACTTTAACCCTGAAAAAGTAGTCGAGACCGCCTTACGCGCATCGTGATTTTGACAAACTTCGTGTCGATTTCCCGGAACTTTGGGGATATTTTCCAGTCTCGGGGACTCTTAACTAACGCCTGCTTGTCTTGGTTTGCAGTGAAATGGACACAGCGAAAGTTTTTGAACGCTCACTCTCGAGCTTCTGGGCCGAAATAGAGCCCCATTTTCCTTTAAGACTGAAAGAGTAGGCGAGACCGTCTTGAGCGAATCGTGATTTTGACCAATTTCGCGTTTATTTCCCGAAACTTGCGGGATATATTCCAGTCAAAGGGACTCTAAAGTAACTGCTGATGGCCTTGGTTTTCAGTGAAATGGACAGAGCAACACTTTTTGAACGCTCACTTTCTAGCTTGTGGGCCGAAATATAGCCACACTTCACTTTAGGACTGACACAGTAGCCGAGACCACGTTACGCGCATCATGAATTTGATCAACTTCGGCTCGATTTCCCGGGACTTGGGGGATATTCTGCAGTCCCGGGGACTCTAAACTAACTTCTGATGGCCTTGGTTTGCACTGAAAGTAACAGAGCAAAACTTTTTAAACACTCACTTTCGAGCTTCTGGGCCGAAATACTCCCCCACTTCACTTTAAGACTGAAAGAGTAGCCGAGACCACCTTACGCACATCGTGATTTTGACCAACTTCGGCTCGATTTACCGGAACTTGGGGTATATTTTCCAGTCCCGAGGACTCTTAAGTTATCCCTGATTGCCTTGGTTTGCAGTGAAATAAACACAGAGAAATTTTTTGAACGCTCACTTTCGGACTTCTTGCCCGAAATATAGCCACACTTCACTTTAAAACAGAAAGAGTAGCCGAGACCACTTTAGGGGCATCGTGATTTTGACCAACCTCGGCTCAATTTCCCGGACCTTGGGGCATATTTTCTTGTCCCGGGGACGCTAAACTAACTCCTGATGGCCTTGGTTTGCAGTGAAATGAACACAGCAAAACTTTTTGAACGCTCACTTTCGGGCTTCTGGCCCGAAGTAATGCCCCACTTTACTTTAAGAGAGTAGCCGAGACTACTTTACGCAAATCGTGATTTTGACCAACTTCGGCTCGATTTCCCGGAAGTTGGGGAATATTTTCCAGTCCCGGGGACTCTAAACTAGCTCCTGATGGCTTTGGTTTGCAGTGAAATAAACACAGAGAAACTTTTTGAAGGCTCACTTTCAAGCTCCTGGGCAGGAATAAAGCCTCACTTCACTTTAAGACTGAAACAGTAAGCGAGACCGCCTAACGCGCACCGTGATTTTGACCAACTTCGGCTCGATTTCCCGGAACTTGGGGGATATTTTCCAGTCCCGGGGACTCTAAACTAACTCCTGATTGTCTTGGTTTTCAGTGAAATGGACACAGCGAAACTTTTTGAACGCTCACTCTAGAGCTTCTGGCCCGAAATATAACCCCACTTTAGTCTATGACTGAAAGAGTAGCCGAGAGCGCTTTGCGCAAATCGTGATTTTGACCAACTTAGGGTCGGTTTCTCGGAACTTGGGGGATATATTCCATTTCCGCGGGCTCTAAACTAACTCCTGATGGCCTTGGTTTGCATTGAAATGGACAAAGGAAAGCTTTTTGAACACTCTCTTTGTAGCTTCTGGACCGAAATAGAATCCCACTTCACTTTCAGACTGAAATAGTAGCCGAGACCGCCTCACGCTCATCGTGAGTTAGACCAAGTTCAGCTCGATTTCACGCAACTTTTGGGATATTTTCCAGTCCCGGGGACTCTAAACTAGCTCCTGATGGCTTTGGTTCGCAGTGAAATAAACACAGGGAAACTTTTTGAACGCTCACTTTCAAACTCCTGGGCAGGAATAAAGCCTCACTTCACTTTAAGACTGAAACAGTAAGCGAGACCGCCTAACGCGCACCGTGATTTTGACCAACTTCGGCTAAATTTTCCTGAATTTGGGGGATCTTTTCCAGTCCCGAAGACTATTAAGTAACCCGTGATGGCCTTCGTTTGCATTGAAATGGATACAGCAAAACCTTTTGAGGCTCACTTTTGAGCTTCTGGGCCGAAATATAGCCCCACTTCACTTTAAGCCTGAAAGACTAGCCAACACAGTCTTGCGCGCATCATGATTTTGACCAACGTCTTCTCGATTTTCCCGAACTTGGGAAATATATTGCAGACCCGGGGACTCTAAACTAACTCCTGATGGCCTTGGTTTGCAGTGAAAGAGACACAGTAATTTTTTTTGAGCTTTAAGCTTCTGGGCCGAAATATAGCCCCACTTCACTTTAAGCCTGAAAGACTAGCCAACACAGTCTTGCGCGCATCGTGATTTTGACCAACGTCTTCTCGATTTTCCGGAACTTGGGAAATATATTGCAGACCCGGGGACTCTAAACTAACTCCTGATGGCCTTGGTTTGCAGTGAAATGGACACAGCAAACTTTTTGCAGCGCTCACTTTGGAGCTTCTGGGCCGAAATAGAGCCCCACTTCACTTTAAGACTAAAAAAGTAGCCGAGGCCGCCTTAGGCGCATCGTGATTTTGACAAACTTCGGCTTGAGTTGCCAGAACTTAAAAGATATTTTCCAGTCCCGGGGACGCTAAACTAACTCATGATGGCCTTGGTTTTAAGTGAAATCCCGAGAGGAAAACTTTTTGAACGTTCACTTTCGAGCTTCTGAACCGAAATATAGCCCTACTTCACTTTAAGACTGAAAGAGTAGCTGAGACCGCCTTACGCGAATCGTTATTTTGACCAACTTCGTCTCGATTTCGCGGAACTTGGGGGATATTTTCCAGTTCCGGGCACTGTAAACTACTTCCTGAGGGACTTCCTTTGCAGTGAAATGGGCACAGCATAACTTTTTGAACGCTCACTTTCGACCTTCTGGGCCGAAATATACCGCCACGTCACTTTAAGACTCAAAGAGTAGCCGAGACTGCTTTACGCGCATCGTGATTTTGACAAACTTCGGCTCGATTTCCCGAAACTTGGGGGATATTTTGATGTCCCGGAGACTGTAAACTATCTCCTGATGTGGCTTGGTTCGCGGTGAAATGGACACAGCAAAACTTTTTGAACTTTCACTTTCGAGCTTCTGGGCCAAAATATAGCCCGAGTTCACTTTAAGAATGAAAGAATAGCCGCGACCGCCTTACGCGCATCGTGATTTTGACCAACTTTGGCTCGATTTCCCGGGAAATGGGGAATATTTTCCGGTACCGGGGACTCTAAAGTAACTCCTGATTGCCTTGGTTTGCATTGAAATGGAGAGAGCAAAACTTTTTCAACGCTCCCCTTCGGGCTTCTGACCCGAAATATAGCCCTACTTCAGTTTAAGACTGAAAGAGTAGCCGACACCGTCTTACGCGCATCGTGATTTTGGCCAACTTCGGCTCGATTTCCCGAAACTTCGGGGATATATTCAAGTCCCAAGGACTCTAAGCTAACCCCTGATGGCGTTGGTCTGCAGTGAAATGGACGCAGCAATTTTTTTTGAACGCTTACTTTCGAAATTCTGGGCCGAAATATAGCCCCACTTCACTTTAAGACTGAAATAGTAGCCGAGACCGCCTTAGACGCATCGTGATTTTGACCAACTTCGCCTTGAGTTGCCAGAACTTAAGGGATATTTTCCAGTCCCGTGGACTCTAAACTAACTCATGATGGCCTTGGTTTTCAGTTAAATTGAGAGAGCAAAACTTTTTGAACGCTCACTTTCGAGCTTCTGGGCCGAAATATACAGCCACGTCACTTTAAGACTAAAAGAGTAGCCGAGACTGCTTTACGCGCATCGTGATTTTGACAAACTTCGGCTCGATTTCCCGGGACTTGGGGGATATTTTGATGTCCCGGACACTGTAAACAATCTGCTGATGTGGCTTGGTTTGCGGTGAAATGGACACAGCAACACTTTTTGAACTTACACTTTCTAGCTTCTGGGCCGAAATATAGCCCCAGTTCACTTTAAGAATGAAAGAGTAGCCAATACCGCCTTACGCGCATCGTGATTTTGACAAAATTCGCCTCGATTTTCCCGAACTTGGGCGATATTTTCCAGTCCCGAGGAGTCTAAACTAACTCCTGATTGCCTTGGTTTGCAGTGAAATGAACACAGTAACACTTTTTGAAGGCTTATTTTCGAGCTTCTGGGATGAAATATAGCCCCACTTCACTTTAAGACTGAAAGAGTAGG
Organism: Orbicella faveolata; assembly: GCF_042242905.1. Lineage (NCBI taxonomy): Eukaryota > Metazoa > Cnidaria > Anthozoa > Scleractinia > Merulinidae > Orbicella > Orbicella faveolata. The sequence continues at coordinate 718,157 of NW_028301540.1, forward strand.
CGAGACCGCCTTAGGCGAATCGTGATTTTCAGCAACTTCCGCTCCATTTTCTAGAATTTTGGCCATATTTTCAAGTCCCGGGGACTCTAAACTAACTGCTGATGGCCTTGGTTTGCAGTGAAATGGACGCAGGAAAACTTTTTGAACGCTCAGTTTCGAGCTTCTGGGCCGAAATACAAGCGTATTTCACGTTAAGACTGAAATAGTAGCCGAGACCGTCTTACGAGCATCGTGATTTTGACCAAGTTCAGCTCGATTTCCCGGAACTTGGGAGATATTTTCCAGTCCGGGGGACTTTAAACTAACTCCTGATGGCCTTGGTTTGCAGTTAAATGCAGAAAGCGTAACTTTTTAAAGGATCACTTTCGAGCTTCTGCGCCGAAATATAGCCCCACTTTACTTTAAGACTGAAAGAGTAGCCGAGACCGTCTTACGCGCATCGTGATTTTGACCAACTTCCGTTCGATTTCCCGGAACTTTGGGGATATATTCCAGTCCCGGGGACTCTAAACTAACTGCTGATGGCCTTGGTTTGCAGTGAAATGGACACAGCACACTTTTTTGAACGCTCACTTTCGAGCTTCTCGACCGAACTATAGCCCTACTTCACTTTAAGACTGAAAGAGTAGCCGAGACCGCCTTACGCGCATCGTAATTTTCACAAACTTCGGCTCGATTTCGCGGAAGTTGGCGAATATTTTCAATACCCGGGGAAGCTAAACTAACTTCCGATGGCCTTAGTTTGCCGTTAAATGGACACAGCAAAACTTTTTGAACGCTCACTTTCGAGCTTATGGGTCGAAATATAGCCCCACTGAACTTTAAGACTGAAACAGTAGCCGAGACCGTCTTACGCGCATCGTGATTTTGGGATACTTCGGCTCGGTTTCCCGCAAATAGGGGGATATTTTCCAGTTCCGTTGACTCTAAACTAACTCCTGATGGCCCTGGTTTCCAGTGAAATCTACACAGGAACACTTTTTGAACGCGCACTTTCGAGCTTGCTGACCGAAATATAGCCCTACTTCTTTTTAAGACTGAAAGAGGAGGCGGGAGCGCCTTACGCGCATTGTGTTTTTGATGATCTTCGGCTCGATCTGGCGAAACTTGGGAGATATTTTCCAGTTCCAAAGTCTCTAAACTCACTCCTGATTGTCTAAGATGTGAGTGAAATAGAGACAAAAATTTTTGAACCCTTACTTTCGAGCTTCTGGAGTTAAATCTAAGCCCACTTTACCTTAAGACTAAAAGAGTAGCCGAGACCCCCTTAAGCGCATCGTGATTTTGACTAACTTCGGGTGGATTTCCCGTAACTTGGGGGATATTTCCAGTCCCTTGGCCGCTAAACTAAGTCGTGATGGCCTTGTTTTGCAGTGAAATGGACACAGCAAAACTTTTTAAACACTCAGTTTCGAGCTTGTGTGCCTAAATATAGCCCCACTTCACTTTAAGACTGAAAGAGTAGCCGAGACCGCCGTACGCGCGTCGTGAGTTTGACCAACTTCGGTTAAATTTCCCGGAACTTGGGGGATATTTTCCAGTCCCGGGGACTCTAAACTGACCCCCGACGTTCTTGTTGTCCACTAAAATGGACACAGGAAAACTTTTTAAACGCTCACTTTCGAGCTTGTGGGCCGAAATATAGCCATACTTCACTTTAAGACTGAAACAGTAGCCGACACCACGTTTCGCGAATAGTGATTTTGATCAACTTCGACTCGATTTCACGGAACTTGCGAAATATTTTCCAGTCCCGGGGACTCTAAACTAACTCGTGCTGGTCTTGGTTTGCAGTGAAACGGAAACAGAAAAAGTTTTTGAACGCATACTTTCGAGCTTCTGGACCGAAATAGAACCCCACTTCACTTGAAGACTGAAAGAGTAGCCGAGACCGCCTTAGGTGCATCGTGATTTTGAGCAACTTCGGCTGGATTTGGCGGAACTAAGGGGATATATTCCAGTTGTGAGTCTCTAAACTAATTCCTGATGGCCTTGGTTTGCAGTAAAATGGACCCAGCAAAACTTTGTGAACGCTCAATTTCCAGCTTCTGGGCCAAAATATAGCGCCCCATTACTTAAACACTGAAAGAGTAGCCGAGACCGCCTTACGCGCATCGTAATTTTGACGAACTTCGAATAGATTTCCCGGAACTTGGGGGATATTTTGCAGTCCCTTGGACGCTAAACTAAGTCCTGATGGCCTTGTTTTGAAGTAAAATGGACACAACAAAACTTTTTGAACGCTCACTGTCTGGCTTGTAGGCCGAATTATAGCCACACTTCACTTTAGGACTGACAAAGTAGCCGAGACCACGTTACGCGCATCATGAATTTGATCAACTTCGGCTCGATTTCCCTGGACTTGGGGGATATTGTCCAGTCCCGGGGACTCTAAACTAACTTCTGATGGCCTTGGTTTGCACTGAAAGTGACAGAGCAAAACCTTTTAAACACTCACTTTCGAGCTTCTGGGCCGAAATATTGCCCCACTTCACTTTAATACTGAAAGTGTAGCCGAGACCACCTTACGCACATCGTGATTTTGATCAACTTCGGCTCGATTTCCCGGAACTTGGCGGATATTTTGCAGTCCCGAGGACTCTTATGTAACCCCTGATGGCCTTGGTTTGTATTGAAATGGATACAGAAAAACTTTTTGAACGCTCACTTTTGAGCTTCTGGGCTGAAATATAGCCCCACTTCACTTTAAGACGGAAAGAGTAGCCGAGACCGTCTTACGCGGATCGTCATTTTGACCAACGTCTTCTCGATTTTCCGGAACTTGGGAAATACATTCCACTCCCGGTGACTCTAAACTAACTCCTGATAGCCTTGGTTTGCAGTGAAATAGACACAGTAATTTTTTTTTTGAGCTTTCAGCTTGTGGGCCGAAATAGAGCCCCACTTCACTTTAAGACTGAAGGAGTAGCCGACACCGCCTTAAGCGCACCGTGATTTTGACCAACTTCGGCTCGATTTGCCGGAACTTGGGGAATATTTTCCAGTCCCGGGGACTCTAAACTAACTCCTGATTGTCTTGGTTTTCAGTGAAATGGACACAGCGAAACTTTTTGAACGCGCACACTCGAGCTTCTGGACCGAAATATAGCCCCACTTTACTTTAAGACTGAAAGAGTAGCCGAGAGCGTTTTGCGCATATCGTGATTTTGACCAACTTCGGGTCGGTTTCCCGGAACTTGGGGGATATATTCTATTTCCACGGGCTCTAAACTAACTCCTGAGGGCCTTGGTTTTCAGTGAAATGGACAAAGGAAAGCTTTTTGAACACTCTCTTTGTAGCTTCTGGGCTGAGATAGAATCCCACTTCACTTTCAGACTGAAATAGTAGCCGAGACCGCCTCAGGCACATCGTGAGTTAGACCAAGTTCAGCTCGATTTCACGCAACTTTTGGGATATTTTACAGTCCGGGGGACTCTAAACTAACTCCGGATGGCCTTGGTTTGCACTGAAATGTGCAGAACATAACTTTTTGAACGCCCAGTTTGGAGCTTGTGGGCCGAAATATAGCCCCACTTCACTTTAAGACTGAAAGAGTAGCCGAGATCGCTTTACGCGCATCGTGATTTTGCCCATTTTCGGATCGACTTCTCGGAACTTGGGGGATATTTTCCAGTCTCGGGGACTCTAAACTAACTCCTGATCGCCTTGCTTTGCATTGAAATGGACAGCGCAAAACTTTTTGAACGCTCACTTTCGAGCTTGTGGGCCGAAATATAGCCACACTTTACTTTATGACTGAAACAGTAGCCTAGACCGCAATTCGCGCATCGTGATTTTGATCAACTTCGGCTTGCTTTCCCGCAACTTGGGGAATATTTTCCAGTCCCGAGGACCCTAAACTAAGTTTTGATAGCTTTGGTTTGTGGTTAAATGCACACAGCAAAACTTTTTGAACGCTCACTTTCGAGCTTGTGGGCCGAAATATAGCCACACTTTACTTTAAGACTGAAACAGTAGCCGAGACCGCATTTCGTGCATCGTGATTTTGATTAACTTCGGCTCGCTTTCCCGGAACTTGGGGAATATTTTCCAGTCCCGGGGACCCTAAACTAACTTTTGATAGCTTTGGTTTGCAGTGAAATGCACACAGCAAAACTTTTTGAACGCTCACTTTGGAGCTTTTGGACAGAAATATAGCCCGACTTTACTTTAAGACTGAAAGAGTAGCCGAAACCGCCTTACGTATATCGTAATTTTGACGAACTTCGAATGGATTTCCCGGAACTTGGGGGATATTTTCCAGTCCCTTGGACGCTAAACTAAGTCCTGATGGCCTTGTTTTGAAATGAAATGGACACAGCAAAACTTTTTGAACGCTCACTTTCTAGCTTGTGGGCCGAAATATAGGCACACTTGACTTAAGACTGAAAGAGTAGCCGAGACCGCCTTGCTCGCATCGTGAGTTTGACAAACTTCGGGTCGATATTCCGGAACTTGGGGGATATTTTCCAGTCCCAGGATCTCTAAACTAACTTTGATAGCTTTGGTTTGCAGTGAAATGGACAGAGCAAAACTTTTTCAACGCTCACCTTCGAGCTTCCTGGCCGAAATAAAGCCCCACTTTACGTTAAGACCTAAAGAGTAACCGAGACCACCTTACGCGCATCGTAATTTTCACAAACTTCGGGTGGATCTCCAGGAACTTGCGGAACATTTTCCAGTCCCTTGGACACTAAACTAAGTCCTGATGGCCTTGCTTTGCAGTAAAATGGACACAGCAAAACTTTTTGAACGCTCACTTTCGAGCTTGTGGGCCGAAATATAGCCACACTTTACTTTAAGACTTAAACAGTAGCCGAGACCGCCTTACGCGCATCGTGATTTTGGGTTACTTCGGCTGGATTTCCCGCAAATAGGGGGATATTTTCCAGTTCCGGGGACTCTAAACTAATTCCTGATGGCCTTGGTTTCCAGTGAAAAGGACACAGGAACACTTTTTGAACGCGCACTTTCGAGCTTGCTGGCCGAAATATAGCCCTGCTTCTTTTTAAGACTGAAAGAGTAGGCGGGAGCGCCTTACGCGCATTGTGATTTTGAGGATCTTCGGCTCGATCTGGCGAAACTTGGGAGATATTTTCCAGTTCCAAAGTCTCTAAACTCACTCCTGATTGTCTAAGATGTGAGTGAAATAGAGACAAAAATTTTTGAACCCTTACTTTCGAGCTTCTGGAGTTAAATCTAAGCTCACTTCACCTTAAGACTGAAAGAGTAGCCGAGACCCCTTAAGCGCATCGTGATTTTGACTAACTTCGGGTGGATTTCCCGTAACTTGAGGGATATTTCCAGTCCCTTGGACGCTAAACTAAGTCGTGATGGCCTTGTTTTGCAGTGAAATGGACACAGCAAAACTTTCTAAACACTCAGTTTCGAGCTTCTGGGCCGAAATATTGCCCCACTTCACTTTAAGAGTGAAAGAGTAGCCGAGACCGCCTTACGCCCATCGTAATTTTGACCAACTTCGGCTCGATTTCCCGGAACTTGGGGGATATTTTCCAGTCCCGCGGACTCTAAAGTAACTCCTGATGGCCTTGCTCTGGAGTGAAATGGACACAGCAGAACTTTTTCAACGCTCACTTTCCAGCTTCTTGGCGGAAATATTGCCCCTGTTCACTTTAAGAATGAAAGAGTAACCGTGACCGCCTTACGCGCATCGTGATTTTGACCAACTTTGGCTCGATTTCCCGGGAAATGGGGGATATTTTCCGGTACCGGGGACTCTAAACTAACTCCTGATTGCCTTGGTTTGCAGTGAAATGGACAAAGCACAATTTTTTGAACGCTCACTTTTGAGCTTCTGGGCTGAAGCATAGCCCTACTTCACTTTAAGACTGAAAGAGTAGCCGAGACCGCCTTACGCGCATCGTGATTTTGGGGTTCTTCGACTCGATTTCCCGGAACTTGAGAGATAATTCCCAGTCCCTGGCACTCTAAACTAATTCCTGATGGCCTTGGTTTTCAGTGAAATGGACACAGCCAAACTCTTTGAACGTTCACTTTCGAGCTTCTCGGCCGAAATATAGCCCCACTTCACTTTAAGACTGAAAGAGTAGCCGGGGCCGTCTTACGCGCATGGTAATTTTGTCCAACTTCGGTTTGATTTCCTGGGACTTGGGGGATATTTTCCAGTCACGGAAGCTCTAAACTAACTCCTGAATGCTTTGGTTTTTAGTGAAATGGACACAGGTAAAAGGGGCGCACGCTAGGTTGCCAGGTTGCAGGCCGAAATATAGCCCCACTTTATTTTAAGACTGAAAGTGTACACGAAACCGCCTTAAGCGCATCGACATTTTTAGCCACTATGGCTCGATCTGCCAAAACTTGGGGGATATTTTCCAGTCCCGGGGACTCTACCCTAACTCTTGATGGCCTTAGTTTTCAGTCAAATGGTCACAGGTAACAGGAGCGCACGCTCGGTGTCGAGCTTCTAGGCCGAAATGTAGCCCCAGTTCATTTTAAGACTGAAAGAGTAAACGAAACTGCCGTACGCTTATCGTAATTTTAAGAAAGTATGGCTCAGTTTGCCGAAACTTGGAGGATAGCTTTCAGTCTCGAGGATTCTAAACTATCTCCTGATGGACTTAGTTCTTAGTGAAATGGACACAGGTAAAAGGAGAGCACGCTCGGTGTCGAGCTTGTAGAACCGAAATATAGCCCCACTTCATTTTCGGAGCAAACGAGTAGCCGAGACCGCCTTACCCGCATCGTGATTTTGAGCATCTTTGGCTCGATTTGCCGGAATTCGGGGAATATTTTCCAGTCCCGAGGACTCTATGCTAACTCCTGATGAACTTAGTTTTCAGTGATATGTACACAGGCAAAAGGAGCGCACGCTCGGTGTTGAGCTTGTCGGCCGAAATATAGCCCCACTTCATTTTAAGACTGAAAGAGTAGCCGAGAGCGCCTTACGCGCATCGTGATTTTGAGTAACTTTGGCTCGATCTGCCAGAATTTGGGAAATATTTTCCAGTCCCAAGGACTCTAAACTAACTCCTGATGGCCTAAGATGTCAGTGAAATGGACACAGGTAAAATTAGCGCACGCCCAGTCTCAAGCTTCTAGGTCGAAATATAGCCCCCGTTAATTTTAAGACTGAAAGAGTAGCCGAGACCGCCTTACGGACATCGTGATATTGGGCCACTTTTGCTCGATTTCCCGGAAGTTGGCGAATAATTTAAAGTCCCGGGGACGCTAAACTAACTGCCGATGACCTTGGTTTGCAGTTTAATGAACACAGCAAAACATTCTGAATGCTCACCTTCGAGCTTTAGGGCCAAAATATAGCCCTACTTAAATTTAAGACTGAAAGAATAGCCGAGAGCCCGTTACGCGCATCGTAATTTTCATCACCTTCGGCGCCATTTCCTGGAACTTGGAGAATATTTTCCAGTCCCAGGGACTCTAAACTAACTCCTGATGGCCTTGGTTTGCAGTGAAATGGACAGAGCAAAACTTTTTGAACGCTCACCTTCGAGCTTCCTGGCCGAAAAAAAGCCCCACTCTACTTTAAGACTTAAAGAGTAACCGAGACCACCTTACGCGCATTGTGATTTTGACAAACTTCGGGTGGATCTCCCGGAACTTGGGGAACATTTTCCAGTCCCTTGGACGCTAAACTAAGTCCTGATGGCCTTGTTTTGCAGTGAAATGGACACAGCAAAACTTTTTGAACGCTCACTTTCGAGCGTGTGGGCCGAAATATAGCCACACTTTACGTTAAGACTGAAACAGTAGCCGAGACCGCATTTCGCGCATCGTGATTTTGATCAACTTCGGCTCGCTTTCCGGGAACTTGGGGAATATTTTCCAGTCCTGGGGACCCTAAACTAACTTTTGATAGCTTTGGTTTGCAGTGAAATGCACACAGCAAAACTTTTTGAACGCTCACTTTGGAGCTTCTGGACAGAAATATAGCCCGACTTTACTTTAAGACTGAAAGAGTAGCCGAAACCGCCTTAAGTATATCGTAATTTTGACGAACTTCGAATGGATTTCCCGGAACTTGGGGTATATTTTCCAGTCCCTTGGACGCTAAACTAAGTCCTGATGGCATTGTTTTGAAGTGAAATGGACACAGCAAAACTTTTTCGACGGTCACTTTCGGGCTTCTGGCCCGAAATATAGCCCTACTTCACTTTAAGACAGAAAGAGTAGCCTAGACCACTTTAGGGGCATCTTGACTTTGACCAACCTCGGCTCAATTTCCCGGACCTTAGGACATATTTTCTTGTCCCGGGGACGCTAAACTATCTCCTGATGGCCTTGGTTTGCAGTGAAATGAACATAGCAAAACTTTTTGAACGCTCACTTTCGGGCTTCTGGCCCGAAATATAGCCCCTCTTCACTTTAAGACTGAAAGAGTAGTCGAGAGTACCTTACGCAAATTGTGGTTTTGACCAACTTTGGCTCGATTTCCCGGAATTTGGGGGATATTTTCCAGTCCCGGGGACTCTAAAGTAACTCCTGATTGCCTTGTTTTGCATTGAAATGGAGAGAGCAAAACTTTTTCAACGCTCCCCTTCGGGCTTCTGAGCCGAAATATAGCCCCACTTCAGTTTAAGACTGAAAGAGTGGCCGACAGCGTCTTACGCGCATCGTGCTTTTGACCAACTTCGGCTCGATTTCCCCAAACTTCGGGTATATATTCAAGTCCCAAGGACTCTAAACTAACCCCTGATGGCCTTGGTCTGCAGTGAAATGGACACAGCAAATTTTTTGAACGCTTACTTTCGAAATTCTGGGCCGAAATATAGCCCCACTTCACTTTAAGACTGAAATAGTAGCCGAGACCGCCTTAGACGCATCGTGATTTTGACCAACTTTGGCTTGAGTTGCCAGAACTTAAGGGATATTTTCCAGTCCCGTGGACTCTAAAGTAACTCATGATGGCCTTGGTTTTCAGTTAAATTGAGACAGCAAAACTTTTTGAACGCTCACTTTCGAGCTTCCTGGCCGAAATATACAGCCACGTCACTTTAAGACTAAAAGAGTAGCCGAGACTGCTTTACGTGCATCGTGATTTTGACAAACTTCGGCTCGATTTCCCGGGACTTGGGGGATATTTTGATCTTCCGGACACTGTAAACAATCTGCTGACGTGGCTTGGTTTGTGGTGAAATGGACACAGCAAAACTTTTTGAACTTTCACTTTCTAGCATCTGGGCCGAAATATAGCCCCAGTTCACTTTAAGAATGAAAGAGTAGCCGAGACCGCCTTGCGCGCATCGTGATTTTGACAAAATTCGGCTCGATTTCCCCGAACTTGGGCGATAGTTTCCAGTCCCGAGGAGTCTAAACTAACTCCTGATGGCCTTGGTTTGCAGTGAAATGAACACAGCAAAACTTTTTGAACTTTCACTTTCTAGCTTCTCGGCCGAAATATAGCCCCAGTTCACTTTAAGAATGAAAGAGTAGCTGAGACCGCCTTAAGCGCATCATGATTTTGACAAAATTCGGCTCGATTTCCCCGAACCTGGGCGATATTTTCCAGTCCCGAGGAGTCTAAACTAACTCCTGATGGCCATGGTTTGCAGTGAAATTCACACCGCACAGGTTTTTGAACGCACACTTTCGAGCTTCTAGGCTGAAATATAGTCCCACATCACTTACGACTTAAAGAGTAGCCTAGACCGGCTTGCGCGCATCGTGATTTTGAGAAACTTTGGGTCGATATTCCGGAACTTGGGGGATATTTTCCAGTGCCTTGGACGCTAAACTAGGTGCCGATTGCCTTGTATTGCAGTGAAATAGACACAGCAAAGCTTTTTGAACGCTCACTTTTGTTGTTGTGGCCAGAAATATAGCCCCACTTCACTTTAAGACTAAAAGGGTAGCCGAGACCGCTTTGGGAGCATCGTGATTTTGACCAACTTCAGCTCGATTCACCGGAACTTGGGAAATATTTTCCAGTCCCGGGGACTCGAAACTAACTCGTGCTGGTCTTGGTTTGCAGTAAAATGGAAACAGAAAAAGTTTTAGAACGCATACTTTCGAGCTTCTGGACCGAAATACAACCCCACTTCACTTGAAGACTGAAAGAGTAGCCGAGGCCGCCTTACGTGCATCGTGATTTTGAGCAACTTCGGCTGGATTTGCCGGAACTAAGGGGATATATTCCAGTTCTGAGGACTCTAAACTAATTCCTGATGGCCTTGGTTTGCAGTAAAATGGACCCAGCAAAACTTTTTGAACGCTCAATTTCGAGCTTCTGGGCCAAAATATAGCCCCCCATTACTTTAACACTGAAAGAGTAGCCGAGACCGCTTAACGCGCATCGTGATTTTGACAAACTTCGGGTTGATTTCCCGGAACTTGGGGGATATTTTCCAGTCCCGGGGACTCTCAACTAACTCCTGCTTGTCTTGGTTTGCAGTGAAATGGACATAGCGAAAGTTTTTGAACGCTCACTCTCGAGCTTCTGGGCCGAAATAGAGCCCCATTTTACTTTAAGACTGAAAGAGTAGGCGAGACCGTCTTGAGCGAATCGTGATTTTGACCAATTTCGCGTTTATTTCCCGAAACTTGGGGGATATATTCCAGTCAAAGGGACTCCAAAGTAACTCCTGATGGCCTTGGTTTTCAGTGAAATGGACAGAGCACAACTTTGGAGCTCCTGGGCAGAAATATAGCCCCACTTTACTTTAAGACTGAAAGAGTAGATGAGACCGCCTTACGCGCATCGTAATTTTGACGAACTTCGAATAGATTTCCCGGAACTTGGGGGATATTTTGCAGTCCCTTGGACGCTAAACTAAGTCCTGATGGCCTTGTTTTGAAGTAAAATGGACACAACAAAACTTTTTGAACGCTCACTTTCTAGCTTGTGGGCCGAAATATAGCCACACTTCACTTTAGGACTGACACAGTAGCCGAGACCACGTTACGCGCATCATGAATTTGATCAACTTCGGCTCGATTTCCCGGGACTTGGGGGATATTCTGCAGTCCCGGGGACTCTAAACTAACTTCTGATGGCCTTGGTTTGCACTGAAAGTGACAGAGCAAAACTTTTTAAACACTCACTTTCGAGCTTCTGGGCCGAAATACTCCCCCACTTCACTTTAAGACTGAAAGAGTAGCCGAGACCACCTTACGCACATCGTGATTTTGACCAACTTCGGCTCGATTTACCGGAACTTGGGGTATATTTTCCAGTCCCGAGGACTCTTAAGTTATCCCTGATTGCCTTGGTTTGCAGTGAAATAAACACAGAGAAATTTTTTGAACGCTCACTTTCGGACTTCTTGCCCGAAATATAGCCACACTTCACTTTAAAACAGAAAGAGTAGCCGAGACCACTTTAGGGGCATCGTGATTTTGACCAACCTCGGCTCAATTTCCCGGACCTTGGGGCATATTTTCTTGTCCCGGGGACGCTAAACTAACTCCTGATGGCCTTGGTTTGCAGTGAAATGAACACAGCAAAACTTTTTGAACGCTCACTTTCGGGCTTCTGGCCCGAAGTAATGCCCCACTTTACTTTAAGAGAGTAGCCGAGACTACTTTACGCAAATCGTGATTTTGACCAACTTCGGCTCGATTTCCCGGAAGTTGGGGAATATTTTCCAGTCCCGGGGACTCTAAACTAGCTCCTGATGGCTTTGGTTTGCAGTGAAATAAACACAGAGAAACTTTTTGAAGGCTCACTTTCAAGCTCCTGGGCAGGAATAAAGCCTCACTTCACTTTAAGACTGAAACAGTAAGCGAGACCGCCTAACGCGCACCGTGATTTTGACCAACTTCGGCTCGATTTCCCGGAACTTGGGGGATATTTTCCAGTCCCGGGGACTCTAAACTAACTCCTGATTGTCTTGGTTTTCAGTGAAATGGACACAGCGAAACTTTTTGAACGCTCACTCTAGAGCTTCTGGCCCGAAATATAACCCCACTTTAGTCTATGACTGAAAGAGTAGCCGAGAGCGCTTTGCGCAAATCGTGATTTTGACCAACTTAGGGTCGGTTTCTCGGAACTTGGGGGATATATTCCATTTCCGCGGGCTCTAAACTAACTCCTGATGGCCTTGGTTTGCATTGAAATGGACAAAGGAAAGCTTTTTGAACACTCTCTTTGTAGCTTCTGGACCGAAATAGAATCCCACTTCACTTTCAGACTGAAATAGTAGCCGAGACCGCCTCACGCTCATCGTGAGTTAGACCAAGTTCAGCTCGATTTCACGCAACTTTTGGGATATTTTCCAGTCCCGGGGACTCTAAACTAGCTCCTGATGGCTTTGGTTCGCAGTGAAATAAACACAGGGAAACTTTTTGAACGCTCACTTTCAAACTCCTGGGCAGGAATAAAGCCTCACTTCACTTTAAGACTGAAACAGTAAGCGAGACCGCCTAACGCGCACCGTGATTTTGACCAACTTCGGCTAAATTTTCCTGAATTTGGGGGATCTTTTCCAGTCCCGAAGACTATTAAGTAACCCGTGATGGCCTTCGTTTGCATTGAAATGGATACAGCAAAACCCTTTGAGGCTCACTTTTGAGCTTCTGGGCCGAAATATAGCCCCACTTCACTTTAAGCCTGAAAGACTAGCCAACACAGTCTTGCGCGCATCATGATTTTGACCAACGTCTTCTCGATTTTCCCGAACTTGGGAAATATATTGCAGACCCGGGGACTCTAAACTAACTCCTGATGGCCTTGGTTTGCAGTGAAAGAGACACAGTAATTTTTTTTGAGCTTTAAGCTTCTGGGCCGAAATATAGCCCCACTTCACTTTAAGCCTGAAAGACTAGCCAACACAGTCTTGCGCGCATCGTGATTTTGACCAACGTCTTCTCGATTTTCCGGAACTTGGGAAATATATTGCAGACCCGGGGACTCTAAACTAACTCCTGATGGCCTTGGTTTGCAGTGAAATGGACACAGCAAACTTTTTGCAGCGCTCACTTTGGAGCTTCTGGGCCGAAATAGAGCCCCACTTCACTTTAAGACTAAAAAAGTAGCCGAGGCCGCCTTAGGCGCATCGTGATTTTGACAAACTTCGGCTTGAGTTGCCAGAACTTAAAAGATATTTTCCAGTCCCGGGGACGCTAAACTAACTCATGATGGCCTTGGTTTTAAGTGAAATCCCGAGAGGAAAACTTTTTGAACGTTCACTTTCGAGCTTCTGAACCGAAATATAGCCCTACTTCACTTTAAGACTGAAAGAGTAGCTGAGACCGCCTTACGCGAATCGTTATTTTGACCAACTTCGTCTCGATTTCGCGGAACTTGGGGGATATTTTCCAGTTCCGGGCACTGTAAACTACTTCCTGAGGGACTTCCTTTGCAGTGAAATGGGCACAGCATAACTTTTTGAACGCTCACTTTCGACCTTCTGGGCCGAAATATACCGCCACGTCACTTTAAGACTCAAAGAGTAGCCGAGACTGCTTTACGCGCATCGTGATTTTGACAAACTTCGGCTCGATTTCCCGAAACTTGGGGGATATTTTGATGTCCCGGAGACTGTAAACTATCTCCTGATGTGGCTTGGTTCGCGGTGAAATGGACACAGCAAAACTTTTTGAACTTTCACTTTCGAGCTTCTGGGCCAAAATATAGCCCGAGTTCACTTTAAGAATGAAAGAATAGCCGCGACCGCCTTACGCGCATCGTGATTTTGACCAACTTTGGCTCGATTTCCCGGGAAATGGGGAATATTTTCCGGTACCGGGGACTCTAAAGTAACTCCTGATTGCCTTGGTTTGCATTGAAATGGAGAGAGCAAAACTTTTTCAACGCTCCCCTTCGGGCTTCTGACCCGAAATATAGCCCTACTTCAGTTTAAGACTGAAAGAGTAGCCGACACCGTCTTACGCGCATCGTGATTTTGGCCAACTTCGGCTCGATTTCCCGAAACTTCGGGGATATATTCAAGTCCCAAGGACTCTAAGCTAACCCCTGATGGCGTTGGTCTGCAGTGAAATGGACGCAGCAATTTTTTTTGAACGCTTACTTTCGAAATTCTGGGCCGAAATATAGCCCCACTTCACTTTAAGACTGAAATAGTAGCCGAGACCGCCTTAGACGCATCGTGATTTTGACCAACTTCGCCTTGAGTTGCCAGAACTTAAGGGATATTTTCCAGTCCCGTGGACTCTAAACTAACTCATGATGGCCTTGGTTTTCAGTTAAATTGAGAGAGCAAAACTTTTTGAACGCTCACTTTCGAGCTTCTGGGCCGAAATATACAGCCACGTCACTTTAAGACTAAAAGAGTAGCCGAGACTGCTTTACGCGCATCGTGATTTTGACAAACTTCGGCTCGATTTCCCGGGACTTGGGGGATATTTTGATGTCCCGGACACTGTAAACAATCTGCTGATGTGGCTTGGTTTGCGGTGAAATGGACACAGCAACACTTTTTGAACTTACACTTTCTAGCTTCTGGGCCGAAATATAGCCCCAGTTCACTTTAAGAATGAAAGAGTAGCCAAGACCGCCTTACGCGCATCGTGATTTTGACAAAATTCGGCTCGATTTCCCCGAACTTGGGCGATATTTTCCAGTCCCGAGGAGTCTAAACTAACTCCTGATTGCCTTGGTTTGCAGTGAAATGAACACAGTAACACTTTTTGAAGGCTTATTTTCGAGCTTCTGGGATGAAATATAGCCCCACTTCACTTTAAGACTGAAAGAGTAGGCGAGACCGCCTTAGGCGAATCGTGATTTTCAGCAACTTCCGCTCCATTTTATTTCTGGGCCGAAATACAAGCGTATTTCACGTTAAGACTGAAATAGTAGCCGAGACCGTCTTACGAGCATCGTGATTTTGACCAAGTTCAGCTCGATTTCCCGGAACTTGGGAGATATTTTCCAGTCCGGGGGACTTTAAACTAACTCCTGATGGCCTTGGTTTGCAGTTAAATGCAGAAAGCGTAACTTTTTAAAGGATCACTTTCGAGCTTCTGCGCCGAAATATAGCCCCACTTTACTTTAAGACTGAAAGAGTAGCCGAGACCGTCTTACGCGCATCGTGATTTTGACCAACTTCCGTTCGATTTCCCGGAACTTCGGGGATATATTCCAGTCCCGGGGACTCTAAACTAACTGCTGATGGCCTTGGTTTGCAGTGAAATGGACACAGCACACTTTTTTGAACGCTCACTTTCGAGCTTCTCGACCGAACTATAGCCCTACTTCACTTTAAGACTGAAAGAGTAGCCGAGACCGCCTTACGCGCATCGTAATTTTCACAAACTTCGGCTCGATTTCGCGGAAGTTGGCGAATATTTTCAATACCCGGGGAAGCTAAACTAACTTCCGATGGCCTTAGTTTGCCGTTAAATGAACACAGCAAAACTTTTTGAACGCTCACTTTCGAGCTTATGGGTCGAAATATAGCCCCACTGAACTTTAAGACTGAAACAGTAGCCGAGACCGTCTTACGCGCATCGTGATTTTGGGATACTTCGGCTCGGTTTCCCGCAAATAGGGGGATATTTTCCAGTTCCGTTGACTCTAAACTAACTCCTGATGGCCCTGGTTTCCAGTGAAATCTACACAGGAACACTTTTTGAACGCGCACTTTCGAGCTTGCTGACCGAAATATAGCCCTACTTCTTTTTAAGACTGAAAGAGGAGGCGGGAGCGCCTTACGCGCATTGTGTTTTTGATGATCTTCGGCTCGATCTGGCGAAACTTGGGAGATATTTTCCAGTTCCAAAGTCTCTAAACTCACTCCTGATTGTCTAAGATGTGAGTGAAATAGAGACAAAAATTTTTGAACCCTTACTTTCGAGCTTCTGGAGTTAAATCTAAGCCCACTTTACCTTAAGACTAAAAGAGTAGCCGAGACCCCCTTAAGCGCATCGTGATTTTGACTAACTTCGGGTGGATTTCCCGTAACTTGGGGGATATTTCCAGTCCCTTGGCCGCTAAACTAAGTCGTGATGGCCTTGTTTTGCAGTGAAATGGACACAGCAAAACTTTTTAAACACTCAGTTTCGAGCTTGTGTGCCTAAATATAGCCCCACTTCACTTTAAGACTGAAAGAGTAGCCGAGACCGCCGTACGCGCGTCGTGAGTTTGACCAACTTCGGTTAAATTTCCCGGAACTTGGGGGATATTTTCCAGTCCCGGGGACTCTAAACTGACCCCCGACGTTCTTGTTGTCCACTAAAATGGACACAGGAAAACTTTTTAAACGCTCACTTTCGAGCTTGTGGGCCGAAATATAGCCATACTTCACTTTAAGACTGAAACAGTAGCCGACACCACGTTTCGCGAATAGTGATTTTGATCAACTTCGACTCGATTTCACGGAACTTGCGAAATATTTTCCAGTCCCGGGGACTCTAAACTAACTCGTGCTGGTCTTGGTTTGCAGTGAAACGGAAACAGAAAAAGTTTTTGAACGCATACTTTCGAGCTTCTGGACCGAAATAGAACCCCACTTCACTTGAAGACTGAAAGAGTAGCCGAGACCGCCTTAGGTGCATCGTGATTTTGAGCAACTTCGGCTGGATTTGGCGGAACTAAGGGGATATATTCCAGTTGTGAGTCTCTAAACTAATTCCTGATGGCCTTGGTTTGCAGTAAAATGGACCCAGCAAAACTTTGTGAACGCTCAATTTCCAGCTTCTGGGCCAAAATATAGCGCCCCATTACTTAAACACTGAAAGAGTAGCCGAGACCGCCTTACGCGCATCGTAATTTTGACGAACTTCGAATAGATTTCCCGGAACTTGGGGGATATTTTGCAGTCCCTTGGACGCTAAACTAAGTCCTGATGGCCTTGTTTTGAAGTAAAATGGACACAACAAAACTTTTTGAACGCTCACTGTCTGGCTTGTAGGCCGAATTATAGCCACACTTCACTTTAGGACTGACAAAGTAGCCGAGACCACGTTACGCGCATCATGAATTTGATCAACTTCGGCTCGATTTCCCTGGACTTGGGGGATATTGTCCAGTCCCGGGGACTCTAAACTAACTTCTGATGGCCTTGGTTTGCACTGAAAGTGACAGAGCAAAACCTTTTAAACACTCACTTTCGAGCTTCTGGGCCGAAATATTGCCCCACTTCACTTTAATACTGAAAGTGTAGCCGAGACCACCTTACGCACATCGTGATTTTGATCAACTTCGGCTCGATTTCCCGGAACTTGGCGGATATTTTGCAGTCCCGAGGACTCTTATGTAACCCCTGATGGCCTTGGTTTGTATTGAAATGGATACAGAAAAACTTTTTGAACGCTCACTTTTGAGCTTCTGGGCTGAAATATAGCCCCACTTCACTTTAAGACGGAAAGAGTAGCCGAGACCGTCTTACGCGGATCGTCATTTTGACCAACGTCTTCTCGATTTTCCGGAACTTGGGAAATACATTCCACTCCCGGTGACTCTAAACTAACTCCTGATAGCCTTGGTTTGCAGTGAAATAGACACAGTAATTTTTTTTTTTGAGCTTTCAGCTTGTGGGCCGAAATAGAGCCCCACTTCACTTTAAGACTGAAGGAGTAGCCGACACCGCCTTAAGCGCACCGTGATTTTGACCAACTTCGGCTCGATTTGCCGGAACTTGGGGAATATTTTCCAGTCCCGGGGACTCTAAACTAACTCCTGATTGTCTTGGTTTTCAGTGAAATGGACACAGCGAAACTTTTTGAACGCGCACACTCGAGCTTCTGGACCGAAATATAGCCCCACTTTACTTTAAGACTGAAAGAGTAGCCGAGAGCGTTTTGCGCATATCGTGATTTTGACCAACTTCGGGTCGGTTTCCCGGAACTTGGGGGATATATTCTATTTCCACGGGCTCTAAACTAACTCCTGAGGGCCTTGGTTTTCAGTGAAATGGACAAAGGAAAGCTTTTTGAACACTCTCTTTGTAGCTTCTGGGCTGAGATAGAATCCCACTTCACTTTCAGACTGAAATAGTAGCCGAGACCGCCTCAGGCACATCGTGAGTTAGACCAAGTTCAGCTCGATTTCACGCAACTTTTGGGATATTTTACAGTCCGGGGGACTCTAAACTAACTCCGGATGGCCTTGGTTTGCACTGAAATGTGCAGAACATAACTTTTTGAACGCCCAGTTTGGAGCTTGTGGGCCGAAATATAGCCCCACTTCACTTTAAGACTGAAAGAGTAGCCGAGATCGCTTTACGCGCATCGTGATTTTGCCCATTTTCGGATCGACTTCTCGGAACTTGGGGGATATTTTCCAGTCTCGGGGACTCTAAACTAACTCCTGATCGCCTTGCTTTGCATTGAAATGGACAGCGCAAAACTTTTTGAACGCTCACTTTCGAGCTTGTGGGCCGAAATATAGCCACACTTTACTTTATGACTGAAACAGTAGCCTAGACCGCAATTCGCGCATCGTGATTTTGATCAACTTCGGCTTGCTTTCCCGCAACTTGGGGAATATTTTCCAGTCCCGAGGACCCTAAACTAAGTTTTGATAGCTTTGGTTTGTGGTTAAATGCACACAGCAAAACTTTTTGAACGCTCACTTTCGAGCTTGTGGGCCGAAATATAGCCACACTTTACTTTAAGACTGAAACAGTAGCCGAGACCGCATTTCGTGCATCGTGATTTTGACTAACTTCGGCTCGCTTTCCCGGAACTTGGGGAATATTTTCCAGTCCCGGGGACCCTAAACTAACTTTTGATAGCTTTGGTTTGCAGTGAAATGCACACAGCAAAACTTTTTGAACGCTCACTTTGGAGCTTTTGGACAGAAATATAGCCCGACTTTACTTTAAGACTGAAAGAGTAGCCGAAACCGCCTTACGTATATCGTAATTTTGACGAACTTCGAATGGATTTCCCGGAACTTGGGGGATATTTTCCAGTCCCTTGGACGCTAAACTAAGTCCTGATGGCCTTGTTTTGAAATGAAATGGACACAGCAAAACTTTTTGAACGCTCACTTTCTAGCTTGTGGGCCGAAATATAGGCACACTTGACTTAAGACTGAAAGAGTAGCCGAGACCGCCTTGCTCGCATCGTGAGTTTGACAAACTTCGGGTCGATATTCCGGAACTTGGGGGATATTTTCCAGTCCCAGGATCTCTAAACTAACTTTGATAGCTTTGGTTTGCAGTGAAATGGACAGAGCAAAACTTTTTCAACGCTCACCTTCGAGCTTCCTGGCCGAAATAAAGCCCCACTTTACGTTAAGACCTAAAGAGTAACCGAGACCACCTTACGCGCATCGTAATTTTCACAAACTTCGGGTGGATCTCCAGGAACTTGCGGAACATTTTCCAGTCCCTTGGACACTAAACTAAGTCCTGATGGCCTTGCTTTGCAGTAAAATGGACACAGCAAAACTTTTTGAACGCTCACTTTCGAGCTTGTGGGCCGAAATATAGCCACACTTTACTTTAAGACTTAAACAGTAGCCGAGACCGCCTTACGCGCATCGTGATTTTGGGTTACTTCGGCTGGATTTCCCGCAAATAGGGGGATATTTTCCAGTTCCGGGGACTCTAAACTAATTCCTGATGGCCTTGGTTTCCAGTGAAAAGGACACAGGAACACTTTTTGAACGCGCACTTTCGAGCTTGCTGGCCGAAATATAGCCCTACTTCTTTTTAAGACTGAAAGAGTAGGCGGGAGCGCCTTACGCGCATTGTGATTTTGAGGATCTTCGGCTCGATCTGGCGAAACTTGGGAGATATTTTCCAGTTCCAAAGTCTCTAAACTCACTCCTGATTGTCTAAGATGTGAGTGAAATAGAGACAAAAATTTTTGAACCCTTACTTTCGAGCTTCTGGAGTTAAATCTAAGCTCACTTCACCTTAAGACTGAAAGAGTAGCCGAGACCCCTTAAGCGCATCGTGATTTTGACTAACTTCGGGTGGATTTCCCGTAACTTGAGGGATATTTCCAGTCCCTTGGACGCTAAACTAAGTCGTGATGGCCTTGTTTTGCAGTGAAATGGACACAGCAAAACTTTCTAAACACTCAGTTTCGAGCTTCTGGGCCGAAATATTGCCCCACTTCACTTTAAGAGTGAAAGAGTAGCCGAGACCGCCTTACGCCCATCGTAATTTTGACCAACTTCGGCTCGATTTCCCGGAACTTGGGGGATATTTTCCAGTCCCGCGGACTCTAAAGTAACTCCTGATGGCCTTGCTCTGGAGTGAAATGGACACAGCAGAACTTTTTCAACGCTCACTTTCCAGCTTCTTGGCGGAAATATTGCCCCTGTTCACTTTAAGAATGAAAGAGTAACCGTGACCGCCTTACGCGCATCGTGATTTTGACCAACTTTGGCTCGATTTCCCGGGAAATGGGGGATATTTTCCGGTACCGGGGACTCTAAACTAACTCCTGATTGCCTTGGTTTGCAGTGAAATGGACAAAGCACAATTTTTTGAACGCTCACTTTTGAGCTTCTGGGCTGAAGCATAGCCCTACTTCACTTTAAGACTGAAAGAGTAGCCGAGACCGCCTTACGCGCATCGTGATTTTGGGGTTCTTCGACTCGATTTCCCGGAACTTGAGAGATAATTCCCAGTCCCTGGCACTCTAAACTAATTCCTGATGGCCTTGGTTTTCAGTGAAATGGACACAGCCAAACTCTTTGAACGTTCACTTTCGAGCTTCTCGGCCGAAATATAGCCCCACTTCACTTTAAGACTGAAAGAGTAGCCGGGGCCGTCTTACGCGCATGGTAATTTTGTCCAACTTCGGTTTGATTTCCTGGGACTTGGGGGATATTTTCCAGTCACGGAAGCTCTAAACTAACTCCTGAATGCTTTGGTTTTTAGTGAAATGGACACAGGTAAAAGGGGCGCACGCTAGGTTGCCAGGTTGCAGGCCGAAATATAGCCCCACTTTATTTTAAGACTGAAAGTGTACACGAAACCGCCTTAAGCGCATCGACATTTTTAGCCACTATGGCTCGATCTGCCAAAACTTGGGGGATATTTTCCAGTCCCGGGGACTCTACCCTAACTCTTGATGGCCTTAGTTTTCAGTCAAATGGTCACAGGTAACAGGAGCGCACGCTCGGTGTCGAGCTTCTAGGCCGAAATGTAGCCCCAGTTCATTTTAAGACTGAAAGAGTAAACGAAACTGCCGTACGCTTATCGTAATTTTAAGAAAGTATGGCTCAGTTTGCCGAAACTTGGAGGATAGCTTTCAGTCTCGAGGATTCTAAACTATCTCCTGATGGACTTAGTTCTTAGTGAAATGGACACAGGTAAAAGGAGAGCACGCTCGGTGTCGAGCTTGTAGAACCGAAATATAGCCCCACTTCATTTTCGGAGCAAACGAGTAGCCGAGACCGCCTTACCCGCATCGTGATTTTGAGCATCTTTGGCTCGATTTGCCGGAATTCGGGGAATATTTTCCAGTCCCGAGGACTCTATGCTAACTCCTGATGAACTTAGTTTTCAGTGATATGTACACAGGCAAAAGGAGCGCACGCTCGGTGTTGAGCTTGTCGGCCGAAATATAGCCCCACTTCATTTTAAGACTGAAAAAGTAGCCGAGAGCGCCTTACGCGCATCGTGATTTTGAGTAACTTTGGCTCGATCTGCCAGAATTTGGGAAATATTTTCCAGTCCCAAGGACTCTAAACTAACTCCTGATGGCCTAAGATGTCAGTGAAATGGACACAGGTAAAATTAGCGCACGCCCAGTCTCAAGCTTCTAGGTCGAAATATAGCCCCCGTTAATTTTAAGACTGAAAGAGTAGCCGAGACCGCCTTACGGACATCGTGATATTGGGCCACTTTTGCTCGATTTCCCGGAAGTTGGCGAATAATTTAAAGTCCCGGGGACGCTAAACTAACTGCCGATGACCTTGGTTTGCAGTTTAATGAACACAGCAAAACATTCTGAATGCTCACCTTCGAGCTTTAGGGCCGAAATATAGCCCTACTTAAATTTAAGACTGAAAGAATAGCCGAGAGCCCGTTACGCGCATCGTAATTTTCATCACCTTCGGCGCCATTTCCTGGAACTTGGAGAATATTTTCCAGTCCCAGGGACTCTAAACTAACTCCTGATGGCCTTGGTTTGCAGTGAAATGGACAGAGCAAAACTTTTTGAACGCTCACCTTCGAGCTTCCTGGCCGAAAAAAAGCCCCACTCTACTTTAAGACTTAAAGAGTAACCGAGACCACCTTACGCGCATTGTGATTTTGACAAACTTCGGGTGGATCTCCCGGAACTTGGGGAACATTTTCCAGTCCCTTGGACGCTAAACTAAGTCCTGATGGCCTTGTTTTGCAGTGAAATGGACACAGGAAAACTTTTTGAACGCTCACTTTCGAGCGTGTGGGCCGAAATATAGCCACACTTTACGTTAAGACTGAAACAGTAGCCGAGACCGCATTTCGCGCATCGTGATTTTGATCAACTTCGGCTCGCTTTCCGGGAACTTGGGGAATATTTTCCAGTCCTGGGGACCCTAAACTAACTTTTGATAGCTTTGGTTTGCAGTGAAATGCACACAGCAAAACTTTTTGAACGCTCACTTTGGAGCTTCTGGACAGAAATATAGCCCGACTTTACTTTAAGACTGAAAGAGTAGCCGAAACCGCCTTAAGTATATCGTAATTTTGACGAACTTCGAATGGATTTCCCGGAACTTGGGGTATATTTTCCAGTCCCTTGGACGCTAAACTAAGTCCTGATGGCATTGTTTTGAAGTGAAATGGACACAGCAAAACTTTTTCGACGGTCACTTTCGGGCTTCTGGCCCGAAATATAGCCCTACTTCACTTTAAGACAGAAAGAGTAGCCTAGACCACTTTAGGGGCATCTTGACTTTGACCAACCTCGGCTCAATTTCCCGGACCTTAGGACATATTTTCTTGTCCCGGGGACGCTAAACTATCTCCTGATGGCCTTGGTTTGCAGTGAAATGAACATAGCAAAACTTTTTGAACGCTCACTTTCGGGCTTCTGGCCCGAAATATAGCCCCTCTTCACTTTAAGACTGAAAGAGTAGTCGAGAGTACCTTACGCAAATTGTGGTTTTGACCAACTTTGGCTCGATTTCCCGGAATTTGGGGGATATTTTCCAGTCCCGGGGACTCTAAAGTAACTCCTGATTGCCTTGTTTTGCATTGAAATGGAGAGAGCAAAACTTTTTCAACGCTCCCCTTCGGGCTTCTGAGCCGAAATATAGCCCCACTTCAGTTTAAGACTGAAAGAGTGGCCGACAGCGTCTTACGCGCATCGTGCTTTTGACCAACTTCGGCTCGATTTCCCCAAACTTCGGGTATATATTCAAGTCCCAAGGACTCTAAACTAACCCCTGATGGCCTTGGTCTGCAGTGAAATGGACACAGCAAATTTTTTGAACGCTTACTTTCGAAATTCTGGGCCGAAATATAGCCCCACTTCACTTTAAGACTGAAATAGTAGCCGAGACCGCCTTAGACGCATCGTGATTTTGACCAACTTTGGCTTGAGTTGCCAGAACTTAAGGGATATTTTCCAGTCCCGTGGACTCTAAAGTAACTCATGATGGCCTTGGATTTCAGTTAAATTGAGACAGCAAAACTTTTTGAACGCTCACTTTCGAGCTTCCTGGCCGAAATATACAGCCACGTCACTTTAAGACTAAAAGAGTAGCCGAGACTGCTTTACGTGCATCGTGATTTTGACAAACTTCGGCTCGATTTCCCGGGACTTGGGGGATATTTTGATCTTCCGGACACTGTAAACAATCTGCTGACGTGGCTTGGTTTGTGGTGAAATGGACACAGCAAAACTTTTTGAACTTTCACTTTCTAGCATCTGGGCCGAAATATAGCCCCAGTTCACTTTAAGAATGAAAGAGTAGCCGAGACCGCCTTGCGCGCATCGTGATTTTGACAAAATTCGGCTCGATTTCCCCGAACTTGGGCGATAGTTTCCAGTCCCGAGGAGTCTAAACTAACTCCTGATGGCCTTGGTTTGCAGTGAAATGAACACAGCAAAACTTTTTGAACTTTCACTTTCTAGCTTCTCGGCCGAAATATAGCCCCAGTTCACTTTAAGAATGAAAGAGTAGCTGAGACCGCCTTAAGCGCATCATGATTTTGACAAAATTCGGCTCGATTTCCCCGAACCTGGGCGATATTTTCCAGTCCCGAGGAGTCTAAACTAACTCCTGATGGCCATGGTTTGCAGTGAAATTCACACCGCACAGGTTTTTGAACGCACACTTTCGAGCTTCTAGGCTGAAATATAGTCCCACATCACTTACGACTTAAAGAGTAGCCTAGACCGGCTTGCGCGCATCGTGATTTTGAGAAACTTTGGGTCGATATTCCGGAACTTGGGGGATATTTTCCAGTGCCTTGGACGCTAAACTAGGTGCCGATTGCCTTGTATTGCAGTGAAATAGACACAGCAAAGCTTTTTGAACGCTCACTTTTGTTGTTGTGGCCAGAAATATAGCCCCACTTCACTTTAAGACTAAAAGGGTAGCCGAGACCGCTTTGGGAGCATCGTGATTTTGACCAACTTCAGCTCGATTCACCGGAACTTGGGAAATATTTTCCAGTCCCGGGGACTCGAAACTAACTCGTGCTGGTCTTGGTTTGCAGTAAAATGGAAACAGAAAAAGTTTTAGAACGCATACTTTCGAGCTTCTGGACCGAAATACAACCCCACTTCACTTGAAGACTGAAAGAGTAGCCGAGGCCGCCTTACGTGCATCGTGATTTTGAGCAACTTCGGCTGGATTTGCCGGAACTAAGGGGATATATTCCAGTTCTGAGGACTCTAAACTAATTCCTGATGGCCTTGGTTTGCAGTAAAATGGACCCAGCAAAACTTTTTGAACGCTCAATTTCGAGCTTCTGGGCCAAAATATAGCCCCCCATTACTTTAACACTGAAAGAGTAGCCGAGACCGCTTAACGCGCATCGTGATTTTGACAAACTTCGGGTTGATTTCCCGGAACTTGGGGGATATTTTCCAGTCTCGGGGACTCTCAACTAACTCCTGCTTGTCTTGGTTTGCAGTGAAATGGACATAGCGAAAGTTTTTGAACGCTCACTCTCGAGCTTCTGGGCCGAAATAGAGCCCCATTTTACTTTAAGACTGAAAGAGTAGGCGAGACCGTCTTGAGCGAATCGTGATTTTGACCAATTTCGCGTTTATTTCCCGAAACTTGGGGGATATATTCCAGTCAAAGGGACTCCAAAGTAACTCCTGATGGCCTTGGTTTTCAGTGAAATGGACAGAGCACAACTTTGGAGCTCCTGGGCAGAAATATAGCCCCACTTTACTTTAAGACTGAAAGAGTAGATGAGACCGCCTTACGCGCATCGTAATTTTGACGAACTTCGAATAGATTTCCCGGAACTTGGGGGATATTTTGCAGTCCCTTGGACGCTAAACTAAGTCCTGATGGCCTTGTTTTGAAGTAAAATGGACACAACAAAACTTTTTGAACGCTCACTTTCTAGCTTGTGGGCCGAAATATAGCCACACTTCACTTTAGGACTGACACAGTAGCCGAGACCACGTTACGCGCATCATGAATTTGATCAGCTTCGGCTCGATTTCCCGGGATTTGGGGGATATTGTCCAGTCCCAGGGACTCTAATCTACCTTGTGATGGCCTTGGTTTGCACTGAAAGTGACAGAGCAAAACTTTTTAAACACTCACTTTGGAGCTTCTGGGCCGAAATATTGCCCCACTTCACTTTAAGACTGAAAGAGTAGCCGAGACCACCTTACGCACCTCGTCATTTTGACCAACTTCGGCTCGATTTACCGGAACTTGGGGGATATTTCCCAGTCCCGAGATCTCTTAAGTAACACCTGATGGCCTTGGTTTGCATTGAAAGGGGTACAGCAAAAATTTTTGAACGCTCACTTTTGAGCTTCTGGGTCGAATTATAGCCCCACTTCACTTTAAGACTGAAAGAGTAGCCGAGACCGTCTTACGCGCATCGTGATTTTGACCAACGTCTTCTCGATTTTGCGGAACTTGGGAAATACATTCCACTCCCGGGGACTCTAAACTAACTCCTGATAGCCTTGGTTTGCATTGAAATAGACACAGTAATTTTTTTTGTGCTTTGAGCTTGTGGGCCGAAATAGGGCCCCACTTCACTTTTAGACTGAAGGAGTAGCCGACACCGCCTTAAGCCCACCGTGATTTTGACCAACTTCGGCTCGATTTGCCGGAACTTGGGGGATATTTTCCAGTCCCGGGGACTCTAAACCAACTCCTGATTGTCTTGGTTATCAGTGAAATGGACACAGCGAAACTTTTTGAACGCTCACTCTCGAGGTTCTGGAGCGAAATATAGCCCCACTTTACTTTAAGACTGAAAGAGTAGCCGAGACCGTCTTGCGCAAATCGTGATTTTGACCAACTTCGGGTCGGTTTCCCGGAACTTGGGGGATATATTCCATTTCCGCGGGCTCTAAACTAACTCCTGATGCCCTTGATTTTCAGTGAAATGGACAAAGGAAAGCTTTTTGAACACTCTCTTTGTAGCTTCTGGGCTGAAATAGAATCCCACTTCACTTTCAGACTGAAATAGTAGCCGAGACCGCCTCACGCGCATGGTGAGTTAGACCAACTTCAGCTCGATTTCACTCAACTTTTGGGATAATTTCCCGTCCGGGGGACTCTAAACTAACTCCGGATGGCCTTGGCTTGCACTGAAATGCGCACAGCATAACTTTTTGAACGCCCACTTTGGAGCTTGTGGGCCGAAATATAGCCCAACTTCACTTTAAGACTGAAAGAGTAACCGAGATCGCCTTACGCGCATCGTGATTTTGACCATTTTCGGATCGATTTCTCGGAACTTGGGGGATATTTTGCAGTCTCGGGGACTCTAAACTAACTCCTGATCGCCTTGCTTTGCATTGAAATGGACACAGGAAAACTTTTTGAACGCTCACTTTCGAGCTTGTGGGCCGAAATATAGCCACACTTTACTTTAAGACTGAAACAGTAGCCGAGACCGCAATTCGCGCATCGTTATTTTGATCAACTTCGGGTCGCTTTCCCAGAACTTGGGGAATATTTTCCAGTCCCGGGGACCCTAAACTAACTTTTGATAGCTTTGGTTTGCAGTTAAATGCACACAGCAAAACTTTTTGAACGCTCACTTTCGAGCTTCTGGACAGAAATATAGCCCGACTTTACTTTAAGACTGAAAGAGTAGCCGAAACCGCCTTACGTATATCGTAATTTTGACGAACTTCGAATGGATTTCCCGGAACTTCGGGTATATCTTCCAGTCCCTTGGACGCTAAACTAAGTACTGATGGCCTTGTTTTGAAGTGAAATGGACACAGCAAAACTTTTTGAACGGTCACTTTCTAGCTTGTGGGCCGAAATATAGGCACACTTGACTTTAAGACTGAAACAGTAGCCGAAACCACGTTACGCGCATCATGAATTTGATCAACTTTGGCTCCAATTGCCGGGACTTGGGGGATAGTTTCCAGTCCCGGGGACTCTAAACTAACTCCTGATAGCCTTGGTTTGCATTGAAATGGACACAGCACAATTTTTGGAACGGACACTTTGGAGATTCTGGGCCGGAATATAGTCCTACTTCACTTGAGACTGAAAGAGTAGCCGACACCGCCTTGCTCGCATTGTGAGTTTGAAAAACTTCGGGTCGATATTCCGGAACTTGGGGGATATTTTCCAGTCCAGGGAGCTCTAAACTAACTCCTGATGGCCTTGGTTTGCAGTGAAATGGACAGAGCAAAACTTTTTGAACGCTCACCTTCGAGCTTCCTGCCCCAAATAAAGCCCCACTTTACTTTAAGTCTTAAAGAGTAACCGAGACCACCTTACGCGCATTGTGATTTTGACAAACTTCGGGTGGATCTCCCGGAACTTGGGGAACATTTTCCAGTCCCTTGGACGCTAAACTAAGTCCTGATGGCCTTGCTTTGCAGTGATATGGACACAGGAAAACTTTTTGAACGCTCACTTTCGAGCTTGTGGGCCGAAATATAGCCACACTTTACTTTAAGACTGAAAGGGTAGCCGAGACCGCATTTCGCGCATCGTGCTTTTGATCAACTTCGGCTCGCTTTCCCGGAACTTGGGCAATATTTTCCAGTCCCAGGGACACTAAACTAACTTTTGATACCTTTGGTTTGCAGTGAAATGCACACAGCAAAACTTTTTAAACGCTCACTTTCGGACTTCTGGCCCGAAATATAGCCCCACTTCACTTTAAGAGAGAAAGAGTAGCCGAGACCACTTTAGGGGTATCGTGATTTTGACCAACCTCGGCTCAATTTTCCGGACCTTGGGGCATATTTTCTTGTCCCGGGGACGCTAAACTAACTCCTGATTGCCTTGGTTTGCAGTGAAATGAACACAGGAAAATTTTTTGAACGCTCACTTTCGGGCTTCTGGCCGGAAATATAGCCCCACTTCACTTTAAGACTGAAAGAGTAGCCGAGACTACTTTACGCAAATCGTGATTTTGACCAACTTTGGCTCGATTTCCCGGAAGTTGGGGGATATTTTCCAGGCCCGGGGACTCTAAACTAGCTCCTGATGGCTTTGGTTTGCAGTGAAATAAACACAGGGAAACTTTTTGAACGCTCACTTTCAAGCTCCTGAGCAGGAATAAAGCCTCACTTCACTTTAAGACTGAAACAGTAAGCGAGACTGCCTAACGCGCACCGTGATTTTGACCAACTTCGGCTAACTTTCCCTGAACTTGGGGAATATTTTCCAGTCCCGAAGACTCTTAAGTAACCCCTGATGGCCTTCGTTTGCATTGAAATGGATACAGCAAAACCTTTTGAGGCTCACTTTTGGGCTTCTGGGCCGAAATATAGCCCCACTTCACTTTAAGACTGAAAGACTAGCCAACACAGTCTTGCGCGCATGGTGATTTTGACCAACGTCTTCTCGATTTTCCGTAACTTGGGAAATATATTGCAGTCCCGGGAACTCTAAACTAACTCGTGATGGGCTTGGTTTGCAGTGAAATGGACACAGCAAATTTTTTGCAGCGCTCACTTTGGAGCTTCTGGGCCGAAATAGAGCCCCACTTCAATTTAAGACTCAATGAGTAGCCGAGGCCATCTTAGGCGCCTCGTGATTTTGACCAACTTCGGCTTGAGTTGCCAGAACTTAAAAGATATTTCCCAGTCCCGGGGACTCTAAACTAACTCATGATGGCCTTGGTTTTCAGTGAAATTGAGAGAGGAAAACTTTTTAAACGCTCACTCTAGACCGAAATATAGCCCTACTTCACTTTAAGACTGAAAGAGTAGCCGAGACCGCCTTACGCGAATCGTTATTTTGACCAACTTCGTCTCGATTTCGCGGAACTTGGGGGATATTTTCCAGTTCCCGGGACTGTAAACTACTTCCTTAGGACCTTGCTTTGCAGTGAAATGGGGACAGCATAACTTTTTGAACGCTCACTTTCGAGCTTCTGGGCCGAAATATACAGCCACGTCACTTTAAGACTCAAAGAGTAGCCGAGACTGCTTTACGTGCATCGTGATTTTTAGAAACTTCGGCTCGATTTCCCGGGACTTGGGGGATATTTTGATGTCCCGGACACTGTAAACAATCTGCTGATGTGGCTTGGTCTGCGGTGAAATGGACACAGCAAAATCTTTTGGAACTTTCACTTTCTAGCTTCTGGGCCGAAATGTAGCCCCAGTTCACTTTAAGAATGAAAGAGTAGCCGAGACCGCCTTACCCACATCGTGATTTTGACAAAATTCGGCTCGATTTGCCCGAACTTTGGCGATATTTTCCAGTCCCGAGGAGTCTACACTAACTCCTGATATCCTTGGTTTGCAGAGAAATGAACACAGCAAAACTTTTTGAACTTTCACTTTCTAGCTTCTCGGCCGAAATATAGCCCCAGTTCACTTTAAGAATGAAAGAGTAGCCGAGACCGCCTTACGCGCATCGTGATTTTGACAAAATTCGGCTCGATTTCCCCAAACTTGGGCGATAGTTTCCAGTCCCGAGGAGTCTAAACTAACTCCTGATGGCCTTGGTTTGCAGTGAAATGAACACAGTAACACTTTTTGAAGGCTTATTTTCGAGCTTCTGGGATGAAATATAGCCCCACTTCACTTTAAAACTGAAAGAGTAGGCGAGACCGCCTTACGCGCATTGTGATTTTGAGCAACTTCCGCTCGATTTTCTATAATTTTGGCGATAGTTTCAAGTCCCCGGGACTCTAAACTAACTCCTGATGGCCTTGGTTTGCAGTGCAATGGACGCAGCAAAACTTTTTGAACGCTCAGTTTCGAGCTTCCGGGCCGAACTACAACCGTACTTCACTTTAAGACTGAAATAGTAGCAGAGACCGCCTTACGAGCATCGTGATTTTGACCAAGTTCAGGTGGATTTCCCGGAACTTGGGGGATATTTTCCAGTCCGGGGGACTTTAAACTAACTCCTGATGGCCTTGGTTTGCAGTTAAATGCAGAAAGCGTTACTTTTTAAAGGGTCACTTTCGAGCTTCTGGGCCGAAATATAGCGCCACCTTACTTTAAGAATGAAAGAGTAGCCGACACCGTCTTACGCGAATCGTGATTTCGACCAACTTCCGTTCGATTTCCCGGAACTTCGGGGATATATTCCAGTCCCGGGGACTCTAAACTAACTGCTGATGGCCTTGGTTTGCAGTGAAATTGACACAGCAGATTTTTTATAACGCTCACTTTTGAGCTTCTCGGCAGAAATATAGCCTGAAGACTGAAGACTGAAAGAGTAGCCGAGACCGCCTTACGCGTATCGTAATTTTGACCAACTTCGGCTCGATTTCCCGGAAGTTGGTGAATATTTTCAATTCCCGGGGAAGCTAAACTAACTTCCGATGGCCTCAGTTTGCAGTTAAATGGACACAGCAAAACTTTTTGAACGCTCACTTTCGAGCTTATGGGTCGAAATATAGCCCCAGTTCACTTTAAGACTGAAAGAGTAGCCGAGACCACCTTACGCGCATCGTGATTTTGGGATACTTCAGCTCGATTTCCCGCAAATAGGGGGATATTTTCCAGTCTCGGGGACTCTAAACTAACTCCTGGTGGCCTTGGTTTCCAGTGAAATGGACACAGGAACACTTTTTCAACGCGCACTTTCGAGCTTGCTGGCCGAAATATAGCCCTACTTCTTTTTAAGACTGAAAGAGTAGGCTGGAACGCCTTACGCGCATTGTGATTTTGAGGATGTTCGGCTCGATCCGGCGAAACTTGGGAGATATTTTCCAGTCCTAAAGTCTCTAAACTCACTCCTGATTGTCTAAGATGTGAGTGAAATAGAGACAAAAATTTTTGAACCCTTACTTTCGAGCTTCTGGAGTTAAATCTAAGCCCACTTTACCTTAAGACTGAAAGAGTAGCCGAGACCCCCTTAAGCGCATCGTGATTTTGACTAACTTCGGGTGGATTTCCCGTAACTTGGGGGATATTTCCAGTCCCTTGGACGCTAAACTAAGTCGTGATGGCCTTGTTTTGCAGTGAAATGGACACAGCGAAACTTTTTAAACACTCAGTTTCGAGCTTCTGGGCCTAAATATTGCCCCACTTCATTTTAAGACTGAAAGAGTAGCCGAGACCGCCGTACGCGCGTCGTGATTTTGACCAACTTCGTTTAAATTTCCCGGAACTTGGGGGATATTTTCCAGTCCCGGGGACTCTAAACTGACCCCCGACGTCCTTGGTCTGCAGTAAAATGGACAAAACACAACTTTTTGAACGCTCACTTTTGAGCTTCTGGGCCGAAATATAGCTCCACTTCACTTTAAGAGTGAAAGAGTAGCCGAGACCGGCTTACGCCCATCGTAATTTTGACCAACTTCGGTTAAATTTCCCGGAGCTTTGGGGATATTTTCCAGTACCTTGGACGCTAAACTAAGTCGTAATGGCCTTGTTTTGCAGTAAAATGGACACAACACAACTTTTTGAACGTTTACTTTTGAGCTTCTGGGCCTAAATATTGCCCCACGTCATTTTAAGACTGAAAGAGTAGACGAGACCGCCGTACGCGCGTCGTGATTTTGACCAACTTCGATTAATATCCCGGAACTTGGGGGATATTTTCCAGTCCCGCGGACTCTAAAGTAACTCCTGATGGCCTTGCTCTGGAGTAAAATGGACAGGCACAACTTTATTTCTGGGCCGAAATATAGCCCCACTTTACTTTAAGAGTGAAAGAGTAGCCGGGACCGCCTTACGCGCATGGTAATTTTGTCGAGCTTCGGCTTGATTTCCTGGGACTTGGGGGATATTTTCCAGTCCCGGAAGCTCTAAACTAACTCCTGAGTGCCTTGGTTTTTAGTCAAATGGACACAGGTAAAAGGGGCGCACGCTGGGTTTCCAGGTTGTAGGCCGAAATATAGCCCCACTTTATTTTAAGACTGAAAGTGTACACGAAACCGCCTTAAGCGCATCGAAATTTTTAGCCACTATGGCTCGATCTGCCAAAACTTGGGGGATATTTTCCAGTCCCGGGGACTCTACCCTAACTCTTGATGGCCTTAGTTTTCAGTCAAATGGTCACAGGTAACAGGAGCGCACGCTCGGTGTCGAGCTTCTAGGTCGAAATGTAGCCCCAGTTCATTTTAAGACTGAAAGAGTAAACGAAACTGCCGTACGCTTATCGTAATTTTAAGAAAGTATGGCTCAATTTGCCGAAACTTGGAGGATAGCTTCCAGTCTCGAGGATTCTAAACTATCTCCTGATGGACTTAGTTCTTAGTGAAATGGACACAGGAAAAAGGAGAGCACGCTCGGTGTCGAGCTTGTAGAACCGAAATATAGCCCCACTTCATTTTCGGAGTAAACGAGTAGCCGAGACCGCCTTACACGCATCGTCATTTTGAGCATCTTTGGCTCGATTTGCCGGAATTCGGGGAATATTTTCCAGTCCCGAGGACTCTTTGAAAACTCCTGATGAACTTAGTTTTCAGTGATATGTACACAGGCAAAAGGAGCGCACGCTCGGTGTTGAGCTTGTCGGCCGAAATATAGCCCCACTTCATTTTAAGACGGAAAGAGTAGCCGAGACCGCCTTACGCGCATCGTGATTTTGAGCAACTTTGGCTCGATCTGCCAGAATTTGGGAAATATTTTCCAGTCCCAAGGACTCTAAACTAACTCCTGATGGCCTAAGATGTCAGTGAAATGGACACAGGTAAAATTAGCGCACGCCCGGTCTCGAGCTTCTAGGTCGAAGTATAGCCCCCCTTAGTTTTAAGACTGAAAGAGTAGCCGAGACCGCCTTACGCGCATCGTGATTTTGGGCCAGTTTTGCTCGATTTCCCGGAAGTTGGCGAATAATTTAAAGTCCCGGGGACGCTAAACTAACTCCCGATGACCTTGGTTTGCAGTTTAATGAACACAGCAAAACATTCTGAACGCTCACCTTCGAGCTTCAGGGCCGAAATACAGCCCTACTTAAATTTGAGACTGAAAGAATAGCCGAGAGCCCGTTACGCGGATCGTAATTTTCATCAACTTCGGCGCCATTTCCTGGAACTTGGAGAATATTTTCCAGTCCCGGGGACTCTAAACTAACTCCTGATTGCCTTGGTTTGCAGTGGAATGGACACAGCAAAGCTTTTTGAACGCTCACTTTCGAGCTTGTGGGCCTAAATATAGCCACACTTCACTTTAAGACTGAAACAGTATGCGGGACCGCGTTACGCGCATCGTAATTTTGATCAACTTCTGCTCGCTTTCCTGGAACTTGGGGAATATTTTCCAGTCCCGGGGACTCTAAACAAACTCTTCACGGCCTTGGTTTGCAGTGAAATGGAGACAGCAAAACTTTTTGAACGCTCACCTTCAAGCTTCTGGGCCCAAATATAGCCCACTTTACTTTAATACTGAAAAAGTAGCCGAGACCGCCTTACGGGAAACGTGATTTTGACAAACTTCGGGTGGACTTCCCGGAACTTGGGGGATATTTTCCAGTCCCTTGGACGCTAAACTAGGTGCCGATGGCCTTGTTTTGCAGTGAAATGGACACAGCAATGCTTTTTGAACTTTCACTTTCGAGCTTGTGGGACGAAATATAGCCATACTTCACTTTAAGACTGAAACAGTAGCCGAGACCATGTTTTGCGCATCGTGATTTTGATCAACTTCGGCTCGATTTCCGGGAACTTGCGAAATATTTTCCAGTCCCGGGGGCTCTAAAATAACCCGTGCTGGTCTTGGTTTGCAGTGAAACGGAAACAGAAAAAGTTTTTGAACGCATACTTTCGAGCTTCTGGACCGAAATAGAACCCCACTTCACTTGAAGACTGAAAGAGTAGCCGAGGCCGCCTTACGTGCATCGTGATTTTGAGCAACTTCGGCTGGATTTGCCGGAACTAAGGGGATATATTCCAGTTCTGAGGACTCTAAACTAATTCCTGATGGCCTTGGTCTGCAGTAAAATGGACCCAGCAAAACTTTTTGAACGCTCAATTTCGAGCTTCTGGGCCAAAATATAGCCCCCCATTACTTTAACACTGATAGAGTAGCCGAGACCGCCTTACGCGCAGCGTGATTTTGACAAACTTCGGGTTGATTTCCCGGAACTTGGGGGATATTTTCCAGTCTCGGGGACTCTCAACTAACTCCTGCTTGTCTTGGTTTGCAGTGAAATGGACATAGCGAAAGTTTTTGAAAGCTCACTCTCGAGCTTCTGGGCCGAAATAGAGCCCCATTTTACTTTAAGACTGAAAGAGTAGGCGAGACCGTCTTGAGCGAATCGTGATTTTGACCAATTTCGCGTTTATTTCCCGAAACTTGGGGGATATATTCCAGTCAAAGGGACTCTAAAGTAGCTGCTGATGGCCTTGGTTTTCAGTGAAATGGACAGAGCACAACTTTGGAGCTTCTGGGCAGAAATATAGCCCCACTTTACTTTAAGACTGAAAGAGTAGATGAGACCGCCTTACGCGCATCGTAATTTTGACGAACTTCGAATGGATTTCCCGGAACTTGGGGGATATTTTGCAGTCCCTTGGACGCTAAACTAAGTCCTGATGGCCTTGTTTTGAAGTAAAATGGACAGAACAAAAGTTTTTGAACGCTCACTTTCTAGCTTGTGGGCCGAAATATAGCCACACTTCACTTTAGGACTGACACAGTAGCCGAGACCACGTTACGCGCATCATGTTTTTGATCAACTTCGGCTCGATTTCCCGGGACTTGGGGGATATTCTTCAGTCCCGTGGACTCTAAACTAACTTCTGATGGCCTTGGTTTGCACTGAAAGTGACAGAGCAAAACTTTTGAAACACTCACTTTCTAGCTTGTGGGCCGAAATATTGCCCCACTTCACTTTAAGACTGAAAGAGTAGCCGAGAACACCTTAGACACATCGTGATTTTGACCAACTTCGGCTTGATTTACCGGTACTTGGGGGATATTTTTCAGTCCCGAGGACTCTTAAGGAACCCCTGTTGGCCTTGGATAGGATTGAAATGGATACAGCAAAACTTTTGAAACGCTCACTTCTGAGCTTCTGGGCCGAAATATAGCCCGACTTTACTCTAAGACTGAAATAGTAGCCCAGAGCGTTTTGCGCTGAGCGTGATTTTTTGACCAACTTCGAGTCGGTTTCCCGGAACTTGGGGGATATATTCCATTGCCGCGGGCTCTAAACTAACTCCTGATGGCCTTGGTTTTCAGTGAAATGGACAAAGGAAAGCTTTTTGAACACTCTCTTTGTAGCTTCTGGGCCGAAATAGAATCCCACTTCACTTTCAGACTGAAATAGTAGCCGAGACCGCCTCACGCGCATCGTGAGTTAGACCAAGTTAAGCTCGATTTCACGCAACTTTTGGGATATTTTCCAGTCCGGGGGACTTTAAACTAACTCCGGATGGCCTTGGTTTGCACTGAAATGGGCACAGCATAACTTTTTGAACGCCCACTTTGGAGCGTGTCGGCCGAAATATAGCCCCACTTCACTTTAAGACTGAAAGAGTAGCCGAGAGCGCCTTACGCGCTGGTGATTTTGACCAACTTCGGCTCGATTTCCCGGAAGTTGGCGAATATTTTCAATTCCCGGGGAAGGTAAACTAACTTCCGAGGGCCTTAGTTTGCAGTTAAATGGACACAGCAAAACTTCTGCAACGCTCACTTTCGAGTTTGTGGGTCGAAATATAGCCCCACTTAACTTTAAGACTGAAAGAGTAGCCGAGACCGCCTAACGCGCATCGTGATTCTGGGATACTTCGGCTCGATTTCCCGCAAATAGGGGGATATTTTCCAGTCCCGGGGACTCTAAACTAACTCGTGGTGGCCTTGGTTTCCAGCGAAATGGACACAGGAACACTTTTTGAACGAGCACTTTCGAGCTTGCTGGCCGGAATATAGCCCTACTTCTTTTTAAGACTGAAAGAGTAGGCGGGAGCGCCTTACGCGCATTGTGTTTTTGAGGAACTTCGGCTCGATCTGGCGAAACTTGGGAGATATTTTCCAGTCCCAAAGTCTCTAAA
The DNA here is from genome assembly GCF_042242905.1 of Orbicella faveolata. NCBI lineage: Eukaryota > Metazoa > Cnidaria > Anthozoa > Scleractinia > Merulinidae > Orbicella > Orbicella faveolata. Next base: position 754,547 of record NW_028301540.1, read on the forward strand.
CTCACTGTTGATTGTCTAAGATGTGAGTGAAATAGAGACAAAAATTTTTGAACTTTTACTCTCGAGCTTCTGGAGTTAAATCTAAGCCCACTTTACCTTAAGACTGAAAGAGTAGCCGAGACCCCCTTAAGCGCATCGTGATTTTGACTAACTTCGGGTGGATTTCCCGTAACTTGGGGGATATTTCCAGTCCCATGGACGCTAAACTAAGTCGTGATGGCCTTGTCTTGCTGTAAAATGGACACAGCAAAACTTTTTAAAGACTCAGTTTCCAGCTTCTGGGCCTAAATATTGCCCCACTTCACTTTAAGACTGAAAGAGTAGCCGAGACCGCCGTACGCGCGTCGTGATTTTGACAAACTTCCGTTAAATTTCCCGCAAATAGGGGCTTATTTTCCAGTCCCGGAGACTCTAAACTGACCCCCGACGTCCTTGGTCTGCAGTAAAATGGACACAGTAAAACTTTTTAAACGCTCACTTTTGAGCTTCTGGGCCGAAATATAGCTCCACTTCACCTTAAGAAAGAAAGAGTAGCCGAGACCGCCTTACGCCCATCCTAATTGTGACCAACTTCGGCTCGATTTCCCGGAACTTGGGGGATATTTTCCAGTCCCGCGGACTCTACAGCAACTCCTGATGGCCTTGCTCTGGATTGAAATGGACACAGCACAACTTTTTGAACGCTCACTTTTGAGCTTCTGGGCGGAAATATTGCCCCAGTTCACTTTAAGAATGAAAGAGTAACCGGGACCGCCTTACGCGCATCGTGATTTTGACCAACTTTGGCTCGATTTCCCGCGAAATGGGGGATATTTTCCGGTACCGGGGACTCTAAACTAACTCCTGATTGCCTTGGTTTGCAGTGAAATGGAGACAGCACAACTTTTTGAACGCTCACGTTTGAGCTTCCGGGCCGAAGCATAGCCCTACTTCACTTTAAGACTGAAAGACTAGCCGAGACCGCCTTACGCGCATCGTGATTTAGGGCTTTTTCGGCTCGATTTCCCGGAACTTGCGTGATAATTCCCAGTCCCGGGCACTCTAAACTAATTCCTAATTGCTTTTCAGTGAAATGGACAGAGCCAAACTCTTTGAACGTTCAGTTTCGAGCTTCTGGGCCGAAATATAGCCTCACTTCACTTTAAGACTGAAAGAGTAGCCGGGACCGCCTTACGCGCATGGTAATTTTGTCGAGCTTCGGCTTGATTTCCTGGGACTTGGGGGATATTTTCTAGTCCCGGAAGCTCTAAACTAACTCCTGAATGCCTTGGTTTTTAGTCAAATGGACGCAGGTAAAAGGGGCGCACGCTGGGTTTCCAGGTTGTAGGCCGAAATATAGCCCCACTTTATTTTAAGACTGAAAGTGTACACGAAACCGCCTTAAGCGCATCGAAATTTTTAGCCACTATGGCTCGATCTGCCAAAACTTGGGGGATATTTTCCAGTCCCGGGGACTCTACCCTAACTCTTGATGGCCTTAGTTTCCAGTCAAATGGTGACAGGTAACAGGAGCGCACGCTCGGTGTCGAGCTTCTAGGCCGAAATGTAGCCCCAGTTCATTTTAAGACTGAAAGAGTAAACGAAACTGCCGTAGGCTTATCGTAATTTTAAGAAAGTATGGCTCAGTTTGCCGAAACTTGGAGGATAGCTTTCAGTCTCGAGAATTCTAAACTATCTCCTGATGGACTTAGTTCTTAGTGAAATGGACACAGGTAAAAGGAGAGCACGCTCGGTTTCGAGCTTGTAGAACCGAAATATAGCCCCACTTCATTTTCGGAGTAAACGAGTAGCCGAGACCGCCTTACCCGCATCGTGATTTTGAGCATCTTTGGCTCGATTTGCCGGAATTCGGGGAATATTTTCCAGTCCCGAGGACTCTATGCTAACTCCTGATGAACTTAGTTTTCAGTGATATGTACACAGGCAAAAGGAGCGCACGCTCGGTGTTGAGCTTGTCGGCCGAAATATAGCCCCACTTCATTTTAAGACTGAAAGAGTAGCCGAGACCGCCTTACGTGCATCGTGATTTTGAGCAACTTTGGCTCGATCTGCCAGAATTTGGGAAATATTTTCCAGTCCCAAGGACTCTAAACTAACTCCTGATGGCCTAAGATGTCAATGAAATGGACACTGGTAAAATTAGCGCACGCCCGGTCTCGAGCTTCTAGGTCGAAATATAGCCACCCCTTAATTTTAAGACTGAAAGAGTAGCCGAGACCACCTTACGCGCATCGTGATTTCGGGCCACTTTTGCCCGATTTCCCGGAAGTTGGCGAATAATTTAAAGTCCCGGGAACGCTAAACTAACCTCCGATGACCTTGGTTTGCAGTTTAATGAACACAGCAAAACATTCTGAACGCTCACCTTCGAGCTTCAGGGCCGAAATATAGCCCTACTTAAATTTAAGACTGAAAGAATAGCCGAGAGCCCGTTACGCGCATCGTAATTTTCATCAACTTCGGCGCCATTTCCTGGAACTTGGAGAATATTTTCCAGTCCCGGGGACTCTATACTAACTCCTGATGGCCTTGGTTTGCAGTGAAATGGACACAGCAAAACTTTTTGAACGCTCACTTTCGAGCTTGTGGGTCTAAATATAGCCACACTTCACTTTAAGACTGAAACAGTAGCCGAGACCGCGTTACGCGCATCGTGATTTTGATCAACTTCTGCTCGCTTTCTTGGAACTTGGGGAATATTTTCCAGTCCCGGGGAATTTAAACTAAGTCCTGATGGCGATGGTTTGCAGTGAAATTCACACAGCACAAGTTTTCGAACGCACACTTTCGAGCTTCTAGGCCGAAATATAGTCCGACATCACTTACGACTTAAGGAGTAGCCGAGACCGGCGTGCGCGCATCGTGATTTTGACCAACTTCGGGTCGATATTCCGGAACTTGGGGGATACTTTCCAGTCCCAGGGACTCTAAACTAACTCTTGATGGCCTTGGTTTGCAGTGAAATGGAGACAGCAAAACTTTTTGAACGCTCACCTTCAAGTTTCTGGGCCGAAATATAGCCCACATTACTTTAATACTGTAAAAGTAGCCGAGACCGCCTTACGCGCATCGTGATTTTGACAAACTTCGGGTGGATATTCCGGAACTTGGGGAACATTTTCCAGTACCTTGGACGCTAAACTAACTGCTGATGGCCTTGTTTTGCAGTGAAATGGACACAGCAAAACTTTTTGAACGCTCACTTTCGAGCTTGTGGGCCGAAATATAGCCACACTTTACTTTAAGACTTAAACAGTAGCCGAGACAGCATTTCGCGCATCGTGATTTTGATCAACTTCGGCTCGCTTTCCCGGAACTTGGGGAATATTTTCCAGTCCCGGGAACCCTAAACTAACTTTTGATAGCTTTGGTTTGCAGTGAAATGCACACAGCAAAACTTTTTGAACGCTCACTTTCGAGCTTCTGGACAGAAATATAGCCCCACTTCACTTTAAGACTGAAAGGGTAGCCTAGACCGTTTTGGGAGGATCGTGATTTTGACCAACTTCAGCTTGATTTACCGGAACTATGGGAATATTTTCCAGTGCCAAGGACGCTAAACTAACTCGTGATGGCCTTGTTTTTCAGTCAAAGAACACAGCAAAACTTTTTGAACGCTCACTTTCGAGCTTCTGGGCCGAAATATAGCCCCACTTCACTTTAAGACTGAAACAGTAGCCGATACCGCATTTCGCGCATCGTGATTTTGATCAACGTCGGCTCGCTTTCCCGGAACTTGGGGAATATTTTCCAGTCCCGGGAACCCTAAACTAACTTTTGATAGCTTTGGTTTGCAGTGAAATGCACACAGCAAAACTTTTTGAACGCTCACTTTCGAGCTTCTGGACAGAAATATAGCCCCACTTCACTTTAAGACTGAAAGGGTAGCCTAGACCGTTTTGGGAGGATCGTGATTTTGACCAACTTCAGCTTGATTTACCGGAACTTGGGGAATATTTTCCAGTGCCAAGGACGCTAAACTAACTCGTGATGGCCTTGTTTTTCAGTCAAAGAACACAGCAAAACTTTTTGAACGCTCACTTTCGAGCTTCTGGGCCGAAATATAGCCCCACTTCACTTTAAGACTGAAACAGTAGCCGATACCGCATTTCGCGCATCGTGATTTTGATCAACTTCGGTTCGATTCCCCGAAACTTGGGCAATATTTTTCAGTCCCGGGGACTCTAAACTAACCCCTGATGGCCTTGGTTTGCAGTGAAATGGACACAGCAAAACTTTTTGAACGCTCACTTTCGGGCTTCTGGCCCGAAATATACCCTACTTCACTTTAAGAGAAAAAGAGTAGCCGAGACCACTTTAGTGGCATTGTGATTTTGACCAACCTCCGCTCAATTTCCCGGACCTTGGGGCATATTTTCTTGTCCCGGGGACGCTAAACTAACTCCTGATGGCCTTGGTTTGCAGTGAAATGAACACAGCAAAACTTTTCGAACGCTCACTTTCGGGCTTCTGGCCCGAAATATAGCCCCACTTCACTTTAAGACTGAAAGAGTAGCCGAGACTACCTTACCCAAATCGTGATTTTGACCAACTTCGGCTCGATTTCGCGGAAATTGGGGGATATTTTCCAGTTCCGGGCACTGTAAACTACTTCCTGAGGGCTTTGCTTTGCAGTGAAATGGGCACAGCATAACTTTTTGAACGCTCACTTTAGAGCTTCTGGGCCAAAATATACAGCCACGTCACTTTAAGACTCAAAGAGTAGTCGAGACTGCTTTACGCGCATCGCGATTTTGACAAACTTCGGCTCGATTTCCCGCAACTTGGGGGATATTTTGATGTCCCGGAGACTGTAAACTACCTCCTGATGTAGCGTGGTTCGCGGTGAAATGGACACAGCAAAACTTTTTGAACTTTCACTTTCGAGCTTCTGGGCCGAAATATAGCCCGAGTTCACTTTAAAAAATGAAAGAATAGCCGACACCGCCTTACGCGCATCGTGATTTTGACCAACTTTGGCTCGATTTCCCGGGAAATGGGGAATATTTTCCGGTACCGGGAACTCTAAAGTAACTCCTGATTGCCTTGGTTTGCATTGAAATGGAGAGAGCAAAACTTTTTCAACGCTCCCCTTCGGGCTTCTGACCCGAAATATAGCCCCACTTGAGTTTAAGACTGAAAGAGTAGCCGACACCGTCTTACGCGCATCGTGATTTTGACCAACTTCGGCTCGATTTCCCGAAACTTCGGGGATATATTCAAGTCCCAAGGAGTCTAAACTAACCCCTGATGGCGTTGGTCTGCAGTGAAACTGACACAGAAAATTTTTTTGAACGCTTACCTTCGAAATTCTGGGCCGAAAGATAGCCCCACTTCACTTTATGACTGAAAGAGTAGCCGAGACCGCCTTAGACGCATCGTGATTTTGACCAACTTCGCCTTGAGTTGCCAGAACTTAAGGGATATTTTCCAGTCCCGTGGACTCTAAACTAACTCATGATGGCCTTGGTTTTCAGTTAAATTGAGAGAGCAAAACTTTTTGAACGCTCACTTTCGAGCTTCTGGGCCGAAATATACCGCCACGTCACTTTAAGACTAAAAGAGTAGCCGAGACTGCTTTACGCGCATCGTGATTTTGACAAACTTCGGCTCGATTTCCCGGGACTTGGGGGATATTTTGATGTCCCGGACACTGTAAACAATCTGCTGATGTGGCTTGGTTTGCGGTGAAATGGACACAGCAAAACTCTTTGAACTTTCACTTTCTAGCTTCTGGGCCGAAATATAGCCCCAGTTCACTTTAAGAATGAAAGAGTAGCCGAGACGGCCTTACGCGCATCGTGATTTTGACAAAATTCGGCTCCATTTCCCCGAACTTGGGCGATATTTTCCAGTCCCGAGGAGTCTAAACTAGCTCCTGATTGCCTTGGTTTGCAGTGAAATAAACACAGCAAAACTTTTTGAACTTTCACTTTCTAGCTTCTCGACCGAAATATAGCCCCAGTTCACTTTAAGAATGAAATAGTAGCCGAGACCGCCTTACGCGCATCGTGATTTTGACAAAATTCGGCTCGATTTCCCCAAACTTGGGCGATATTTTCCGGTCCCGAGGAGTCTAAACTAACTCCTGATGGCCTTGGTTTGCAGTGAAATGAACACAGTAACACTTTCTGAAGGCTTATTTTCGAGCTTCTGGGATGAAATATAGCCCCACTTCACTTTAAGACTGAAAGAGTAGGCGAGACCGCCTTACGCGCATCGTGGTTTTGAGCAACTTCCGCTCCATTTTCTAGAATTTTGGCCATATTTTCAAGTCCCCAGGACCCTAAACTAACTCCTGATGGCCTTGGTTTGCAGTGAAATGGACGCAGGAAAACTTTTTGAACGCTCAGTTTCGAGCTTCTGGGCCGAAATACAACCGTACTTCACTTTAAGACTGAAATAGTAGCCGAGACCGCCTTACGAGCATCGTAATTTGGACCAAGTTCAGCTCGATTTCCCGGAACTTGGGGGATATTTTTCAGTCCGGGGGACTTTAAACTAACTCCTGATTGCCTTGGTTTGCAGTTAAATCCAGAAAGCGTAACTTTTTAAAGGGTCACTTTCGAGCTTCTCTACCGAAATATAGCCCCAGTTCACTTTAAGAATGAAAGAGTAACCGAGACCGCCTTACGCGTATAGTGATTTTGACAAAATTTGGCTCGATTTGCCCGAACTTGGGCGATATTTTCCAGTCCCGAGGAGTCTAAACTAACTCCTGATTGCCTTGGTTTCCAGTGAAATGAACACAGCAAAACTTTTTGAACTTTCACTTTCTAGCTTCTCGACCGAAATATAGCCCCAGCTCACTTTAAGAATGAAAGAGTAGCCGAGACCGCCTTACGCGCATCGTGATTTTGACAAAATTCGGCTCCATTTCCCCGAACTTGGGCGATAATTTCCAGTCCCGAGGAGTCTAAACTAACTCCTGATGGCCTTGGTTTGCAGTGAAATGAACACAGTAACACTTTTTGAAGGCTTATTTTCGAGCTTCTGGGATGAAATATAGCCCAACTTCACTTTAAGACTGAAAGAGTAGCCGAGACCGTCTTACGCGCATCATGATTTTGAGCAACTTCCGCTCGATTTGCTAGAATTTTGGCCATATTTTCAAGTCCCGGGGACTCTAAACTAACTCCTGATGGCCTTGGTTTGCAGTGAAATGGACGCAGGAAAACTTTTTGAACGCTCAGTTTCGAGCTTCTGGGCCGAAATACAAACGTACTTCACTTTAAGACTGAAATAGTAGCCGTGTCCGCCTTACGAGTATCGTGATTTTGACCAAATTCAGCTCGATTTCCCGGAATTTGGGGGATATTTTCCAGTCTGGGGGACTTTAAACTAACTCCTGATGGCCTTGGTTTGCAGTTAAATGCAAAAAGCGTAACTTTTTAAAGGGTGACTTTCGAGCTTCTGGGCCGAAATATAGCCCCATTTTACTTTAAGACTGAAAGAGTAGCCGAGACCGTCTTACGCGCATCGTGATTTTGACCAACTTCGGCTCGATTTCCCGGAACCTCGGGGATATATTCCAGTCCCGGGCACTCTAAACTAACTGCTGATGGCCTTGGTTTGCAGTGAAATGGACACAGCACATTTTTTTGAACGCTCACTTTCCAGGTTCTCGGGCGAAATATAGCCCTACTTCACTTTAAGACTGAAAGAGTAGCGAGACCGCCTTACGCGCATCGTGATTTTGACAAAATTCGGCTCCATTTCCCCGAACTTGGGCGATATTTTCCAGTCCCGAGGAGTCTAAACTAACTCCTGATGGCCTTGGTTTGCAGTGAAATGGACGCAGGAAAACTTTTTGAACACTCAGTTTCGAGCTTCTGGGCCGAAATACAACCGTACTTCACTTTAAGACTGAAATAGTAGCCGAGACCGCCTTACGAGCATCGTGATTTTGACCAAGTTCAGCTCGATTTCCCGGAACTTGGGGGATATTTTCCAGTCCGGGGGACTTTAAATTAACTCCTGATGGCCTTGGTTTGCAGTTAAATGCAGAAAGCGTAACTTTTTAAAGGGTCACTTTCCAGCTTGTGGACCGAAATATAGCCCCACTTTACTTTAAGATTGAAAGAGTAGCCGAGACCGTCTTACGCGCATCGTGATTTTGACCAACTTCGGCTCGATTTCCCGGAACCTCGGGGATATATTCCAGTCCCGGGGACTCTAAACTAACTGCTGATGGCCTTGGTTTGCAGTGAAATGGACACAGCACATTTTTTTTGAACGCTCACTTTTGAGCTTCTCGGTCGAAATATAGCCCTATTTCACTTTAAGACTGAAAGAGTAGCCGAGACCGCCTTACGCGCATCGTAAATTTGACCAACTTCGGCTGGATTTCCCGGAAGTTGGCGAATATTTTCAATTCCCGGGGAAGCTAAACTAACTTCCGATGGCCTTAGTTTGCAGTTAAATGGACACAGCAAAACTTTTTGAACGCTCACTTTCGAGCTTATGGGTCGAAGTATAGCCCCAGTTCACTTTAAGAATGAAAGAGTAGCCGAGACCGCCTTACGCGCATCGTGATTTTGGGATACTTTGGCTCGATTTCCCGAAAATAGGGGGATATTTTCCAGTCCCGGGGACTCTAAACTAACTCCTGATGGCCTTGGTTTCCAGTGAAATGGACACAGGAACACATTTTGAACGCGCACTTTCGAGCTTGCTGGCCGAAATATAGCCCTACTTCTTTTTAAGACTGAAAGAGTAGGCGGGAGCGCCTTACGCGCATTGTGATTTTGAGGATGTTCGGCTCGATCTGGCGAAACTTGGGAGATATTTTCCAGTCCCAAAGTCTCTAAACTCACTCCTGATTGTCTAAGAAGTGAGTGAAATAGAGACAAAAATTTTTGAACCCTTACTTTCGAGCTTCTGGAGTTAAATCTAAGCCCACTTTGCCTTAAGACTGAAAGAGTAGCCGAGACCCCCTTAAGCGCATCGTGAATTTGACTAACTTCGGGTGGATTTCCCGTAACTTGGGGGATATTTCCAGTCCCTTGGACGCTAAACTAAGTCGTGATGGCCTTGTTCTGCAGTAAAATGGACACAGCAAAACTTTTTAAACACTCAGTTTCGAGCTTCTGGGCCGAAATATTGCCCCACTTAACTTTAAGACTGAAAGAGTAGCCGAGACCGCCGTAAGCGCGTCGTGAGTTTCACCAACTTCGGTTAAATTTCCCGGAACTTGGGGGATATTTTCCAGTCCCGGAGACTCTAAACTGACCCCCGACGTCCTTGGTCTGCAGTAAAATGGACACAGTAAAACTTTTTAAACGCTCACTTTTGAGCTTCTGGGCCGAAATATAGCTCCACTTCACCTTAAGAAAGAAAGAGTAGCCGAGACCGCCTTACGCCCATCCTAATTGTGACCAACTTCGGCTCGATTTCCCGGAACTTGGGGGATATTTTCCAGTCCCGCGGACTCTACAGCAACTCCTGATGGCCTTGCTCTGGATTGAAATGGACACAGCACAACTTTTTGAACGCTCACTTTTGAGCTTCTGGGCGGAAATATTGCCCCAGTTCACTTTAAGAATGAAAGAGTAACCGGGACCGCCTTACGCGCATCGTGATTTTGACCAACTTTGGCTCGATTTCCCGCGAAATGGGGGATATTTTCCGGTACCGGGGACTCTAAACTAACTCCTGATTGCCTTGGTTTGCAGTGAAATGGAGACAGCACAACTTTTTGAACGCTCACGTTTGAGCTTCCGGGCCGAAGCATAGCCCTACTTCACTTTAAGACTGAAAGACTAGCCGAGACCGCCTTACGCGCATCGTGATTTAGGGCTTTTTCGGCTCGATTTCCCGGAACTTGCGTGATAATTCCCAGTCCCGGGCACTCTAAACTAATTCCTAATTGCTTTTCAGTGAAATGGACAGAGCCAAACTCTTTGAACGTTCAGTTTCGAGCTTCTGGGCCGAAATATAGCCTCACTTCACTTTAAGACTGAAAGAGTAGCCGGGACCGCCTTACGCGCATGGTAATTTTGTCGAGCTTCGGCTTGATTTCCTGGGACTTGGGGGATATTTTCTAGTCCCGGAAGCTCTAAACTAACTCCTGAATGCCTTGGTTTTTAGTCAAATGGACGCAGGTAAAAGGGGCGCACGCTGGGTTTCCAGGTTGTAGGCCGAAATATAGCCCCACTTTATTTTAAGACTGAAAGTGTACACGAAACCGCCTTAAGCGCATCGAAATTTTTAGCCACTATGGCTCGATCTGCCAAAACTTGGGGGATATTTTCCAGTCCCGGGGACTCTACCCTAACTCTTGATGGCCTTAGTTTCCAGTCAAATGGTGACAGGTAACAGGAGCGCACGCTCGGTGTCGAGCTTCTAGGCCGAAATGTAGCCCCAGTTCATTTTAAGACTGAAAGAGTAAACGAAACTGCCGTAGGCTTATCGTAATTTTAAGAAAGTATGGCTCAGTTTGCCGAAACTTGGAGGATAGCTTTCAGTCTCGAGAATTCTAAACTATCTCCTGATGGACTTAGTTCTTAGTGAAATGGACACAGGTAAAAGGAGAGCACGCTCGGTTTCGAGCTTGTAGAACCGAAATATAGCCCCACTTCATTTTCGGAGTAAACGAGTAGCCGAGACCGCCTTACCCGCATCGTGATTTTGAGCATCTTTGGCTCGATTTGCCGGAATTCGGGGAATATTTTCCAGTCCCGAGGACTCTATGCTAACTCCTGATGAACTTAGTTTTCAGTGATATGTACACAGGCAAAAGGAGCGCACGCTCGGTGTTGAGCTTGTCGGCCGAAATATAGCCCCACTTCATTTTAAGACTGAAAGAGTAGCCGAGACCGCCTTACGTGCATCGTGATTTTGAGCAACTTTGGCTCGATCTGCCAGAATTTGGGAAATATTTTCCAGTCCCAAGGACTCTAAACTAACTCCTGATGGCCTAAGATGTCAATGAAATGGACACTGGTAAAATTAGCGCACGCCCGGTCTCGAGCTTCTAGGTCGAAATATAGCCACCCCTTAATTTTAAGACTGAAAGAGTAGCCGAGACCACCTTACGCGCATCGTGATTTCGGGCCACTTTTGCCCGATTTCCCGGAAGTTGGCGAATAATTTAAAGTCCCGGGAACGCTAAACTAACCTCCGATGACCTTGGTTTGCAGTTTAATGAACACAGCAAAACATTCTGAACGCTCACCTTCGAGCTTCAGGGCCGAAATATAGCCCTACTTAAATTTAAGACTGAAAGAATAGCCGAGAGCCCGTTACGCGCATCGTAATTTTCATCAACTTCGGCGCCATTTCCTGGAACTTGGAGAATATTTTCCAGTCCCGGGGACTCTATACTAACTCCTGATGGCCTTGGTTTGCAGTGAAATGGACACAGCAAAACTTTTTGAACGCTCACTTTCGAGCTTGTGGGTCTAAATATAGCCACACTTCACTTTAAGACTGAAACAGTAGCCGAGACCGCGTTACGCGCATCGTGATTTTGATCAACTTCTGCTCGCTTTCTTGGAACTTGGGGAATATTTTCCAGTCCCGGGGAATTTAAACTAAGTCCTGATGGCGATGGTTTGCAGTGAAATTCACACAGCACAAGTTTTCGAACGCACACTTTCGAGCTTCTAGGCCGAAATATAGTCCGACATCACTTACGACTTAAGGAGTAGCCGAGACCGGCGTGCGCGCATCGTGATTTTGACCAACTTCGGGTCGATATTCCGGAACTTGGGGGATACTTTCCAGTCCCAGGGACTCTAAACTAACTCTTGATGGCCTTGGTTTGCAGTGAAATGGAGACAGCAAAACTTTTTGAACGCTCACCTTCAAGTTTCTGGGCCGAAATATAGCCCACATTACTTTAATACTGTAAAAGTAGCCGAGACCGCCTTACGCGCATCGTGATTTTGACAAACTTCGGGTGGATATTCCGGAACTTGGGGGATATTTTCCAGTCCCTTGGACGCTAAACTAGGTGCCGATGGCCTTTTTTTACAGTGAAATGGACACAGCAAAGCTTTTTGAACGCTCACTTTCGAGCTTGTGGGACGAAATATAGCCATACTTCACTTTAAGAGTGAAACAGTAGCCGAGACCACGTCTCGCGCATCGTGATTTTGATCAACTTCGGCTTGATTTCCCGCAACTTGCGAAATATTTTCCAGTCCCGGGGAGTCTAAAATAACCCGTGCTGGTCTTGGTTTGCAGTGAAACGGAAACAGAAAAAGTTTTTGAACGCATACTTTCGAGCTTCTGGACCGAAATAGAACTCCACTTCACTTGAAGACTGAAAGAGTAGCCGAGACCGCCTTACGTGCATCGTGATTTTGAGCAACTTTGGCTGGATTTGCCGGAACTAAGGGGATATATTCCAGTTCTGAGGACTCTAAACTAATTCCTGATGGCCTTGGTTTGCAGTAAAATGGACCCAGCAAAACTTTTTGAACGCTCAATTTCGAGCTTCTGGGACAAAATATAGCCCCCCATTACTTTAACACTGAAAGAGTAGCCGAGACCGCCTTACGCACATCGTGATTTTGACAAACTTCGGGTTGATTTCCCGGAACTTGGGGGATATTTTCCAGTCTCGGGAACTCTCAACTAACTCCTGCTTGTCTTGGTTTGCAGTGAAATGAACACAGCGAAAGTTTTTGAACGCTCATTCTCGACCTTCTCGGCCGAAATAGAGCCCCATTTTACTTTAAGACTGAAAGAGTAGGCGAGACCGTCTTGAGCGAATCGTGATTTTGACCAATTTCGCGTTTATTTCCCGAAACTTGGGGGATATATTCCAGTCAAAGGGACTCTAAAGTAACTGCTGATGGCCTTGGTTTTCAGTGAAATGGACAGAGCACAACTTTGGAGCTTCTGGGCAGAAATATAGCCCCACTTTACTTTAAGACTGAAAGAGTAGATGAGACCGCCTTACGCGCATCGTAATTTTGACGAACTTCGAATGGATTTCCCGGAACTTGGGGGATATTTTGCAGTCCCTTGGACGCTAAACTAAGTCCTGATGGCCTTGTTTTGAAGTAAAATGGACAGAACAAAAGTTTTTGAACGCTCACTTTCTAGCTTGTGGGCCGAAATATAGCCACACTTCACTTTAGGACTGACACAGTAGCCGAGACCACGTTACGCGCATCATGAATTTGATCAACTTCGGCTCGCTTTCCCAGAACTTGGGGAATATTTTCCAGTCCCGGGGACCCTAAACTAACTTTTGATAGCTTTGGTTTGCAATGAAATGCACACAGCAAAAGTTTTTGAACGCTCACTTTCGAGCTTCTGGACAGAAATATAGCCCCACTTCACTTTAAGACTGAAAGGGTAGCCGAGACCGCTTTGGGAGCATCGTGATTTTGACCAACTTCAGCTCGATTTCTCGCAACTTGGGGAATATTTTCCAGTCCCAGGGACAATAAACTAACTCGTGATGGCCTTGTTTTTCAGTCAAAGAACACAGCAAAACTTTTTGAATGCTCACTTTCGGGCTTCTGGGCCGAAATATAGCCCCACTTCACTTTAAGACTGAAACAGTAGCCGATACCGCATTTCGCGCATTGTGATTTTGATCAACTTCGGTTCAATTCCCCGGAACTTGGGCAATATTTTTCAGTCCCGGGGACTCTAAACTAACCCCTGATTGCCTTGGTTTGCAGTGAAATGGACACAGGAAAACTTTTTGAACGCTCATTTTCGGGCTTCTGGCCCGAAATATAGCCCCACTTCACTTTAAGACAGAAAGAGTAGCCGAGACCACTTTAGGGGCATCGTGATTTTGACCAACCTCGGCTCAATTTCCCGGACCTTGGGGCATATTTTCTTGTCCCAGGGACGCTAAACTAACTCCTGATGGCCTTGGTTTGCAGTGAAATGAACACAGCAAAACTTTTTGAACGCTCACTTTCGGGCTTCTGGCCCGAAATATAGCCCCACTTCACTTTAAGACTGAGAGAGTAGCCGAGACCGCCTTACGCGAATCGTTATTTTGACAGACTTCGGCTCGATTTCCCGGAAGTTGGGGGATATTTTCCAGGCCCGGGGACTCTAAACTAGCTCCTGATGGGTTTGGCTTGCAGTGAAATGGGCACAGCATAACTTTTTGAACGCTCACTTTCGACCTTGTGGGCCCAAATATACAGCCACGTTACTTTAAGACTCAAAGAGTAGCCGAGACTGCTTTACGCGCATCGTGATTTTGACAAACTTCGGCTCGATTTCCCGCAACTTGGGGGATATTTTGATGTCCCGGAGACTGTAAACTATCTCCTGATGTGGCTTGGTTCGCGGTGAAATGGACACAGCAAAACTTTTTGAACTTTCACTTTCGAGCTTCTGGGCCGAAATATAGCCCGAGTTCACTTTAAGAATGAAAGAATAGCCGACACCGCCTTACGCGCATCGTGATTTTGACCAACTTTGGCTCGATTTCCCGGGAATTGGGGAATATTTTCCGGTACCGAGGACTCTAAAGTAACTCCTGATTGGCTTGGTTTGCATTGAAATGGAGAGAGCAAAACTTTTTCAACGCTCCCCTTCGGGCTTCTGAGCCGAAATATAGCCCCACTTGAGGTTAAGACTGAAAGAGTAGCCGACACCGTCTTACGCGCATCGTGATTTTGACCAGCTTCGGCTCGATTTCCCGAAACTTCGGGGATATATTCAAGTCCCAAGGAGTCTAAACTAAGCCCTGATGGCCTTGGGCTGCAGTCAAATGGACACAGCAATTTTTTTGAACGCCTACTTTCGAAATTCTTCGCCGAAATATAGCCCCACTTCACTTTAAGACTGAAATAGTAGCCGAGACCGCCTTAGACGCATCGTAAATTTGACCAACTTCGGCTTGAGTTGCCAGAACTTAAGGGATATTTTCCAGTCCCGTGGACTCTAAACTAACTCATGATGGCCTTGGTTTTCAGTGAAATTGAGAGAGCAAAACTTTTTGAACGCTCACTTTCGAGCTTCTGGGCCGAAATATACAGCCACGTTACTTTAAGACTAAAAGAGTAGCCGAGACTGCTTTACGCGCATCGTGATTTTGACAAAATTCGGCTCGATTTCCCCGAACTTGGGCGATATTTTCCAGTCCCGAGGAGTCTAAACTAACTCCTGACGGCCTTGGTTTGCAGTGAAATGAACACAGTAACACTTTTTGAAGGCTTATTTTCGAGCTTCTGGGATGAAATATAGCCCCAGTTCACTTTAAGACTGAAAGAGTAGGCGAGACCGCCTTACGCGCATCGTGATTTTGAGCAACTTCCGCTCGATTTTCTAGAATTTTGGCGATATTTTCAAGTCCCGGGGACTCTAAACTAACTCCTGATGGCCTTGGTTTGCAGTGAAATGGACGCAGGAAAACTTTTGGAACGCTCAGTTTCGAGGTTCTGGGCCGAAATATAGCCTTATTTCACTTTAAGACTAAAATAGTAGCCGAGACCGCCTTACGAGCATCGTGATTTTGACCAATTTCACCTCGATTTTCCGGAACTTGGGCGATATTTTCCAGTCCGCAGGACTTTAAACTAACTCCTGTTGGCCTTCGTTTGCAGTTAAATGCAGAAGGCGTAACTTTTTAAAGGGTGACTTTCGAGCTTCTGGGCCGAAATATAGCCCCACTTTACTTTAAGACTAAAAGAGTAGCCGAGACCGTCTTACGCGCATCGTGATTTTGACCAACTTCCGCTCGATTTCCCGGAACTTCGGGGACATATTCCAATCCCGGGGACTCTAAACTAACTGCTGATGGCCTTGGTTTGCAGTGAAATGGACACAGCACATTTTTTTGAACGCTCACTTTCGAGCTTCTCGGCCGAAATAAAACCCTACTTCACTTTAAGACTGAAAGAGTAGCCGAGACCGCCTAACGCGCATTGTAATTTTGACCAACTTCGGCTCGATTTCCCGGAAGTTGGCGAATACTTTCAATTCCCGGGGAAGCTAAACTAACTTCCGATGCCTTAGTTTGCAGTTAAATGGACACAGCAAAACTTTTTGAACGCTCACTTTCGAGCTTCTGGGTCGAAGTATAGCCCCACTTAACTTTAAGACTGAAAGAGTAGGCGAGACCGCCTTACGCGCATCGTTATTTTGGGATACTTCGGCTCGATTTCCCGCAAATAGGGGATTATTTTCCAGTGCCGGGGACTCTAAACTAACTCCTGATGGCCTTGGTTTCCAGTGAAATGGACACAGGAACACTTTTTCAACGCGCACTTTCGAGCTTGCTGGCCGAAATATAGCCCTACTTCTTTTTAAGACTGAAAGAGTAGGCGGGAGCGCCTTACGCGCATTGTGATTTTGAGGATCTTCGGCTCGATCTGGCGAAACTTGGGAGATATTTTCCAGTCCCAAAGTCTCTAAACTCACTCCTGATTGTCTAAGATGTGAGTGAAATAGAGACAAAAATTTTTGAACTTTTACTTTCGAGCTTCTGGAGTTAAATCTAAGCCCACTTTACCTTAAGACTGAAAGAGTAGCCGAGACCCCCTTAAGCGCATCGTGATTTTGACTAACTTCGGGTGGATTTCCCGTAACTTGGGGGATATTTCCAGTCCCTTGGACGCTAAACTAAGTCGTGATGGCCTTGTTCTGCAGTGAAATGGACACAGCAAAACTTTTTAAACACTCAGTTTCGAGCTTCTGGGCCGAAATATTGCCCCACTTCACTTTAAGACTGAAAGAGTAGCCGAGACCGCCGTACGCGCGTCGTGATTTTGACCAACTTCGGATAAATTTCCCGGAAATTGGGAGATATTTTCCAGTCCCGCGGACTCTAAAGTAACTCCTGATGGCCTTGCTCTGGAGTGAAATGGACACAGCACAACTTTTTGAACACTCACTTTCGAGCCTCTGGGCGGAAATATTGCCCCAGTTTAATTTAAGAATGAAAGAATAACCGGGAACGCCTTACCCGCATCGTGATTTTGACCAACTTTGGCTCGATTTCCCGGGAAATGGGGGATATTTTCCGGTACCGGGGACTCTAAACTAACTCCTGATTGCCTTGGTTTCCAGAGAAATGGACACAGCACAACTTTTTGAACGCTCACGTTTGAGCTTCTGGGCCGAAGCATAGCCCTACTTCACTTTCAGAATGAAAGACTAGCCGAGACCGCCTTACGCGCATCGTGATTTTGGGCTACTTCGGCTCGAATTCCCAGAACTTGGGAGATAATTCCAATTCCCGCGCACTCTAAACTAATTCCTGATGGCCTTGGTTTTCAGTGAAATGGACACAGCCAAACTCTTTGAACGTTCACTTTCGAGCTTCTCGGCCGAAATATAGCCCCACTTCACTTTAAGACTGAAAGAGTAGCCGGGACCGCCTTACGCGGATGGTAATTTTGTCGAACTTCGGCTTGATTTCCTGGGACTTGGGGGATATTTTCCAGTCCCGGAAGCTCTAAACTAACTCCTGAATGCCTTGGCTTTTAGTGAAATGTACACAGGTAAAAGGGGCGCACGCTAGGTTTTCAGGTTGTAGGCCGAAATATAGCCCCACTTTATTTTAAGACTGAAAGTGTACACGAAACCGCCTTAAGCGCATCGCAATTTTTAGCCACTATGGCTCGATCTGCCAAAACTTGGGGGATATTTCCCAGTGCCGGGGACTCTACCCTAACTCTTGATGGCCTTAGTTTTCAGTCAAATGGTTACAGGTAACAGAAGCGCACGCTCGGTGTCGAGCTTCTAGGCCGAAATGTAGCCCCAGTTCATTTTAAGACTGAAAGAGTAAACGAAACTGCCGTACGCTTATCGTAATTTTAAGAAAGTATGGCTCAATTTGCCGAAACTTGGAGGATAGCTTCCAGTCTCGAGGATTCTAAACTATCTCCTGATGGACTTAGTTCTTAGTGAAATGGACACAGGTAAAAGGAGAGCACGCTCGGTGTCGAGCTTGTAGAACCGAAATATAGCCCCACTTCATTTTCGGAGTAAACGAGTAGCCAAGACCGCCTTACCCGCATCGTGATTTTGAGCATCTTTGGCTCGATTTGCCGGAATTCGGGGAATATTTTCCAGTCCCGACGACTCTATGCTAACTCCTGATGAACTTAGTTTTCAGTGATATGTACACAGGCAAAAGGAGCGCACGCTCGGTGTTGAGCTTGTCGGCCGAAATATAGCCCCACTTCATTTTAAGACGGAAAGAGTAGCCGAGACCGCCTTACACGCATCGTGATTTTGAGCAACTTTGGCTCGATCTGCCAGAATTTGGGAAATATTTTCCAGTCCCAAGGACTCTAAACTAACTCCTGATGGCCTAAGATGTCAGTGAAATGGACACAGGTAAAGTTAGCGCACGCCCCGTCTCGAGCTTCTAGGTGGAAATATAGCCCCCCTTAATTTTAAGACTGAAAGAGTAGCCGAAACCGCTTTACGCGCATCGTGATTTTGGGCCACTTTTGCTCGATTTCCCGGAAGTTGGCGAATAATTTAAAGACCCGGGGACGCTAAAATAACTCCCGATGACCTTGGTTTGCAGTTTAATGAACACAGCAAAACATTCTAACCACTCACCTTCGAGCTTCAGGGCCGAAATATAGCCCTACTTAAATTTAAGACTGAAAGAACCGCCGAGACCTCGTTACGCGCATCGTAATTTTCATCAACTTCGGCGCCATTTCCTGGAACTTGGAGAATATTTTCCAGTCCCGGGGACTCTAAACTAACTCCTGATCGCCTTGCTTTGCATTGAAATGGACAGAGCAAAACTTTTTGAACGCTCACTTTCGAGCTTGTGGGCCGAAATATAGCCACACTTTACTTTAAGACTGAAACAGTAGCCGAGACCGCATTTCGCGCATCGTGATTTTGATCAACTTCGGCTCGCTTTCCTGGAACTTGGGCAATATTTTCCAGTCCCGGGGACCCTAAACTAACTTTTGATAGCTTTGGTTTGCAGTGAAATAGACACAGCAAAACTTTTTGAACGCTCACTTTCGAGCTTCTGGACAGAAATATAGCCCGACTTTACTTTAAGACTGAAAGAGTAGCCGAAACCGCCTTACGTATATCGTAATTTTGACGAACTTCGAATGGATTTCCCGGAACTTGGGGTATATTTTCCAGTCCCTTGGACGCTAAACTAAGTTCTGATGGCCTTGTCTTGAAGTGAAATGGACACAACAAAACTTTTTGAACGGGCACTTTCTAGCTTGTGGGCCGAAATATACGCACACGTGACTTTAAGACTGAAACAGTAGTCGAGACCACGTTACGCGCATCATGAATTTGATCAACTTCGCCTCCAATTCGCGGGACTTGGGGGATATTTTCCAGTCCCGGGGACTCTAAACTAACTCATGATGGCCTTGGTTTGCATTGAAATGGACACAGCACAATTTTTTGAACGCACACTTTGGAGGTTCTGGGCCGAAATATAGCCCCACTTCACTTAAGACTGAAAGAGTAGCCGAGACCGCCTTGCTCGCATCGTGAGTTTGACAAACTTCGGGTCGATATTCCGGAACTTGGGGGATATTTTCCAGTCCCAGTAACTCTAAACTAACTCCTGATGGCCTTGGTTTGCAGTGAAATGGACAGAGCAAAACTTTTTGAACGCTCACCTTCGAGCTTCCTGGCCGAATTAAAGCCCGAGTTTACTTTACGACTTAAAGAGTAACCGAGACCAACTTACGCGCATTGTGATTTTGACAAACTTTGGGTGGATCTCCCGGAACTTGGGGAACATTTTCCAGTCCCTTGGACGCCAACCGAAGTCCTCATGGGCTTGTTTTGCAGTGAAATAGACACAGCAAAACTTTTTGAACGCTCACTTTCGAGCTTGTGGGCCGAAATATAGCCACACTTTACTTTAAGACTGAAACAGTAGCCGACACCGCATTTCGCGCATCGTGATTTTGATCAACTTCGGCTCGCTTTCCCAGAACTTGGGGAATATTTTCCAGTCCCGGGGACCCTAAACTAACTTTTGATAGCTTTGGTTTGCAGTGAAATAGACACAGCAAAACTTTTTGAACGCTCACTTTCGAGCTTCTGGACAGAAATATAGCCCGACTTTACTTTAAGACTGAAAGAGTAGCCGAAACCGCCTTACGTATATCGTAATTTTGACGAACTTCGAATGGATTTCCCGGAACTTGGGGTATATTTTCCAGTCCCTTGGACGCTAAGCTAAGTCCTGATGGCCTTGTTTTGAAGTGAAATGGACACAGGAAAACTTTTTGAAGACACACTTTCTAACTTTTGGGCCGAAATATAGGCACACTTGACTTTAAGA
Source organism: Orbicella faveolata (assembly GCF_042242905.1). Lineage (NCBI taxonomy): Eukaryota > Metazoa > Cnidaria > Anthozoa > Scleractinia > Merulinidae > Orbicella > Orbicella faveolata. The sequence continues at coordinate 774,774 of NW_028301540.1, forward strand.
CTGAAACAGTAGCCGAGACCACGTTACGCGCATCATGAATTTGATCAACATCAGCCCCAATTACCGGGACTTGGGGGATCTTTTCCAGTCCCGGGGACACTAAACGAACTCCTGATGGCCTTGGTTTGCATTGAAATGGACACAGCACAATTTTTTGAAAGCACACTTTGGAGATTCTGGGCCAAAATATAGCCCCACTTCACTTAAGACTGAAAGAGTAGCCGAGACCGCCTTGCTCGCATCGTGAGTTTGACAAACTTCGGGTCGATATTCCGGAACTTGGGGGATATTTTCCAGTCCCAGGTACTCTAAACTAACTCCTGATGGCCTTGGTTTGCAGTGAAATTGAGAGAGGAAAGCTTTTTGAACGCTCACTTTCGAGCTTCTTGACCGAAATATAGCCCTACTTAACTTTAAGACTGAGAGAGTAGCCGAGACCGCCTTACGCGAATCGTTATTTTGACCAACTTCGTCTCGATTTCGCGGAACTTGGGGGATATTTTCCAGGTCCGGGCACTGTAAACTACTTCCTGAGGGCCTTGCTTTGCAGTGAAATGGGCACAGCATAACTTTTTGAACGCTCACTTTCGAGCTTGTTGGCCCAAATATACAGCCACGTCACTTTAAGACTCAAAGAGTAGCCGAGACTGCTTTACGCGCATCGTGATTTTGACAAACTTCGGCTCGATTTCCCGCAACTTGGGGGATATTTTGATGTCCCGGAGACTGTAAACTATCTCCTGATGTGGCTTGGTTCGCGGTGAAATGGACACAGCAAAACTTTTTGAACTTTCACTTTCGAGCTTCTGGGCCGAAATATAACCCGAGTTCACTTTAAGAATGAAAGAATAGCCGACACCGCCTCACGCGCATCGTGATTTTGACCAACTTTGGTTCGTTTTCTCGGCAAATGGGGAATATTTTCCGGTACTGGGGACTCTAAAGTAACTCCTTATTGCCTTGGTTTGCATTGAAATGGAGAGAGCAAAACTTTTTCAACGCTCCCCTTCGGGCTTCTGAGCCGAAATATAGCCCCACTTGAGTTTAAGACTGAAAGAGTAGCCGACACCGTCTTACGCGCATCGTGATTTTGACCAACTTCGGCTCGATATCCCGAAACTTCGCGGATATATTCAAGTCCAAAGGACTCTAAACTAACCCCTGATGGCCTTGGTCTGCAGTCAAATGGACACAGCAATTTTTTTTTGAACGCTTACTTTCGAAATTCTGGGCCGAAAGATAGCCCCACTTCACTTTATGACTGAAAGAGTAGCCGAGACCGCCTTAGACGCATCGTAATTTGACCAACTTCGGCTTGAGTTGCCAGAACTTAAGGGATATTTTCCAGTCCCGTGGACTCTAAACTAACTCATGATGGCCTTGGTTTTCAGTGAAATTGAGAGAGCAAAACTTTTTGAACGCTCACTTTCGAGCTTCTGGGCCGAAATATACAGCCACGTTACTTTAAGACTAAAAGAGTAGCCGAGACTGCTTTACGCGCATCGTGATTTTGACAAACTTCGGCTCGATTTTCCGGGATTTGGGGGATATTTTGATGTCCCGGACACTGTAAACAATCTGCTGATGTGGCTTGGTTTGCGGTGAAATGGACACAACAAAACTTTTTGAACTTTCGGTTTCTAGCTTCTGGGCCGAAATATAGCCCTAGTTTACTTTAAGAATGATAGAGTAGCCAAGAACGCCTTACGCGCATCGTTATTGTGAAAAAATTCGGCTCGATTTCCCCGAACTTGGGCGATATTTTCCAGTCCCGAGGAGTCTAAACTAACTCCTGACGGCCTTGGTTTGCAGTGAAATGAACACAGTAACACTTTTTGAAGGCTTATTTTCGAGCTTCTGGGATGAAATATAGCCCCAATTCACTTTAAGACTGAAAGAGTAGGCGAGACCGCCTTACGCGCATCGTGATTTTGAGCAACTTCCGCTCGATTTTCTAGAATTTTGGCGATATTTTCAAGTCCCGGGGACTCTAAACTAACTCCTGATGGCCTTGGTTTGCAGTGAAATGGACGCAGGAAAACTTTTGGAACGCTCAGTTTCGAGGTTCTGGGCCGAAATATAGCCTTATTTCACTTTAAGACTAAAATAGTAGCCGAGACCGCCTTACGAGCATCGTGATTTTGACCAATTTCACCTCGATTTTCCGGAACTTGGGAGATATTTTCCAGTCCGCGGGACTTTAAACTAACTCCTGTTGGCCTTCGTTTGCAGTTAAATGCAGAAGGCGTAACTTTTTAAAGGGTGACTTTCGAGCTTCTGGGCCGAAATATAGCCCCACTTTACTTTAAGACTAAAAGAGTAGCCGAGACCGTCTTACGCGCATCGTGATTTTGACCAACTTCCGCTCGATTTCCCGGAACTTCGGGGACATATTCCAGTCCCGGGGACTCTAAACTAACTGCTAATGGCCTTGGTTTGCAGTGAAATGGACACAGCACATTTTTTTGAACGCTCACTTTCGAGCTTCTCGGCCGAAATAAAACCCTACTTCACTTTAAGACTGAAAGAGTAGCCGAGACCGCCTAACGCGCATTGTAATTTTGACCAACTTCGGCTCGATTTCCCGGAAGTTGGCGAATACTTTCAATTCCCGGGGAAGCTAAACTAACTTCCGATGGCCTTAGTTTGCAGTTAAATGGACACAGCAAAACTTTTTGAACGCTCACTTTCGAGCTTCTGGGTCGAAGTATAGCCCCACTTAACTTTAAGACTGAAAGAGTAGGCGAGACCGCCTTACGCGCATCGTTATTTTGGGATACTTCAGCTCGATTTCCCGCAAATAGGGGATTATTTTCCAGTGCCGGGGACTCTAAACTAACTCCTGATGGCCTTGGTTTCCAGTGAAATGGACACAGGAACACTTTTTCAACGCGCACTTTCGAGCTTGCTGGCCGAAATATAGCCCTACTTCTTTTTAAGACTGAAAGAGTAGGCGGGAGCGCCTTACGCGCATTGTGATTTTGAGGAACTTCGGCTCGATCTGGCGAAACTTGGGAGATATTTTCCAGTCCCAAAGTCTCTAAACTCACTCCTGATTGTCTAAGATGTGAGTGAAATAGAGACAAAAATTTTTGAACTTTTACTTTCGAGCTTCTGGAGTTAAATCTAAGCCCACTTTACCTTAAGACTGAAAGAGTAGCCGAGACCCCCTTAAGCGCATCGTGATTTTGACTAACTTCGGGTGGATTTCCCGTAACTTGGGGGATATTTCCAGTCCCTTGGACGCTAAACTAAGTCGTGATGGCCTTGTTCTGCAGTGAAATGGACACAGCAAAACTTTTTAAACACTCAGTTTCGAGCTTCTGGGCCGAAATATTGCCCCACTTCACTTTAAGACTGAAAGAGTAGCCGAGACCGCCGTACGCGCGTCGTGATTTTGACCAACTTCGGATAAATTTCCCGGAAATTGGGAGATATTTTCCAGTCCCGCGGACTCTAAAGTAACTCCTGATGGCCTTGCTCTGGAGTGAAATGGACACAGCACAACTTTTTGAACACTCACTTTCGAGCCTCTGGGCGGAAATATTGCCCCAGTTTAATTTAAGAATGAAAGAATAACCGGGAACGCCTTACCCGCATCGTGATTTTGACCAACTTTGGCTCGATTTCCCGGGAAATGGGGGATATTTTCCGGTACCGGGGACTCTAAACTAACTCCTGATTGCCTTGGTTTCCAGAGAAATGGACACAGCACAACTTTTTGAACGCTCACGTTTGAGCTTCTGGGCCGAAGCATAGCCCTACTTCACTTTCAGAATGAAAGACTAGCCGAGACCGCCTTACGCGCATCGTGATTTTGGGCTACTTCGGCTCGAATTCCCAGAACTTGGGAGATAATTCCAATTCCCGCGCACTCTAAACTAATTCCTGATGGCCTTGGTTTTCAGTGAAATGGACACAGCCAAACTTTTTGAACGTTCACTTTCGAGCTTCTGGGCCGAAATATAGCCCCACTTCACTTTAAGACTGAAAGAGTAGCCGGGACCGCCTTACGCGGATGGTAATTTTGTCGAACTTCGGCTTGATTTCCTGGGACTTGGGGGATATTTTCCAGTCCCGGAAGCTCTAAACTAACTCCTGAATGCCTTGGCTTTTAGTGAAATGTACACAGGTAAAAGGGGCGCACGCTAGGTTTTCAGGTTGTAGGCCGAAATATAGCCCCACTTTATTTTAAGACTGAAAGTGTACACGAAACCGCCTTAAGCGCATCGCAATTTTTAGCCACTATGGCTCGATCTGCCAAAACTTGGGGGATATTTCCCAGTGCCGGGGACTCTACCCTAACTCTTGATGGCCTTAGTTTTCAGTCAAATGGTTACAGGTAACAGAAGCGGACGCTCGGTGTCGAGCTTCTAGGCCGAAATGTAGCCCCAGTTCATTTTAAGACTGAAAGAGTAAACGAAACTGCCGTACGCTTATCGTAATTTTAAGAAAGTATGGCTCAATTTGCCGAAACTTGGAGGATAGCTTCCAGTCTCGAGGATTCTAAACTATCTCCTGATGGACTTAGTTCTTAGTGAAATGGACACAGGTAAAAGGAGAGCACGCTCGGTGTCGAGCTTGTAGAACCGAAATATAGCCCCACTTCATTTTCGGAGTAAACGAGTAGCCAAGACCGCCTTACCCGCATCGTGATTTTGAGCATCTTTGGCTCGATTTGCCGGAATTCGGGGAATATTTTCCAGTCCCGAGGACTCTATGCTAACTCCTGATGAACTTAGTTTTCAGTGATATGTACACAGGCAAAAGGAGCGCACGCTCGGTGTTGAGCTTGTCGGCCGAAATATAGCCCCACTTCATTTTAAGACGGAAAGAGTAGCCGAGACCGCCTTACACGCATCGTGATTTTGAGCAACTTTGGCTCGATCTGCCAGAATTTGGGAAATATTTTCCAGTCCCAAGGACTCTAAACTAACTCCTGATGGCCTAAGATGTCAGTGAAATGGACACAGGTAAAGTTAGCGCACGCCCGGTCTCGAGCTTCTAGGTGGAAATATAGCCCCCCTTAATTTTAAGACTGAAAGAGTAGCCGAAACCGCCTTACGCGCATCGTGATTTTGGGCCACTTTTGCTCGATTTCCCGGAAGTTGGCGAATAATTTAAAGACCCGGGGACGCTAAAATAACTCCCGATGACCTTGGTTTGCAGTTTAATGAACACAGCAAAACATTCTGAACACTCACCTTCGAGCTTCAGGGCCGAAATATAGCCCTACTTAAATTTAAGACTGAAAGAACCGCCGAGACCTCGTTACGCGCATCGTAATTTTCATCAACTTCGGCGCCATTTCCTGGAACTTGGAGAATATTTTCCAGTCCCGGGGACTCTAAACTAACTCCTGATCGCCTTGCTTTGCATTGAAATGGACAGAGCAAAACTTTTTGAACGCTCACTTTCGAGCTTGTGGGCCGAAGTATAGCCACACTTTACTTTAAGACTGAAACAGTAGCCGAGACCGCATTTCGCGCATCGTGATTTTGATCAACTTCGGCTCGCTTTCCTGGAACTTGGGCAATATTTTCCAGTCCCGGGGACCCTAAACTAATTTTTGATAGCTTTGGTTTGCAGTGAAATAGACACAGCAAAACTTTTTGAACGCTCACTTTCGAGCTTCTGGACAGAAATATAGCCCGACTTTACTTTAAGACTGAAAGAGTAGCCGAAACCGCCTTACGTATATCGTAATTTTGACGAACTTCGAATGGATTTCCCGGAACTTGGGGTATATTTTCCAGTCCCTTGGACGCTAAACTAAGTTCTGATGGCCTTGTCTTGAAGTGAAATGGACACAACAGAACTTTTTGAACGGGCACTTTCTAGCTTTTGGGCCGAAATATACGCACACGTGACTTTAAGACTGAAACAGTACTCGAGACCACGTTACGCGCATCATGAATTTGATCAACTTCGCCTCCAATTCGCGGGACTTGGGGGATATTTTCCAGTCCCGGGGACTCTAAACTAACTCATGATGGCCTTGGTTTGCATTGAAATGGAACAGCACAATTTTTTGAACGCACACTTTGGAGGTTCTGGGCCGAAATATAGCCCCACTTCACTTAAGACTGAAAGAGTAGCCGAGACCACCTTGCTCGCATCGTGAGTTTGACAAACTTCGGGTCGATATTCCGGAACTTGGGGGATATTTTCCAGTCCCAGTAACTCTAAACTAACTCCTGATGGCCTTGGTTTGCAGTGAAATGGACAGAGCAAAACTTTTTGAACGCTCACCTTCGAGCTTCCTGGCCGAACTAAAGCCCGAGTTTACTTTACGACTTAAAGAGTAACCGAGACCAACTTACGCGCATTGTGATTTTGACAAACTTTGGGTGGATCTCCCGGAACTTGGGGAACATTTTCCAGTCCCTTGGACGCCAACCGAAGTCCTCATGGGCTTGTTTTGCAGTGAAATAGACACAGCAAAACTTTTTGAACGCTCACTTTCGAGCTTGTGGGCCGAAATATAGCCACACTTTACTTTAAGACTGAAACAGTAGCCGACACCGCATTTCGCGCATCGTGATTTTGATCAACTTCGGCTCGCTTTCCCAGAACTTGGGGAATATTTTCCAGTCCCGGGGACCCTAAACTAACTTTTGATAGCTTTGGTTTGCAGTGAAATGCACACAGCAAAACTTTTTGAACGCTCACTTTCGAGCTTCTGGACAGAAATATAGCCCGACTTTACTTTAAGACTGAAAGAGTAGCCGAAACCGCCTTACGTATATCGTAATTTTGACGAACTTCGAATGGATTTCCCGGAACTTGGGGTATATTTTCCAGTCCCTTGGACGCTAAGCTAAGTCCTGATGGCCTTGTTTTGAATTGAAATGGACACAACAAAACTTTTTGAACGGGCACTTTCTAGCTTTTGGGCCGAAATATACGCACACGTGACTTTAAGACTGAAACAGTAGTCGAGACCACGTTACGCGCATCATGAATTTGATCAACTTCGCCTCCAATTCGCGGGACTTGGGGGATATTTTCCAGTCCCGGGGACTCTAAACTAACTCATGATGGCCTTGGTTTGCATTGAAATGGACACAGCACAATTTTTTGAACGCACACTTTGGAGGTTCTGGGCCGAAATATAGCCCCATTTCACTTAAGACTGAAAGAGTAGCCGAGACCGCCTTGCTCGCATCGTGAGTTTGACAAACTTCGGGTCGATATTCCGGAACTTGGGGGATATTTTCCAGTCCCAGTAACTCTAAACTAACTCCTGATGGCCTTGGTTTGCAGTGAAATGGACAGAGCAAAACTTTTTGAACGCTCACCTTCGAGCTTCCTGGCCGAACTAAAGCCCGAGTTTACTTTACGACTTAAAGAGTAACCGAGACCAACTTACGCGCATTGTGATTTTGACAAACTTTGGGTGGATCTCCCGGAACTTGGGGAACATTTTCCAGTCCCTTGGACGCCAACCGAAGTCCTCATGGGCTTGTTTTGCAGTGAAATAGACACAGCAAAACTTTTTGAACGCTCACTTTCGAGCTTGTGGGCCGAAATATAGCCACACTTTACTTTAAGACTGAAACAGTAGCCGACACCGCATTTCGCGCATCGTGATTTTGATCAACTTCGGCTCGCTTTCCCAGAACTTGGGGAATATTTTCCAGTCCCGGGGACCCTAAACTAACTTTTGATAGCTTTGGTTTGCAGTGAAATGCACACAGCAAAACTTTTTGAACGCTCACTTTCGAGCTTCTGGACAGAAATATAGCCCGACTTTACTTTAAGACTGAAAGAGTAGCCGAAACCGCCTTACGTATATCGTAATTTTGACGAACTTCGAATGGATTTCCCGGAACTTGGGGTATATTTTCCAGTCCCTTGGACGCTAAGCTAAGTCCTGATGGCCTTGTTTTGAAGTGAAATGGACACAGGAAAACTTTTTGAAGACACACTTTCTAACTTTTGGGCCGAAATATAGGCACACTTGACTTTAAGACTGAAACAGTAGCCGAGACCACGTTACGCGCATCATGAATTTGATCAACATCAGCCCCAATTACCGGGACTTGGGGGATCTTTTCCAGTCCCGGGGACACTAAACGAACTCCTGATGGCCTTGGTTTGCATTGAAATGGACACAGCACAATTTTTTGAAAGCACACTTTGGAGATTCTGGGCCAAAATATAGCCCCACTTCACTTAAGACTGAAAGAGTAGCCGAGACCGCCTTGCTCGCATCGTGAGTTTGACAAACTTCGGGTCGATATTCCGGAACTTGGGGGATATTTTCCAGTCCCAGGTACTCTAAACTAACTCCTGATGGCCTTGGTTTGCAGTGAAATTGAGAGAGGAAAGCTTTTTGAACGCTCACTTTCGAGCTTCTGGACCGAAATATAGCCCTACTTAACTTTAAGACTGAGAGAGTAGCCGAGACCGCCTTACGCGAATCGTTATTTTGACCAACTTCGTCTCGATTTCGCGGAACTTGGGGGATATTTTCCAGGTCCGGGCACTGTAAACTACTTCCTGAGGGCCTTGCTCTGGAGTGAAATGGGCACAGCATAACTTTTTGAACGCTCACTTTCGACCTTGTGGGCCCAAATATACAGCCACGTCACTTTGAGACTCAAAGAGTAGCCGAGACTGCTTTACGCGCATCGTGATTTTGACAAACTTCGGCTCGATTTCCCGCAACTTGGGGGATATTTTGATGTCCCGGAGACTGTAAACTATCTCCTGATGTGGCTTGGTTCGCGGTGAAATGGACACAGCAAAACTTTTTGAACTTTCACTTTCGAGCTTCTGGGCCGAAATATAACCCGAGTTCACTTTAAGAATGAAAGAATAGCCGACACCGCCTCACGCACATCGTGATTTTGACCAACTTTGGTTCGTTTTCTCGGCAAATGGGGAATATTTTCCGGTACTGGGGACTCTAAAGTAACTCCTTATTGCCTTGGTTTGCATTGAAATGGAGAGAGCAAAACTTTTTCAACGCTCCCCTTCGGGCTTCTGAGCCGAAATATAGCCCCACTTGAGTTTAAGACTGAAAGAGTAGCCGACACCGTCTTACGCGCATCGTGATTTTGACCAACTTCGGCTCGATATCCCGAAACTTCGCGGATATATTCAAGTCCAAAGGACTCTAAACTAACCCCTGATGGCCTTGGTCTGCAGTCAAATGGACACAGCAATTTTTTTTTGAACGCTTACTTTCGAAATTCTGGGCCGAAAGATAGCCCCACTTCACTTTATGACTGAAAGAGTAGCCGAGACCGCCTTAGACGCATCGTAATTTGACCAACTTCGGCTTGAGTTGCCAGAACTTAAGGGATATTTTCCAGTCCCGTGGACTCTAAACTAACTCATGATGGCCTTGGTTTTCAGTGAAATTGAGAGAGCAAAACTTTTTGAACGCTCACTTTCGAGCTTCTGGGCCGAAATATACAGCCACGTTACTTTAAGACTAAAAGAGTAGCCGAGACTGCTTTACGCGCATCGTGATTTTGACAAACTTCGGCTCGATTTCCCGGGATTTGAAGGATATTTTGATGTCCCGGACACTGTAAACAATCTGCTGATGTGGCTTGGTTTGCGGTGAAATGGACACAAACTTTTTGAACTTTCGGTTTCTAGCTTCTGGGCCGAAATATAGCCCTAGTTTACTTTAAGAATGATAGAGTAGCCAAGAACGCCTTACGCGCATCGTGATTTTGACAAAATTCGGCTCGATTTCCCCGAACTTGGGCGATATTTTCCAGTCCCGAGGAGTCTAAACTAACCCCTGATTGCCTTGGTTTGCAGTGAAATTGAACACAGCAAAACTTTTTGAACTTTCACTTTCTAGCTTCTCGGCCGAAATATAGCTCCAGTTCACTTTAAGAATGAAACAGTAGCCGAGACCGCCTTACGCGCATCGTGATTTTGACAAAATTCGGCTCGATTTCCCCGAACTTGGGCGATATTTTCCAGTCCCGAGGAGTCTAAACTAACTCCTGATGGCCTTGGTTTGCAGTGAAATGAACACAGTAACACTTTTAGAACGCTTATTTTTGAGCTTCTGGGATGAAATATAGCCCCACTTCACTTTAAGACTGAAAGAGTAGGCGAGACCGCTTTACGCGCATCGTGATTTTGAGCAACTTCCGCTCGATTTTCTAGAATTTTGGCGATATTTTCAAGTCCCGGGGACTCTAAACTAACTCCTGATGGCCTTGGTTTGCAGTGAAATTGACGCAGGAAAACTTTTTGAACGCTCAGTTTCGAGCTTCTGCGCCGAAATACAGCCGTATTCCACTTTAAGACTGAAATAGTAGCCGAGACCGCCTTACGAGCATCGTGATTTTGACCAAGTTCAGCTCGATTTCCCGGAACTTGGGCGATATTTTCCAGTCCAAGGGAATTTACACTAACTCCTGATGGCCTTTGTTTGCAGTTAAATGCAGAAGGCGTAACTTTTTAAAGGGTCAGTTTCGAGCTTCTGGGCCGAAATATAGCCCCACTTTCCTCTAAGACTGAAAGAGTAGCCGAGACCATCTTACGCGCATCGTGATTTTGACCAACTTCCGCTCGATTACCCGGAACTTCGCGGATGTATTCCACTCCCGGGGACTCTAAACTAACTGCTGATGGCCTTGGTTTGCAGTGAAATGGACACAGCACATTTTTTTGAACGCTCACTTTCGAGCTTCTCGGCCGAAATATAGCCTTACTTCACTTTAAGGCTGAAAGAGTAGCCGAGACCCCCTTAAGCGCATCGTGATTTTGACTAACTTCGGGTGGATTTCCCGTAACTTGGGGGATATTTCCAGTCCCTTGGACGCTAAACTAAGTCGTGATGGCCTTGTTTTGCAGTGAAATGGACACAGCAAAACTTTTTAAACACTCAGTTTCGAGCTTCTGGGCCGAAATATTGCCCCACTTCACTTTAAGACTGAAAGAGTAGCCGAGACCGCCGTACGCGCGCCGTGATTTTGACCAACTTCGGTTAAATTTCCCGGAACTTGGGGGATATTTTCCAGTCCCGGCGACTCTAAACTGACCCCCGACGTCCTTGGTCTGCAGTAAAATGGACACAGCAAAACTTTTTGAACGCTCACTTTCGAGCTTGTGGGCCGAAATATAGCCACACTTTACTTTAAGACTGAAACAGTAGTCGAGACCGCATTTAGCGCATCGTGATTTTGACCAACTTCGGCTCAATTTTCCGGAACTTCGGGGATATTTTCCAGTCCCGAAGACTCTTAAGTAAACCCTGATGGCCTTGGTTTGCATTGAAATGGATACAGCAAAACGTTTTGAACGCTCACTTTTGAGCTTTCTGCCCGAAATATCACCCCACTTCACTTTAAGACTGAAAGAGTAGCCGAGACCGTCTTACGCGCATCGTGATTTTGACCAACGTCTTCTCGATTTTCCGGAACTTGGGAAATACATTCCACTCCCGGGGACTCTAAACTAACTCCTGATAGCCTTGGTTTGAAGTGAAATAGACACAGTAATTTTTTTTGAGCTTTGAGCTTGTGGGCCGAAATAGAACCCCACTTCACTTTAAGACTGATGGAGTAGCCAACACCGCCTTAAGCGCACCGTGATTTTGACCAACTTCGGCTCGATTTGCCGGAACTTGGGGGATATTTTCCAGTCCCGGGGACTCTAAACTAACTCCTGATCGTCTTGGTTTTCAGTGAAATGGACACAGCGAAACTTTTTGAGCGCCCACTCTCGCGCTTCTGCACCGAAATATAGCCCCACTTTACTTTAAGACTGAAAGAGTAGCCGAGATCGTCTTGCGCAAATCGTGATTTTGACCAACTTCGGGTCGGTTTCCCGGAACTTGGGGGATATATTCCATTTCCGCGGGCTCTAAACTAACTAATGATGGCCTTGGTTTTCAGTGAAATGGACAGAGCACAACTTTGGAGCTTCTGGGCAGAAATATAGCCCCACTTTACTTTAAGACTGAAAGAGTAGATGAGACCGCCTTACGCGCATCGTAATTTTGACGAACTTCGAATGGATTTCCCGGAACTTGGGGAATATTTTGCAGTCCCTTGGACGCTAAACTAAGTCCTGATGGCCTTGTTTTGAAGTAAAATGGACACAGCAAAACTTTTTGAACGCTCACTTTCTAGCTTGTGGGCCGGAATAGAGCCACACTTCACTTTAAGACTGAAAGAGTAGTCGAGAAGGTCTTACGCGCATCGCAATTTTGACCAACGTCTTCTCGATTTTCCGGAACTTGGGAAATACATTCCACTCCCGGGGACTCTAAACTAACTCCTGATAGCCTTGGTTTGCAGTGAAAGAGACACAGTAATTTTTTTTGAGCTTTAAGCTTGTGGGCCGAAATAGAGCCCCACTTCACTTTAAGACTGAAGGAGTAGCCGACACCGCCTTAAGCGCACCGTGATTTTGACCAACTTCGGCTCGATTTGCCGGAACTTGGGGGATATTTTCCAGTCCCGGGGACTCTAAACTAACTCCTGATTGTCTTGGTTTTCAGTGAAATGGACACAGCGAAACTTTTTGAACGCTCACTCTCGAGCTTCTGGTCCGAAATATAGCCCCACTTTACAGTAAGACTGAAAGAGTAGCCGAGAGCGTTTTGCGCAAATCGTGATTTTGACCAACTTCGGGTCGGTTTCCCGGAACTTGGGGGATATATTCCATTTCCGCGGGCTCTAAACTAACTCCTGATGGCCTTGGTTTTCAGTGAAATGGACAAAGGAAAGCTTTTTTAACACTCTCTTTGAAGCTTCTGGGCCGAAATAGAATCTTATTTCACTTTCAGACTGAAATAGTAGCCGAGACCGCCTCACGCGCATCGTGAGTTAGACCAAGTTCAGCTCGATTTCACGCAACTTTTGGGATATTTTCCAGTCCGGGGGACTCTAAACTAACTCCGCATGCCCTTGGTTTGCACTGAAATGCGCACAGCATAACTTTTTGAACGCCCACTTTGGAGCTTCGGGGGCCGAAATATAGCCCCACTTCACTTTAAGACTGAAAGAGTAGCCGAGATCGCCTTACGCGCATCGTGATTTTGACCATTTTCGGATCGATTTCTCGGAACTTGGGGGATATTTTCCAGTCCCAGGATCTCTAAACTAACTCCTGATGGCCTTGGTTTGCATTGAAATGGACAGAGCAAAACTTTTTGAACGCTCACTTTCGAACTTGTGGGCCGAAATATAGCCACACTTTACTTTAAGACTGAAACAGTAGCGGAGACTGCATTTCGCGCATCGTGATTTTGATCAATTTCGGCTCGCTTTCCCGGAACTTGGGCAATATTTTCCAGTCCCGGGGACCCTAAACTAACTTTGATAGCTTTGGTTTGCAGTGAAATGCACACAGCAAAACTTTTTGAACGCTCACTTTCGAGCTTCTGGGCCGAAATATAGCCCCACTTCACGTTAAAACTGAAACAGTAGCCGATACCGCATTTCGCATCGTGATTTTGATCAACTTCGGTTCGATTCCCCGGAACTGGCGCAATATTTTTCAGTCCCGGGGACTCTAAACTAACCTTTGATGGCCTTGGTTTGCAGTGAAATGAACACAGCAAAACTTTTCGAACGCTCACTTTCGGGCTTCTGGCCCGAAATATAGCCCCACTTCACTTTAAGACTGAAAGAGTAGCCGAGACCGCCTTACGCGAATCGTTATTTTGACAGACTTCGGCTCGATTTCCCGGAAGTTGGGGGATATTTTCCAGTCCCGGGGACTCTAAACTAGCTCCTGATGGCTTTGGTTTGCAGTGAAATAAACACAGGGAGACTTTTTGAACGCTCACTTTCAAGCTCCTGGGCAGGAATAAAGCCTCACTTCACTTTAAGACTGAAACAGTAAGCGAGACCGCGTAACGTGCACCGTGATTTTGACCAACTTCGGCTAAATTTCCCTGAACTTGGGGGATATTTTTCAGTCCCGAAGACTCTTAAGTAACCCCTGATTACCTTCGTTTGCATTGAAATGGATACAGCAAAACTTTCTGAAGCTCACTTTTGAGCTTCTGGGCCGAAATATAGCCCCACATCACTTTAAGACTGAAAGACTAGCCACCACCGTCTTGCGCGCATGGTGATGTTGACCAACGTCTTCTCGATTTTCCGGAACTTGGGAAATCTATTGAAGTCCCGGGGACTCTAAACTAACTCCTGATGGCCTTGGTTTGCAGTGAAATGGACACAGCAAATTTTTTGCAGCGCTCACTTTGGAGCTTCTGGGCCGAAATAGAGCCCTACTTCACTTTAAGACTGAAAGAGTAGCCGAGGCCGCCTTAGGCGCATCGTGATTTTGACAAACTTCGGCTTGAGTCGCCAGAACTTAAAAGATATTTTCCAGTCCCGGGGACTCTAAACTAACTCATGGTGGCCTTGGTTTTCAGTGAAATTGAGAGAGGAAAACTTTTTGAACGCTCACTCTCGAGCTTCTTGACCGAAATATTGCCCTACTTAACTTTTAGACTGAAACAGTAGCCGAGACCGCCTTACGCGAGTCGTTATTTTGGCCAACTTCGTCTCGATTTCGCGGAAATTGGGGGATATTTTCCAGTTCCGGGCACTGTAAACTACTTCCTGAGGGCCTTGCTTTGCAGTGAAATGGGCACAGCATAACTTTTTGAACGCTCACTTTCGACCTTGTGGGCCGAAATATACAGCCACGTCACTTTAAGACTCAAAGAGTAGCCGAGACTGCTTTACGCGCATCGTGATTTTGACAAACTTCGTCTCGATTTCCCGGAAATTGGGGGATATTTTGATGTCCAGGAGACTGTAAACTATCTCCTGATGTGGCTTGGCTCGCGGTGAAATGGACACAGCAAAACTTTTTGAACCTTCACTTTCGAGCTTCTGGGCCGAAATATAGCCCGAGTTCACTTTAAGAATGAAGGATTGGCCGACACCGCCTTACGCGCATCGTGATTTTGACCAACTTTGGCTCGATTTCCCGGGAAATGGGGAATATTTTCCGGTACCGGGGACTCTAAAGTAACTCCTGATTGCCTTGGTTTGCATTGAAATGGAGAGAGCAAAACTTTTTCAACGCTCCCCTTCGGGCTTCTGAGTCGAAATATAGCCACACTTCAGTTTAAGGCTGAAGGAGTAGCCGACACCGTCTTACGCGCATCGTGATTTTGACCAACTTCGGCTCGATATCCCGAAACTTCGGGGATATATTCAAGTCCCAAGGAGTCTAAACTAACCCCTGATGGCGTTGGTCTGCAGTGAAATGGACAGGACAAGCTTTTTTTGAACGCTTACTTTCGAAATTCTTCGCCGAAATATAGCCCCACTTCACTTTAAGACTGAAATAGTAGCCGAGACCGGCTTAGACGCATCTTGAACTTGATCAACTTCGGCTTGAGTTGCCAGAACTTAAGGGATATTTTCCAGTCCCGTGGACTCTAAACTAACTCACGATGGCCTTGGTTTTCAGTTAAATTGAGAGAGCAAAACTTTTTGAACGCTCACTTTCGAGCTTCCGGGCCGAAATATACAGCCACGTCACTTTAAGACTAAAAGAGTAGCCGAGACTGCTTTACGCGCATCGTGATTTTGACAAACTTCGGCTGGATTTCCCGGAACTTGGGCGATATTTTGATGTCCCGGACACTGTAAACAATCTGCTGATGTGGCTTGGTTTGCGGTGTAATGGACACAGCAAAACTTTTTGAACTTTCACTTTCTTGCTTCTGGGCCGAAATATAGCCCCAGTTCACTTTAAGAATGAAAGAGTAGCCGAGACCGCCTTACGCGCATCGTGATTTTGACAAAATTCGGCTGGATTTCCCCGAACTTGGGGGATATTTTCCAGTCCAAGGGACTTTAAAGTAACTGCTGTTGGCCTTGGTTTGCAGTTAAACGCAGAAAGCGTAACTTTTTAAAGGGTCACTTTCGAGCCTCTGGGCCGAAATATAGCCCCACTTTACTTGAAGACTGAAAGAGTAGCCGAGACTCTCTTACGCGCATCGTGATTTTGCCCAACTTCCGTTCGATTTCCTGGAACTTCGAGGATATATTCCAGTCCCGGGGACTCTAAACTAACTGCCGATGGCCTTGGTTTGCAGTGAAATGGACACAGCACATTTTTTTGAACGCTCACTTTCGAGCTTCTCGGCCGAAATATAGCCCTTCTTGACTTTAAGACTGAAAGAGTAGCCGAGACCGCCTCACGCGCATCGTAATTTTGACCAACTTCGGCTCGATTTCCCGGAAGTTGGCGAATACTTTCAATTCCCGGGGAAGGTAAACTAACTTCCGATGGCCTTAGTTTGCAGTTAAATGGACACAGCCAAACTTTTTGAACGCTCACTTTCGAGCTTATGGGTCGAAATATAGCCCCACTTAAATTTAAGACTGAAAGAGTAGCCGAGACCGCCTTACGCGCATCGTGATTTCGGGATAGTTCGGCTCGATTTCCCGCAAATAGGGGGATATTTTCCAGTCCCGGGGACTCTAAACTAACTCCTGGTGGCCTTTGTTTCCAGTGAAATGGACACAGGAACACTTTTTCAACGCGCACTTTCGAGCTTGCTGGCCGAAATATAGCCCTACTTCTTTTTAAGACTGAAAGAGTAGGCGGGAGCGCCTTACGCGCATTGTGATTTTGAGGATCTTCGGCTCTATCTGGCGAAACTTGGGAGATATTTTCCAGTCCCAAAGTCTCTAAACTCACTCCCGATTGTCTAAGATGTGAGTGAAATAGAGACAAAAATTTTTGAACCCTTACTTTCGAGCTTCTGGAGCTAAATCTAAGCCCACTTTACCTTAAGACAGAAAGAGTAGCCGAGACCCCCTTAAGCGCATCGTGATTTTGACTAACTTCGGGTGGATTTCCCGTAACTTGAGGGATATTTCCAGTCCCTTGGACGCTAAACTAAGTGGTGATGGCCTTATTTTGCAGTGAAATGGACAGAGCGAAAATTTTTAAACACTCAGTTTCGAGCTTCTGGGCCGAAATATTGCCCCACTTCTCTTTAAGACTAAAAGAGTAGCCGAGACCGCCGTACGCGCGTCGTGATTTTGACCAACTTCGGTTAAATTTCACGGAACTTGGGGGATATTTTCCAGTCCCGGGGACTCTAAACGGACCCTCGACGTCCTTGGTCTGCAGTAAAATGGACAAAGCAAAACTTTTTGAACGCTCACTTTTGAGCTTCTGGGCCGAAATATAGCTCCACTTCACTTTAAGAGTGAAAGAGTAGCCGAGATCGCCTTACGCCCATCGTAATTTTGACCAACTTCGGCTCGATTTCCCGGAACTTGGGGGATATTTTCCAGTCCCGCGGACTCGAAAGTAACTCCTGATGGCCTTGCTCTGCAGTGAAATGGACAGAGCACAACTTTTTGAACGCTCACTTTCCAGCTTCTGGGCGGAAATATTGCCCCAGTTCACTTTAAGAATGAAAGAGTAACCGGAAGCGCCTTACGCGCATCCTGATTTTGACCAACTTTGGCTC
Source organism: Orbicella faveolata (assembly GCF_042242905.1). Classification (NCBI taxonomy): domain Eukaryota; kingdom Metazoa; phylum Cnidaria; class Anthozoa; order Scleractinia; family Merulinidae; genus Orbicella; species Orbicella faveolata. The sequence goes on from NW_028301540.1 coordinate 792,220, forward strand.
GATTTCCCGGGAAAATGGGGATATTTTCGGGTACCGGGGACTCTAAGCTAACTCTTGAGCGCTTTGGTTTGCAGTGAAATGGACACAGCACAACTTTTTGAACGCTCAGTTTTGAGCTTCTGGGCCGAAGCATAGCCCTACTTTACTTTAAGACTGAAAGACTAGCCGAGACCGCCTTACGCGCATCGTGATTTTGGGCTACTTCGGCTCGAATCCCCGGAACTTGGGAGATAATTCCCAGTCCTGGGCACTCTAAACTAATTTTTGATGGCCTTGGTTTTCAGTGAAATGGACACTGCCAAACTCTTTGAACGTTCACTTTCGAGCTTCTGCGCCGAAATATAGCCCCACTTCACTTTAAGACTGAAAGAGTAGCCGGGACCGCCTTACGCGCATGGTAATTTTGTCGAACTTCGGCTTGATTTCCTGGGACTTGGGGGATATTTTCCAGTCCCGGAAGCTCTAAACTAACTCCTGAATGCCTTGGTTTTCAGTGAAATGGACACAGGTAAAAGGGGCGCACGCTAGCTTGCCAGGTTGTAGGCCGAAATATAGCCCCACTTTATTTTAAGACTGAAAGTGTACACGAAACCGCCTTAAGCGCATGGAAATTTTTAGCCACTATGGCTCGATCTGCCAAAACTTGGGGGATATTTCCCAGTGCCGGGGACTCTACCCTAACTCTTGATGGCCTTAGTTTTCAGTCAAATGGTCACCGGTAACAGGAGCGCACGCTCGGTGTCGAGCTTCTAGGCCGAAATGTAGCCCCAGTTCATTTTAAGACTGAAAGAGTAAACGAAACTGCCGTACGCCTATCGTAATTTTAAGAAACTATGGCTCAATTTGCCGAAACCTGGAGGATAGCTTTCAGTCTCGAGGATTCTAACCTATCTACTGATGGATTTAGTTCTTAGTGAAATGGACACAGGTAAAAGGAGAGCACGCTCGGTGTCGAGCTTGTAGAACCTAAATATAGCCCCACTTCATTTTCGGAGTAAACGAGTAGCCGAGACCGCCTTACGCGCATCGGGACTTTGAGCATCTTTGGCTCGATTTACCGGAATTCGGGGAATATTTTCCAGTCCCGAGGACTCTATGCTAACTCCTGATGAACTTAGTTTTCAGTGATATGTACACAGGCAAAAGGAGCGCACGATCGGTGTTGAGCTTGTCGGCCGATATATAGCCCCACTTCATTTTAAGACTGAAAGAGTAGCCGAGACCGCCTTACGCGCATCGTGATTTTGAGTAACTTTGGCTCGATCTGCCAGAATTTGGGAAATATTTTCCAGTCCCAAGGACTCTAAACTAACTCCTGCTGGACTAAGATGTCAGTGAAATGGACACAGGTAAAATTGGCGCACGCCCGGTCTCGAGCTTCTAGGTCGAAATATAGCCCCCCTTAATTTTAAGACTGAAAAAGTAGCCGAGACCGCCTTACGCGCATCGTGATTTTGGGCCACTTTTGCTCGATTTCCCGGAAGTTGGCGAATAATTTAAAGTCCCGGGGACGCTAAACTAACTCCCGATGACCTTGGTTTGCAGTTTAATGAACACAGCAAAACATTCTGAACACTCACCTTCGAGCTTCAGGGCCGAAATATAGCCCTACTTAAATTTAAGACTGAAAGAATAGCCGAGAGCCCGTTACGCGCATCGTAATTTTCATCAACTTCGCCCCCATTTCCTGGAACTTGGAGAATATTTTCCAGTCCCAGGGACTCTAAACTAACTCTTGATGGCCTTGGTTTCCAGTGAAATGGAGACAGCAAAACTTTTTGAACGCTCACCTTCAAGCTTCTAGGCCGAAATATAGCCCACTTTACTTTTATACTGAAAAAGTAGCCGAGACCGCCTTACGCGCATCGTGATTTTGACAAACTTCGGGTGGATTTCCTGGATCTTGGGGGATATTTTCCAGTCCCTTGGACGCTAAACTAGGTGCCGATGGCCTTGTTTTGCAGTGAAATGGACACAGCAAAGCTTTTTGAATGCTCACTTTCGAGCTTGTGGGCCGAAATATAGCCATACTTCACTTTAAGACTGAAAGAGTAGCCGAGACCACGTTTCGCGTATCGTGATTTTTATGAACTTCGGCTCGATTTCCCGGAACTTGCGAAATGTTTTCCAGTCTCGAGGACTCTAAACTAACTCGTGCTGATCTTGGTTTGCAGTGAAACGGAAACAGAAAAAGTTTTTGAACGCATACTTTCGAGCTTCTGGACCGAAATAGAACCCCACTTCACTTGAAGACTGAAAGAGTAGCCGAGACCGCCTTACGTGCATCGTGATTTTGAGGAACCTCGGCTCGATTTGCCGGAACTAATTGGATATATTCCAGTTCTGAGGACTCTAAACTAATTCCCGATGGCCTTGGTTTGCAGTAAAATGGACCCAGCAAAACTTTTTGAACGCTCAATTTCGAGCTTCTGGGCCAAAATATAGCACCCCCATTACTTTAACACTGAAAGAATAGCCGAGACCGCCTTACGCGCATCGTGATTTTGACAAACTTCGGGTTGATTTCCCGGAACTTGGGGGATGTTTTCCAGCCCCAGCGACTCTCAACTAACTCCTGCTTGTCTTGGTTTGCAGTGAAATGGACACAACGCTCACTCTCGTGCTTCTGGGCCGAAATAGAGCCCCATTTTACTTTAAGACTGAAAGAGTAGGCGAGACCGTCTTGAGCGAATCGTGATTTTGACCAATTTCGCGTTTATTTCCCGAAACTTGGGGGATATATTCCAGTCAAAGGGACTCTAAAGCAACTGCTGATGGCCTTGGTTTTCAGTGAAATGGACAGAGCACAACTTTGGAGCTTCTGGGCAGAAAAATAGCCCCACTTTACTTTAAGACTGAAAGAGTAGATGAGACCGCCTTACGCGCATCGTAATTTTGACGAACTTCGAATGGATTTACCGGAACTTGGGGGATATTTTGCAGTCCCTTGGACGCTAAACTAAGTCCTGATGGCCTTGTTTTGAAGTAAAATGGAGACAACAACACTTTTTGAACGCTCACTTTCTAGCTTGTGGGACGAAATATAGTTACACTTGACTTTAGGACTGACACATTAGCCGAGACCACGTTACGCGCATCATGAATTTGATCAACTTCGGCTCGTTTTCCCGGGACGTGGGGGATATTCTTCAGTCCCAGGGACTCTAAACTAACTTCTGATGACCTTGGTTTGCACTGAAAGTGACAGAGCAAAACTTTTTAAACACTCACTTTCCAGCTTCTGGGCCGAAATATTGCCCCACTTCACTTTAAGACTGAAAGAGTAGCCGAGACCACCTTACGCACATCGTGATTTTGACCAACTTCGGCTCGATTTACCGGAACTTGGGGGATATTTTGCAGTTCCGAGGACTCTTAAGTAACCCCTGATGGCCTTGGTTTGCCTTGAAATGGACACAGCACAACTTTTTGAACGCTCACTTTTCAGCTTCTGGGCGGAAATATTGCCCCAGTTCACTTTAAGAATGAAAGAGTAACCGGAAGCGCCTTACGCGCATCCTGATTTTGACCAACTTTGGCTCGATTTCCCGGGAAAATGGGGATATTTTCGGGTACCGGAGACTCTAAGCTAACTCTTGAGCGCTTTGGTTTGCAGTGAAATGGACACAGCACAACTTTTTGAACGCTCAGTTTTGAGCTTCTGGGCCGAAGCATAGCCCTACTTTACTTTAAGACTGAAAGACTAGCCGAGACCGCCTTACGCGCATCGTGATTTTGGGCTACTTCGGCTCGAATCCCCGGAACTTGGGAGATAATTCCCAGTCCTGGGCACTCTAAACTAATTTTTGATGGCCTTGGTTTTCAGTGAAATGGACACTGCCAAACTCTTTGAACGTTCACTTTCGAGCTTCTGCGCCGAAATATAGCCCCACTTCACTTTAAGACTGAAAGAGTAGCCGGGACCGCCTTACGCGCATGGTAATTTTGTCGAACTTCGGCTTGATTTCCTGGGACTTGGGGGATATTTTCCAGTCCCGGAAGCTCTAAACTAACTCCTGAATGCCTTGGTTTTCAGTGAAATGGACACAGGTAAAAGGGGCGCACGCTAGCTTGCCAGGTTGTAGGCCGAAATATAGCCCCACTTTATTTTAAGACTGAAAGTGTACACGAAACCGCCTTAAGCGCATGGAAATTTTTAGCCACTATGGCTCGATCTGCCAAAACTTGGGGGATATTTCCCAGTGCCGGGGACTCTACCCTAACTCTTGATGGCCTTAGTTTTCAGTCAAATGGTCACCGGTAACAGGAGCGCACGCTCGGTGTCGAGCTTCTAGGCCGAAATGTAGCCCCAGTTCATTTTAAGACTGAAAGAGTAAACGAAACTGCCGTACGCCTATCGTAATTTTAAGAAACTATGGCTCAATTTGCCGAAACCTGGAGGATAGCTTTCAGTCTCGAGGATTCTAACCTATCTACTGATGGATTTAGTTCTTAGTGAAATGGACACAGGTAAAAGGAGAGCACGCTCGGTGTCGAGCTTGTAGAACCTAAATATAGCCCCACTTCATTTTCGGAGTAAACGAGTAGCCGAGACCGCCTTACGCGCATCGGGACTTTGAGCATCTTTGGCTCGATTTGCCGGAATTCGGGGAATATTCTCCAGTCCCGAGGACTCTATGCTAACTCCTGATGAACTTAGTTTTCAGTGATATGTACACAGGCAAAAGGAGCGCACGCTCGGTGTTGAGCTTGTCGGCCGATATATAGCCCCACTTCATTTTAAGACTGAAAGAGTAGCCGAGACCGCCTTACGCGCATCGTGATTTTGAGCAACTTTGGCTCGATCTGCCAGAATTTGGGAAATATTTTCCAGTCCCAAGGACTCTAAACTAACTCCTGCTGGACTAAGATGTCAGTGAAATGGACACAGGTAAAATTGGCGCACGCCCGGTCTCGAGCTTCTAGGTCGAAATATAGCCCCCCTTAATTTTAAGACTGAAAAAGTAGCCGAGACCGCCTTACGCGCATCGTGATTTTGGGCCACTTTTGCTCGATTTCCCGGAAGTTGGCGAATAATTTAAAGTCCCGGGGACGCTAAACTAACTCCCGATGACCTTGGTTTGCAGTTTAATGAACACAGCAAAACATTCTGAACACTCACCTTCGAGCTTCAGGGCCGAAATATAGCCCTACTTAAATTTAAGACTGAAAGAATAGCCGAGAGCCCGTTACGCGCATCGTAATTTTCATCAACTTCGTCCCCATTTCCTGGAACTTGGAGAATATTTTCCAGTCCCAGGGACTCTAAACTAACTCTTGATGGCCTTGGTTTCCAGTGAAATGGAGACAGCAAAACTGTTTGAACGCTCACCTTCAAGCTTCTAGGCCGAAATATAGCCCACTTTACTTTTATACTGAAAAAGTAGCCGAGACCGCCTTACGCGCATCGTGATTTTGACAAACTTCGGGTGGATTTCCTGGATCTTGGGGGATATTTTCCAGTCCCTTGGACGCTAAACTAGGTGCCGATGGCCTTGTTTTGCAGTGAAATGGACACAGCAAAGCTTTTTGAATGTTCACTTTCGAGCTTGTGGGCCGAAATATAGCCATACTTCACTTTAAGACTGAAAGAGTAGCCGAGACCACGTTTCGCGTATCGTGATTTTTATGAACTTCGGCTCGATTTCCCGGAACTTGCGAAATATTTTCCAGTCTCGAGGACTCTAAACTAACTCGTGCTGATCTTGGTTTGCAGTGAAACGGAAACAGAAAAAGTTTTTGAACGCATACTTTCGAGCTTCTGGACCGAAATAGAACCCCACTTCACTTGAAGACTGAAAGAGTAGCCGAGACCGCCTTACGTGCATCGTGATTTTGAGGAACCTCGGCTCGATTTGCCGGAACTAATTGGATATATTCCAGTTCTGAGGACTCTAAACTAATTCCCGATGGCCTTGGTTTGCAGTAAAATGGACCCAGCAAAACTTTTTGAACGCTCAATTTCGAGCTTCTGGGCCAAAATATAGCACCCCCATTACTTTAACACTGAAAGAATAGCCGAGACCGCCTTACGCGCATCGTGATTTTGACAAACTTCGGGTTGATTTCCCGGAACTTGGGGGATGTTTTCCAGCCCCAGCGACTCTCAACTAACTCCTGCTTGTCTTGGTTTGCAGTGAAATGGACACAACGCTCACTCTCGTGCTTCTGGGCCGAAATAGAGCCCCATTTTACTTTAAGACTGAAAGAGTAGGCGAGACCGTCTTGAGCGAATCGTGATTTTGACCAATTTCGCGTTTATTTCCCGAAACTTGGGGGATATATTCCAGTCAAAGGGACTCTAAAGCAACTGCTGATGGCCTTGGTTTTCAGTGAAATGGACAGAGCACAACTTTGGAGCTTCTGGGCAGAAAAATAGCCCCACTTTACTTTAAGACTGAAAGAGTAGATGAGACCGCCTTACGCGCATCGTAATTTTGACGAACTTCGAATGGATTTACCGGAACTTGGGGGATATTTTGCAGTCCCTTGGACGCTAAACTAAGTCCTGATGGCCTTGTTTTGAAGTAAAATGGAGACAACAACACTTTTTGAACGCTCACTTTCTAGCTTGTGGGACGAAATATAGTTACACTTGACTTTAGGACTGACACATTAGCCGAGACCACGTTACGCGCATCATGAATTTGATCAACTTCGGCTCGTTTTCCCGGGACGTGGGGGATATTCTTCAGTCCCAGGGACTCTAAACTAACTTCTGATGACCTTGGTTTGCACTGAAAGTGACAGAGCAAAACTTTTTAAACACTCACTTTCCAGCTTCTGGGCCGAAATATTGCCCCACTTCACTTTAAGACTGAAAGAGTAGCCGAGACCACCTTACGCACATCGTGATTTTGACCAACTTCGGCTCGATTTACCGGAACTTGGGGGATATTTTGCAGTTCCGAGGACTCTTAAGTAACCCCTGATGGCCTTGGTTTGCCTTGAATTGGATACAGCAAAACTTTTTGAACGCTCACTTTTGAGCTTCTGGGCCGAAATATAGCCCCACTTCACTTTAAGACTGAAAGAGTAGCCGAGACCGTCTTACGCGCATCGTGATTTTGACCAACGTCTTCTCGATTTTCCGGAAGTTGGGAAATACATTCTACTCCCGGGGACTCTAAACTAACTCCTGATAGCCTTGGTTTGCAGTGAAATACACACGAATTTTTTTTGAGCTTTGAGCTTGTGGGCCGAAAGAGAGCCCCACTTCACTTTAAGACTGAAGGAGTAGCCGACACCGCCTTAAGCGCACCGTGATTTTGACCAACTTCGGCTCGATTTGCCGGAACTTGGGAAATATTTTCCAGTCCCGCGGACTCTAAACTAACTCCTGATTGTCTTGGTTTTCAGTGAAATGGACACAGCGAAAGTTTTTGAACGCTCACTCTCGAGCTTCTGGTCCGAAATATAGCCCCACTTTACTGTAAGACTGAAAGAGTAGCCGAGACCGTCTTGCGCAAATCGTGATTCTGACCAACTTCGGGTCGGTTTCTCGGAACTTGGGGGATATATTCCATTTGGGCGGGCTCTAAACTAACTCCTGATGGCCTTGGTTTTCAGTGAAATGGACAAAGGAAAGCTTTTTGAACATTCTCTTTGTAGCTTCTGGGCCGAAATAGAATCCAACTTCACTTCCAGATTGAAAGAGTAGCCGAGACCGCCTCACGCGCATCGTGAGTTAGACCAAGTTCAGCTCGATTTCACGCAACTTTTGGGATATTTTCCAGTCCGCAGGACTCTAAACTAACTCCGGATTGGCTTTTTTTGCACTGAAAAGCGCACACCCTAACTTTTTGAACGCCCACTTTGGAGCTTCTGGGCCGAAATATAGCCCCACTTCACTTTAAGACTGAAAGAGTAGCCGAGATCGCCTTACGCGCATCGTTATTTTGGGATACTTCGGCTCGATTTCCCGCAAATAGGGGATTATTTTCCAGTGCCGGGGACTCTAAACTAACTCCTGATGGCCTTGGTTTCTTATGAAATGGACACAGGAACACTTTTTCAACACGCACTTTCGAGCTTGCTGGCCGAAATATAGCCCTACTTCTTTTTAAGACTGAAAGAGTAGGCGGGAGCGCCTTACGCGCATTGTGATTTTGAGGATCTTCGGCTCGATCTGGCGAAACTTGGGAGATATTTTCCAGTCCCAAAGTCTCTAAACTCACTCCTGATTGTCTAAGATGTGAGTGAAATAGAGACAAAAATTTTTGAACCCTTACTTTCGAGCTTCTGGAGTTAAATCTAAGCCCACTTTACCTTAAGACTGAAAGAGTAGCCGAGACCCCCTTAAGCGCATCGTGATTTTGACTAACTTCGGGTGGATTTCCCGTAACTTGGGGGATATTTCCAGTCCCTTGGACGCTAAACTAAGTCGTGATGGCCTTGTTCTGCAGTGAAATGGACACAGCAAAACTTTTTAAACACTCAGTTTCGAGCTTCTGGGCCGAAATATTGCTCCACTTCACTTTAAGACTGAAAGAGTAGCCGAGACCGCCGTACGCGCGTCGTGATTTTGACCAACTTCGGTTAAATTTCCCGGAAATTGGGAGATATTTTCCAGTCCTGCGGACTCTAAAGTAACTCCTGATGGCCTTGCTCTGGAGTGAAATGGACACAGCACAACTTTTTGAACACTCACTTTCGAGCCTCTGGGCGGAAATATTGCCCCAGTTTAATTTAAGAATGAAAGAATAACCGGGAACGCCTTACCCGCATCGTGATTTTGACCAGCTTTGGCTCGATTTCCCGGGAAATGGGGGATATTTTCCGGTACCGGGGACTCTAAACTAACTCCTGATTGCCTTGGTTTCCAGAGAAATGGACACAGCACAACTTTTTGAACGCTCACGTTTGAGCTTCTGGGCCGAAGCATAGCCCTACTTCACTTTCAGAATGAAAGACTAGCCGAGACCGCCTTACGCGCATCGTGATTTTGGGCTACTTCGGCTCGAATTCCCAGAACTTGGGAGATAATTCCAATTCCCGCGCACTCTAAACTAATTCCTGATGGCCTTGGTTTTCAGTGAAATGGACACTGCCAAACTCTTTGAACGTTCACTTTCGAGCTTCTGCGCCGAAATATAGCCCCACTTCACTTTAAGACTGAAAGAGTAGCCGGGACCGCCTTACGCGGATGGTAATTTTGTCGAACTTCGGCTTGATTTCCTGGGACTTGGGGGATATTTTCCAGTCCCGGAAGCTCTAAACTAACTCCTGAATGCCTTGGTTTTCAGTGAAATGGACACAGGTAAAAGGGGCGCACGCTAGCTTGCCAGGTTGTAGGCCGAAATATAGCCCCACTTTATTTTAAGACTGAAAGTGTACACGAAACCGCCTTAAGCGCATGGAAATTTTTAGCCACTATGGCTCGATCTGCCAAAACTTGGGGGATATTTCCCAGTGCCGGGGACTCCACCCTAACTCTTGATGGCCTTAGTTTTCAGTCAAATGGTTACAGGTAACAGGAGCGCACGCTCGGTGTCGAGCTTCTAGGCCGAAATGTAGCCCCAGTTCATTTTAAGACTGAAAGAGTAAACGAAACTGCCGTACGCTTATCGTAATTTTAAGAAAGTATGGCTCAATTTGCCGAAACTTGGAGGATAGCTTCCAGTCTCGAGGATTCTAAACTATCTCCTGATGGACTTAGTTCTTAGTGAAATGGACACAGGTAAAAGGAGAGCACGCTCGGTGTCGAGCTTGTAGAACCTAAATATAGCCCCACTTCATTTTCGGAGTAAACGAGTAGCCAAGACCGCCTTACCCGCATCGTGATTTTGAGCATCTTTGGCTCGATTTGCCGGAATTCGGGGAATATTTTCCAGTCCCGAGGACTCTATGCTAACTCCTGATGAACTTAGTTTTCAGTGATATGTACACAGGCAAAAGGAGCGCACGCTCGGTGTTGAGCTTGTCGGCCGAAATATAGCCCCACTTCATTTTAAGACGGAAAGAGTAGCCGAGACCGCCTTACACGCATCGTGATTTTGAGCAACTTTGGCTCGATCTGCCAGAATTTGGGAAATATTTTCCAGTCCCAAGGACTCTAAACTAACTCCTGATGGCCTAAGATGTCAGTGAAATGGACACAGGTAAAGTTAGCGCACGCCCGGTCTCGAGCTTCTAGGTGGAAATATAGCCCCCCTTAATTTTAAGACTGAAAGAGTAGCCGAAACCGCCTTACGCGCATCGTGATTTTGGGCCACTTTTGCTCGATTTCCCGGAAGTTGGCGAATAATTTAAAGACCCGGGGACGCTAAAATAACTCCCGATGACCTTGGTTTGCAGTTTAATGAACACAGCAAAACATTCTGAACACTCACCTTCGAGCTTCAGGGCCGAAATATAGCCCTACTTAAATTTAAGACTGAAAGAACCGCCGAGACCTCGTTACGCGCATCGTAATTTTCATCAACTTCGGCGCCATTTCCTGGAACTTGGAGAATATTTTCCAGTCTCGGGGACTCTAAACTAACTCCTGATCGCCTTGCTTTGCATTGAAATGGACAGAGCAAAACTTTTTGAACGCTCACTTTCGAGCTTGTGGGCCGAAATATAGCCACACTTTACTTTAAGACTGAAACAGTAGTCGAGACCACGTTACGCGCATCATGAATTTGATCAACTTCGCCTCCAATTCCCGGGACTTGGGGGATATTTTCCAGTCCCGGGGACTCTAAACTAACTCATGATGGCCTTGGTTTGCATTGAAATGGACACAGCACAATTTTTTGAAAGCACACTTTGGAGGTTCTGGGCCAAAATATAGCCCCACTTCACTTAAGACTGAAAGAATAGCCGAGACCGCCTTGCTCGCATCGTGAGTTTGACAAACTTCGGGTCGATATTCCGGAACTTGGGGGATATTTTCCAGTCCCAGTAACTCTAAACTAACTCCTGATGGCCTTGGTTTGCAGTGAAATGGACAGAGCAAAACTTTTTGAACGCTCACTTTCGAGCTTGTGGGCCGAAATATAGCCACACTTGACTTTAAGACTGAAACAGTAGCCGAGACCGCATTTCGCGCATCGTGATTTTGATCAACTTCGGCTCGCTTTCCTGGAACTTGGGCAATATTTTCCAGTCCCGGGGACCCTAAACTAACTTTTGATAGCTTTGGTTTGCAGTGAAATAGACACAGCAAAACTTTTTGAACGCTCACTTTCGAGCTTCTGGACAGAAATATAGCCCGACTTTACTTTAAGACTGAAAGAGTAGCCGAAACCGCCTTACGTATATCGCAATTTTGACGAACTTCGAATGGATTTCCCGGAACTTGGGGGATATTTTCCAGTCCCAGGTACTCTAAACTAACTCCTGATGGCCTTGGTTTGCAGTGAAATTGAGAGAGGAAAGCTTTTTGAACGCTCACTTTCGAGCTTCTTGACCGAAATATAGCCCTACTTAACTTTAAGACTGAGAGAGTAGCCGAGACCGCCTTACGCGAATCGTTATTTTGACCAACTTCGTCTCGATTTCGCGGAACTTGGGGGATATTTTCCAGGTCCGGGCACTGTAAACTACTTCCTGAGGGCCTTGCTCTGGAGTGAAATGGGCACAGCATAACTTTTTGAACGCTCACTTTCGACCTTGTGGGCCCAAATATACAGCCACGTCACTTTGAGACTCAAAGAGTAGCCGAGACTGCTTTACGCGCATCGTGATTTTGACAAACTTCGGCTCGATTTCCCGCAACTTGGGGGATATTTTGATGTCCCGGAGACTGTAAACTATCTCCTGATGTGGCTTGGTTCGCGGGGAAATGGACACAGCAAAACTTTTCGAACTTTCACTTTCGAGCTTCTGGGCCGAAATATAGCCCCACTTGAGTTTAAGACTGAAAGAGTAGCCGACACCGTCTTACGCGCATCGTGATTTTGACCAACTTCGGCTCGATATCCCGAAACTTCGCGGATATATTCAAGTCCAAAGGACTCTAAACTAACCCCTGATGGCCTTGGTCTGCAGTCAAATGGACACAGCAATTTTTTTTTGAACGCTTACTTTCGAAATTCTGGGCCGAAAGATAGCCCCACTTCACTTTATGACTGAAAGAGTAGCCGAGACCGCCTTAGACGCATCGTAATTTGACCAACTTCGGCTTGAGTTGCCAGAACTTAAGGGATATTTTCCAGTCCCGTGGACTCTAAACTAACTCATGATGGCCTTGGTTTTCAGTGAAATTGAGAGAGCAAAACTTTTTGAACGCTCACTTTCGAGCTTCTGGGCCGAAATATACAGCCACGTTACTTTAAGACTAAAAGAGTAGCCGAGACTGCTTTACGCGCATCGTGATTTTGACAAACTTCGGCTCGATTTCCCGGGATTTGGGGGATATTTTGATGTCCCGGACACTGTAAACAATCTGCTGATGTGGCTTGGTTTGCGGTGAAATGGACACAAACTTTTTGAACTTTCGGTTTCTAGCTTCTGGGCCGAAATATAGCCCTAGTTTACTTTAAGAATGATAGAGTAGCCAAGAACGCCTTACGCGCATCGTGATTTTGACAAAATTCGGCTCGATTTCCCCGAACTTGGGCGATATTTTCCAGTCCCGAGGAGTCTAAACTAACCCCTGATTGCCTTGGTTTGCAGTGAAATTGAACACAGCAAAACTTTTTGAACTTTCACTTTCTAGCTTCTCGGCCGAAATATAGCTCCAGTTCACTTTAAGAATGAAACAGTAGCCGAGACCGCCTTACGCGCATCGTGATTTTGACAAAATTCGGCTCGATTTCCCCGAACTTGGGCGATATTTTCCAGTCCCGAGGAGTCTAAACTAACTCCTGATGGCCTTGGTTTGCAGTGAAATGAACACAGTAACACTTTTAGAACGCTTATTTTTGAGCTTCTGGGATGAAATATAGCCCCACTTCACTTTAAGACTGAAAGAGTAGGCGAGACCGCTTTACGCGCATCGTGATTTTGAGCAACTTCCGCTCGATTTTCTAGAATTTTGGCGATATTTTCAAGTCCCGGGGACTCTAAACTAACTCCTGATGGCCTTGGTTTGCAGTGAAATTGACGCAGGAAAACTTTTTGAACGCTCAGTTTCGAGCTTCTGCGCCGAAATACAGCCGTATTCCACTTTAAGACTGAAATAGTAGCCGAGACCGCCTTACGAGCATCGTGATTTTGACCAAGTTCAGCTCGATTTCCCGGAACTTGGGCGATATTTTCCAGTCCAAGGGAATTTACACTAACTCCTGATGGCCTTTGTTTGCAGTTAAATGCAGAAGGCGTAACTTTTTAAAGGGTCAGTTTCGAGCTTCTGGGCCGAAATATAGCCCCACTTTACTCTAAGACTGAAAGAGTAGCCGAGACCATCTTACGCGCATCGTGATTTTGACCAACTTCCGCTCGATTACCCGGAACTTCGCGGATGTATTCCACTCCCGGGGACTCTAAACTAACTGCTGATGGCCTTGGTTTGCAGTGAAATGGACACAGCACATTTTTTTGAACGCTCACTTTCGAGCTTCTCGGCCGAAATATAGCCTTACTTCACTTTAAGACTGAAAGAGTAGCCGAGACCCCCTTAAGCGCATCGTGATTTTGACTAACTTCGGGTGGATTTCCCGTACCTTGGGGGATATTTCCAGTCCCTTGGACGCTAAACTAAGTCGTGATGGCCTTGTTTTGCAGTGAAATGGACACAGCAAAACTTTTTAAACACTCAGTTTCGAGCTTCTGGGTCGAAATATTGCCCCACTTCTCTTTAAGACTGAAAGAGTAGCCGAGACCGCCGTACGCGCGCCGTGATTTTGACCAACTTCGGTTAAATTTCCCGGAACTTGGGGGATATTTTCCAGTCCCGGCGACTCTAAACTGACCCCCGACGTCCTTGGTCTGCAGTAAAATGGACACAGCAAAACTTTTTGAACGCTCACTTTCGAGCTTGTGGGCCGAAATATAGCCGCACTTTACTTTAAGACTGAAACAGTAGCCGAGACCGCATTTAGCGCATCGTAATTTTGACCAACTTCGGCTCGATTTTCCGGAACTTCGGGGATATTTTCCAGTCCCGAAGACTCTTAAGTAAACCCTGATGGCCTTGGTTTGCATTGAAATGGATACAGCAAAACGTTTTGAACGCTCACTTTTGAGCTTTCTGCCCGAAATATCACCCCACTTCACTTTAAGACTGAAAGAGTAGCCGAGACCGTCTTACGCGCATCGTGATTTTGACCAACGTCTTCTCGATTTTGCGGAACTTGGGAAATACATTCCACTCCCGGGGACTCTAAACTAACTCCTGATAGCCTTGGTTTGAAGTGAAATAGACACAGTAATTTTTTTTGAGCTTTGAGCTTGTGGGCCGAAATAGAACCCCACTTCACTTTAAGACTGATGGAGTAGCCAACACCGCCTTAAGCGCACCGTGATTTTTACCAGCTTCGGCTCGATTTGCCGGAGCTTGGGGGATATTTTCCAGTCCCGGGGACTCTAAACTAACTCCTGATCGTCTTGGTTTTCAGTGAAATGGACACAGCGAAACTTTTTGAGCGCTCACTCTCGCGCTTCTGCACCGAAATATAGCCCCACTTTACTTTAAGACTGAAAGAGTAGCCGAGATCGTCTTGCGCAAATCGTGATTTTGACCAACTTCGGGTCGGTTTCCCGGAACTTGGGGGATATATTCCATTTCCGCGGGCTCTAAACTAACTAATGATGGCCTTGGTTTTCAGTGAAATGGACAGAGCACAACTTTGGAGCTTCTGGGCAGAAATATAGCCCCACTTTACTTTAAGACTGAAAGAGTAGATGAGACCGCCTTACGCGCATCGTAATTTTGACGAACTTCGAATGGATTTCCCGGAACTTGGGGAATATTTTGCAGTCCCTTGGACGCTAAACTAAGTCCTGATGGCCTTGTTTTGAAGTAAAATGGACACAGCAAAACTTTTTGAACGCTCACTTTCTAGCTTGTGGGCCGGAATAGAGCCACACTTCACTTTAAGACTGAAAGAGTAGTCGAGAAGGTCTTACGCGCATCGCAATTTTGACCAACGTCTTCTCGATTTTCCGGAACTTGGGAAATACATTCCACTCCCGGGGACTCTAAACTAACTCCTGATAGCCTTGGTTTGCAGTGAAAGAGACAGTAATTTTTTTTGAGCTTTAAGCTTGTGGGCCGAAATAGAGCCCCACTTCACTTTAAGACTGAAGGAGTAGCCGACACCACCTTAAGCGCACCGTGATTTTGACCAACTTCGGCTCGATTTGCCGGAACTTGGGGGATATTTTCCAGTCCCGGTGACTCTAAACTAACTCCTGATCGTCTTGGTTTTCAGTGAAATGGACACAGCGAAACTTTTTGAACGCTCACTCTCGAGCTTCTGGTCCGAAATATAGCCCCACTTTACAGTAAGACTGAAAGAGTAGCCGAGAGCGTTTTCCGCAAATCGTGATTTTGACCAAATTCGGGTCGGTTTCCCGGAACTTGGGGGATATATTCCATTTCCGCGGGCTCTAAACTAACTCCTGATGGCCTTGGTTTTCAGTGAAATGGACAAAGGAAAGCTTTTTTAACACTCTCTTTGTAGCTTCTGGGCCGAAATAGAATCTTATTTCACTTTCAGACTGAAATAGTAGCCGAGACCGCCTCACGCGCATCGTGAGTTAGACCAAGTTCAGCTCGATTTCACGCAACTTTTGGGATATTTTCCAGTCCGGGGGACTCTAAACTAACTCCGCATGCCCTTGGTTTGCACTGAAATGCGCACAGCATAACTTTTTGAACGCCCACTTTGGAGCTTCGGGGGCCGAAATATAGCCCCACTTCACTTTAAGACTGAAAGAGTAGCCGAGATCGCCTCACGCGCATCGTGATTTTGACCATTTTCGGATCGATTTCTCGGAACTTGGGGGATATTTTCCAGTCCCAGGATCTCTAAACTAACTCCTGATGGCCTTGGTTTGCATTGAAATGGACAGAGCAAAACTTTTTGAACGCTCACTTTCGAACTTGTGGGCCGAAATATAGCCACACTTTACTTTAAGACTGAAACAGTGGCGGAGACTGCATTTCGCGCATCGTGATTTTGATCAATTTCGGCTCGCTTTCCCGGAACTTGGGCAATATTTTCCAGTCCCGGGGACCCTAAACTAACTTTTGATAGCTTTGGTTTGCAGTGAAATAGACACAGCAAAACTTTTTGAACGCTCACTTTCGAGCTTCTGGACAGAAATATAGCCCGACTTTACTTTAAGACTGAAAGAGTAGCCGAAACCGCCTTACGTATATCGTAATTTTGACGAACTTCGAACGGATTTCCCGCAACTTGGCGTATATTTTCCAGTCCCTTGAACGCTAAACTAAGTCCTGATGGCCTTGTCTTGAAGTGAAATGGACACAGGAAAACTTTTTGAACGCTCACTTTCAAGCTTGTGGGCCGAAATATAAACACATTTGACTTTAAGACTGAAACAGTAGCCGAGACCACGTTACGCGCATCATGAATTTGATCAACTTCGGCTCCAATTCCCGGGACTTGGGGGATATTTTCCAGTCTCGGGGACTCTAAACTAACTCCTGATGGCCGTGGTTTGCATTGAAATGGACACAGCACAATTCTTTGAAAGCACACTTTGGAGATTCTGGGCCGAAATATAGCCCCACTTCACTTAAGACTGAAAGAGTAGCCGACACCGCCTTGCTCGCATCGTGAGTTTGACAAACTTCGGGTCGATATTCCGGAACTTGGGGGATATTTTCCAGTCCCAGGATCTCTAAACTAACTCCTGATGGCCTTGGTTTGCAGTGAAATGGACAGAGCAAAACTTTTTGAACGCTCACCTTCGAGCTTCCTGGCCGAAATAAAGCCCCACTTTATTTTAAGACTTAAAGAGTAACATAGACCACCCTACGCGCATTGTGATTTTGACAACCTTCGGGTGGATCTTCCGGAACTTGGGGAACATTTTCCAGTGCCTTGGACGCTAACCTAAGTACTGATGGGCTTGTTTTACAGTGAAATAGACACAGCAAAACTTTTTGAACGCTCACTTTCGAGCTTGTGGGCCGAAATATAGCCACACTTTACTTTAAGACTGAAACACTAGCCGAGACCGCATTTCGCGCATCCTGATTTTGATCAACTTCGGTTCGCTTTCCCGGAACTTGGGAAATATTTTCCAGTGCCGGGGACCCTAAACTAACTTTTGATAGCTTTGGTTTGCAGTGAAATGCACACAGCAAAACTTTTTGAACGCTCACTTTCGAGCTTCTGGGCCGAAATATAGCCCCACTTCACGTTAAAACTGAAACAGTAGCCGATACCGCATTTCGCATCGTGATTTTGATCAACTTCGGTTCGATTCCCTGGAACTTGCGCAATATTTTTCAGTCCCGGGGACTCTAAACTAACCTTTGATGGCCTTGGTTTGCAGTGAAATGGACACAGCAAAACTTTTTGAACGCTCACTTTCGGGCTTCTGGCCCGAAATATAGCCCCAGTTCACTTTAAGAGAGAAAGAGTAGTCGAGACCACTTTAGGGGCATCGTGATTTTGACCAACCTCGGCTCAGTTTCCCGGACCTTGGGGCATATTTTCTTGTCCCGGGGACGCTAAACTAACTCCTGATGGCCTTGGTTTGCAGTGAAATGAACACAGCAAAACTTTTCGAACGCTCACTTTCGGGCTTCTGGCCCGAAATATAGCCCCACTTCACTTTAAGACTGAAAGAGTAGCCGAGACCGCCTTACGCGAATCGTTATTTTGACAGACTTCGGCTCGATTTCCCGGAAGTTGGGGGATATTTTCCAGTCCCGGGGACTCTAAACTAGCTCCTGATGGCTTTGGTTTGCAGTGAAATAAACACAGGGAGACTTTTTGAACGCTCACTTTCAAGCTCCTGGGCAGGAATAAAGCCTCACTTCACTTTAAGACTGAAACAGTAAGCGAGACCGCGTAACGTGCACCGTGATTTTGACCAACTTCGGCTAAATTTCCCTGAACTTGGGGGATATTTTTCAGTCCCGAAGACTCTTAAGTAACCCCTGATTGCGTTCGTTTGCATTGAAATGGATACAGCAAAACTTTCTGAAGCTCACTTTTGAGCTTCTGGGCCGAAATATAGCCCCACATCACTTTAAGACTGAAAGACTAGCCACCACCGTCTTGCGCGCATGGTGATGTTGACCAACGTCTTCTCGATTTTCCGGAACTTGGGAAATCTATTGAAGTCCCGGGGACTCTAAACTAACTCCTGATGGCCTTGGTTTGAAGTGAAATGGACACAGCAAATTTTTTGCAGCGCTCACTTTGGAGCTTCTGGGCCGAAATAGAGCCCTACTTCACTTTAAGACTGAAAGAGTAGCCGAGGCCGCCTTAGGCGCATCGTGATTTTGACCAACTTCGGCTTGAGTCGCCAGAACTTAAAAGATATTTTCCAGTCCCGGGGACTCTAAACTAACTCATGGTGGCCTTGGTTTTCAGTGAAATTGAGAGAGGAAAACTTTTTGAACGCTCACTTTCGAGCTTCTTGACCGAAATATAGCCCTACTTAACTTTTAGACTGAAACAGTAGCCGAGACCGCCTTACGCGAGTCGTTATTTTGGCCAAGTTCGTCTCGATTTCGCGGAACTTGGGGGATATTTTCCAGTTCCGGGCACTGTAAACTACTTCCTGAGGGCCTTGCTTTGCAGTGAAATGGGCACAGCATAACTTTTTGAACGCTCACTTTCGACCTTGTGGGCCGAAATATACAGCCACGTTACTTTAAGACTCAAAGAGTAGCCGAGACTGCTTTACGCGCATCGTGATTTTGACAAACTTCGTCTCGATTTCCCGGAATTTGGGGGATATTTTGATGTCCAGGAGACTGTAAACTATCTCCTGATGTGGCTTGGTTCGCGGTGAAATGGACACAGCAAAACTTTTTGAACC
Organism: Orbicella faveolata; assembly: GCF_042242905.1. Classification (NCBI taxonomy): domain Eukaryota; kingdom Metazoa; phylum Cnidaria; class Anthozoa; order Scleractinia; family Merulinidae; genus Orbicella; species Orbicella faveolata. The sequence goes on from NW_028301540.1 coordinate 811,120, forward strand.
TTCACTTTCGAGCTTCTGGGCCGAAATATAGCCCGAGTTCACTTTAAGAATGAAAGAATAGCCGACACCGCCTTACGCGCATCGTGATTTTGACCAACTTTGGCTCGATTTCCCGGGAAATGGGGAATATTTTCCGGTACCGGGGACTCTAAAGTAACTCATGATTGCCTTGGTTTGCATTGAAATGGAGAGAGCAAAACTTTTTCAACGCTCCCCTTCGGGCTTCTGAGTCGAAATATAGCCACACTTCAGTTTAAGGCTGAAGGAGTAGCCGACACCGTCTTACGCGCATCGTGATTTTGACCAACTTCGGCTCGATATCCCGAAACTTCGGGGATATATTCAAGTCCCAAGGAGTCTAAACTAACCCCTGATGGCGTTGGTCTGCAGTGAAATGGACAGGACAAGCGTTTTTTGAACGCTTACTTTCGAAATTCTTCGCCGAAATATAGCCCCACTTCACTTTAAGACTGAAATAGTAGCCGAGACCGCCTTAGACGCATCTTGAACTTGATCAACTTCGGCTTGAGTTGCCAGAACTTAAGGGATATTTTCCAGTCCCGTGGACTCTAAACTAACTCACGATGGCCTTGGTTTTCAGTTAAATTGAGAGAGCAAAACTTTTTGAACGCTCACTTTCGAGCTTCCGCGCCGAAAGATACAGCCACGTCACTTTAAGACTAAAAGAGTAGCCGAGACTGCTTTACGCGTATCGTGATTTTGACAAACTTCGGCTGGATTTCCCGGAACTTGGGCGATATTTTGATGTCCCGGACACTGTAAACAATCTGCTGATGTGGCTTGGTTTGCGGTGTAATGGACACAGCAAAACTTTTTGAACTTTCACTTTCTTGCTTCTGGGCCGAAATATAGCCCCACTTGAGTTTAAGAATGAAAGAGTAGCCGAGACCGCCTTACGCGCATCGTGATTTTGACAAAATTCGGCTCGATTTCCCCGAACTTGGGGGATATTTTCCAGTCCGAGGGACTTTAAAGTAACTGCTGTTGGCCTTGGTTTGCAGTTAAACGCAGAAAGCGTAACTTTTTAAAGGGTCACTTTCGAGCCTCTGGGCCGAAATATAGCCCCACTTTACTTGAAGACTGAAAGAGTAGCCGAGACTCTCTTACGCGCATCGTGATTTTGCCCAACTTCCGTTCGATTTCCTGGAACTTCGAGGATATATTCCAGTCCCGGGGACTCTAAACTAACTGCCAATGGCCTTGGTTTTCAGTGAAATGGACACAGCACATTTTTTTGAACGCTCACTTTCGAGCTTCTCGGCCGAAATATAGCCCTTCTGGACTTTAAGACTGAAAAAGTAGCCGAGACCGCCTTACGCGCATCGTAATTTTGACCAACTTCGGCTCGATTTCCCGGAAGTTGGCGAATACTTTCAATTCCCGGGGAAGCTAAACTAACTTCCGATGGCCTTAGTTTGCAGTTAAATGGACACAGCAAAACTTTTTGAACGCTCACTTTCGAGCTTATGGGTCGAAATATAGCCCCACTTAAATTTAAGACTGAAAGAGTAGCCGAGACCGCCTTACGCGCATCGTGATTTCGGGATAGTTCGGCTCGATTTCCCGCTAATAGGGGGATATTTTCCAGTCCCGGGGACTCTAAACTAACTCCTGGTGGCCTTGGTTTCCAGTGAAATGGACACAGGAACACTTTTTCAACGCGCACTTTCGAGCTTGCTGGCCGAAATATAGCCCTACTTCTTTTTAAGACTGAAAGAGTAGGCGGGAGCGCCTTACGCGCATTGTGATTTTGAGGATCTTCGGCTCTATCTGGCGAAACTTGGGAGATATTTTCCAGTCCCAAAGTCTCTAAACTCACTCCTGATTGTCTAAGATGTGAGTGAAATAGAGACAAAAATTTTTGAACCCTTACTTTCGAGCTTCTGGAGTTAAATCTAAGCCCACTTTACCTTAAGACTGAAAGAGTAGCCGAGACCCCCTTAAGCGCATCGTGATTTTGACTAACTTCGGGTGGATTTCCCGTAACTTGAGGGATATTTCCAGTCCCTTGGACGCTAAACTAAGTGGTGATGGCCTTATTTTGCAGTGAAATGGACAGAGCGAAAATTTTTAAACACTCAGTTTCGAGCTTCTGGGCCGAAATATTGCCCCACTTCTCTTTAAGACTGAAAGAGTAGCCGAGACCGCCGTACGCGCGTCGTGATTTTGACCAACTTCGGTTAAATTTCCCGGAACTTGGGGAATATTTTCCAGTCCCAGGGACTCTAAACGGACCCTCGACGTCCTTGGTCTGCAGTAAAATGGACAAAGCAAAACTTTTTGAACGCTCACTTTTGAGCTTCTGGGCCGAAATATAGCTCCACTTCACTTTAAGAGTGAAAGAGTAGCCGAGATCGCCTTACGCCCATCGTAATTTTGACCAACTTCGGCTCGATTTCCCGGAACTTGGGGGATATTTTCCAGTCCCGCGGACTCGAAAGTAACTCCTGATGGCCTTGCTCTGGAGTGAAATGGACAGAGCACAACTTTTTGAACGCTCACTTTCCAGCTTCTGGGCGGAAATATTGCCCCAGTTCACTTTAAGAATGAAAGAGTAACCGGAAGCGCCTTACGCGCATCCTGATTTTGACCAACTTTGGCTCGATTTCCCGGGAAAATGGGGATATTTTCGGGTACCGGGGACTCTAAGCTAACTCTTGAGCGCTTTGGTTTGCAGTGAAATGGACACAGCACAACTTTTTGAACGCTCAGTTTTGAGCTTCTGAGCCGAAGCATAGCCCTACTTTACTTTAAGACTGAAAGACTAGCCGAGACCGCCTTACGCGCATCGTGATTTTGGGCTACTTCGGCTCGAATTCCCGGAACTTGGGAGATAATTCCCAGTCCTGGGCACTCTAAACTAATTTTTGATGGCCTTGGTTTTCAGTGAAATGGACACTGCCAAACTCTTTGAACGTTCACTTTCGAGCTTCTGCGCCGAAATATAGCCCCACTTCACTTTAAGACTGAAAGAGTAGCCGGGACCGCCTTACGCGCATGGTAATTTTGTCCAACTTCGGCTTGATTTCCTGGGACTTGGGGGATATTTTCCAGTCCCAGAAGCTCTAAACTAACTCCTGAATGCCTTGGTTTTCAGTGAAATGGACACAGGTAAAAGGGGCGCACGCTAGCTTGCCAGGTTGTAGGCCGAAATATAGCCCCACTTTATTTTAAGACTGAAAGTGTACACGAAACCGCCTTAAGCGCATCGAAATTTTTAGCTACTATGGCTCGATCTGCCAAAACTTGGGGGATATTTCCCAGTGCCGGGGACTCTACCCTAACTCTTGATGGCCTTAGTTTTCAGTCAAATGGTCACCGGTAACAGGAGCGCACGCTCGGTGTCGAGCTTCTAGGCCGAAATGTAGCCCCAGTTCATTTTAAGACTGAAAGAGTAAACGAAACTGCCGTACGCCTATCGTAATTTTAAGAAACTATGGCTCAATTTGCCGAAACCTGGAGGATAGCTTTCAGTCTCGAGGATTCTAACCTATCTACTGATGGATTTAGTTCTTAGTGAAATGGACACAGGTAAAAGGAGAGCACGCTCGGTGTCGAGCTTGTAGAACCTAAATATAGCCCCACTTCATTTTCGGAGTAAACGAGTAGCCGAGACCGCCTTACGCGCATCGGGACTTTGAGCATCTTTGGCTCGATTTGCCGGAATTCGGGGAATATTTTCCAGTCCCGAGGAATCTATGCTAACTCCTGATGAACTTAGTTTTCAGTGATATGTACACAGGCAAAAGGAGCGCACGCTCGGTGTTGAGCTTGTCGGCCGATATATAGCCCCACTTCATTTTAAGACTGAAAGAGTAGCCGAGACCGCCTTACGCGCATCGTGATTTTGAGCAACTTTGGCTCGATCTGCCAGAATTTGGGAAATATTTTCCAGTCCCAAGGACTCTAAACTAACTCCTGCTGGACTAAGATGTCAGTGAAATGGACACAGGTAAAATTGGCGCACGCCCGGTCTCGAGCTTCTAGGTCGAAATATAGCCCCCCTTAATTTTAAGACTGAAAAAGTAGCCGAGACCGCCTTACGCGCATCGTGATTTTGGGCCACTTTTGCTCGATTTCCCGGAAGTTGGCGAATAATTTAAAGTCCCGGGGACGCTAAACTAACTCCCGATGACCTTGGTTTGCAGTTTAATGAACACAGCAAAACATTCTGAACGCTCACCTTCGAGCTTCAGGGCCGAAATATAGCCCTACTTAAATTTAAGACTGAAAGAATAGCCGAGAGCCCGTTACGCGCATCGTAATTTTCATCAACTTCGTCCCCATTTCCTGGAACTTGGAGAATATTTTCCAGTCCCAGGGACTCTAAACTAACTCTTGATGGCCTTGGTTTCCAGTGAAATGGAGACAGCAAAACTGTTTGAACGCTCACCTTCAAACTTCTAGGCCGAAATATAGCCCACTTTACTTTTATACTGAAAAAGTAGCCGAGACCGCCTTACGCGCATCGTGATTTTGACAAACTTCGGGTGGATTTCCTGGATCTTGGGGGATATTTTCCAGTCCCTTGGACGCTAAACTAGGTGCCGATGGCCTTGTTTTGCAGTGAAATGGACACAGCAAAGCTTTTTGAATGCTCACTTTCGAGCTTGTGGGCCGAAATATAGCCATACTTCACTTTAAGACTGAAAGAGTAGCCGAGACCACGTTTCGCGTATCGTGATTTTTATGAACTTCGGCTCGATTTCCCGGAACTTGCGAAATATTTTCCAGTCTCGAGGACTCTAAACTAACTCGTGCTGATCTTGGTTTGCAGTGAAACGGAAACAGAAAAAGTTTTTGAACGCATACTTTCGAGCTTCTGGACCGAAATAGAACCCCACTTCACTTGAAGACTGAAGGAGTAGCCGAGACCGCCTTACGTGCATCGTGATTTTGAGGAACCTTGGCTCGATTTGCCGGAACTAATTGGATATATTCCAGTTCTGAGGACTCTAAACTAATTCCCGATGGCCTTGGTTTGCAGTAAAATGGACCCAGCAAAACTTTTTGAACGCTCAATTTCGAGCTTCTGGGCCAAAATATAGCACCCCCATTACTTTAACACTGAAAGAATAGCCGAGACCGCCTTACGCGCATCGTGATTTTGACAAACTTCGGGTTGATTTCCCGGAACTTGGGGGATGTTTTCCAGCCCCAGCGACTCTCAACTAACTCCTGCTTGTCTTGGTTTGCAGTGAAATGGACACAACGCTCACTCTCGTGCTTCTGGGCCGAAATAGAGCCCCATTTTACTTTAAGACTGAAAGAGTAGGCGAGACCGTCTTGAGCGAATCGTGATTTTGACCAATTTCGCGTTTATTTCCCGAAACTTGGGGGATATATTCCAGTCAAAGGGACTCTAAAGCAACTGCTGATGGCCTTGGTTTTCAGTGAAATGGACAGAGCACAACTTTGGAGCTTCTGGGCAGAAATATAGCCCCACTTTACTTTAAGACTGAAAGAGTAGATGAGACCGCCTTACGCGCATCGTAATTTTGACGAACTTCGAATGGATTTACCGGAACTTGGGGGATATTTTGCAGTCCCTTGGACGCTAAACTAAGTCCTGATGGCCTTGTTTTGAAGTAAAATGGAGACAACAACACTTTTTGAACGCTCACTTTCTAGCTTGTGGGACGAAATATAGTTACACTTGACTTTAGGACTGACACATTAGCCGAGACCACGTTACGCGCATCATGAATTTGATCAACTTCGGCTCGTTTTCCCGGGACGTGGGGGATATTCTTCAGTCCCAGGGACTCTAAACTAACTTCTGATGACCTTGGTTTGCACTGAAAGTGACAGAGCAAAACTTTTTAAACACTCACTTTCCAGCTTCTGGGCCGAAATATTGCCCCACTTCACTTTAAGACTGAAAGAGTAGCCGAGACCACCTTACGCACATCGTGATTTTGACCAACTTCGGCTCGATTTACCGGAACTTGGGGGATATTTTGCAGTTCCGAGGACTCTTAAGTAACCCCTGATGGCCTTGGTTTGCCTTGAAATGGATACAGCAAAACTTTTTGAACGCTCACTTTTGAGCTTCTGGGCCGAAATATAGCCCCACTTCACTTTAAGACTGAAAGAGTAGCCGAGACCGTCTTACGCGCATCGTGATTTTGACCAACGTCTTCTCGATTTTCCGGAAGTTGGGAAATACATTCTACTCCCGGGGACTCTAAACTAACTCCTGATAGCCTTGGTTTGCAGTGAAATACACACGAATTTTTTTTGAGCTTTGAGCTTGTGGGCCGAAAGAGAGCCCCACTTCACTTTAAGACTGAAGGAGTAGCCGACACCGCCTTAAGCGCACCGTGATTTTGACCAACTTCGGCTCGATTTGCCGGAACTTGGGAAATATTTTCCAGTCCCGCGGACTCTAAACTAACTCCTGATTGTCTTGGTTTTCAGTGAAATGGACACAGCGAAAGTTTTTGAACGCTCACTCTCGAGCTTCTGGTCCGAAATATAGCCCCACTTTACTGTAAGACTGAAAGAGTAGCCGAGACCGTCTTGCGCAAATCGTGATTTTGACCAACTTCGGGTCGGTTTCTCGGAACTTGGGGGATATATTCCATTTGGGCGGGCTCTAAACTAACTCCTGATGGCCTTGGTTTTCAGTGAAATGGACAAAGGAAAGCTTTTTGAACATTCTCTTTGTAGCTTCTGGGCCGAAATAGAATCCCACTTCACTTCCAGATTGAAATAGTAGCCGAGACCGCCTCACGCGCATCGTGAGTTAGACCAAGTTCAGCTCGATTTCACGCAACTTTTGGGATATTTTCCAGTCCGCGGGACTCTAAACTAACTCCGGATTGGCTTTTTTTGCACTGAAAAGCGCACACCCTAACTTTTTGAACGCCCACTTTGGAGCTTCTGGGCCGAAATATAGCCCCACTTCACTTTAAGACTGAAAGAGTAGCCGAGATCGCCTTACGCGCATCCTGATTTTGAGCATTTTCGGCTCGCTTTCCCGGAACCTTGGTTTGCAGTGAAATGGACACAGCAAAACTTTTTGAATGCTTACTTTCGAGCCTCTGGACAGAAATATAGCCCGACTTTACTTTAAGACTGAAAGAGTAGCCGAAACCGCCTTACGTATATCGTAATTTTGACGAACTTCGAATGGATTTCCCGGAACTTGGGGGATATTTTCCAGTCCCTTGGATGCTAAACTAAGTCCTGATGGGCTTGTTTTGAAGTGAAATGGACACAGCAAAACTTTTTGAACGCTCACTTTCTAGCTTGTGGGCCGAAATATAGGCACACTTGACTTTAAGACTGAAACAGTAGCCGAGACCACGTTACGGGCATCATGAATTTGAGCAGCTTCGGCTCCAATTCCCGGGACTTGGGGGATATTTTCCAGTCCCGGGGACTCTAAACTAACTCTTGATGGCGTTGGTTTGCATTGCAATGGACACAGCACAGTTTTTTGAAAGCACTCTTTCGAGATTCTGGGCCGAAATATAGCCCCACTTCACTTAAGACTGAAAGAGTAGCCGAGACCGCCTTGCTCGCATCGTGAGTTTGACAAACTTCGGGTGGATCTAGCGGAACTTGGGGAACATTTTCCAGTCCCTTGGACGCTAACCTAAGTCCTGATGGCCTTGTTGTTCAGTGAAATAGACGCAAAACTTTTTGAACGCTCACTTTCGAGCTTGTGGGCCGAAATATAGCCACACATTAAGACTGAAACAGTAGCCGAGACCGCATTTCACGCATGGTGATTTTGATCAACTTCGGCTCGCTTTCCCGGAACTTGGGGAATATTTTCCAGTCCCGGGGACCCTAAACTAACTTTTGATAGCTTTGGTTTTGCAGTGAAATGCACACAGCAAAACTTTTTGAACGCTCACTTTCGAGCTTCTGGACAGAAATATAGTCCCACTTCACTTTAAGACTGAAAGTGTAGCCGAGACCGTTTTGGCAGCATCGTGATTTTGACGAACTTCAGCTCGATTTAACGGAACTTGGGCAATATTTTTCAGTCCCGGGGACTCTAAACTAACCCTTGATGGCCTTGGTTTGCAGCGAGATGGACACAGCAAAACTTTTTGAACGCTCACTTTCTAGGTTCTGGCCCGAAATATAGCCCCACTTCAGTTTAAGACAGAAAGAGTAGCCGAGACCACTTTAGGGGCATCGTGATTTTGACCAACCTCGGCTCAATTTCCTGAACCTTGGGGCATATTTTCGTGACCCGGGGACGCTAAACTAACTCCTGATGGCCTTGGTTTGCAGTGAAATGAACACAGCAAAACGTTTTGAACGCTCACTTTCGGGCTTCTGGCTCGAAATATAGCCCCACTTCACTTTAAGACTGAAACAGTAGCCGATACCGCAATTCGCGCATCGTGATTTTGATCAACTTCGGGTCGATTCCCCGGAACTTGGGCAATATTTTTCACTCCCGGGGACTCTAAACTAACCCCTGATGGCCTTGGTTTGCAGTGAAATGGACACAGCAAAACTTTTTGAACCCTCACTTTCGGGCTTCTGGCCCGAAATATAGCCCCACTTCACTTTAAGACAGAAAGAGTAGCCGAGACCACTTTAGCGGCATCGTGATTTTGACCAACCTCGGCTGAATTTCCCGGACCTTGGGGCATATTTTCTTGTCCCGGGGACGCTAAACTAACTCCTGATGGCCTTGGTTTACAGTGAAATGAACACAGCAAAACTTTTTGAACGCTCACTTTCGGGCTTCTGGGCCGAAATATAGCCCCCCTTCAATTTAAGACTGAAAGAGTAGCCGAGGCCGCCTTAGGCGCATCGTGATTTTGACCAACTTCGGCTTGAGTTGCCAGAACTTAAAATATATTTTCCAGTCCCGGGGACTCTAAACTAACTTATGATGGCCTTGGTTTTCAGTGAAATTCAGAGAGGAAACCTTTTGGAACGCTCACTTTCGAGCTTCTGGACCGAAATATAGCCCTACTTCACTTTAAGACTGAAAGAGTAGCCGAGACCGCTTTACGCGAATCGTTATTTTGACCAACTTTGTCTCGATTTCGCGGAACTTGGGAAATATTTTCCAGTTTCGGGCACTGTAAACTACTTCCTGAGGGCCTTGCTTTGCAGTGAAATGGGCACAGCATAACTTTGTGAACGCTCACTTTCGAGCTTGTTGGCCGAAATATACAGCCACGTTACTTTAAGACTCAAAGAGTAGCCGAGACTGCTTTACGCGCTTGTGATTTTGACAAACTTCGGCTCGATTTCCCGGAACTTGGGGGATATTTTCCAGTCCCGGGGACTTTAAACTAACTCCTGATTGTCTTCGTTTTATGTGAAATGGACACAGCGAAACTTTTTTGAACGCTCACTTTCAAGCTCCTGGGCAGGAATAAAGCCTCACTTCACTTTAAGACTGAAATAGTAAGCGAGACCGCCTAGCGCGCACCCTGATTTTGACCAACCTCGGCTAAATTTCCCTGAACTTGGGGATATTTTCCAGTCCCGAAGACTCTTAAGTAACCCCTGATGGCCTTCGTCTGCATTGAAATGGATACAGCAAAACTTTTTGAAGCTCACTTTTGAGCTTCTGGGGCGAAATATAAACCCACTTCGCTTTAAGACTGAAAGACTAGCCAAGACAGGCTTGCGCGCACGTGATTTTGACCAACGTCTTCTCCATTTTCTGAAACTTGGGAAATATATTGCAGTTCCGGGGACTCTAAACTAACTCCTAATGGCCTTGGTTTGTAGTGAAATGGACACAGCAAATTTTTTGCAGCGCTCACTTTGGAGCTTCTGGGCCGAAATAGAGCCCCACTTGACTTTAATACTGAAAGAGTAGCCGAGGCCGCCTTAGGCGCATCGTGATTTTGACCAACTTCGGCTTGAGTTGCCAGAACTTAAAAGATATTTTCCAGTCCCGGGGACTCTAAACTAAGTAATGATGGCCTTGGTTTTCAGTGAAATTCAGAGAGGAAACCTTTTGGAACGCTCACTTTCGAGCTTCTGGACCGAAATATAGCCCTACTTCACTTTAAGACTGAAACAGTCGCCAAGACCGCCTTACGCGAATCGTTATTTTGACCAACTTTGTCTCGATTTCGCGGAAATTGGGGGATATTTTCCAGTTCTGGGCACTGTAAACTACTTCCTGAGGGCCTTGCTTTGCAGTGAAATGGGCACAGCATAACTTTTTGAACGCTCACTTTCGAGCTTGTGGGCCGAAATATACAGCCACGTCACTTTAAGACTAAAAGAGTAGCCGAGACTGCTTTATGCGGATCGTGATTTCGACAAACTTCGGCTCGATTTTCCGGAACTTGGGGGATATTTTGATGTCCCGGAGACTGTAAACTATCTCCTGATGTGGCTTGGTTCGCGGTGAAATGGACACAGCAAAACTTTTTGAACTTTCACTTTCAAGCTTCTGGGCCGAAATATAGCCCGAGTTCACTTTAAGAATGAAAGAGTAGCCGACACCGCCTTACGCGCATCGTGATTTTGACCAACTTCGGCTTGAGTTGCCAGAACTTAAGGGATATTTTCCAGTCCCGTGGACTCTAAACTAACTCATGATGGCCTTGGTTTTCAGTTAAATTGAGAGAGCAAAACTTTTTGAACGCTCACTTTCGAGCTTCTGGGCCGAAATATACAGCCACGTAACTTTAAGACTAAAAGAGTAGCCGAGACTGCTTTACGCGTATCGTGATTTTGACAAACTTCGGCTCGATTTCTCGGGACTTGGGGGATATTTTGATGTCCCGGACACTGTAAACAATCTGCTGATGTGGCTTGGTTTGCGGTGAAATGGACACAGCAAAACTTTTTGAACTTTCACTTTCGAGCTTCTGGACCGAAATATAGCCCCAGTTCACTTTAAGAATGAAAGAGTAGCCGAGACCGCCTTACGCGCATCGTGATTTTGAGAAAATTCGGCTCGATTTCCCCGAACTTGGGCGATATTTTCCAGTCCCGACGAGTCTAACCTAACTGCTGATGGCCTTGGTTTGTAGTGAAATGAACCCAGCAAAACTTTTTGAATTCTCACTTTCTAGCTTCTTGGCCGAAATATAGCCCAAGTTCAGTTTAAGAATGAAAGAGTAGCCGAGACCGCCTTACGCGAATCGTGATTTTGAGAAAATTCGGCTCGATTTCCCCGAACTTGGGCAATATTTTCCAGTCCTGACGAGTCTAAACCAACTCCTGATGGCCTTGGTTTGTAGTGAAATGAACCCAGCAAAACTTTTTGAATTCTCACTTTCTAGCTTCTCGGCCGAAATATAGCCCAAGTTCAGTTTAAGAATGAAAGAGTAGCCGAGACCGCCTTACGCGCATCGTGATTTTGACACAATTCGGCTCGATTTCCCCGAACTTGGGCGATATTTTCCAGTCCCGAGGAGTCTAAACTACCTCCTGATGGCCCTGATTTGCAGTGAAATGAACACAGGCTTATTTTCGAGCTTCTGGGATGAAATATAGCCCCACCTCACTTTAAGAATGAAAGAGTAGGCGAGACCGCCTTACGCGCATCGTAATTTTGACCAACTTCGGCTCGATTTCCCGGAAGTTGGCGAATATTTTAAATTTCCGGGGAACCTAAACTACCTTCCGATGGCCTTAGTGTGCAGTTAAATGGACACAGCAAAACTTTTTGAACGCTCACTTTCGAGCTTATGGGTCGAAACATAGCCCCACTTAAATTTAAGACTGAAAGAGTAGCCGAGACCGCCTTACGCGCATCGTGATTTTGGGATAGTTCGGCTCGATTTCCCGCAAATAGGGGGATATTTTCCAGTCCCAGGGACTCTAAACTAACTCCTGATGGCCTTAGTTTCCAGTGAAATGGACGCAGGAACACTTTTTCAACGCGCACTTTCGAGCTTGCTGGCCAAAATATAGCCCTACTTCTCTTTAAGACTGAAAGAGAAGGCGGGAGCGCCTTACACGCATTGTGATTTTGAAGATCTTCGGCTCGATCTGGCGAAACTTGGGAGATATTTTTCAGTCCCAAAGTCTCTAAACTCACTCCTGATTGTCTAAGATGTGAGTGAAATAGAGACAAAAATTTTAGAACCCTTACTTTCGAGCTTCTGGAGCTAAATCTAAGCCCACTTTACCTTAAGACTGAAAGAGTAGCCGAGACCCCCTTAAGCGCGTCGTGATTTTGACTAACTTCGGGTGGATTTCCCGTAACTTGGGGGATATTTCCAGTCCCTTGGACGCTAAACTAAGTCGTAATGGCCTTGTTTTGATGTGAAATGGACACAGCAAAACCTTTTAAACACTCAGTTTCGAGCTTCTGGGCGGAAATATTGCCCCACTTCTCTTTAAGACTGAAAGAGTAGCCGAGACCGCCGTACGCGCGTCGTGATTTTGACCAACTTCGGTTAAATTTCCCGGAACTTGGGGGATATTTTCCAGTCCCGGGGACCCTAAACTGAGCCCCGACGTCCTTGGTTTGCAGTAAAATGGACACAGCAAAACTTTTTGAACGCTCACTTTTGAGCTTCTGGGCCGAAATATAGCTCCACTTTACTTTAAGAGTGAAAGGGTAGTCGAGACCGCCTTAAGCCCATCGTAATTTTGACCAACTTCGGCTCGATTTCCCGGAACTTGAGGGATATTTTCCAGTCCCGCGGACTCTAAAGTAACTCCTGATGGCCTTGTTCTGGAGTGAAATGGACACAGCACAACTTTTTGAACGCTCACTTTCCAGGTTTTGGGCGGAAATATTGCCCCAGTTCACTTTAAGAATGAAAAAAGTAACCTGGACCGCCTTACGCGCATCCTGATTTTGACCAACTTTGGCTCGATTTCCGGGGAAATGGGGGATATTTTCCGGTACCGGGGACTCTAAACTAACTCCTGATTGCCTTGGTTTGCAGTGAAATGGACACAGCAGAACTTTTTGAATGCTCCCTTTTGAGCTTCTGGGCCGAAGCATAGCCCTACCTCACTTTAAGACTGAAAGACTAGCCGAGACCGCCTTACGCGCATGGTGATTTTGGGATACTTCGGCTCGATTTCCCGGAACTTGGGAGATAATTCCCAGTCCCGGGCACTCTAAACTAATTCCTGATGGCCTTGGTTTTCAGTGAAACGGACAAAGTCAAACTCTTTGAACGTTCACTTTCCAGCTTCTGCGCCGAAATATAGCCCCACTTCACTTTAAGACTGAAAGAGTAGCCGGGACCGCCTTACGCGCATGGTAATTTTGTCCAACTTCGGCTTGATTTCCTGGGACTTGGGGGATATTTTCCAGTCACGGAAGCTCTAAACTAACTTCTGAATGCCTTGGTTTTTAGTGAAATGGACACAGGTAAAAGGGGCGCACGCTAGGTTTCCAGGTTGTAGGCCGAAATATAGCCCCACTTTATTTTAAGACTGAAAGTGTACACGAAACCGCCTTAAGCGCTTTGGAATTTTTAGCCACTATGGCTCGATCTGCCAAAACTTGGGGGATATTTTCCAGTCCCGGGGACTCTACCCTAACTCTTGATGGCCTTAGTTTTCAGTCAAATGGTGACAGGTAACAGGAGCGCACGCTCGGTGTCGAGCTTCTAGGCCGAAATGTAGCCCCAGTTCATTTTAAGACTGAAAGAGTAAACGAAACTTCCGTAGGCTTATCGTAATTTTAAGAAAGTATGGCTCATTGCCGAAACTTGGAGGATAGCTTCCAGTCTCGAGGATTCTAAACTATCTCCTGATGGACTTAGTTCTTAGTGAAATGGACACAGGTAAAAGGAGAGCACGCTCGGTGTCGAGCTTGTAGAACCGAAATATAGCCCCACTTCATTTTCGGAGTAAACGAGTAGCGGAGACCGCCTTACGCGCATCGTGATTTTGAGCATCTTTGGCTCGATTTGCCGGAATTCGGGGAATATTCTCCAGTCCCGAGGACTCTATGCTAACTCCTGATAAACTTAGTTTTCAGTGATATGTACACAGGCAAAAGGAGCGCACGCTCGGTGTTGAGCTTGTCGGCCGATATATAGCCCCACTTCATTTTAAGACTGAAAGAGTAGCCGAGACCGCCTTACGCGCATCGTGATTTTGAGCAACTTTGGCTCGATCTGCCAGAATTTGGGAAAAAATTTTCCAGTCCCAAGGACTCTAAACTAACTCCTGATGGCCTAAGATGTCAGTGAAATGGACACAGGTAAAATTAGCGCACGCCCGGTCTCGAGCTTCTAGGTCGAAATATAGCCCCCCTTAATTTTAAGACTGAAAGAGTAGCCTAGACCGCATTACGCGCTTCGTGATTTTGGGCCAGTTTTGCTCGATTTCCCGGAAGTTGGCAGGGACGCTAAACTAACTCCCAAGGACCTTGGTTTACAGTTTAATGAACACAGCAAAACATTCTGAACGCTCACCTTCGAGCTTCAGGGCCGAAATATAGCCCTACTTAAATTTAAGACTGAAAGAATAGCCGAGAGCCCGTTACGCGCATCGTAATTTTCATCAACTTCGGCGCCATTTCCTGGAACTTGGAGAATATTTTCCCGTCCCGGGGACTCTAAACTAACTTCTGATGGCCATGATTTGCAGTGAAATTCACACAGCACAAGTTTTTGAACGCACACTTTCGAGCTTCTAGACCGAAATATAGTCCCACATCACTTACGACTTAAAGAGTAGCCGAGACCGCCGTTCGCGCATCGTGATTTTGACCAACTTCGGGTCGATATTCCGGGACTTGAGGGATACTTTCCAGTCCCAGGGACTCTAAACTAACTCTTGATGGCCTTGGTTTGCAGTGAAATGGAGACAGCAAAATTTTTTGAACCCTCACCTTCAAGCTTCTGGGCCGAAATATAGCCCACTTTACTTTACCACTGAAAAAGTAGCCGAGACCGCCTTACGGGCATCGTGATTTTGACAAACTTCGGGTTGATTTCCCGGATCTTGGGGGATATTTTCCAGTCCCGGGGACTCTCAGCTAACTCCTGCTTGTCTTGGTTTGCAGTGAAATGGACACAGCGAAAGTTTTTGAATCCTCACTCTCGAGCTTCTGGGCCGAAATAGAGCCCCATTTTACTTTAAGACTGAAAGAGTAGGCGAGACCGTCTTGAGCGAATCGTGATTTTGACCAATTTCGCGTTTATTTCCCGAAACTTGGGGGGTATATTCCAGTCAAAGGGACTCTAAAGTAACTGCTGATGGCCTTGGTTTTCAGTGAAATGGACAGAGCACAACTTTGGAGCTTCTGGGCAGAAATATAGCCCCACTTTACTTTAAGACTGAAAGAGTAGATGAGACCGCCTTACGCGCATCGTAATTTTGACGAACTTGGAATGGATTTCCCGGAACTTGGGGGATATTTTGCAGTCCCTTGGACGCTAAACTAAGTCCTGATGGCCTTGTTTTGCAGTGAAATGGACACAGCAAAACTTTTTGAACGCTCACTTTCGAGCTTCTGGCCCGAAATATAGCCCCACTTCACTTTAAGACTGAAACAGTAGCCGATACCGCATTTCGCCCATAGTGATTTTGATCAACTTCGGTTCGATTCCCCGGAACTTGGGCAATATTTTTCAGACCCAGGGACTCTAAACTAACCCCTGATGGCCTTGGTTTTCAGTGAAATGGACAGAGCAAAACTTTTTGAACGCTCACCTTCGAGCTTCCTGGCCAAAATAAAAGCCCACTTTACTTTAAGACTTAAAGAGTAACCGAGACCACCTTACGCGTATTGTGATTTTGACAAACTCCGGGTGGATCTCCCGGAACTTGGGGAACATTTTCCAGCCCCTTGGACGCTAACCTAAGTCCTGATGGCCTTGTTTTGCATTGAA
Source organism: Orbicella faveolata (assembly GCF_042242905.1). NCBI lineage: Eukaryota > Metazoa > Cnidaria > Anthozoa > Scleractinia > Merulinidae > Orbicella > Orbicella faveolata. Next base: position 826,905 of record NW_028301540.1, read on the forward strand.
ATGGACACAGCAAAACTTTTTGAACGCTCACTTTCGAGCTTGTGGGCCGAAATATAGCCACACTTTACTTTAAGACTGAAACAGTAGCCGAAACCGCATTTCGCGCATCGTGATTTTGAGCAACTTCGGCTCGCTTTCCCGGAACTTGGGGAATATTTTCCAGTCCCAGGGACCCTAAACTAACTTTTGATAGCTTTGGTTTCCCGTGAAATGCACACAGCAAAACTTTTTGAACCCTCACTTTCGGGCTTCTGGCCCGAAATATAGCCCCACTTCACTTTAAGACAGAAAGAGTAGCCGAGACCACTTTAGGGGCATCTTGATTTTGACCAACCTCGGCTGAATTTCCCGGACCTTGGGGCATATTTTCTTGTCCCGGGGACGCTAAACTAACTCCTGATGGCCTTGGTTTGCAGTGAAATGAACACAGCAAAACTTTTTGAACGCTCACTTTAGGGCTTCTGGCCCGAAATATAGCCCCACTTCACTTTAAGACTGAAAGAGTAGCCGAGACTACCTTACGCAAATCGTGATTTTGACCAACTTCGGCTCGATTTCCCGGAAGTTGGGGGATATTTTCCAGTCCCGGGGACTCTAAACTAGCTCCTGATGGCTTTGGTTTGCAGTGAAATAAACACAGGGAGACTTTTTGAACGCTCACTTTCAAGCTCCTGGGCAGGAATAAAGCCTCACTTCACTTTAAGACTGAAACAGTAAGCGAGACCGCCTAACGCGCACCGTGATTTTGACCAACTTCGGCTAAATTTCCCTGAACTTGGGGGATATTTTCCAGTCCCGAAGACTCTTAAGTAACCCCTGATGGCCTTCGTTTGCATTGAAATGGATACAGCAAAACTTTTTGAACGCTCACTTTCGAGCTTCTGGGCCGAAATATAGCCCCACTTCACTTTAAGACTGAAAGACTAGCCAAGACCGTCTTGCGCGCATCGTGATTTTGACCAACGTCTTCTCGATTTTCCGGAACTTGGGAAATATATTGCAGTCCCAGGGACTCTAAACTAATTCCTGATGCCCTTGGTTTGAAGTGAAATGGACACAGCAAATTTTTTGCAGCGCTCACTTTGGAGCTGCTGGGCCAAAATAGAGCCCCACTTCACTTTAAGACTGAAAGAGTAGCCGAGGCCGCCTTATGCGCATCGTGATTTTGACCAACTTCGGCTTGAGTTGCCAGAACTTAAAAGATATTTTCCAGTCCCGGGGACTCTAAACTAACTCATGATGGATTTGGTTTTCAATGAAATTCCGAGAGGAAAACTTTTTGAACGCTCACTTTCGAGCTTTTGGACCGAAATATAGCCCTACCTCACTTTAAGACTGAAAGAGTAGCCGAGACCGCCTTACGCGAGTCGTTATTTTGACCAACTTTGTCTCGATTTTGCGGAACTTGGGGGATATTTTCCAGTTCCGGGCACTGTAAACTACTTCCTGAGGGCCTTGCTTTGCAGTGAAATGGGCACAGCATAAGTTTGTGAACGCTCACTTTCGAGCTTGTTCGCCGAAATATACAGCCACGTCACTTTAAGACTCAAAGAGTAGCCGAGACTGCTTTACGCGCATCGTGATTTTGAAAAACTTCGGCTCGATTTCCAGAACTTGGGGGATATTTTGATGTCCCGGACACTGTAAACAATCTGCTGATGTGGCGTGGTTCGCGGTGAAATGGACACAGCAAAACTTTTTGAACTTTCACTTTCGAGCTTCTGGGCCGAAATATAGCCCCAGTTCACTTTAAGAATGAAAGAGTAGCCGAGACCGCCTTACGCGCATCGTGATTTTGACAAAATTCGGCTCGATCTGCACGGACTTGGGCGATATTTTCCAGTCCGGAGGAGTCTAAACTAACTCCTGATTGCCTTGGTTTGTAGTGAAATGAACACAGCAAAACTTTTTGAACTTTCACTTTCTAGCTTCTCGGCCGAAATATAGCCCCAGTTCACTTTAAGAATGAAAGAGTAGCCGAGACCGCCTTACACGCATGGTAATTTTGACAAAATTCGGCTCGATTTCCCCGAACTTGGGCGATATTTTCAAGTCCCGGGGACTCTAAACCAACTCCTGATGGCCTTGGTTTGCAGTGAAATGGACGCAGGAAAACTTTTTGAACGCTCACTTTCGAGCTTCTGGGCCGAAATACAACTGTATTTCACTTTAAGACTGAAATAGTAGCCGAGACCGCCTTACGAGCATCGTGATTTTGACCAAGTTCAGCTCGATTTCCCGGAACTTGGGGGATATTTTCCAGTCCGGGGGACTTTAAACTAACTCCTGATGGCCTTGGTTTGCAGTTAAATGCACAAAGCGTAACTTTTTAACGGGTCACTTTGGAGCTTCTGGGCCGAAATATAGCCCCACTTTACTTTAAGACTGAAAGAGTAGCCGAGACCGTCTTACGCGCATCTTGATTTTGACCAACTTCCGTTCGATTTCCCGGAACTTCGGGGATATATTCCAGTCCCGGGGACTCAAAACAAACTAATGATGGCCTTGGTTTGCAGTGAAATGGACACAGGAACACTTTTTGAACGCGCACTTTCGAGCTTGCTGGCCGAAATATAGCCCTACTTCTTTTTAAGACTGAAAGAGTAGGCGGGAGCGCCTTACGCGCATTGTGATTTTGAGGATCTTCGGCTGGATCTGGCGAAACTTGGGAGATACTTTCCAGTCCCAAAGTCTCTAAACTCACTCCTGATTGTCTAAGATGTGAGTGAAATAGAGACAAAAATTTTAGAACCCTTACTTTCGAGCTTCTGGAGCTAAATCTAAGCCCACTTTACCTTAAGACTGAAAGAGTAGCCGAGACCCCCTTAAGCGCATCGTGATTTTGACTAACTTCGTGAGGATTTCCCGTAACTTGGGGGATATTTCCAGTCCCTTGGACGCTAAACTAAGTCGTGACGGCCTTCTTTTGCAGTGAAATGGACACAGCAAAACTTTTTAAACACTCAGTTTCGAGCTTCTGGGCGGAAATATTGCCCCACTTCTCTTTAAGACTGAAAGAGTAGCCGAGACCGCCGTACGCGCGTCGTGATTTTGACCAACTTCGGTTAAATTTCCCGGAACTTGGGGGATATTTTCCAGTCCCGCGGACTCTAAGGTAACTCCTAATGGCCTTGCTCCGGTGTGAAATGGACACAGCACAACTTTTTGAACGCTCACTTTTCAGCTTCTGTGCGGAAATATTACCCCAGTTCACTTTAAGAATGAAAGAGCAACCGGGACCGCCTTACGCGCATCGTGATTTTGACCAACTTTGGCTCGATTTCCCGGGAAATGGGGGATATTTTCCGGTACCGGGGACTCTAAACTAACTCCTGATTGCGTTGTTTTGCAGTGAAATGGACACAGCACAACTTTTTGAACGCTCACTTTTGAGCTTCTCGGCTGAAGCATAGCCCTACTTCACTTTAAGACTGAAAGACTAGCCGAGACCGCCTTACGCGCATCGTGATTTTGGGCTACTTCGGCTCGATTTCCCGGAACTTGGGTTAGACCAAGTTCAGCTCGATTTCAAGCAACTTTTGGGATATTTTCCAGTCTCGGGATCTCTAAACTAATTCCTGCTGGCCTTGGTTTTCAGTGAAATGGACACAGCCAAACTCTTTGAACGTTCACTTTCGAGCTTCTGGGCCGAAATATAGCCCCACTTCACTTTAAGACTGAAAGAGTAGCCGGGACCGCCTTACGCGCATGGTAATTTTGTTGAACTTCGGCTTGATTTCCTGGGACTTGGGGAATATTTTCCAGTCCAGGAAGCTCTAAACTAACTTTTGAATGCCTTGGTTTTTAGTGAAATGGACACAAGTAAAAGGGGCGCACGCTAGGTTTCCAGGTTGTAGGCCGAAATATAGCCCCACTTTATTTTAAGACTGAAAGTGTACACGAAACCGCCTTAAGCGCATGGAAATTTTTAGCCACTATGGCTCGATCTGCCAAAACTTGGGGGATATTTTCCAGTCCTGGGGACTCTACCTTAACTCTTGATGGCCTTAGTTTTCAGTCAAATGGTCACAGGTAACAGGAGCGCACGCTCGGTGTCGAGCTTCTAGGCCGAAATGTAGCCCCAGTTCATTTTAAGACTGAAAGAGTAAACGAACTGCCGTACGCTTATCGTAATTTTAAGAAAGTATGGCTCAATTTGCCGAAACTTGGAGGATAGCTTCCAGTCTCGAGGATTCTAAACTATCTCCTGATGGACTTAGTTCTTGGTGAAATGGACACAGGTAAAAGGAGAGCACGCTTGGTGTCGAGCTTGTAGAACCGAAATATAGCCCCACTTCATTTTCGGAGTAAACGAGTAGCCGAGACCGCATTACGCGCATCGTGATTTTGAGTATCTTTGGCTCGATTTGCCGGAATTCGGGGAATATTCTCCAGTCCCGAGGACTCTATGCTAACTTCTGATGAGCTTAGTTTTCAGTGATATGTGCACAGGCAAAAGGAGCGCACGCTCGGTGTTGAGCTTGTCGGCCGAAATATAGCCCCACCTCATTTTAAGACTGAAAGAGTAGCCGAGAGCGCCTTACGCGCATCGTGATTTTGAGCAACTTTGGCTCGATCTGCCAGAATCTGGGAAATATTTTCCAGTCCCAAGGACTCTAAACTAACTCCTGATGGCCTAAGATGTCAGTGAAATGGACACAGGTAAAATTAGCGCACGCCCGGTCTCGAGCTTCTAGGTCGAAATATAGCTCCCCTTAATTTTAAGACTGAAAGCATCGTGATCTTGGGCCACTTTTGCTCGATTTCCCGGAAGTTGGCGAATAATTTAAAGTCCCGGGGACGCTAAACTAACTCCCGATGACCTTGGTTTGCAGTTTAATGAACACAGCAAAACAATCTGAACGCTCACCTTCGAGCTTCAGGGCCGAAATATAGCCCTACTTAAATTTAAGACTGAAAGAATAGCCGACAGCCCGTTACGCGCATCGTAATTTTCATCAACTTCGTCCCCATTTCCTGGAACTTGGAGAATATTTTGCAGTCGCGGGGACTCTTAACTAACTCCTGATTGCCTTGGTTTGCAGTGAAATGGACACAGCAAAACTTTTTGAACGCTCGCTTTCGAGCTTGTGGGCCTTAATATAGCCACACTTCACTTTAAGACTGAAACAGTAGCCGAGACCGCGTTACGCGCATCGTGATTTTGATCAACTTCTGCTCGCTTTCCTGGAACTTGGGGAATATTTTCCAGTCCCGGGGACTCTAAACTAACTCCTGATGGCCATGGTTTGCAGTGAAATTCACACAGCACAAGTTTTTGAGCGCACACTTTCGAGCTTCTAGGCCGAAATATAGTCCCGCATCACTTACGACTTAAAGAGTAGCCGAGACCGGCGTGCGCGCATCGTGATTTTAACCAACTTGGGGTCGATATTCCGGAACTTGGGGGATATTTTCCAGTCCCGGGGACTCTAAACTAACTCTTGATGGCCTTGGTTTGCAGTGAAATGGAGACAGCAAAACTTTTTGAACGCTCACCTTCAAGCTTCTGGGCCGAAATATAGCCCACTATACTTTAATACTGAAAAAGTAGCCGAGACCGCCTTAGGCGCATCGTGACTTTTACAAACTTCGGGTGGATTTCCGGGAACTTGGGGGATATTTTCCAGTCCCTTGGACGCTAAACTCGGTGCCGATGGCCTTGTTTTGCAGTAAAATGGACACAGCAAAGCTTTTTGAACGCTCACTTTCGAGCTTGTGGGCCGAAATATAGCCATACTTCACTTTAAGACTGACACAGTAGCCGAGACTACGTTACGCGCATCATCAATTTGATCAACTTCGGCTCGATTTCCCGGGACTTAAGGGATATTCTCCAGTCCCGGGGACTCTAAACTAACTTCTGATGGCCTTGGTTTGCACTGAAAAAGACAGAGCAAAACTTTTTAAACACTCACTTTCGAGCTTCTGGACCGAAATATTGCCCCACTTCACTTTAAGACTGAAAGAGTAGCCGAGACCACCTTACGCACATCGTGATTTTGACCAACTTCGGCTCGATTTACCGGAACGTGGGGGATATTTTCCAGTTCCGAGGACTCTTAAGTAACCCCTGATTGCCTTGGTTTCCATTGAAATGGATACAGCAAAACTTTTTGAACGCTCACTTTTGAGCTTCTGGGCCGAAATATAGCCCCACTTCACTTTAAGACTGAAAGAGTAGCCGAGAAGGTCTTACGCGCATCGTAATTTTGACCAACGTCTACTCGATTTTCCGGAACTTGGGAAATACATTCCACTCCTGGGGACTCTAAACTAACTCCTGATAGCTTTGGTTTGCAGTGAAATAGACACAGTAATTGTTTTTTGAGCTTTGAGCTTGTGGCAGAAATAGAGCCCTACTTCACTTTAAGACTGAAGGAGTAGCCGACACTGCCTTAAGCGCACCGTGATTTTGACCAGCTTCGGCTCGATTTGCCGGAGCTTGGGGGATATTTTCCAGTCCCGAGGACTCTAAACTAACTCCTGATTGTCTTGGTTTTCTGTAAAATGGACACAGCGAAACTTTTTGAACGCTCACTCTCGAGCTTCTGGACCGAAATATAGCCCCACTTTACTTTAAGACTGAAAGAGTAGCCGAGAGCGTGTTGCGCAAATCGTGATTTTGACCAACTTCGGGTCGGTTTCCCGGAAGTTTGGGGATATATTCCATTTCCGCGGGCTCTAAACTAACTCCTGATGGCCTTGGTTTTCAGTGAAATGGACAAAGGAAAGCTTTTTGAACACTCTTTTTGTAGCTTCTGGGCTGAAATAGAATCCCACTTCACTTTCAGACTGAAATAGTAGCCGAGACCGCCTCACGCGCATCGTGAGTTAGACCAAGTTTAGCTCGATTTCACGCAACTTTTGGGATATTTTCCAGTCCGGGGGACTCTAAACTAACTCCGGATGGCCTTGGTTTGCACTGAAATGCGCAGAGTATAATTTTTGGAACGCCCACTTTGGAGCTTGTGGGCCAAAATATAGCCCCACTTCACTTTAAGACTGAAAGAGTAGCCGAGATCGCCTTACGCGCATCGTGATTTTGACCATTTTCGGATCGATTTCTCGGAACTTGGGGGATATTTTCCGGTCCCGGGGACTCTAAAATAACTCCTGATCGCCTTGGCTTGCATTGAAATGCACAGAGCAAAACTCTTTGAACGCTCACCTTCGAGCTTCCTGGCCGAAATAAAGCTCCACTTTATTTTAAGACTTAAAGAGTAACCGAGACCACCTTACGCGCATTGTGATTTTGACAAACTTCGGGTGGATCTCCCGGAACTTGGGGAACATTTTCCAGTACCTTAGACGCTAAACTAACTCCTGATGGCCTTGTTTTGCAGTGAAATGGACACAGCAAAACTTTTTGAACGCTCACTTTCGAGCTTGTCGGCCGAAATATAGCCACACTTTACTTTAAGACTGAAACAGTAGCCGAGACCGCATTTCGCGCATCGTGATTTTGATCAACTTCGGCTCGCTTTCCCGGAACTTGGGGAATATTTTCCAGTCCCGGGAACCCTAAACTAACTTTTGATAGCTTTGGTTTGCAGTGAAATGCACACAGCAAAACTTTTTGAACGCTCACTTTCGAGCTTCTGGACAGAAATATAGCCCCACTTCACTTTAAGACTGAAAGGGTAGCCTAGACCGTTTTGGGAGCATCGTGATTTTGACCAACTTCAGCTTGATTTACCGGAACTTGGGGAATATTTTCCAGTGCCAAGGACGCTAAACTAACTCGTGATAGCCTTGTTTTTCAGTCAAAGAACACAGCAAAACTTTTTGAACGCTCACTTTCGAGCTTCTGGGCCGAAATATAGCCCCACTTCACTTTAAGACTGAAACAGTAGCCGAGACCGCATTTCGCGCATCGTGATTTTGATCAACTTCGGTTCGATTCCCCGAAATTTGGGCAATATTTTTCAGTCCCGGGGACTCTAAACTAACCCCTGATGGCCTTGGTTAGCAGTGAAATGGACACAGCAAAACTTTTTGAACGCTCACTTTCGGGCTTCTGACCCGAAATATACCCCACTTCACTTTAAGACAAAAAGAGTAGCCGAGACCACTTTAGTGGCATCGTGATTTTGACCAACCTCCGCTCAATTTCCCGGACCTTGGGGCATATTTTCTTGTCCCGGGGACGCTTAACTAACTACTGATGGCCTTGGTTTGCAGTAAAATGAACACAGCAAAACTTTTCGAACGCTCACTTTCGGGCTTCTGGCCCGAAATATAGCCCCACTTCACTTTAAGACTGAAAGAGTAGCCGAGACTACCTTACGCAAATCGTGATTTTGACCAACTTCGGCTCGATTTCCCGGAAGTTGGGGGATATTTTCCAGTCCCGGGGACTCTAAACTAGCTCCTGATGGCTTTGGTTTGCAGTGAAATAAACACAGGGAAACTTTTTGAACGCTCACTTTCAAGCTCCTGGGAAGGTATAAAGCCTCACTTCAGTTTAAAACTGAAACAGTAAGCGAGACCGCCTAACGCGCACCGTGAACTTTGACCAACTTCGGCTAAATTTCCCTGAACTTGGGGGATATTTTCCAGTTCCCGGCACTGTAAACTATTTCCTGAGGGCCTTGCTTTGCAGTGAAATACAGCAAAACTGGATACAGCAAAAATTTTTGAACGTTCACGTTTGAGCTTCTTGGCGGAAATATAGCCCCACTTCACTTTATGACTGAAAGAGTAGCCGAGAAGGTCTTACGCGCATCGTGATTTTGACCAACGTCTTCTCGATTTTCCGGATCTTGGGAAATATATTGCAGTCCCGGGAACTCTAAACTAACTCCTGATGGCCTTGGTTTGCAGTGAAATGGACACAGCAAATTTTTTGCAGCGCTCACTTTGGAGCTTCTGGGCCGAAATAGAGCCCCACTTCAATTTAAGACTGAAAGAGTAGCCGAGCCCGCCTTAGGCGCATCGTGATTTTGACCAACTTCGGCTTGAGTTGCCAGAACTTAAAAGATATTTTCCAGTCCCGGGGACTCTAAACTAACTTATGATGGCGTTGGTTTTCAGTGAAATCCCGAGAGGAAAACTTTTTGAACGCTCACTTTCGAGCTTCTGGACCGAAATATAGCCCTACCTCACTTTAAGACTGAAAGAGTAGCCGAGACCGCCTCACGCGAATCGTTATTTTGACCAACTTCGTCTCGATTTCGCGGAACTTGGGGGATATTTTCCAGTTCCGGGCACTGGAAACTACTTCCTGAGGGCCTTGGTTTGCAGTGAAATGGGCACAGCATAACTTTTTGAACGCTCACTTTAGAGCTTCTGGGCCAAAATATACAGCCACGTCACTTTAAGACTCAAAGAGTAGCCGAGACTGCTTTACGCGCATCGTGATTTTGACAAACTTCGGCTCGATTTCCCGCAACTTGGGGGATATTTTGATGTCCCGGAGACTGTAAACTATCTCCTGATGTGGCGTGGTTCGCGGTGAAATGGACACAGCAAAACTTTTTGAACTTTCACTTTCGAGCTTCTGGGCCGAAATATAGCCCGAGTTCACTTTAAAGAATTAAAGAATAGCCGAGACTGCTTTACGCGCATCGTGATTTTGACAAACTTCGGCTCGATTTCCCGGGACTTGGGCGATATTTTGATGTCCCGGACACTGTAAACAATCTGCTGATGTGGCTTGGTTTGCGGTGAAATGGACACAGCAAAACTCTTTGAACTTTCACTTTCGAGCTTCTGGACCGAAATATAGCCCCAGTTCACTTTAAGAATGAAAGAGTAGCCGAGACCGCCTTACGCGCATCGTGATTTTGACAAACTTCGGCTCGATTTCCCCGAACTTGGGCGATATTTTCCAGTCCCGAGGAGTCTAAACTAGCTCCTGATGGCCTTGGTTTGCAGTGAAATGAACACATCAAAACTTTTTGAACTTTCACTTTCTAGCTTCTCGGCCGAAATATAGCCCCAGTTCACTTTAAGAATGAAAGAGTAGCCGAGACCGCCTTACGCGCATCGTGATTTTGACAAAATTCGGCTCGATTTCCCCAAACTTGGGCGATATTTTCCGGTCCCGAGGAGTCTCAACTAACTCCTGATGGCCTTGGTTTGCAGTCAAATGAACACAGTAACACTTTCTGAAGGCTTATTTTCGAGCTTCTGGGATGAAATATAGCTAACCTTCACTTTAAGACTGAAAGAGTAGGCGAGACCGCCTTACGCGCATCGTGATTTTGAGCAACTTCGGCTCGATTTTCTAGAATTTTGGCCATATTTTCAAGTCCCGAGGACTCTAAACTAACTCCTGATGGCCTTGGTTTGCAGTGAAATGGACGCAGGAAAACTTTTTGAACGCTCAGTTTCGAGCTTCTGGGCCGAAATACAACCGTACTTCACTTTAAGACTGAAACAGTAGCCGAGACCGCCTTACGAGCATCGTGATTTTGACCAATTTCAGCTCGATTTCCCGGAACTTGGGGGATATTTTTCAGTCCGGGGGACTTTAAACTAACTCCTGATGGCCTTGGTTTGCAGTTAAATGCAGAAAGCGTAACTTTTTAAAGGGTCACTTTCGAGCTTCTCGACCGAAATATAGCCCCAGTTCACTTTAAGAATGAAAGAGTAGCCGAGAACGCCTTACGCGTATAGTGATTTTGAGAAAATTCGGCTCGATTTGCCCGAACTTGGGCGATATTTTCCAGTCCCGAGGAGTCTAAACTAACTCCTGATGGCCTTGGTTTGCAGTGAAATGAACACAGCAAAACTTTTTGAACTTTCACTTTCTAGCTTCTTGACCGAAATATAGCCCCAGCTCACTTTAAGAATGAAAGAGTAGCCGAGACCGCCTTACGCGCATCGTGATTTTGACAAAATTCGGCTCGATTTCCCCGAACTTGGGCGATATTTTCCGGTCCCCAGGAGTCTAAACTAACTCCTGATGGCCTTGGTTTCCAGTGAAATGAACACAGTAACACTTTTTGAAGGCTTATTTTCGAGCTTCTGGGATGAAATATAGCCCAACTTCACTTTAAGACTGAAAGAGTAGCCGAGACCGTCTTACGCGCATCATGATTTTGAGCGACTTCCGCTCGATTTGCTAGAATTTTGGCCATATTTTCAAGTCCCGGGGACTCTAAACTAACTCCTGATGGCCTTGGTTTGCAGTGAAATGGACGCAGGAAAACTTTTTGAACGCTCAGTTTCGAGCTTCTGGGCCGAAATACAAACGTACTTCACTTTAAGACTGAAATAGTAGCCGAGTCCGCCTTACGAGTATCGTAATTTTGACCAAGTTCAGCTCGATTTCCCGGAACTTGGGGGATATTTTTCAGTCCGGGGGACTTTAAACTAACTCCTGATGGCCTTGGTTTGCAGTTAAATGCAAAAAGCGTAACTTTTTAAACGGTCACTTTCGAGCTTCTGGGCCGAAATATAGCCCCACTTTACTTTAAGACTGAAACAGTAGCCGAGACCGTCTTACGCGCATCGTGATTTTGACCAACTTCGGCTCGATTTCCCGGAACTTCGGGGATATATTCCAGTCCCGGGCACTCTAAACTAACTGCTGATGGCCTTGGTTTGCAGTGAAATGGACACAGCACATTTCTTTGAACGCTCACTTTCCAGGTTCTCGGGCGAAATATAGCCCTACTTCACTTTAAGACTGAAAGAGTAGGCGGGACCGCCTTACGCGCATCGTGATTTTGAGAAAATTCCGCTCGATTTCCCCGAACTCTGCCGATATTTTCCAGTCCCGAAGAGTCTAAACTAACTCCTGATGGCCTTGGTTTGTAGTGAAATGAACACAGCAAAACTTTTTGAACTTTCACTTTCTAGCTTCTCGGCCGAAATATAGCCCCAGTTCACTTTAAGAATGAAAGAGTGGCCGAGACCGCCTTACGCGCATCGTGATTTTGACAAAATTCGGCTCGATTTCCCCGAACTTGGGCGATATTTTCCAGTCCGGGGGACTTTAAACTAACTCCTGATGGCCTTGGTTTGCAGTTAAATGCAGAAAGCGTAATTTTTTAAAGGGTCACTTTCGAGCTTGTGGGCCGAAATATAGCCCCACTTTACTTTAAGACTGAAAAAGTAGCCGAGACCGTCTTACGCGCATCGTGATTTTGACCAACTTCCGTTCGATTTCCCGGAACTTCGGGGATATATTCCAGTCCCGGAGATTCTAAACTAACTGCTGATGGCCTTGGTTTGCAGTGAAATGGACACAGCACATTTTTTTTGAACGCTCACTTTCGAGCTTCTCGGCCGAAATATAGCCCTATTTCACTTTAAGACTGAAAGAGTAGCCGACACCGCCTTACGCGCATCGTAATTTTGACCAACTTCGGCTCCATTTCCCGGAAGTTGGCGAATATTTTCAATTCCCGGGGAAGCTAAACTAACTTCCGATGGCCTTAGTTTGCAGTTAAATGGACACAGCAAAACTTTTTGAACGCTCACTTTCGAGCTTATGGGTCGAAATATAGCCCCAGTTCACTTTAAGATTGAAAGAGTAGCCGAGACCGCCTTACGCGCATCGTGATTTTGGGATAGTTCGGCTCGGGTTCCCGGAAATAGGGGGATATTTTCCAGTCCCGGGGACTCTAAACTAACTCCTGATGGCCTTGGTTTCCAGTGAAATGGACACAGGAACACTTTTTGAACGCGCACTTTCGAGCTTGCTGGCCGAAATATAGCCCTACTTCTTTTTAAGACTGAAAGAGTAGGCGGGAGCGCCTTACGCGCATTGTGATTTTGAGGATCTTCGGCTGGATCTGGCGAAACTTGGGAGATACTTTCCAGTCCCAAAGTCTCTAAACTCACTCCTGATTGTCTAAGATGTGAGTGAAATAGAGACAAAAATTTTAGAACCCTTACTTTCGAGCTTCTGGAGCTAAATCTAAGCCCACTTTACCTTAAGACTGAAAGAGTAGCCGAGACCCCCTTAAGCGCATCGTGATTTTGACTAACTTCGTGAGGATTTCCCGTAACTTCAGGGATATTTCCAGTCCCTTGGACGCTAAACTAAGTCGTGATGGCCTTGTTCTGCAGTGAAATGGACACAGCAAAACTTTTTAGACACTCAGTTTCGAGCTTCTGGGCCAAAATATTGCCCCACTTAACTTTAAGACTGAAAGAGTAGCCGAGACCGCCGTACGCGCGTCGTGAGTTTGACCAACTTCGCTTAAATTTCCCGGAAATTGGGGGATATTTTCCAGTCCCGGGGACTCTAAACTGACCCCCGACGTCCTTGCTGTGCAGTAAAATGGACACAGCAAAACGTTTTGAACGCTCACTTTTGAGTTTCTGGGCCGAAATATAGCTCCACTTCACTTTAAGCGTGAAAGAGTAGCCGAGACCGCCTTACGCCCATCGTAATTTTGACCACCTTCGGCTCGATTTCCTGGAACTTGGGGGATATTTTCCAGTCCCGTGGACTCTAAGGTAACTCCTGATGCCTTGCTCTGGAGTGAAATGGACACAGCACAACTTTTTGAACGCTCACTTTCCAGTTTGAGGGCGGAAATATTGCCCCAGTTCACTTTAACAATGAAAGAGTAACGGGGACCGCCTTACGCGCATCGTGATTTTGACCAACTTTGGCTCGATTTCCAGGGAAATGGGGGATATTTTCCGGTACCGGGGACTCTAAACTAACTCCTGATATCCTTTGTTTGCAGTGAAATGGACACAGCACAACTTTTTGAACGCTGACGTTTGAGCTTCTGGGCCGAAGCATAACCCCACTTCACTTTAAGAGTGAAAGAGTAGCCGGGACCGCCTTACGCGCATAGTAATTTTGTCGAACTTCGGCTTGATTTCCTGGGACTTGGGGAATATTTTCCAGTCCCAGAAGCTCTAAACTAACTCCTGACTGCCTTGGTTTTTAGTCAAATGGACACAGCTAAAAGGGGCGCACGCTAGGTTTCCAGGTTGTAGGCCGAAATATAGCCCCACTTTATTTTAAGACTGAAAGTGTACACGAAACCGCCTTAAGCGCATGGAAATTTTTAGCCACTATGGCTCGATCTGCCAAAACTTGGGGGATATTTTCCAGTCCTGGGGACTCTACCCTAACTCTTGATGGCCTTAGTTTTCAGTCAAATGGTCACAGGTAACAGGAGCGCACGCTCGGTGTCGAGGTTCTAGGCCGAAATGTAGCCCCAGTTCATTTTAAGACTGAAAGAGTAAACGAAACTTCCGTAGACTTATCGTAATTTTAAGAAAGTATGGCTCAATTTGCCGAAACTTGGAGGATAGCTTCCAGTCTCGAGGATTCTAAACTATCTCCTGATGGACTTAGTTCTTAGTGAAATGGACACAGGTAATAGGAGAGCACGCTCGGTGTCGAGCTTGTAGAACCGAAATATAGCCCCACTTCATTTTCGGAGTAAACGAGTAGCTGAGACCGCCTTACGCGCATCGTGATTTTGAGCATCTTTGGCTCGATTTGCCGGAATTCGGGGAATATTTTCCAGTCCCGAGGACTCTATGCTAACTCCTGATGAACTTAGTTTTCAGTGATATGTACACAGGCAAAAGGAGCGCACGCTCGGTGTTGAGCTTGTCGGCCGAAATATAGCCCCACTTCATTTTAAGACTGAAAGAGTAGCCGAGACCGCCTTACGCGCATCGTGATTTTGAGCAACTTTGGCTCGATCTGCCAGAATTTGGGAAATATTTTCCAGTCCCAAGGACTCTAAAGTAACTCCTGATGGCCTAAGATGTCAGTGAAATGGACACAGGTAAAATTAGCGCACGCCCGGTCTCGAGCTTCTAGGTCGAAATATAGCCCCACTTAATTTTAAGACTGAAGAGTAGCCGAGACCGCCTTACGCGCTTCGTGATCTTGGGCCACTTTTACTCGATTTCCCGGAAGTTGGCGAATAATTTAAAGTCCCGGGGAGGCTAAACTAACTCCCGATGAGCTTGGTTTGCAGTTTAATGAACGCAGCAAAACATTCTGAATGCTCACCTTCGAGCTTCAGGGCCGAAATATAGTCCCACATCACTTACGACTTAAAGAGTAGCCGAGACCGGCGTGCGCGCATCGTGATTTTGACCAACTTGGGGTCGATCTTCCGGAACTTGGGGGATATTTTCCAGTCCCAGGGACTCTAAACTAACTCCTGATGGCCTTGGTTTGCAGTGAAATGGAGACAGCAAAACTTTTTGAACGCTCACCTTCAAGCTTCTGGGCCGAAATATAGCCCAATTTACTTCAATACTGAAAAAGTAGCCGAGACCGCCTTACGCGCATCGTGATTTTGACAAACTTCGGGTGGATTTCCCGGAACTTGGGGGATATTTTCCAGTCCCTTGGACGCTAAACTAGGTGCCGATGGCCTTGTTTTGCAGCGAAATGGACACAGCAAAGCTTTTTGAACGCTCACTTTCGAGCTTGTGGGCCGAAATATAGCCATACTTCACTTTAAGACTGAAACAGTAGCCGAGACCACGTTTAGCGCATCCTGATTTTGATCAACTTCGGCTCGATTTCCCGGAACTTGCGAAATATTTTCCAGTCCCGGGGACTTTAAACTAACTCGTGCTGGTCTTGGTTTGCAGTGAAACGGAAACAGAAAAAAGTTTTCGAACGCATACTTTCGAGCTTCTGGACCGAAATAGAACTCCACTTCAGTTGAAGACTGAAAGAGTAGCCGAGACCGCCTTACGTGCATCGTGATTTTGAGCAACTTCGGCTGGATTTGCCGGAACTAAGGGGATATATTCCAGTTCTGAGGACTCTAAACTAATTCCTGATGGCCTTGGTTTGCAGTAAAATGGACCCAGCAAAACTTTTTGAACGCTCAATTTCGCGCTTCTGGGCCAAAATATAGCCCCCCGTTACTTTAACCCTGAAAAAGTAGCCGAGACCGCCTTACGCGCATCGTGATTTTGACAAACTTCGTGTCGATTTCCCGGAACTTGGGGGATATTTTCCAGTCTTGGGGACTCTCAACTAACGCCTGCTTGTCTTGGTTTGCAGTGAAATGGACACAGCGAAAGTTTTTGAAGGCTCACTCTCGAGCTTCTGGGCCGAAATAGAGCCCCATTTTACTTTAAGACTGAAAGAGTAGGCGAGACCGTCTTGAGCGAATCGTGATTTTGACCAATTTCGCGTTTATTTCCCAAAACTTGGGGGATATATTCTAGTCAAAGGGACTCTAAAGTAACTCCTGATGGCCTTGGTTTTCAGTGAAATGGACAGAGCACAACTTTGGAGCTTCTGGGCAGAAATATAGCCCCACTTTACTTTAAGACTGAAAGAGTAGATGAGACCGCCTTACGCGCATCGTAATTTTGACGAACTTCGAATGGATTTCCCGGAACTTGGGGGATATTTTGCAGTCCCTTGGACGCTAAACTAAGTCCTGATGGCCTTGTTTTGAAGTAAAATGGACGCAACAAAAGTTTTTGAACGCTCACTTTCTAGCTTGTGGGCCGAAATATAGCCATACTTCACTTTAAGAATGAAACAGTAGCCGAGACCACGTTTCGCGCATCCTGATTTTGATCAACTTCGGCTCGATTTCCCGGAACTTGCGAAATATTTTCCAGTACCTGGGACTCTAAACTAACTCGTGCTGGTCTTGGTTTACAGTGAAACGGAAACAGAAAAAGTTTTTGAACGCATACTTTCGAGCTTCTGGCCCGAAATAGAACCCCACTTCACTTGAAGACTGAAAGACTAGCCGAGACCGCCTTACGCACATCGTGATTTTGACCAACTTCGGCTCGATTTCCCGGAACTTGGGGGATATTTTGCAGTCCCGAGGACTCTTAAGTAACCCCTGATGGCCTTGGTTTGCATTGAAATGGATACAGCAAAACGTTTTGAACCCTCACTTCTGAGCTTCTGGGCCGAAATATAGCCACACTTCACTTTAGGACTGACACAGTAGCCGAGACCACGTTACGCGCATCATGAATTTGATCAACTTCGGCTCGATTTCCCGGGACTTGGGGGATATTCTGCAGTCCCGGGGACTGGAAACGAACTTGTGATGGCCTTGGTTTGAACTGAAAGTGACCGAGCAAAACTTTTTAAACACTCACTTTCGAGCTTCTGGGCCGAAATACTGCCCCACTTCACTTTAAGACTGAAAGAGTAGCCGAAACCACCTTACGCACATCGTGATTTTGACCAACTTCGGCTCGATTTACCGGAACTTGGGCTATATTTTCCAGTCCCGAGGACTCTTAAGTAACCCCTGATTGCCTTGGTTTGCAGTGAAATAAACACAGAGAAACTTTTTGAACGCTCACTTTCGGACTTCTTGGCCGAAATATAGCCACACTTCACTTTAAAACAGAAAGAGTAGCCGAGACTACTTTAGGGGCATCGTGATTTTGACCCACATCGCCTCAATTTCCCGGACCTTGGGGCATATTTTCTTGTCCCGGGGACGCTAAACTAACTCCTGATGGCCTTGGTTTGCAGTGAAATGAACACAGCAAAACTTTTTGAACGCTCACTTTCGGGCTTCTGGCCCGAAATAATGCCCCACTTTACTTTAAGACTGAAAGAGTAGCCGAGACTACCTTACGCAAATCGTGATTTTGACCAACTTCGGCTCGATTTCCCGGAAGTTGGGGAATATTTTCCAGTCCCGGGGACTCTAAACTAGCTCCTGATGGCTTTGGTTTGCAGTGAAATAAACAGAGAGAAACTTTTTGAACGCTCACTTTCAAGCTCCTGGGCAGGAATAGAGCCTCACTTCACTTTAAGACTGAAACAGTAAGCGAGACCGCCTAACGCGCACCGTGATTTTGACCAACTTCGGCTAAATTTCCCTGAACTTGGGGGTTCTTTTCCAGTCCCGAAGACTCTTAAGTAACCCCTGATGGCCTTCGTTTGCATTGAAATGGATACAGCAAAACCTTTTGAGACTCACTTTTGAGCTTCTGGGCCGAAATTTAGCCCCACTTCACTTTAAGACTGAAAGACTAGCCAACACAGTCTTGCGCGCATCGTGATTTTGACCAACGTCTACTCGATTTTCCGGAACTTCGGAAATATATTACAGTCCCGGGGACTCTAAACAATCTCCTGATGGCCTTGGTTTGCACTGAAATGCACACAGCAAACTTTTTGCAGCGCTCACTTTGGAGCTTCTGGGCCGAAATAGAGGCCCACTTCACTTTAAGACTGAAGGAGTAGCCGACAACGCCCTAAGCGCACCGTGATTTTGACCAACTTCGGCTCGATTTGCCGGAACTTGGGGGATATTTTCCAGTCCCGGGGACTGTAAACTAACTCCTGATTGTCTTGGTTTTCAGTGAAATGGACACAGCGAAACTTTTTGAACGCTCACTCTAGAGCTTCTGGACCGAAATATAACCCCACTTTAGTCTATGACTGAAAGAGTAGCCGAGAGCGCTTTGCGCAAATCGTGATTTTGACCAACTTCGGGTCGGTTTCTCGGAACTTGGGGGATATATTCCATTTCCGCGGGCTCTAAACTAACTGCTGATGGCCTTGGTTTGCATTGAAATGGACAAAGGAAAGCTTTTTGAACACTCTCTTTGTAGCTTCTGGGCCGAAATAGAATCCCACTTCACTCTCAGACTGAAATAGTAGCCGAGACCGCCTCACGCGCATCGTGAGTTAGACCAAGTTCAGCTCGATTTCACGCAACTTTTGGGATATTTTCCAGTCCGGGGGACTCTAAACAAACTCCGGATGGCCTTGGTTTAAACTGAAATGCGCACAGCATAACTTTTTGAACGCCCACTTTGGAGCTTCTGGGCCGAAATATAGCCCCACTTCACTTTAAGACTGAAAGAGTAGCCGAGATCGCCTTACGCGCATCGTGATTTTGACCATTTTCGGATCGATTTCTCGGAACTTGGGGGATATTTTCCAGTCCCGAGGACTCTAAACTAACTCCTGATCGGCTTGCTTTGCATTGAAATGGAGAAGAGCAAAACTTTTTGAACGCTCACTTTCGAGCTTGTGGGCCGAAATATAGCCACACTTTACTTTAAGACTGAAACAGTAGCCGAGACCGCATTTCGCGCATCGTGATTTTGATCAACTTCGGCTCGCTTTCCCGGAACTTGGGGAATATTTTCCAGTCCCGGGGACCCTAAACTAACTTTTGATAGCTTTGGTTTGCAGTGAATTGCACACAGCAAAACTTTTTGAACGCTCACTTTCGAGCTTCTGGACAGAAATATAGCCCGACTTTACTTTAAGACTGAAAGAGTAGCCGAAACCGCCTTACGTATATCGTAATTTTGACGAACTTGGAATGGATTTCCCGCAACTTGGGGTATATTTTCCAGTCCCTTGGACGCTAAACTAAGTCCTGATGGCCCTGTTTTGAAGTGAAATGGACACAGCAAAACTTTTTCAAAGGTCACTTTCTAGCTTTTGGGCCGAAATATAGGGACACTTGACTTTAAGACTGAAACAGTAGCCGAGACCACGTTACGCGCATCATGAATTTGATCAACTTCGGCTCCAATTGCCGGGACTTGGGGGATATTTTCCAGTCCCGGGGACTCTAAACTAACTCCTGATAGCCTTGGTTTGCATTGAAATGGACACAGCACAATTTTTTGAACGCGCACTTTCGAGATTCTGGGGCGAAATATAGCCTCACTTCACTTAAGACTGAAAGAGTAGCGGAGACCGCCTTCCTCGCATCGTGAGTTTGACAAACTTCGCGTCGATATTCCGGAACATGGGGGATATTTTCCAGTCCCAGAAACTCTGAACTAACTCCTGATGGCCTTGGTTTGCAGTGAAATGAACACAGCAAAACTTTTTGAACGCTCACTTTTCGGCTTCTGGCCCGAAATAATGCCCCACTTCACTTTAAGACTGAAAGAGTAGCCAACACAGTCTTGCGCGCATCGTGATTTTGAGCAACGTCTTCTCGATTTTCCGGAACTTGGGAAATATATTGCAGACCCGGGGACTCTAAACTAACTCCTGATGGCCTTGGTTTGCAGTGAAATGGACACAGCAAATTTTTTGCAGCGCTCACTTTGGAGCTTCTGGGCCGAAATAGAGCCCCACTTCACTTTAAGACTAAAAAAGTAGCCGAGGCCGCCTTAGGCGCATCGTGATTTTGACAAACTTCGGCTTGAGTTACCAGAACTTAAAAGATATTTTCCAGTCCCGGGGACTGTAAACTAACTCATGCTGGCCTTGGTTTTAAGTGAAATCCCGAGAGGAAAACTTTTTGAACGTCCACTTTCGAGCTTCTGAACCGAAATATAGCCCTACTTCACTTTAAGACTGAAAGAGTAGCCGAGACCGCCTTACGCGAATCGTTATTTTGACCAACTTCGTCTCGATTTCGCGGAACTTGGGGGATATTTTCCAGTTCCGGGCACTGTAAACTACTTCCTGAGGGCCTTGCTTTGCAGTGAAATGGGCACAGCATAACTTTTTGAACGCTCACTTTCGAGCTTCTGGGCCGAAATATACAGCCACGTCACTTTAAGACTCAAAGAGTAGCCGAGACTGCTTTACGCGCATCGTGATTTTGACAAACTTCGGCTCGATTTCCCGCAACTTGGGGGATATTTTGATGTCCCGGAGACTGTAAACTATCTCCTGATGTGGCTTGGTTCGCGGTGAAATGGACACAGCAAAAATTTTTGAACTTTCACTTTCGAGCTTCTGGGCCAAAATATAGCCCGAGTTCACTTTAAGAATGAAAGAATAGCCGCGACCGCCTTACGCACATCGTGATTTTGACCAACTTTGGCTCGATTTCCCGGGAAATGGGGAATATTTTCCGCTACCGCGGACTCTAAAGTAACTCCTGATTGCATTGGTTTGCATTGAAATGGAGAGAGCAAAACTTTTTCAACGCTCCCCTTCGGGCTTCTGAGAAGAAATATAGCCCCACTTCAGTTTAAGACTGAAAGAGTAGCCGACACCGTCTTACGCGCATCGTGATTTTGACCAACTTCGGCTCGATTTCCCGAAACTTCGCGGATATATTCAAGTCCCAAGGACTCTAAGCTAACCCCTGATGGCCTTGGTCTGCAGTGAAACTGACGCAGCAATTTTTTTTGAACGCTTACTTTCGAAATTCTGGGCCGAAATATAGCCCCACTTCACTTTAAGACTGAAATAGTAGCCGAGACCGCCTTAGACGCATCGTGATTTTGACCAACTTCGGCTTGCGTTGCCAGAACTTAAGGGATATTTTCCAGTCCCGTGGACTCTAAACTAACTCATGATGGCCTTGGTTTTCAGTTAAATTGAGAGAGCAAAACTTTTTGAACGCTCACTTTCGAGCTTCTGGGCCGAAATATACAGCCACGTCACTTTAAGACTAAAAGAGTAGCCGAGACTGCTTTACGCGCATCGTGATTTTGACAAACTTCGGCTCGATTTCCCGGGATTTGGGGGATATTTTGATGTCCCGGACACTGTAAACAATCTGCTGACGTGGCTTGGTTTGCGGTGAAATGGACACAGCAAAACTTTTTGAAGTTACACTTTCTAGCTTCTGGGCCGAAATATAGCCCCAGTTCACTTTAAGAATGAAAGAGTAGCCGAGACCGCCTTACGCGCATAGTGATTTTGACAAAATTCGGCTCGATTTGCCCGAGCTTGGGCGATATTTTCCAGTCCCGAGGAGACTAAACTAACTCCTGATGGCATTGGTTTGCAGTGAAATGAACACAGCAAAACTTTTTGAACTTTCACTTTCTAGCTTCTCGGCCGAAATATAGCCCCAGCTCACTTTAAGAATGAAAGAGTAGCCGAGACCGCCTTACGCGCATCGTGATTTTGACAAAATTCGGCTCGATTTGCCCCAAAATGGGCGATATTTTCCAGTCCCGAGGAATTTAAACTAACTCCTGATGGCCTTGGTTTCCAGTGAAATGAACACACTAACACTTTTTGAAGGCTTATTTTCGAGCTTCTGGGATGAAATATAGCCCCACTTCACTTTAAGACTGAAAGAGTAGGCGAGACCGCCTTACGCGCATCGTGATTTTCAGCAACTTCCGCTCGATTTTCTAGAATTTTGGCAATATTTTCAAGTCCCGGGGACTCTAAACTAACTGCTGATGGCCTTGGTTTCCAGTGAAATGGACGCAGGAAAACTTTTTGAACGCTCAGTTTCGAGCTTCTGGGCCGAAATACAACCGTATTTCACTGTTAGACTGAAATAGTAGCCGAGACTGCCTTACGCGCATCGTGATTTTGACCAAGTTGACCTCGATTCTCCCGGAACTTGGGGGATATTTTCCAGTCCGGGGGACTTTAAACTAACTCCTGATGGCCTTGGTTTGCAGTTAACTGCAGAAAGCGTAACTTTTTAAAGGGTCACTTTCGACCTGCTGGGCTGAAATATAGCCCCACTTTACTTTAAGACTGAAAGAGTAGCCGAGACCCTCTTACGCGCATCGTGATTTTGACCAACCTCCGTTCGATTTCCCGGAAATTCGGGGATATATTCCAGTCCCGGGACTTTAAACTAACTGCTGATGGCCTTCGTTTGCAGGGAAATGGACACAGCACATTTCTTTGAACGCTCACTTTCGAGCTTCTCGGCCGAAATATAGCCCTACTTCACTTTAAGACTGAAAGAGTAGCCGAGACCGCCTTACGCGCATCGTAATTTTGACCAACTTCGGCTCCATTTCCCGGAAGTTGGCGAATATTTTCAACTCCGGGGGAAGCTAAACTAACTTCCGATGGCCTTAGTTTGCAGTTAAATGGACACAGCAAAACTTTTTGAACGCTCACTTTCGAGCTTATGGGTCGAAATATAGCCCCAGTTCACTTTAAGACTGAAAGAGTAGCCGAGACCGCCTTACGCGCATCGTGATTTTGGGATAGTTCGGCTCGGGTTCCCGGAAATAGGGGGATATTTTCCAGTCCCGGGGACTCTAAACTAACTCCTGATGGCCTTGGTTTCCAGTGAAATGGACACAGGAACACTTTTTGAACGCGCACTTTCGAGCTTGCTGGCCGAAATATAGCCCTACTTCTCTTTTAAGACTGAAAGAGTAGGCGGGAGCGCCTTACGCGCATTGTGATTTTGGGGATCTTCGGGTCGATCTGGCGAAACTTGGGAGATATTTTGCAGTCCCAAAGTCTCTAAACTCACTCCGGATTGTCTAAGATGTGAGTGAAATAGACACAAAAATTTTTGAACCCTTACTTTCGAGCTTCTGGAGTTAAATCTAAGCCCACTTTACCTTAAGACTGAAAGAGTAGCCGAGACCCCCTTAAGCGCATCGTGATTTTGACTAACTTCGGGTAAATTTCCCGTAACTTGGGGGATAATTCCGGTCCCTTGGACGCTAAACTAAGTCGTGATGGCCTTGTTTTGCAGTGAAATCGACACAGCAAAACTTTTTGAACGCCCACTTTTGAGCTTCTGGGCGGAAATATAGCTCCACTTCACTTTAAAAGTGAAAGAGTAGCCGAGACCGCCTTACGCCCATCCTAATTTTGACCAACTTCGGCTCGATTTCCCGGAACTTGGGGGATATTCTCCATTCCCGCGGACTCGAAAGTAACTCCTAATGGCCTTGCTCTGGAGTGAAATGGACACAGCACAACTTCTTGTACGCTCATTTTCCAGCTTCTTGGCGGAAATATTGCCCCAGTTCACTTTAGGAATGAAAGAGTAACGGGGACTGCCTTACGCGCATCGTGATTTTGACCAACTTTGGCTCGATTTCCGGGGAAATGGGGGATATTTTCCGGTACCGGGGACTCTAAACTAACTCCTGATTGCCTTGGTTTGCAGTGAAATGGACACAGCACAACTTTTTGAACGCTCAAGTTTGAGCTTGTGTGCCGAAGCATAGCCCTACTTGACTTTAAGACTGAAAGACTAGCCGAGACCGCCTTACGCGCATCGTGATTTTGCGCTGCTTCGGCTCGATTTCCCGGAACCTGGGATATAATTCCCAGTCCCGGGCACTCTAAACTAATTCCTGATGGCCTTAGTTTTCAGTGAAATGGACACAGCCAAACTCTTTGAACGTTCACTTTCGAGCTTCTGGGCCGAAATATAGCCACACTTCATTTTAAGACTGAAAGAGTAGCTGAGACCGCCTTACGCGCATCGTGATTTTGAGCAACTTTGGCTCGATCTGCCAGAATTTGGGAAATATTTTCCAGTGCCAAGGACTCTAAACTAATTCCTGATGGCCTAAGATGTCAGTGAAATGGACCCAGGTAAAATTAGCGCACGCCCGGTCTCGAGCTTCTAGGTCGAAATATAGCCCCCCTTAATTTTAAGACTGAAAGAGTAGCCAAGACCACCTTACACGCATCGTGATTTTGGGCCACTTTTGCTCGATTTCCCGGAAGTTGGCGAATAATTTAAAGTCCCAGGGACGCTAAACTAACTCCCGATGACCTTGGTTTGCAGTTTAATGAGCACAGCAAAACATTCTGAACGCTCACCTTCGAGCTTCAGGGCCGAAATATAGCCCTACTTAAATTTAAGACTGAAAGAATAGCCGAGAGCCCGTTACGCGCATCGTAATTTTCATCAACTTCGGCGCCATTTCCTGGAACTTGGAGAATATTTTCCAGTCGCGGGGACTCTAAACTAACTCCTGATGGCCTTGGTTTGTAGTGAAATGGACACAGCAAAACTTTTTGAACGCTCACTTTCGAGCTTGTGGGCCTAAATATAGCCACACTTCACTTTAAGACTGAAAACGTAGCCGAGACCGCGGTACGCGCATCGTGATTTTGATCAACTTCTGCTCGTTTTCCTGGAACTTGGGGAATATTTTTCAGTACCGGGTACTCTAAACTAACTCCTGATGGCCATGGTTTGCAGTGAAATTCACACAGCACAAGTTTTTGAACGCACACTTTCGAGCTTCTAGGCCGAAATATAGTCCCACATCACTTACGGCTTAAAGAGTAGCCGAGACCGGCGTGCGCGCATCGTGATTTTGACCAACTTCGGGTCGATATTCCGGAACATGGGGGATAATTTCCAGTCCCAGGGACTCTAAACTAACACTTGATGGCCTTGGTTTGCAGTGAAATGGAGACAGCAAAACTTTTTGAACGCTCACCTTCAAGCTTCTGGGCCAAAATATAGCCCACTTTACTTTATAACTGAAAAAGTAGCGGAGACCGCCTTACGCGCATCGTGATTTTGACAAACTTCGGGTGGATTTCACGGAACTTGGGGGATATTTTCCAGTCTCTTGGACGCTAAACTAGGTGCCGATGGCCTCGTTTTGCAGTGAAATGGACACAGCAAAGCTTTTTGAACACTCACTTTCGAGCTTGTGGGCCGAAATATAGCCATACTTCACTTTAAGACTGAAAGAGTAGCCGAGACCACGTTTCGCGCATCGTGATTTTGATCAACTTTGGCTCGATTTCCCGGAACTTGCGAAATATTTTCCAGTACCGGGGACTCTAAACTAACTCGTGCTTGTCTTGGTTTGCAGTGAAACGGAAACAGAAGAACTTTTTGAACGTATACTTTCGAGCTTCTGGACCGAAA
The DNA here is from genome assembly GCF_042242905.1 of Orbicella faveolata. NCBI lineage: Eukaryota > Metazoa > Cnidaria > Anthozoa > Scleractinia > Merulinidae > Orbicella > Orbicella faveolata. Next base: position 852,356 of record NW_028301540.1, read on the forward strand.
TAGAACCCCACTTCACTTGAAGACTGAAAGAGTAGCCGAGACCGCCTTACGTGCATCGTGATTTTGAGCAACTTCGGGTCGATTTGCCGGAACTAAGGGGATATATTCCAGTTCTGTGGACTCTAAACTAATTCCTGATGGCCTTGGTTTGCAGTAAAATGGACCCAGCAAAACTTTTTGAACGCTCAATTTCGATCTTCTGGGCCAAAATATAGCCCCCCATTACTTTAACACTGAAAGAGTAGCCGAGACCGCCTTACGCGCATCGTGATTTTGACAAACTTCGGGTTGATTTCCCGGAACTTGGGGGATATTTTCCAGTCCCGGCGACTCTCAACTAACTCCTGCTTGTCTTGGTTTGCAGTGAAATGGACACAGCGAAACTTTTTGAAGGCTCACTCTCGAGCTTCTGGGCCGAAATAGAGCCCCATTTTACTTTAAGACTGAAAGAGTAGGGGAGATCGTCTATAGCGAATCGTGATTTTGACCAATTTCGCGTTTATTTTCCGAAACTTGGGGGATATATTCCAGTCAAAGGGACTCTAAAGTAACTGCTGATGGCCTTGGTTTTCAGTGAAATGGACAGAGCACAACTTTGGAGCTTCTGGGCAGAAATATAGCCCCACTTTACTTTAAGACTGAAAGAGTAGATGAGACCGCCTTACGCGCATCGTAATTTTGACGAACTTCGAATGGATTTCCCGGAACTTGGGGGATATTTTGCAGTCCCTTGGACGCTAAACTAAGTCCTGATGGCCTTGTTTTGAAGTAAAATGGACACAACAAAAGTTTTTGAACGCTCACTTTCTAGCTTGTGGGCCGAAATATAGCCACACTTCACTTTAGGACTGACACAATAGCCGAGACCACGTTACGCGCATCATGAATTTGATCAACTTCGGCTCGATTTCCCGGGACTTGGGGGATATTCTTCAGTCCCGGGGACTCGAAACTAACATCTGATGGCCTTGGTTTACACTGAAAGTGAGATCAAAACTTTTTCAACACTCACTTTCGAGCTTCTGGGCCGAAATATTGCCCCACTTCACTTTAAAACTGAAAGAGTAGCCTAGACCACCTTACGCACATCGTGATTTTGACCAACTTTATTTCCCGAAACTTGGGGGATATATTCCAGTCAAAGGGACTCTAAACTAACTCCGGATTGCCTTGGTTTGCACTGAAATGCGCACAGCATAACTTTTTGAACGCCCACTTTGGAGCTTCTGGGCCGAAATATAGCCCCACTTCACTTTAAGACTGAAAGAGTAGCCGAGATCGCCTTACGCGCATCGTGATTTTGACCATTTTCGGATCGATTTCTCGGAACTTGGGGGATATTTTCCAGTCCCGGGGACTCTAAACTAACTCCCGATCGCCTTGCTTTGCATTGAAATGGACAGAGCAAAACTTTTTGAACGCTCACTTTCGAGCTTGCGGGCCGAAATATAGCCACACTTTACTTTAAGACTGAAACAGTAACCGAGACCGCATTTCGCGTATCGTGATTTTGATCAACTTCGGCTCGCTTTCCCGGAACTTGGGGATATTCTCCAGTCCCGGGGACCCTAAACTAACTTTTGATAGCTTTGGGTTACAGTGAAATGCACACAGCAAAACTTTTTGAGCGCTCACTTTCGAGCTTCTGGACAGAAATATAGCCCGACTTTACTTTAAGACTGAAAGAGTAGCCGAACCCGCCTTACGTATATGGTAATTTTGACGAACTTGGAATGGATTTCCCGCAACTTGGGGTATATTTTCCAGTCCCTTGGACGCTGAACTAAGTCCTGATGGGCTTGTTTTGAAGTGAAATGGACACAGCAAAACTTTTTGAACGCTCACTTTCTAGCTTGTGGGGCGAAATATAGGCACACTTGACTTTAAGACTGAAACAGTAGCCGAGACCGCCTTGCTCGGATCGTGAGTTTGACAAACTTCGGGTCGATAGTCCGGAACTTGGGGATATTTTCCAGTGCCGGGGACTCTAAACTAACTCCTGATAGCCTTGGTTTGCATTGAAATGGACACAGCACAATTTTTTGAACCCACACTATCCAGATTCTGGGCAGAAATATAGCCCCACTTGACTTAAGACTGAATGAGTAGCCGAGACCGCCTTGCTCCCATCGTGAGTTTGACAAACTTCGGGTCGATAGTCCGGAACTTGGGGGATATTTTCCAGTCCCAGGATCTCTAAACTAACACCTGATGGCCTTGGTTTGCAGTGAAATCGACAGAGCAAAACTTTTCGAACGCTCACCTTCGAGCTTCCTGGCCGAAATAAAGCCCCATTTTACTTTAAGACTTAAAGAGTAACCGAAACCACCTTACGCGCATTGTGATTTTGACAAACTTCAGGTGGATCTCCCGGAACTTGGGGAGCATTTTCCAGTCCCTTGGACGCTAACCCAAGTCCTGATGGCCTTGTTTTGCAGTGAAATGGACACAGCAAAACTTTTTGAACGCTCACTTTCGAGCTTGTGGGCCGAAATATAGCCACACTTTACTTTAAGACTGAAACAGTAACCGAGACCGCATTTCGCGCATCGTGATTTTGATCAACTTCGGCTCGCTTTCCCGGAACTTGGGGAATATTTTCCAGTCCCGGGGACCCTAAACTAACTTTTGATAGCTTTGGTTTGCAGTAAAATGCACACAGCAAAACTTTTTGAACGCTCACTTTCGAGCTTCTGGACAGAAATATAGCCCCACTTCACTTTAAGACTGAAAGGGTAGCCGAGAGCGCTTTGGGAGCATCGTGATTTTGACCAACTTCAGCTCGATTTACCGGAACTTGGGGAATATTTTCCAGTCCCAGGGAAGCTAAACTAACTCGTGATGGCCTTGTTTTTCAGTCAAAGAACACAGCAAAACTTTTTGAACGCTCACTTTCGGGCTCCTCGGCCGAAATATAGCCCCACTTCACTTTAAGACTGAAACAGTAGCCGATACCGCATTTCGCGTATCGTGATTTTGATCAACTTCGGTTCGATTCCCCGGAACTGGGGCGAAATTTTTCAGTCTCGGGGAATCTAAACTAACCCCCGATGGCCTTGGTTTGCAGTGAAATGGACACAGCAAAACTTTTTGAACGCTCACTTTCGGGCTTCTGTCCCGAAATATAGCCCCACTTCACTTTAAGACAGAAAGAGTAGCCGAGACCACTTAAGGGGCATCATGATTTTGACCAACCTCGGCTCAATTTCCCGGACCTTGGGGCATATTTTCTTGTCTCGGGGACGCTAAACTAACTCCTGATGGCCTTGGTTTGCAGTGAAATGAACACAGCAAAACTTTTTGAACGCTCACTTTCGGGCTTCTGGCCCGAAATATAGCCCCACTTCACTTTAAGACTGAAAGAGTAGCCGAGACCGCCTTACGCGAATCGTTATTTTGACCAACTTCGGCTCGATTTCCCGGAAGTTGGGGGATATTTTCTAGTCCCGGCGACTCTAAACTAGCTCATGATGGCTTTGGTTTGCAGTGAAATAAACACAGGGAAACTTTTCGAACGCTTACTTTCAAGCTCCTGGGCAGGAATAAAGCCTCACTTCACTTTAAGACTGAAACAGTAAGCAAGACCGCCTAACGCGCACCCTGATTTTGACCAACGTCGGCTAAATTTCCGTGAACTTGGGGGATATTTTCCAGTCCCGAAGACTCTTAAGTAACTTCTGATGGCCTTCGTTTGCATTGAAATGGATACAGCAAAACCTTTTGAGGCTCACTTTTGAGCTTCTGGGCCGAAATATAGCCCCACTTTACTTTAAGACTGAAAGACTAGCCAAGACCGTCTTGCGCGCATCGTGATTTTGACCAACGTCTTCTCTATTTTCCGGAACTTGGAAAATATATTGCAGTCCCGGGGACTCTAAACTAACTCCTGATGGCCTTGGTTTGCAGTGAAATGGACACAGCAAATTTTTTGCAGCGCTCCCTTTGGAGCTTCTGGGCCGAAATAGAGCCCCACTTCACTTTAAGACTGAAAGAGTAGCCGAGGCCGGCTTAGGCGCATCGTGATTTTGACCAACTTCGGCTTGAGTTGCCAGAACTTAAAAGATATTTTCCAGTCCCGGGGACTCTAAACTAACTCATGGTGGCCTTGGTTTTCAGTGAAATTGAGAGAGGAAAACTTTTTGAACGCTCACTTTCGAGCTTCTGGACCGAAATATAGCCCTACTTAACTTTAAGACTGAAAGAGTACCCCAGACCGCCTTACGCGAATCGTTATTTTGACCAACTTTTTCTCGATTTCGCGGCAATTGGGGGATATTTTCCAGTTCCGGGCACTGTAAACTACTTCGTGAGGGCCTTGCTTTACAGTGAAATGGGCACAGCATAACTTTTTGAACGCTCACTTTAGAGCTTCTGGGCCGAAATATACAGCCACGTCACTTTAAGACTCAAAGAGTAGCCGAGACTGGTTTACGCGCATCGTAATTTGACAAACTTCGGCTCGATTTCCCGCAACTTGGGGGATATTTTGATGTCCCTGAGACTGTAAACTATCTCCTGATGTGGCTTGGTTCGCGGGGAAATGGACACAGCAAAACTTTTTGAACTTTCACTTTCGAGCTTCTGGGCCGAAATATAGCCCGAGTTCACTTTAAGAATGAAAGAATAGCCGACACCGCGCTACGCGCATCGTGATTTTGACCAACTTTGGCTCGATTTCCCGGGAAATGGGGAATATTTTCCGGTACCGGGGACTCTAAAGTAACTCCTGATTGCCTTGGTTTGTATTGAAATGGAGAGAGCAAAACTTTTTCAACGCTCCCCTTCGGGCTTCTGAGCCGAAATATAGCCCTACTTCAGTTTAAGACTGAAAGAGTAGCCGACACCGTCTTACGCGCATCGTGATTTTGACCAACTTCGCCTCGATTTTCCGAAACTGTGGGGATATATCCAAGTCCCAAGGAGTCTAAACTAACCCCTGATTGCCTTGGTCTGCAGTGAAATGGACAGGACAATTTTTTTTTGAACGCTTACTTTCGAAATTCTGGGCCGAAATATAGCCCCACGTCACTTTAAGACTGAAATAGTAGCCGAGACCGCCTTAGACGCATCGTGATTTTGACCAACTTCGGCTTGAGTTGCCAGAACTTAAGGGATATTTTCCAGTCCCGTGGACTCTAAACTAACTCATGATGGCCTTGGTTTTCAGTTAAATTGAGAGAGCAAAACTTTTTGAACGCTCACTTTCGAGCTTCTGGGCCGAAATATACAGCCACGTCACTTTAAGACTAAAAGAGTAGCCGAGACTGCTTTACGCGCATCGTGATTTTGACAAACTTCGGCTCGATTTCCCGGAACTTGGGGGATATTTTGATGTCCCGGACACTGTAAACAATCTGCTGATGTGGCTTGGTTTGCGGTGAAATGGACACAGCAAAACTTTTTGAACTTTTATTTTCTAGCTTCTGGGCGGAAATATAGCCCCAGTTCACTTTAAGAATGACAGAGTAGCCGAGACCGCCTTACGCGCATCCTGATTTTGACCAACTTTGGCTCGATTTCCCGGATAATGGGGAGTATTTTCCGGTACCGGGGACTCTAAAGTAACTCCTGATTGCCTTGGTTTGCAGTGAAATGATTACAGCAAAACTTTTTGAACTTTCACTTTCTAGCCTCTCGGCCGAAATATAGCTCCGGATGACTTTAAGAATGAAAGAGTAGCGGAGACCGCCTTACGCGCATCGCGATTTTGAGACAATTCGGCTCGATTTCCCCGAACTTGGGCGATATTTTCCAGTCTCGAGGAGTCTAAACTAACTCCTGATGGCCTTGGTTTCCAGTGAAATGAACACAGTAACACTTTTTGAAGGCTTATTTCCGAACGTCTGGGATGAAATATAGGCCCACTTCACTTTAAGACTGAAAGAGTAGGCGAGACCGCCTTACGCGCATCGTGATTTTGAGCAACTTCCGCTCTATTTTCTATAATTTTCGCGCTATTTTCAAGTCCCGGGGACTGTAAACTAACTGCTGACGGCCTTGGTTTGCAGTGAAATGGACGCAGGAAAACTTTTTGAACGCTCAGTTTCGAGCTTCTGGGCCGAAATACAGCCGTGTTTCACTTTAAGACAGAAATAGTAGCCGAGACCGCCTTACGAGCATCGTGATTTTGACCAAGTTCAGCTCGATTTCCCGGAACTTGGGGGATATTTTCCAGTCCGGGGGACTTTAAACTAACTTCTGATGGCCTTGGTTTGCAGTTAAATGCAGAAAGCGTAACTTTTTAAAGGGTCACTTTCGAGCTTCTGGGCCGAAATATAGCCCCACTTTACTTTAAGACTGAAAGAGTAGCCGAGACCGTCTTAGGCGCATCGTGATTTTGACCAACCTCCGTTCGATTTCCCGGAAATTCGGGGATATATTCCAGTCCCGGGGACTCTAAACTAACTGCTGATGGCCTTGGTTTGCAGTGAAATGGACACAGCACATTTTTTTGAACGCTCACTTTCGAGTTTCTCGGCCGAAATATAGCCCTACTTCACTTTAAGACTGAAAGAGTAGCCGAGACCGCCTTACGCGCATCGTAATTTTGGGATACTTCGGCTGGATTACCCGCAAATAGGGGGATATTTTCCAGTCCCGTTGACTCTAAACTAACTCCTGATGGCCTTGGTTTCCAGTGATATGGACACAGGAACACTTTTTCAACGCGCACTTTCGAGCTTGCTGGCCGAAATATAGCCCTACTTCTTTTTAAGACTGAAAGAGTAGGCGGGAGCGCCTTACGCGCATTGTGATTTTGAGGATCTTCGGCTCCATCTGGCGAAACTTGGGAGATATTTTCCAGTCCCAAAGTCTCTAAACTCACTCCTGATTGTCTAAGAAGTGAGTGAAATAGAGACAAAATTTTTTGAACCCTTACTTTCGAGCTTCTGGAGTTAAATCTAAGCCCACTTTACCTTAAGACTGAAAGAGTAGCCGAGACCCCCTTAAGCGCATCGTGATTTTGACTAACTTCGGGTGGATTTCCCGTAACTTGGGGGATATTTCCAGTTCCTTGGACGCTAAACTAAGTCGTGATGGCCTAGTTTTGCAGTGAAATGGACACAGCGAAAATTTTTAAACACTCAGTTTCGAGCTTCTGGGCCGAAATATTGCCCCACTTCACTTTAAGACTGAAAGAGTAGCCGAGACCGCCGTACGCGCGTCCTGATTTTGACCAACTTCGGTTAAATTTCCCCGAACTTGGGGGATATTTTCCAGTCCCGAGGACTCTATACTGACCCCCGACGTCCTTGGTCTGCAGTAAAATGGACACAGCAAAACTTTTTGAACGCTCACTTTCGAGCGTCTGGGCCGAAATATAGCTCCACTTCACTTTAAGAGTGAAAGAGTAGCCGAGACCGCCTTACGCCCATCCTAATTTTGACCAACTTCGGCTCGATTTCCCGGAACTTGGGGGATATTTTCCAGTCCCGCGGACTCTAAAGTAATTCCTGATGGCCTTGCTCTGGAGTGAAATGGACACAGCACAACTTTTTGAACGCTCACTTTCCAGCTTCTGGGCGCAAATATTGCCCCAGTTCACTTTAAGAATTAAAGAGTAACCGGGACCGCCTTACGCCCATCGTGATTTTGACCAACTTTGGCTCGATTTCCCGGGAAATGGGGGATATTTTCTGGTACCGGGGGCTATAAACTAACTCCTGATTGCCTTGGTTTGCAGTGAAATGGACACAGCACAACTTTTTGAACGCTCACGTTTGAGCTTCCGGGCCGAAGCATAGCCCTACTTCACTTTAAGACTGAAAGACTAGCCGAGACCGCCTTACGCGCATCGTGATTTTGGGCTACTTCGGCTCGATTTCCCGGAATTTGGGTGATAATTCCCAGTCCCGGGCACTCTAAACTAATTCCTAATTGCTTTTCAGTGAAATGGACACAGCCAAACTCTTTGAACGTTCACTTTCGAGCTTCTGGGCCGAAATATAGCCCCACTTCACTGTAAGACTGAAAGAGTAGCCGAGAGCGCCTTACGCGCATGGTAATTTTGTCGAACTTCGGCTTGATTTCCTGGGACTTGGGGGATATTTTCTAGTCCCGGAAGCTCTAAACTAACTCCTGAATGCCTTGGTTTTTAGTGAAATGGACACAGGTAAAAGGGGCGCACGCTGGGTTTCGAGGTTGTGGGCCGAAGTATAGCCCCACTTTATTTTAAGACTGAAAGTGTACACGAAACCGCCTTAAGCGCATCGAAATTTTTAGCCACTACGGCTCGATCTGCCAAAACTTGGGGGATATTTTCCAGTGCCGGGGACTCTATCCTAACTCTTGATGGCCTTAGTTTTCAGTCAAATGGTGACAGGTAACAGGAGCGCACGCTCGGTGTCGAGCTTCTAGGCCGAAATGTAGCCCCAGTTCATTTTAAGACTGAAAGAGTAAACGAAACTGCCGTAGGCTTATCGTAATTTTAAGAAAGTATGGCTCAATTTGCCGAAACTTGGAGGATAGCTTCCAGTCTCGAGGATTCTAAACTATCTCCTGATGGACTTAGTTCTTAGTGAAATGGACACAGGTAAAAGGAGAGCACGCTCGGTGTCGAGCTTGTAGAGCCGAAGCATAGCCCTACTTCACTTTAAGACTGAAAGACTAGCCGAGACCGCCTTACGCGCATCGTGATTTTGGGCTACTTCGGCTCGATTTCCCGGAACTTGGGAGATAATTCCCAGTCTCGGGCACTCTAAACTAATTCCTGATGGCCTTTGTTTTCAGTGAAATGGACACAGCCAAACTCTTTGAACGTTCACTTTCGAGCTTCTGGGCCGAAATATAGCCCCACTTCACTTTAAGACTGAAAGAGTAGCCGGGACCGCCTTACGCGCATGGTAATTTTGTCGAACTTCGGCTTGATTTCCTGGGACTTGGGGGATATTTTCCAGTCCCGGAAGCTCTAAACTAACTCCTGAATGCCTTGGTTTTTAGTGAAATGGACACAGGTAAAAGGGGCGCACGCTAGGTTTCCAAGTTGTAGGCCGAAATATAGCCCTACTTTATTTTAAGACTGATAGTGTACACGAAACCGCCTTAAGCGCATCGAAATTTTTAGCCACTATGGCTCGATCTGCCAAAACTTGGGGGATACTTTCCAGTCCCGAGGACTCTATCCTAACTCTTGATGGCCTTAGTTTTCAGTCAAATGGTGACAGGTAACAGGAGCGCACGCTCGGTGTCGAGCTTCTAGGCCGAAATGTAGCCCCAGTTCATTTTAAGACTGAAAGAGTAAACGAAACTGCCGTAGGCTTATCGTAATTTTAAGAAAGTATGGCTCAATTTGCCGAAACTTGGAGGATAGCTTCCAGTCTCGAGGATTCTAAACTATCTCCTGATGGACTTAGTTCTTAGTGAAATGGACACAGGTAAAAGGAGAGCACGCTCGGTGTCGAGCTTGTAGAACCGAAATATAGCCCCACTTCATTTTCGGAGTAAACGAGTAGCCGAGACCGCCTTACGCGCATCGTGATTTTTGAGCATCTTTGGCTCGATTTGCCGGAATTCGGGGACTATTCTCCAGTCCCGAGGACTCTATGCTAACCCCTGATGAGCTTAGTTTTCAGTGATATGTACACAGGTAAAAGGAGCGCACGCTCGGTGTTGAGCTTGTCGGCCGAAATATAGCCCCACTTCATTTTAAGACTGAGAGTAGCCGAGACCGCCTTACGTGCATCGTGATTTTGAGCAACTTTGGCTCGATCTGCCAGAATTTGGGAAATATTTTCCAGTCCCAAGCACTCTAAACTAACTCCTGATGGCCTAAGATGTCAGTGAAATGGACACAGGTAAAATTAGCGCACGCCCTGTCTCGAGCGTCTAGGTCGAAATATAGCCCCCCTTAATTTTAAGACTGAAAGAGTAGCCGAGACCGCCTTACGTGCATCGTGATTTTGAGCAACTTCGGCTCTATTTGCCGGAACTAAGGGGATATATTCCAGTTCTGAGGACTCTAAACTAATTCTTGATGGCCTTGGTTTGCAGTAAAATGGACCCAGCAAAACTTTTTGAACGCTCAATTTCGAGCTTCTGGGCCAAAATATAGCCTCCCATTTCTTTAACACTGAAAGAGTAGCCGAGACCGCCTTACGCGCATCGTGATTTTGACAATCTTCGGGTTGGTTTCCCGGAACTCGGGGGATATTTTCCAGTCCCCGGGGACTCTCAACTAAGTCCTGCTTGTCTTGGTTTGCAGTGAAATGGACACAAACGCTCACTCTCGAGCTTCTGGGCCGAAATAGAGCCCCAGTTTACTTTAAGACTGAAAGAGTAGGCGAGACCGTCTTGAGCGAATCGTGATTTTGACCAATTTCGCGTTTATTTCCCGAAACTTGGGGGATATATTCCAGTCAAATGGACTCTAAAGTAACTCCTGATGACCTTGGTTTTCAGTGAAATGGACAGAGCACAACTTTGGAGCTTCTGGGCAGAAATATAGCCCCACTTCACTTTACGACTGAAAGAGTAGCCGAGACCGCATTTCGCGCATCGTGATTTTGATCAACTTCGGCTCGCTTTCCCGGAACTTGGGCAATATTTTCCAGTCCCGGGGACCCTAAAATAACCCTTGATGGCCTTGGTTTGCAGTAAAATGGACACAGCAAAACTTTTTGAACGCTCACTTTCGGGCTTCTGTCCCGAAATATAGCCCCACTTCACTTTAAGACAGAAAGAGTAGCCGAGACCACTTTAGGGGCATCGTGATTTTGACCAACCTCGGCTGAATTTCCCGGACCTTGGGGCATATTTTCTTGTCCCGGGGACGCTAAACTAACTCCTGATGGCCTTGGTTTGCAGTGAAATGAACACAGCAAAACTTTTCGAACGCTCACTTTCGGGCTTCTGGCCCGAAATATAGCCCCACTTCACTTCAAGACTGAAAGAGTAGCCGAGACCGGCTTGCGCGGATCGTATTTTGACCAACTTCGGCTCGATTTCCCGGAAGTTGGGGGATATTTTCCAGTCCCGGGGACTCTAAACTAGCTCCTGATGGCTTTGGTTTGCAGTGAAATAAACACAGGGAAACTTTTTGAACGCTCACTTTCAAGCTCCTGGGCAGGAATAAAGCCTCACTTCACTTTAAGACTGAAACAGTAAGCGAGACCGCCTAACGCGCACCCTGATTTTGACCAACGTCGGCTAAATTTCCGTGAACTTGGGGGATATTTTCCAGTCCCGAAGACTCTTAAGTAACATCTGATGGCCTTCGTTTGCATTGAAATGGATACAGCAAAATCTTTTGAACGCTCACTTTCGAGCTTCTGGACCGAAATATAGCCCCACTTCACTTTAAGACTGAAAGACTAGCCAAGACCGTCTTGCGCGCATCTTGATTTTGAGCAACGTCTTCTCCATTTTCCGGAACTGGGGAAATATATTGGAGTCCCGGGGACTCTAAACTAACTCCTGATGGCCTTGGTTTTCAGTGAAATGGACAGAGCACAACTTTGGAGCTTCTGGGCAGAAATATAGCCCCACTTCACTTTACGACTGAAAGAGTAGCCGAGACCGCATTTCGCGCATCGTGATTTTGATCAACTTCGGCTCGCTTTCCCGGAACTTGGGCAATATTTTCCAGTCCCGGGGACCCTAAAATAACCCCTGATGGCCTTGGTTTGCAGTGAAATGGACACAGCAAAACTTTTTGAACGCTCACTTTCGGGCTTCTGTCCCGAAATATAGCCCCACTTCACTTTAAGACAGAAAGAGTAGCCGAGACCACTTTAGGGGCATCGTGATTTTGACCAACCTCGGCTGAATTTCCCGGACCTTGGGGCATATTTTCTTGTCCCGGGGACGCTAAACTAACTCCTGATGGCCTTGGTTTGCAGTGAAATGAACACAGCAAAACTTTTCGAACGCTCACTTTCGGGCTTCTGGCCCGAAACATAGCCCCACTTCACTTCAAGACTGAAAGAGTAGCCGAGACCGGCTTGCGCGGATCGTATTTTGACCAACTTCGGCTCGATTTCCCGGAAGTTGGGGGATATTTTCCAGTCCCGGGGACTCTAAACTAGCTCCTGATGGCTTTGGTTTGCAGTGAAATAAACACAGGGAAACTTTTTGAACGCTCACTTTCAAGCTCCTGGGCAGGAATAAAGCCTCACTTCACTTTAAGACTGAAACAGTAAGCGAGACCGCCTAACGCGCACCCTGATTTTGACCAACGTCGGCTAAATTTCCGTGAACTTGGGGGATATTTTCCAGTCCCGAAGACTCTTAAGTAACATCTGATGGCCTTCGTTTGCATTGAAATGGATACAGCAAAATTTTTTGAACGCTCACTTTCGAGCTTCTGGACCGAAATATAGCCCCACTTCACTTTAAGACTGAAAGACTAGCCAAGACCGTCTTGCGCGCATCGTGATTTTGAGCAACGTCTTCTCCATTTTCCGGAACTGGGGAAATATATTGGAGTCCCGGGGACTCTAAACTAACTCCTGATGGCCTTGGTTTGCAGTGAAATAGACACAGCAAATTTTTTGCAGCGCTCACTTTGGAGCTTCTGGGCCGAAATAGAGCCCCACTTCACTTTAAGACTGAAAGAGTAGCCGAGCCCGCCTTAGGCGCATCGTGATTTTGACCAACTTCGGCTTGATCTGCCAGAACTTAAAAGATATTTTCCAGTCCCGGGAACTCTAAACTAACTCATGGTGGCCTTGGTTTTCAGTGAAATTGAGAGAGGAAAACTTTTTGAACGCTCACTTTCGAGCTTCTGGACCGAAATATAGCCCTACTTCACTTTAAGACTGAAACAGTAGCCGAGACCGCCTCACGCGAATCGTTATTTTGACCAACTTCGTCTCGATTTCGCGGAACTTGGGGGATATTTTCCAGTTCCGGGCACTGTAAACTACTTCCTGAGGGCCTTGGTTTGCAGTGAAATGGGCACAGCATAACTTTGTGAACGCTCACTTTCGACCTTCTGGGCCGAAATATACAGCCACGTCACTTTGAGACTCAAAGAGTAGCCGAGACTGCTTTACGCGCATCGTGATTTTGACAAACTTCGGCTCGATTTCCCGCAACTTGGGGGATATTTTTGATCTCCCGGAGACTGTAGACTATCTCCTGATGCGGCTTGGTTCACGGTGAAATGGATACAGCAAAATTTTTTGAACTTTCACTTTCGAGCTTCTGGGCCGAAATATAGCCGTCTTTCACTTTAAGACTGAAATAGTAGCCGAGACCGCCTTACGAGCATCGTGATTTTGACCAAGTTCAGCTCGATTTCCCGGAACGTGGGGGATATTTTCCAGTCCCTTGGACGCTAAACTAGGTGCCGATGGCCTTGTTTTGCAGTGAAATGGACACAGCAAAGCTTTTTGAACGCTCACTTTCCAGCTTGTGGGCCGAAATATAGCCATACTTCACTTTAGGACTGAAACAGTAGCCGAGACCACGTTTCGCGCATCGTGATTTTGATCAACTTCGGCTCAATTTCCCGGAACTTGCGAAATATTTTTCAGTCCCGGGTACTCTAAACTAACTCGTGCTCGTCTTGGTTTGCAGTGAAACGGAAACAGAAAAAGTATTTGAACGCATACTTTCGAGCTTCTGGACCGAAGTAGAACCCCACTTCACTTGAAGACTGAAAGAGTAGCCGAGACCGCCTTACGTGCATCGTGATTTTGAGCAACTTCGGCTCGATTTGCCGGAACTAAGGGGATATATTCCAGTTCTGAGGACTCTAAACTAATTCCCGATGGCCTTGGTTTGCAGTAATATGGACCCAGCAAAACTTTTTGAACGCCCAATTTCGAGCTTCTGGGCCAAAATATAGCCCCCCATTACCTTAACTCTGAAAGAGTAGCCGAGACCGCCTTACGCGCATCGTGATTTTGACAATCTTCGGGTTGATTTCCCAGAACTTGGGGGATATTTTCCAGTCCCGGGGACTCTCAACTAAGTCCTGCTTGTCTTGGTTTGCAGTGAAATGGACACAACGCCCACTCTCGTGCTTCTGGGCCGAAATAGAGCCCCAGTTTACTTTAAGACTGAAAGAGTAGGCGAGACCGTCTTGAGCGAATCGTGACTTTGACCAATTTCGCGTTTATTTCCCGAAACTTGGGGGATATATTCCAGTCAAATGGACTCTAAAGTAACTGCTGATGGCCTTGGTTTTCAGTGAAATGGACAGAGCACAACTTTGGAGCTTCTGGGCAGAAATATAGCCCCACTTTACTTTAAGACTGAAAGAGTAGATGAGACCGCCTTACGCGCATCGTAATTTTGACGAACCTCGAATGGATTTCCCGGAACTCGGGGGATTTCTTGCAGTCCCTTGGACGCTAAACTAAGTCCTGATGGCCTTGTTTTGAAGTAAAATTAACACAACAAAACTTTTTGAACGCTCACTTTCTAGCTTGTAGGCCTAAATATAGCCCCACTTCACTTTAAGACTGAAAGAGTAGCCGAAACCGTCTTACGCGCATCGTGATTTTGACCAACGTCTTCTCGATTTTCCCGAACTTGGGAAATACATTCCACTCGCGGGGACTCTAAACTAACTCCTGATAGCCTTGGTTTGCAGTGAAATAGACAGTAATTTTTTTTGAGCTTTCAGCTTGCGGGCCGAAATAGAGCCCCACTTTACTTTAAGACTGAAGGAGTAGCCGACACCGTCTTAAGCGCACCGTGATTTTGACCAACGTCGGCTCGATTTGCCGGAACTTGGGGGATATTTTCCAGTCCCGGGAACTTTAAACTAACTCCTGATTGTCTTGGTTTTCAGTGAAATGGACACAGCGAAACTTTTTGAACGCTCACTCTCGAGCTTCTGGGCAGAAATATAGCCCCACTTTACTTTAAGACTGAAAGCGTAGATGAGACCGCCTTACGCGCATCGTAATTTTGACGAACTTCGAATGGATTTCCCGGAACTTGGGGGCTATTTTGCAGTCCCTTGGACGCTAAACTAAGTCCTGATCGCCTTGTTTTGAAGTAATATGGACACAACAAAACTTTTTGAACGCTCACTTTCTAGCTTGTGAGCCGAAATATAGCCACACTTCACTTTAGGACTGACAAAGTAGCTGAGACCACGTTACGCGCATCATGAATTTGATCAACTTCGGCTCGATTTCCCGGGACTTGGGGGATATTCTCCAGTCCCGGGGACTCTAAACTAACTTCTGATGGCCTTGGTTTGTACTGAAAGTGACAGAGCAAAACTTTTTAAACGCTCACTTTCGAGCTTCTGGGCAGAAATATTGCCCCACTTCGCTTTAAGACTGAAAGAGTAGCCGAGACCACCTTACGCACATCGTGATTTTGACCAACTTCGGCTCGATTTACCGGAACTTGGGGGATATTTTCCAGTCCCGAGGACTCTTAAGTAACCCGTGATTGCCTTGGTTTGCATTGAAATGGATACAGCAAAACTTTTTGAACGCTCACTTTTGAGCTTCTGGGCCGAAATATAGCCCCACTTCACTTTAAGACTGAAAGAGTAGCCGAAACCGTCTTACGCGCATCGCGATTTTGACCAAAGTCTTCTCGATTTTCCGGAACTTGGGAAATACATTCCACTCCCGGGGACTCTAAACTAACTCCTGATAGCCTTGGTTTGCAGTGAAATAGACACAGTAATTTTTTTTGAGCTTTGAGCTTGTGGGCCGAAATAGAGCCCCACTTCACTTTAAGACTGAAGGAGTAGCCGACACCGCCTTAAGCGCACCGTGATTTTGACCAACGTCGGCTCGATTTGCCGGAACTTGGGGGATATTTTCCAGTCCCGGGGACTCTAAACTAACTCCTGATTGTCTTGGTTTTCAGTGAAATGGACACAGCGAAACTTTTTGAACGCTCACTCTCGAGCTTCTGGACCGAAATATAGCCCCACTTTACTTTAAGACTGAAAGAGTAGCCAAGAGCGTGTTGCGCAAATCGTGATTTTGACCAACTTCGGGTCGGTTTCCCGGAACTTGGGGGATATATTCCATTTCCGCGGGCTCTAAACTAACTCCTGATGGCCTTGGCTTTCCGTGAAATGGACAAAGGAAAGCTTTTTAAACACTCTCTTTCTAGCTTCTGGGCCGAAATAGAATCCCACTTCACTCTCAGACTGAAATAGTGGACAAGACCGCCTCACGCGCAACGCGAGTTAGACCAAGTTCAGCTCGATTTCACGCAACTTTTGGGATATATTCCAGTCCGCGGGACTCTAAACTAACTCCGGATGGCCTTGGTTTGCGCTGAAATGCGCACAGCATAACCTTTTGAACGCCCACGTTGGAGCTTGTGGGCCAAAATATAGCCCCACTTCACTTTAAGACTGAAAGAGTAGCCGAGATCGCCTTACGTGCATCGTGATTTTGACCATTTTCGGATCGATTTCCCGGAACTTGGGGGATATTTTCCAGTCCCGGGAACTCTAAACTAACTCCTGATCGCCTTGCTTTGCATTGAAATGGACAGAGCAAAACTTTTTGAACGCTCACTTTCGAGCTTGTGGGCCGAAATATAGCCACACTTTACTTTAAGACTGAAACAGTAGCCGAGACCGCCTTGCTCGCATCGTGAGTTTGACAAACTTTGGGTCGAAATTCCGGAACTTTGGGCATATTTTCCAGTCCCAGGAACTCTAAACTAACTCCTGATGGCCTTGGTTTGCAGTGAAATGGACAGAGCAAAACTTTTTGAACGCTCACATTCGAGCTTCCTGGCCGAAATAAAGCCCCACTTTACTTTAAGACTTAAAGAGTAACCGAGACCACCTGACGCGCATTGTGATTTTGAAAAACTTCGGGTGGATCTAGCGGAACTTGGGGAACATTTTCCAGTCCCTTGGACGCTAACCTAAGTCCTGATGACCTTGTTTTGCAGTGAAATAGACACAGCAAAACCTTTTGAACGCTCACTTTCGAGCTTGTGGGCTGAAATATAGCCACACTTTACTTTAAGAGTGAAACAGTAGCGGAGACCGCATTTCGCGCATCGTGATTTTGATCAACTTCGGCTCGCTTTCCCGGAACTTGGGGAATATTTTCCAGTCCCGCAGACCCTAAACTAACTTTTGATAGCTTTGATTTGCAGTGAAATGCACACAGCAAAACTGTTTGAACGCTCACTTTCGAGCTTCTGGACAGAAATATAGCCCGACTTTACTTTAACACTGAAAGAGTAGCCGAAACCGCCTTACGTATATCGTAATTTTGAGGAACTTCGAATGGATTTCCCGGAACTCGGGAGATATCTTGCAGTCCCTTGGACGCTAAACTAAGTCCTGATGGCCTTGTTTTGCAGTGAAATAGACACAGCAAAACTTTTTGAACGCTCACTTTCGACCTTGTGGGCTGAAATATAGCCACACTTTACTTTAAGACTGAAACAGTAGCGGAGACCGCATTTCGCGCATCGTGATTTTGATCAACTTCGGCTCGCTTTCCCGGAACTTGGGGAATATTTTCCAGTCCCGCAGACCCTAAACTAACTTTTGATAGCTTTGATTTGCAGTGAAATGCACACAGCAAAACTGTTTGAACGCTCACTTTCGAGCTTCTGGACAGAAATATAGCCCGACTTTACTTTAAGACTGAAAGAGTAGCCGAAACCGCCTTACGTATATCGTAATTTTGACGAACTTTGAATGGATTTCCCGCAACTTGGGGTATATTTTCCAGTCCCTTGGACGCTAAACTGAGTCCTTATGGCCTTGTTTTGAAGTGAAATGGACACAGGAAAACTTTTTGAACGCTCACTTTCTAGCTTGCGGGCCGAAATATAGGCACACTTGACTTTAAGACTGAAACAGTAGCCGAGACCACGTTACGCGCATCATGAATTTGATCAACTTCGGCTCCAATTCCCGGGACTTGGGGGATATTTTCCAGTCCCGGGGACTCTCAACTAACTCCTAGTGGCCTTGGTTTGCATTGAAATGGACACAGCACAATTTTTTGAACGCATACTTTCCAGATTCTGGGCCGAAATATAGCCCCACTTCACTTAAGACTGAAAGAGTAGCCGAGACCGCCTTGCTCGCATCGTGAGTTTGACAAACTTTGGGTCGAAATTCCGGAACTTTGGGCATATTTTCCAGTCCCAGGAACTCTAAACTAACTCCTGATGGCCTTGGTTTGCAGTGAAATGGACAGAGCAAAACTTTTTGAACGCTCACATTCGAGCTTCCTGGCCGAAATAAAGCCCCACTTTACTTTAAGACTTAAAGAGTAACCGAGACCACCTGACGCGCATTGTGATTTTGAAAAACTTCGGGTGGATCTAGCGGAACTTGGGGAACATTTTCCAGTCCCTTGGACGCTAACCTAAGTCCTGATGACCTTGTTTTGCAGTGAAATAGACACAGCAAAACCTTTTGAACGCTCACTTTCGAGCTTGTGGGCGGAAATATAGCCACACTTTACTTTAAGAGTGAAACAGTAGCGGAGACCGCATTTCGCGCATCGTGATTTTGATCAACTTCGGCTCGCTTTCCCGGAACTTGGGGAATATTTTCCAGTCCCGCAGACCCTAAACTAACTTTTGATAGCTTTGATTTGCAGTGAAATGCACACAGCAAAACTGTTTGAACGCTCACTTTCGAGCTTCTGGACAGAAATATAGCCCGACTTTACTTTAAGACTGAAAGAGTAGCCGAAACCGCCTTACGTATATCGTAATTTTGACGAACTTTGAATGGATTTCCCGCAACTTGGGGTATATTTTCCAGTCCCTTGGACGCTAAACTGAGTCCTTATGGCCTTGTTTTGAAGTGAAATGGACACAGGAAAACTTTTTGAACGCTCACTTTCTAGCTTGTGGGCCGAAATATAGGCACACTTGACTTTAAGACTGAAACAGTAGCCGAGACCACGTTACGCGCATCATGAATTTGATCAACTTCGGCTCCAATTCCCGGGACTTGGGGGATATTTTCCAGTCCCGGGGACTCTCAACTAACTCCTAGTGGCCTTGGTTTGCATTGAAATGGACACAGCACAATTTTTTGAACGCATACTTTCCAGATTCTGGGCCGAAATATAGCCCCACTTCACTTAAGACTGAAAGAGTAGCCGAGACCGCCTTGCTCGCATCGTGAGTTTGACAAACTTTGGGTCGAAATTCCGGAACTTTGGGCATATTTTCCAGTCCCAGGAACTCTAAACTAACTCCTGATGGCCTTGGTTTGCAGTGAAATGGACAGAGGAAAACTTTTTGAACGCTCACCTTCGAGCTTCCTGGCCGAAATAAAGCCCCACTTTACTTTAAGACTTAAAGAGTAACCGAGACCACCTGACGCGCATTGTGATTTTGAAAAACTTCGGGTGGATCTAGCGGAACTTGGGGAACATTTTCCAGTCCCTTAGACGCTAACCTAAGTCCTGATGGTTTTGTTTTGCAGTGAAATAGACACAGCAAAACCTTTTGAACGCTCACTTTCGAGCTTGTGGGCCGAAATTTAGCCACACTTTACTTTAAGACTGAAACAGTAGCCGAGACCGCATTTCGCGCATCGTGATTTTGATCAACTTCGGCTCGCTTTCCCGGAACTTGGGGAATATTTTCCAGTTCCGGGGTCCCTAAACTAACTTTGATAGCTTTGGTTTGCAGTGAAAAACAAACAGCAAAACTTTTTGAACGCTCACTTTCGAGCTTGTGGACAGAAATATAGCCCGCCTTTACTTTAAGACTGAAAGAGTAGCCGAAACCGCCTTACGTATATCGTAATTTTGAGGAACTTCGAATGGATTTCCCGGAACTCGGGAGATATCTTGCAGTCCCTTGGACGCTAAACTAAGTCCTGATGGCCTTGTTTTGCAGTGAAATAGACACAGCAAAACTTTTTGAACGCTCACTTTCGACCTTGTGGGCTGAAATATAGCCACACTTTACTTTAAGACTGAAACGGTAGCGGAGACCGCATTTCGCGCATCGTGATTTTGATCAACTTCGGCTCGCTTTCCCGGAACTTGGGGAATGTTTTCCAGTTCCGGGGACCTTAACCTAACTTTGATAGCTTTGGTTTGCAGTGAAATGCACACAGCAAAACTTTTTGAATGCTCACTTTCGAGCTTCTGGACAGAAATATAGCCCGACTTTACTTTAACACTGAAAGAGTAGCCGAAACTGCCTTACGTATATCGTAATTTTGACGAACTTCGAATGGATTTCCCGCAACTTGCGGGATATTTTCCAGTCCCTTGGACCCTAAACTAAGTGCTGATGGCCTTGTTTTGAAGTGAAATGGAGACAGCAAAACTTTTTGAACGCTCACTTTCTAGCTTGTGGGCCGAAATATAGGCACACTTGACTTTAAGACTGAAACAGTAGCCGAGACCACGTTACGCGCATCATGAATTTGATCAACTTCGGCTCCAATTCCCGAGACTTGGGGGATATTTTCCAGTCCCGGGGACTCTAAACTAACTCGTGATGGCCTTGGTTTCCATTGAAATGGACACAGCACAATTTTTTGAACGCACACTTTCGAGATTCTGGGCCGAAATATAGCCCCACTTCACTTAAGACTGAAAGAGTAGCCGAGACCGCCTTGCTCGCATCGTGAGTTTGACAAACTTTGGGTCGATATTCCGGAACTTGGGGGATATTTTCCATGCCCAGTAACTCTAAACTAACTCCTGATGGCCTTGGTTTGCAGTGAAATGGACAGAGCAAAACTTTTTGAACGCTCACATTCGAGCTTCCTGGCCGAAATAAAGCCCCACTTTACTTTAAGACTTAAAGAGTAACCGAGACAACCTTACGCTTATTGTGATTTTGACAAACTTCGGGTGGATCTCCCGGAACTTGGGGAACATTTTCCAGTCCCTTGGACGCTAAACTAAGTCCTGATGGCCTTGTTTTGCATTGAAATGGAGACAGGAAAACTTTTTGAACGCTCACTTTCGAGCTTGTGGGCCGAAATATAGCCACACGTTACTTTAAGACTGAAACAGTAGCCGAGACCGCATTTCGCGCATCGTGATTTTGATCAACTTCGGCGCACTTTCCCGGAACTTGGTGAATATTTCCAGTCCCGGGTACCCTAAACTAACTTTTGATAGCTTTGGTTTGCAGTGAAATGCACACAGCAAAACTTTTTGAACCCTCACTTTCGAGCTTCTGGGCCGAAATATAGCCCGACTTCACTTTAAGACTGAAACAGTAGCCGATACGGCATTTCGCGCATGGTGATTTTGATCAACTTCGGTTCGATTCCCCGGAACTTGGAAATATTTTTCAGACCCGGGGACTCTAAACTAACCCCTGATGGCCTTGGTTTGCACTGAAATGGAGACAGCAAAACTTTTTGAACGCTCACTTTCGGGCTTCTGGCCCGAAATATAGCCCCACTTTACTTTAAGACAGTAAGAGTAGCAGAGACCACTTTAGGGGCATCGTGATTTTGACCAACCTCGGCTCAATTTCCTGGACCCTGGGGCATATTTTCTTGTCCCGGGGACGCTAAACTAACTCCTGATGGCCTTGGTTTGCAGTGAAATGAACACAGCAAAACTTTTTGAACGCTCACTTTCGGGCTTCTGGCCCGAAATATAGCCCCACTTCACTTTAAGACTGAAAGAGTAGCCGAGACCGCCTTACGCGAATCGTTATTTTGACCAACTTCGGCTCGATTTTCCGGAAGTTGGGGGATATTTTCCAGTCCCGGGGACTCTAAACTAGCTCCTGATGGCTTTGGTTTGCAGTGAAATAAACACAGGGAAACTTTTTGAACGCTCACTTTCAAGCTCCTGGGCAGGAATAAAGCCTCACTTCACTTCAAGACTTAAACAGTAAGCGAGACCACCTAACGCGCACCGTGATTTTGACCAATTTCGGCTAAATTTCCGTGAACTTGGGGGATATTTTCCAGTCCCGAAGACTCTTAAGTAACCCCTGATGGCCTTCGTTTGCATTGAAATGGATACAGCAAAACTTTTTGAACGCTCACTTTCGAGCTTCTTGGCCGAAATATAGCCCCAGTTCACTTTAAGACTGAAAGACTAGCCAAGACCGTCTTGCGCGGATCGTGATTTTGACCAACGCCTTCTCGATTTTCCGGAACTTGGGAAATATATTGCAGTCCCGGGGGCTCTAAACTAACTCCTGATGGCCTTGGTTTGCAGTGAAATGGACACAGCAATTTTTTTGCAGCGCTCACTTTGGAGCTTCTGGGCCGAAATAGAGCCCCACTTCAAGTTAAGACTGAAAGAGTAGCCGAGGCCGCCTTAGGCGCATCGTGATTTTGACCAACTTCGGCTTGATCTGCCAGAACTTAAAAGATATTTTCCAGTCCCGGGGACTCTAAACTAACTCGTGATGGCCTTGGTTTTCAGTGAAATATAGAGAGGAAAACTTTTTGAACGCTCACTTTCGAGCTTCTGGACCGAAATATAGCCCTACTTCACTTTAAGACTGAAAGAGTAGCCGAGACCGCTTTACGAGCATCGTGTTTTTGACAAACTTCGGCTCGATTTCCCGGGACTTGGGGGATATTCTGATGTCCCGGACACTGTAAACAATCTGCTGATGTGGCTTGGATTGCGGTGAAATGGACACAGCAAAACTTTTTGAACTTTCACTTTCGAGCTTCTGGACCGAAATATAGCCCTACTTAAGAGCCAGTGCCCATAACTATGGACCAAAGAATGGCACAAGTCGAAAAATCGATTTTGCTCATTTTTTGCCCATAGATTGGCCCTAGCTAGTAAACAAACGGACCATAGTTAGTTTCTGCTAATGCAGCTTTTTTGGGGAGAAATTTGCGAAAAACGATTTTGCCCCGATTGAGCTCAAAATCTACTTCCTGTTATGCTAAATTTTCTGAAAATTTGATTGCTTTGCGCGTCGCACAGCAGCTACTTAAGAATCTTTCAATGGTCTTTACATTCAGCTCAGGTCTTCATGGTATGACTGAGCGAAAAATAAAATAAATCGAGGTTTCTTTTGAGCCCGAAACGAGATCGAACAGAAACGCAAAATATTACGATGTGTTGCAAACGAATTATAACACTAAAAAATCGCCATATTTTTCTATGGGCTATAACTTTAAATGCCATAAAAACACTTTCTACGGGTTAACTGTACACCCACCTGTTTGAAAATCAAAAAATATCTCTGGGCAAATGGTTTTAAGTCACCCGCCTTGGCCTGTGCTTCTCATAGATTTTTCCCTGAACCGCCGTGAGAATGTAAACAATTGCGTGACGCGGGCGGTCACCGTGAATACATTATTCGTTTCCAACAAACCGCAGATGGCTATCTTAGAACATTTGGGTGAAAAAAGAAACACATAATGGACCACTTTTAACTTTAATATTTTGAAAGTCATCGCTTTGGAAATTTCGTTAATTAAAAACGTCAATTAAAAGAAATTTACTTGGAGTTCGGATGTTACTGCTATGTCGTTTTAAGCTGTCGTTCTTTCTTTGATTACTTTAATTACAAGAGCGAGTTCTAGAAAGAAAATCGTTCTAAGTTCATTTGTTAAGCGTAATGACAAGTTGATATTGTTGGTTTGTATTGTAGCCTTACGTGATCTGAAGGAACGCTACAGTGATTAAATTTGTATTTGTTGATTGATTTCGACGGATCGATTTTCGGTTAAACCTTTTTATTTGTACCAACACATTTAGTGCCTTTTTTCCTTCTAAAAAGTTGGAAAAAGTAAAGTAAACAAATCCTAAAAGTTTAAATCATAAATAAGAGGCATCGACATTGCGAGTGTCTCGGTAAGCTGTTAATTTGAACAATTACTGTGCTGGACGGATTGCTTTCCAGGTTACGCACGTATTATACATATAGTTCATTGTGCGCGAATGTTTCTGTTTCAAACAACTGAAATGCTCAATGCTTTTTTTTCTTTTTTTCTTCAGTCTTAAAACTTCAGGTTAGAGTTAAGCTAAACCCTAAACTGTTTTGGCGGCCAACCTATTTTTGGCTAATTGCTTAATCAAATTATATATATTTCATTGAAATTCGCTCTTCCGTGACCGACTTCCGCGAACAAAACAAGATGGCTGTTCGCTGTTCATTTAAGACTACAATCCTGGTCAAAAGTGTTGGGACAGTTACGGCAGATGACTTCACAGGCAGCCTCTCTTAAGACCAAAACCGCGCAAGCCCGCCTACCCCCCTCCCCCTGTCAATGTTGATAAAAATCTTGAAGAAAAAAAATCCTTGACAATAGCTTCAGAATAGCCACGTTTGAAGAATTGTTCGCCTCCTAGAACAGTATTCTCGAACTAAAGAGACGAGAAGATAGATATTCACGTCTTATTCCAATAATAGCGATTTTTCAGCAATCGCGTTTGGTTCCAACACAACTGTCTAACCACTTTCTATTGTCCCTTTTTCCTTTTTTCCCACATCCGATCTAGTCTTTAGAATAGCTTCGTTTTCATGCAACATTGCTAGGGGGGAGGGGGGTCAATTGTACTTGCTTCTATTCATCTTTTGTTCTAAAACTTTAAGGACGTAGTTGAAATCGAGGGTTTTAGCGCGCAAAAGGGGGAGGTGTCCCAACAACTTATGGCCAGGATTGTAGGTTAACACGAGAGGAAATTGTTCCGGATTCGTGATGAATTCGGAACGTTTCAGTGCCGGATTGACTTTGCCGTTTACATAAAAGTGGACGAATCTGAAAAAAAAACTCCCCGGAATTTAAAGTGGGAACTTTGAATCCGAAAACCTTTGAATCTGGAGAGTTTTGTCGTGTAAACAGTTTTCTCTCGAATCCGCATATTTTTCCGCCTGTGATCTTTTGAGTTTGCGGTGGAACGAAAATGGCGGATTACATGATCCAGTCGTCTACGTAGTCGAGTCGTAGGCACATTAATGGCCATTTGATGGCGGTCGCTGGGTGATTACCTCGTGCTGTTTCAGGTGTAGATAATCACTTTTATAATACTGCGCAGATGACGACGATGGCACGATCGAAAACCTCGACGGTTCTAGATATTAAGTAAAGACCAGAATAACTTCCTGGAGGGACCTGACATGATGGACAACAGTACCGTGGTCAGCGAGTCGAAAGAAAACTTCAGACTGTCTCAACCTACCCCTAGCCTTATTTTCGGAGGCATTTTGTTTCTCGTTGTCGAGGCAACAAACTGCTTGTTAACCATTCCATCATGAATGTGCCCGGAGTTATCGTCGTGTGTAAACGGTTAAGAATCCGAATATCCTTTCACTGTAAACCCCTACTAATCCGAATACTCTAAAATTGATGAATCCGGGAACTTTTACGAATCCAAAAAAAACTCCTTTAGTGTAAACCTAGTCCTAGATCGACCACTGTAATGTTTATTTGTCTACCAGTGTTATGATCTGCAAATTTCAGTTAATTGATCAAACAACCAAAGTAGAAAAGAGGGAGTTTTTCCCAGTATGATCGAAACTTAAACGCAATTTCTTCCTGGGCTAATTCAATTCAAGAAATTCCAGGTTTTCTAGCTGAGTTTGAGCATATTGTGTAGGTACAAATTTTCTACACAGCTAGAAGAGCTGAGATGCCATCACGCAGTTAGTAGTTTATAGAAATTATGGTATTTCCACTTGACTTTATTTGTCAGTCAATGATTCAATTGCCATAAACCATAGAGGATTGGTTAAGTGTATCTCTAAAACTGCCACTATATTGTAAGTTATCAGTGAAAGCAATAAAATAAACAAGTGTTAAAATCATTTCCCGGAGTACTGTAGCAACGTTCTTTATCAGGGATGTCGTGGGTGTTGCAATGCAAATGAAAAAACATATATATTTATACTAACTTAAACAAAAAAAAAATTTTCCATTATTTTATCCACACAACGTTTCAAAAATTGCTTTCATCGGATTGCTGGAAACGAATATTTTACTCGAGATTGGCTATCCGCGTCACGCAATTGTTTACATTCCAACGGCGGATTTTGGGCAAAATCTATGAGAAACACAGGCCAAGACGGGCGACTTGAAACCATTTGCCCAGAGATGTTTTTTGATAGCCTAACAGGTGGGTGTATATTTAACCCGTAGAAAGTGTTTTTACGGTATTTAAAGTTATAGCCCATAGAAAAATATGGCGATGTTTTTAAGCAATAATTCTCTTGCCACACACTGTGAAATTTTGCGTGTCAGTTTGATCTCTTTTCGGGCTCAAAACTAACTTTGATTTATTTTATTTTTCGCTCAGTCATACTACGAAGACCTGAACTGAATATAAAATCCATTGAAATATTCTCAAGTAACTGTTCTGCGGAGCGCGAAGCAATCAAATATTCGGAAATTCAGCAAAACCGGAAGTAGATTTTGAGCCCAATCGGGTCGAAATCGTTTTTGGCGTATTTCTACCAAAGAAAGCTGTATTAGCAGAAACTAACTATGGTCCGTTTCTATTCTTACTACGACCTATCTATGGACAAAATACAAGCGAAATCAATTTTTCGACTTGTGCCATTGATAGGCGATTTAGGTCCATTTTTGTAGGCATTCACTCTTAACTTTAAGACTGAAAGAGTAGCCGAGACCGCCTTACGCGTATCGTTATTTTGACCAACTTCGTCTCGATTTCGCGGAACTTTGGGGATATTTTCCAATTCCGGGAACTGTAAACTACTTCCTGAGGACCTTGCTTTGCAGTGAAATGGGCACAGCATAACTTTTTGAACTCTCACTTTCGAGCTTCTAGGCCGAAATATACAGCCGCGTCACTTTAAGACTCAAAGAGTAGCCGAGACTGCTTTACGCGCATGGTGATTTTGACAAACTTCGGCTCGATTTCCCGCAACTTGGGTGATATTTTGATGTCCCGGAGACTGAAAACTATCTCCTGATGTGGCTTGGTTCGCGGTGAAATGGACACAGCAAAACTTTTTGAACTTTCACTTTCGAGCTTCTGGGCCGAAATATAGCCCGAGTTCACCTTAAGAATAAAAGAATAGCCGCGACCGCCTTACGCGCATCGTGATTTTGACCAACTTTGGCTCGGTTTCCCGGGAAATCAGGAATATTTTCCGGTACCGGGGACTCTAAAGTAACTCCTGATTGCCTTGGTTTGCATTGAAATGGAGAGAGCAAAACTTTTTCAACGCTCCCCTTCGGGCTTCTGAGCCGAAATATAGCCCCACTTCAGTTTTAGACTCAAAGAGTAGCCGACACCGTCTTACGCGCATCGTGATTTTGACCAGCTTCGGCTCGATTTCCCGAAACTTCGGGGATATATTCAAGTCCCAAGGACTCTAAACTAACCCCTGATAGCATTGGTCTGCTGTGAAATGGACACAGCCAATTTTTTTTTTGAACGCTTACTTTCTAAATTCTGGGCCCAAATATAGCCCCACTTCACTTTAAGACTGAAATAGTAGCCGAGACCGCCTTAGACGCATCGTGATTTTGACAAAATTCGGCTTGAGTTGCCAGAACTTGGGCGATATTTTCCAGTACCGAGGAGTCTAAACTAACTCCTGATGGCCTTGGTTTGCAGTGAAATGAACACAGGAAAACTTTTTGAACTTTCACTTTCTAGCTTCTCGGCCGAAATATAGCCCCAGTTCACTTTAAGAATGAAAGAGTAGCCGAGACCGCCTTACGCGCATCGTGATTTTGACAAAATTCGGCTCGATTTCCCCGAACTTGGGCGATATTTTCCAGTCCCGAGGAGTCTAAACTAACACCTGATGGCCTTGGTTTGCAGTGAAATGAAGACAGTAACACTTTTTGAAGGCATATTTTCGAGTTTCTGGGATGAAAAATAGCCCGACTTCACTTTAAGACTGAAAGAGTAGGCGAGACCGCCTTACGCGCATCGTGATTTTGGGCAACTTCCGCTGCATTTTCTAGAATTTTGGCGATATTTTCAAGTCCCGGGGACTCTAAACTAACTACTGATGGCCTTGGTTTGCAGTGAAATGGACGCAGCAAAACTTTTTGAACGCTCAGTTTCTAGCTTCTGGGCCGAAATACAGCCGTATTTCACTTTAAGACTGAAAAAGTAGCCGGGACCGCCTTACGAGCATCGTGATTTTGACCAAGTTCAGCTCGATTTCCCGGAATTTGGGGGATATTTTCCAGTCCGGGGGACTTTAAACTAACTCCTGTTGGCCTTGGTTTGCAGTTAAATGCACAGAGCGTAACTTTTTAAAGGGTCACTTACCAGCCTCTGGGCCGAAATAAGCCCCACTTTACTTGAAGACTGAAAGAGTAGCCGAGACCGTCTTACGCGCGTCGTGATTTTGACCAATTTCCGTTCGATTTCCCGGAACTTCGGGGATATATTCCAGTCCCGCGGACTCTAAACTAACTGCTGATGGCCTTGGTTTGCAGTGAAATCGACACAGCACATTTTTTTGAACGCTCACTTTCGAGCTTCTCGGCCAAAATATAGCCCAACTTCACTTTAAGACTGAAAGAGTAGCCGAGACCGCCTTACGCGCAACGCGATTTTGGGATACTTCGGCTCGATTTCCCGCAAATAGGGGGATATTTTCCAGTCCCGGGGACTCTAAACTAACTCCTGATGGCCTTGGTTTCCAGTGAAATGGACACAGGAACACTTTTTGAACGCGCACTTTCGAGCTTGCTGGCCGAAATATAGTCCTACTTCTCTTTTAAGACTGTAAGAGTAGGCAAGAGCGCCTTACGCGCATTGTGATTTTGGGAATCTTCGGGTCGATCTGGCGAAACTTGGGAGATATTTTCCAGTCCCAAAGTCTCTAAACTCACTCCTGATTGTCTAAGATGTGAGTGAAATAGAGACAAAAATTTTTGAACCCTTACCTTCGAGCTTCTGGAGTTAAATCTAAGCCCACTTTACCTTAAGACTGAAAGAGTAGCCGAGACCGCTTTAAACGCATCGTGATTTTGAGTAACTTCGGGTGGATTTCCCGTAACTTGGGGATATTTCCAGTCCCTTGGACGCTAAACTAAGTCGTGATGGCCTTATTTTGCAGTGAAATGGACACAGGGAAACTTTCTAAACACTCAGTTTCGAGCTTCTGGGCGGAAATATTGCCCCACTTCACTTTAAGACTGAAAGAGTAGCCGACACCGCCGTACGCGCGTCCTGATTTTGACCAACTTCGGTTAAATTTCCCGGAACTTGGGGGATATTTTCCAGTCCCGGGGACTCTAAACTGACCCCCGACGTCCTTGGTCTGCAGTAAAATGGACACAGCAAAACTTTTTCAACGCTCACTTTTGAGCTTCTGGGCCGAAATATAGCTCCACTTCACTTTAAGAGTGAAAGAGTAGCCGAGACCGCCTTACGCCCATCGTAATTTTGACCAATTTTGGCTCGATTTGCCGGAACTTGGGGGATATTTTCCAGTCCTGCGGACTCTAAAGTAACTCCTGATGGCCTTGCTCTGGAGTGAAATGGACACAGCACAACTTTTTGAACGCTAATTTTCCAGCTTCTGGGCGGAAATATTGCCCCAGTTCACTTTAAGAATGAAAGAGTAACCGTGACCGCCTTACGCCCATCGTGATTTTGACCAACTTTGGCTCGATTTCCCGGGAAATGGGGGATATTTTCCGGTACCGGGGACTCTAAACTAACTCCTGATTGCCTTGGTTTGCAGTGAAATGGACACAGCACAACTTTTTGAACGCTCACGTTCGAGCTTCTGGGCCGACGCTTAGCCCTACTTCACCTTAAGACTGAAAGACTAGCCGAGACCGCCTTACGCGCATCGTGATTTTGGGCTACTTCGGCTCGATTTCCCGCAACTTGGGAGATATTTTCCAGTCCCGGAAGCTCTAAACTAACTCCTGAATGCCTTGGTTTTTAGTGAAATGGACACAGGTAAAAGGGGCGCACGCTAGGTTTCTAGGTTGTAGGCCGAAATATAGCCCAACTTTATTTTAAGACTGAAAGTGTACACGAAACCGCCTTAAGCGCATCGAAATTTTTAGCCACTATGGCTCGATCTGCCAAAACTTGGGGGATATTTTCCAGTGCCGGGGACTCTACCCTAACTCTTGATGGCCTTAGTTTTCAGTCAAATGGTCACAGGTAACAGGAGCGCACGCTCGGTGTCGAGGTTCTAGGCCGAAATGTAGCCCCAGTTCATTTTAAGACTGAAAGAGTAAACGAAACTGCCGTAGGCTTATCGTAATTTTAAGAAAGTATGGCTCAATTTGCCGAAACTTGGAGGATAGCTTCCAGTCTCGAGGATTCTAAACTATCTCCTGATAGACTTAGTTCTTAGGGAAATGGACACAGGTAAAAGGAGAGCACGCTCGGTGTCGAGCTTGTAGAACCGAAATATAGCCCCACTTCATTCTCGGAGTAAACGAGTAGCCGAGACCGCCTTACGCGCATCGTGATTTTGAGCATCTTTGGCTCGATTTACCGGAATTCGGGGAATATTTTCCAGTCCCGAGGACTCTATGCTAACTCGTGATGAACTTAGGTTTCAGTAATATGTACACAGGCAAAAGGAACGCTCGCTCGGTGTTGAGCTTGTCGGTCGAAATATAGCCCCACTTCATTTTAAGACTGAAAGAGTAGCCGAGATCGCCTTACGCGCATCGTGATTTTGACCATTTTCGGATCGATTTCTCGGAACTTGGGGGATATTTTCCAGTCCCGCGGACTCTAAACTAACTCCTGATCGCCTTGCTTTGCATTGAAATGGACACAGCAAAACTTTTTGAACGCTCACTTTCGAGCTTGTGGGCCGAAATATAGCCACACTTTACTTTAAGACTGAAACAGTAGCCGACACCGCATTTCGCGCATCGTGATTTTGATCAACTTCGGCTCGCTTTCCCGGAACTTGGGGAATATTTTCCAGTCCCGGGGACCCTAAACTAACTTTTGATAGCTTTGGTTTGCAGTGAAATGCACACAGCAAAACTTTTTGAACGCTCACTTTCGAGCTTCTGGACAGAAATATAGCCGACTTTACTTTAAGACTGAAAGAGTAGCCGAAACCGCCTTACGTATATCGTAATTTTGACGAACTTCGAATGGATTTGCCGGAACTTGCGGGCTATTTTCCAGTCCCCTGGCCGCTAAACTAAGTCTTGAGACTCTTGTTATGAAGTGAAATGAACACAGCAAAACTTTTTGAACGTTCACTTTCGGGCTTCTGGCCGGAAATATAGCCCCACTTAACTTTAAGACTGAAAGAGTAGCCGAGACTACCTTACGCAAATCGTGATTTTGACCAATTTCGGCTCGATTTCCCGGAACTTGGGGGATATTTTCCAGTCCCGGGGACTCTAAACTAGCTCCTGATGGCTTTGGTTTTCAGTGACATAAACACAGGGAAACTTTTTGAACGCTCACTTTCAAGCTCCTGGGCAGGAATAAAGCCTCACTTCACTTTAAGACTGAAACAGTAAGCGAGACCGCCTAACGCGCACCGTGATTTTGACCAACTTCGGCTAAATTTCCGTGAACTTGGGTGATATTTTCCAGTCCCGAAGACTCTTAAGTAACATCTGATGGTCTTCGTTTGCATTGAAATGGATACAGCAAAACTTTTTGAAGCTCACTTTTGAGCTTCTGGGCCGAAATATAGCCCCACTTCACTTTAAGACTGAAAGACTAGCCAAGACCGTCTTGCGCGCATCGTGATTTGGAGCAACGTCTTCTCGATTTTCCGGAACTTGGGAAATATATTGCAGTCCCGGGGACTCTAAACTAACTCCTGATGGCCTTGGTTTGCAGTGAAATGGACACAGCAAATTTTTTGCAGCGCTCACTTTGGAGCTTCTGGGCCGAAATAAAGCACCACTTCAATTTAAGACTGAAAGAGTAGCCGAGGCCACCTTAGGCGCATCGTGATTTTGACCAACTTCGGCTTGAGTGTCCAGAACTTAAAAGATATTTCCCAGTCCCGGGGACTCTAAACTAACTCATGATGGCCTTGGTTTTGAGTGAAATTGAGAGAGGAAAACTTTCTAAACGCTCACTCTAGACCGAAATATAGCCCTACTTCACTTTAAGACTGAAAGAGTAGCCGAGACCGCCTTACTCGAATCGTTATTTTGACCAACTTCGTCTCGATTTCGCGGAACTTGGGGGATATTTTCCAGTTCCGGGCACTGTAGACTACTTGCTGAGGGCCTTGCTTTGCAGTGAAATGGGCACAGCATAACTTTTTGAACGCTCACCTTCGAGCTTGTGGGCCGAAATTTAGCCCCACTTCACATTAAGACTAAAAGAGTAGCCGAGATCGCCTTACGAGCATTGTGATTTTGACATAATTCGGGTGGATCTCCCGGAACTTGGGGAACATTTTCCAGTCCCTTGGAAGCTAACCTAAGTCCTGATGGCCTTGTTTTGCAGTGAAATAGACACAGCAAAACTTTTGGAACGCTCACTTTCGAGCTTGTGGGCCGAAATATAGCCACACTTTACTTTAAGACTGAAACAGTAGCCGAGACCGCATTTCGCGCATCGTGATTTTGATCAACTTCGGCTCGCTTTCCCGGAACTTGGGGAATATTTTCCAGTCCCGGGGACGCTAAACTAAGTTTTGATAGCTTTGGTTTGCAGTGAAATGCACACAGCAAAACTTTTTGAACGCTCACTTTCGAGCTTCTGGACAGAAATATAGCCCGACTTTACTTTAAGACTCAAAGAGTAGCCGAAACCGCCTTACGTATATCGTAATTTTGACGAACTTCGAATGGATTTCCCGGAACTTGGAGGATATTTTCCAGTCCCTTGGCCGCTAAAGTAAATCCTGATGGCCTTGCTCTGGAGTGAAATGGACACAGCACAACTTTTTGAACGCTCACTTTCCAGCTTCTGGGCGAAAATATTGCCCCAGTTCACCTTAAGAATGAAAGAGTAACCGGGACCGCCTTACGCGCATCGTGATTTCGACCAACTTTGGCCCGATTTCCCGGGAAATGGGGGACATTTTCCGGTACCGGGGACTGATGCCTTACGTGCATCGTGATTTTGAGCAACTTCGGCTCGATTTGCCGGAACTAAGGGGATATATTCCAGTTCTGAGGACTCTAAACTAACTCCTGATGGCCTTGGTTTTCAGTGAAATTGAGTGTCGAGCTTCACGCTCGGTGTCGAGCTTCTAGGCCGAAATGTAGCCCCAGTTCATTTTAAGACTGAAAGAGTAAACGAAACTGCCGTAGGCTTATCGTAATTTTAAGAAACTATGGCTCAATTTGCCGAAACTTGGAGGATAGCTTCCAGTCTCGAGGATTCTAAACTATCTCCTGATAGGCTTAGTTTTTAGGGAAATGGACACAGGTAAAAGGAGAGCACGCTCGGTGTCGAGCTTGTAGAACCGAAATATAGCCCCACTTCATTCTCGGAGTAAACGAGTAGCCGAGACCGCCTTACGCGCATCGTGATTTTGAGCATCTTTGGCTCGATTTACCGGAATTCGGGGAATATTTTCCAGTCCCGAGGACTCTATGCTAACTCGTGATGAACTTAGGTTTCAGTGATATGTACACAGGCAAAAGGAGCGCACGCTCGGTGTTGAGCTTGTCGGCCAAAATATAGCCCCCCTTAATTTTAAGACTGAAAGAGTAGCCGAGACCGCCAGAATATTTTCCAGTCTCAGGGACTCTAAACTAACTCTTGATGGCCTTGGTTTGCAGTGAAATGGAGACAGCAAAACTTTTTGAACGCTCACCTTCAAGCTTCTGGGCGAAATATAGCCCACTTTACTTCAATACTGAAAAAGTAGCCGAGACCGCCTTACGCGCATCGTGATTTTGACAAACTTCGGGTGGATTTCCCGGAACTTGGGGGATATTTTCCAGTCCCTTGGACACTAAACTAGGTGCCGATGGCCTTGTTTTGCAGTGAAATGGACACAGCAAAGCTTTTTGAACGCTCACTTTCGAGGTTGTGGGCCGAAATATAGCCATACTTCACTTTAAGAATGAAACAGTAGCCGAGACCACGTTTCGTGCATCGTGATTTTGATCAACTTCGGCTCGATTTCCCGGAACTTGCGGAATATTTTCCAGTACCGGGGACTCTAAACTAACTCGTGCTGGTCTTGGTTTACAGTGAAACGGAAACAGAAAAAGTTTTTGAACGCATACTTTCGAGCTTCTGGCCCGAAATAGAACCCCACTTCACTTGAAGACTGAAAGAGTAGCCGAGACCGCCTTACGTGCATCGTGATTTTGAGCAACTTCGGCTCGATTTGCCGGAACTAAGGGGATATATTCCAGTTCTGAGGACTCTAAACAAATTCCTGATGCCCTTGGTTTGCAGTAAAATGGACCCAGCAAAACTTTTTGAACGCTCAATTTCGAGCTTCTGGGCCAAAATATAGCTCCCCATTACTTTAACACTGAAAGAGTAGCCGAGACCGCCTTACGCGCATCGTGACTCTCAACTAACTCCTGCTTGTCTTGGTTTGCAGTGAAATGGACACAGCGAAAGTTTTTGAACGCTCACTCTCGAGCTTCTGGGCCGAAATAGAGCCCCATTTTACTTTAAGACTGAAGGGGTAGGCGAGACCGTCTTGAGCGAATCGTGATTTTGACCAATTTCGCGTTTATTTCCCGAAACTTGGGGGATATATTCCAGTCAAAGGGACTCTAAAGTAACTGCTGATGGCCTTGGTTTTCAGTGAAATGGACAGAGCACAACTTTGGAGCTTCTGGGCAGAAATATAGCCCCACTTTACTTTAAGACTGAAAGAGTAGATGAGACCGCCTTACGCGCATCGTAATTTTGACGAACTTCGAATGGATTTCCCGGAACTTGGGGGATATTTTGCAGTCCCTTGGACGCTAAACTAAGTCCTGATGGCCTTGCTTTGAAGTAAAATGGACACAACAAAAGTTTTTGAACGCTCACTTTCTAGCTTGTTGGCCGAAATATAGCCACACTTCACTTTAGGACTGACCCAGTAGCCGAGACCACGTTACGCGCATCATGAATTTGATCAACTTCGGCTCGATCTCCCGGGATTTGGGGGATATTCTCCAGTCCCGGGGACTCTAAACTAACTTCTGATGGCCTTGGTTTGCACTGAAAGTGACAGAGCAAAACTTTTTAAACACTCACTTTGGAGCTTCTGGGCCGAAATATTGCCCCACTTCACTTGAAGACTGAAAGAGTAGCCGAGACCACCTTACGCACATTGTGATTTTGACCAACTTCGGCTCCATTTCCCGGAACTTGGTGGATATTTTGCAGTCCCGAGGACTCTTAAGTAACCCCTGATGGCCTTGGTTTGCATTGAAATGGATACAGCAAAACTTTTTGAACGCTCACTTTTGAGCTTCTGGGCTGAAATATAGCCCCACTTCACTTTAAGACTGAAAGAGTAGCCGAGACCGTCTTACGCGGATCGTCATTTTGACCAACGTCTTCTCGATTTTCCGGAACTTGGGAAATACATTCCACTCCCGGGGACTCTAAACTACCTCCTAATAGCCTTGGTTTGCAGTGAAATAGAGACTAATTTTTTTTGAGCTTTGAGCTTGTGGGCCGAAATAGAGCCCCACTTCACTTTAAGACTGAAGGAGTAGCCGACACCGCCTTAAGCGCACCGCGATTTTGACCAACTTCGGTTCGATTTGCCGGAACTTGGGGGATATTTTCCAGTCCCGGGAACTTTAAACTAACTTCTGATTGTCTTGGTTTTCAGTGAAATGGACACAACGAAACTTTTTGAACGCTCACTCTCGAGCTTCTGGACCGAAATATAGCCCCACTTTACTTTAAGACTGAAAGAGTAGCCGAGACCGTCTTGCGCAAATCGTGATTTTGACCAAGTTCGGGTCGGTTTCCCGGAACTTGGGGGATATATTCCATTTCCGCGGGCTCTAAACTAACTCCTGATGGCCTTGGTTTTCAGTGAAATGGACAAAGGAAAGCTTTTTGAACACTCTCTTTGTAGCTTCTGGGCGGAAATAGAATCCCACTTCACTTTCAGACTGAAATAGTAACCGAGACCGCCTCACGCGCATCGTGAGTTAGACCAAGTTCAGCTTTATTCCACGCCACTTTTGGGATATTTTCCAGTCCGGGGGACTCTAAACTAACTCCGGATGGCCTTGGTTTGCACTGAAATGCGCACAGCATAACTTTTTGAACGCCCACTTTGGAGCTTGTGGGCCGAAATATAGCCACACTTCACTTTAAGACTGAAAGAGTAGCCGAGATCGCCTTACGCGCATCGTGATTTTGACCATTTTCGGATCGATTTCTCGGAACTTGGGGGATATTTTCCAGTCCCGAGAACTCTAAACTAACTCCTGATCGCCTTGCTTTGCATTGAAATGGACAGAGCAAAACTTTTTGAACGCTCACTTTCGAGCTTGTTGGCCGAAATATAGCCACACTTTACTTTAAGACTGAAACAGTAGCCGAGACCGCATTTCGCGCATCGTGATTTTGATCAACTTCGGCTCGCTTTCCCGGAACTTGGGGAATATTTTCCAGTCCCGGGGACGCTAAACTTACTTTTGATAGCTTTGGTTTGCAGTGAAATGGACACAGCAAAACTTTTTGAACGCTCACTTTCGAACTTTTGGACACAAATATAGCCCGACTTTACTTTAAGACTGAAAGAGTAGCCGAAACCGCCTTACGTATATCGTAATTTTGACGAACTTCGAATGGATTTCCCGGCACTTGGGGGATATTTTCCAGTGCCTTGGCCGCTAAACTAAGTCCTAATGGCCTTGTTTTGAAGTGAAATGGAGACAGCAAACTTTTTGAACGCTCACTTTCTAGCTTGTGAGCCGAAATAGAGCCCCACTTTACTTTAAGACTGAAGGAGTAGCCGACACCGCCTTAAGCGCACCGTGATTTTGACCAACTTCGGCTCGATTTGCCGGAACTTGGGGGATATTTTCCAGTCCCGGGGACCCTTAACTAACTCCTGATTGTCTTGGTTTTCAGTGAAATGGACACAGCGAAACTTTTTGAACGCTCACTCTCGAGCTTCTGGACCGAAATATAGCCCCACTTTACGTTAAGACTGAAAGAGTAGCCGAGACCGTCTTGCACAAATCGTGATTTTGACCAAGTTCGGGTCGATTTCCCGGAACGTGGTTGATATATTCCATTTCCGCGGGCTTTAAACTAACTCCTGCTGGCCTTTGTTTTCAGTGAAATGGACAAAGCAAAGCTTTTTGAACACTCTCTTTGTAGCTTCTGGGCGGAAATAGAATCCCACTTCACTTTCAGACTGAAATAGTAGCCGAGACCGCCTCACGCGCATCGTGAGTTACCCAAGTTCAGCTCGATTCCACGCAACTTTTGGGATATTTTCCAGTCCGGGGGACTCTAAACTAACTCCGGATGGCCTTGGTTTGCACTGAAATGCGCACAGCATAACTTTTTGAAGCTCACTTTTGAGCTTCTGGGCCGAAATATAACCCCACTTCACTTTAAGACTGAAAGACTAGCCAAGACCGTCTTGCGCGCATCGTGATTTTGAGCAACGTCTTCTCGATTTTCCGGAACTTGGGAAATATATTGCAGTCCCGGGGACTGTAAACTAACTCCTTATCGCCTTGGTTTGCAGTGAAATGGACGCAGGAAAACTTTTTGAACGCTCAGTTTCGAGCTTCTGGCCCGAAATACAACCGTATTTCACTTTAAGACTGAAATAGTAGCCGAGAGCGCCTTACGAGCATCGTGATTTTGACCAAGTTCAGCTCGATTTCCCGGAACTTGGGGGATATTTTAAGGTCCGGGGGACTTTAAACTAACTCCTGTTGGCCTTGGTTTGCAGTTAAATGCAGAAGGCGTAACTTTGTAAAGGATCACTTTCGAGCTTCTGGGCCGAAATATAGCCCCACTTTACTTTAAGACTGAAAGAGTAGCCGAGACCGTCTTACGCGCATCGTGATTTTGACCAACTTCCGTTCGATTTCCCGGAACTTCGGGGATATATTCCAGTCCCGGGGACTATAAACTAACTGCTGATGGCCTTGGTTTGCAGTGAAATGGACACAGCACATTTTTTTGAACGCTCACTTTCGAGTTTCTCGGCCGAAATATAGCCCTACTTCACTTTAACACTGAAATAGTAGCCGAGAGCACCTTACGCGCATCGTAATTTTGACCAACTTCGGCTCGATTTCCCGGAAGTTGGCGAATATTTTCAATTCCCGGGGAAGCTAAACTAACTTCCGATGGCCTTAGTTTGCAGTTAAATGGACACAGCAAAACTTTTTGAACGCTCACTTTCGAGCTTATGGGTCGAAATATAGCCCTACTTCTTTTTAAGACTGAAAGAGTAGGCGGGAGCGCGTTACGCGCATTGTGTTTTTGAGTATCTTCGGCTCGATCTGGCGAAACTTGGGAGATATTTTCCAGTCCCAAAGTCTCTAAACTCAGTCCTGATTGTCTAAGATATGAGTCAAATAGAGACAAAAATTTTTGAACCCTTACCTTCGAGCTTCTGGAGTTAAATCTAAGCCCACTTTACCTTAAGACTGAAAGAGTAGCCGAGACCCCCTTAAGCGCATCGTGATTTTGACTAACTTCGTGAGGATTTCCCGTAACTTGGGGGATATTTCCAGTCCCTTGGACGCTAAACTAAGTCGTGACGGCCTTCTTTTGCAGTGAAATGGACACAGCAAAACTTTTTAAACACTCAGTTTCGAGCTTCTGGGCCGAAATACTGCCCCTCTTCACTTTAAGACTGAAAGAGTAGCCGAGACTGCCGTACGCGCGTCGTGATTTTGACTAACTTCAGTTAAATTTCCCCGAACTTGGGGGATATTTTCCAGTCCTGGGGACTCCAAACTGACCCCCGACGTCCTTGGTTTGCAGTAAAATGGACACAGGAAAACTTTTTGAATGCTCACTTTTGACCTTGTGGGCCGAAATATAGCTCCACTTTACCTTAAGAGTGAAAGAGTAGTCGAGACCGCCTTACGCCCATCGTAATTTTGACCAACTTCGGCTCGATTTCCCGGAACTTGGGGGATATTTTCCAGTCCCGCGGACTCTAAAGTAACTCCTGATGGCCTTGCTCTGGAGTGAAATGGACACAGCACAACTTTTTGAACGCTCACTTTCCAGCTTCTGGGCGCAAATATTGCCCCAGTTCACTTTAAGAATGAAAGAGTAACAGGGACCGCCTTACGTGCATCGTGATTTTGACCAACTTTGGCTCGATTTCCCGGGAAATGGGGGATATTTTCCGGTACCGGGGACTCTAAACTAACTCCTGATTGCCTTGGTTTGCAGTGAAATGGACACAGCACAACTTTTTGAACGCTCACGTTCGAGCTTCTGGGCCGAAGCATAACCCTACTTCACCTTAAGACTAAAAGACTAGCGGGGACCACCTTACGCGCATCGTGATTTTGGGCTACTTCGGCTCGATTTCCCGGAACTTGGGAGATAATTCCCAGTCCCGCGCACTCTTAACTAATTCCTGATGTCCTTGGTTTTCATTGAAATGGACACAGCCAAACTCTTTGAACGTTCACTTTCGAGCTTCTGGGTCGAAATATAGCCCCACTTCACTTTAAGACTGAAAGAGTAGCCGGGACCGCCTTACGCGCATGGTAATTTTGTCGAACTTCGGCTTGATTTCCTGGGACTTGGGGGATATTTTCCAGTCCCGGAAGCTCTAAACTAACTCCTGAATGCATTGGTTTTTAGTGAAATGGACAAATGTAAAAGGGGCGCACGCTAGGTTTCGAGGTTGTAGGCCGAAATATAGCCCCACTTTATTTTAAGACTGAAAGTGTACACGAAACCGCCTTAAGCGCATCGAAATTTTTAGCCACTATGGCTCGATCTGCCAAAACTTGGGGGATATTTTCCAGTGCCGGGGACTCTACCCTAACTCTTGATGGCCTTAGTTTTCAGTCAAATGGTCACAGGTAACAGGAGCGCACGCTCGGTGTCGAGCTTCTAGGCCGAAATGTAGCCCCAGTTCATTTTAAGACTGAAAGAGTAAACGAAACTGCCGTACGCTTATCGTAATTTTAAGAAAGTATGCCTCAGTTTGCCGAAACTTGGAGGATAGCTTCCAGTCTCGAGGATTCTAAACTATCTCCTGATGGACTTAGTTCTTAGTGAAATGGACACAGGTAAAAGGAGAGCACGCTCGGTGTCGAGCTTGTAGAACCGAAATATAGCCCCACTTCATTTTCGGAGTAAACGAGTAGCCGAGACCGCCTTACGCGCATCGTGATTTTGAGCATCTTTGGCTCGATTTGCCGGAATTCGGGGAATATTTTCCAGTCCCGAGGACTCTATGGTAACTCCTGATGAACTTAGTTTTCAGTGATATCTACACACGCAAAAGGAGCGCACGTTCGGTGTTGAGCTTGTCGGTCGAAATATAGCCCCACTTTATTTTAAGACTGAAAGAGTAGCCGAGATCGCCTTACGCGCATCGTGATTTTGACCATTTTCGGATTGATTTCTCGGAACTTGGGGGATATTTTCCAGTCCCGGGGACTCTAAACTAACTCCTGATCGCCTTGCTTTGCATTGAAATGGACAGAAGAAAACTTTTTGAACGCTCACTTTCGAGCTTGTGGGCCGTAATATAGCCACACTTTACTTTAAGACTGAAACAGTAGCCGACACCGCATTTCGCGCATCGTGATTTTGATCAACTTCGGCTCGCTTTCCCGGAACTTGGGGAATATTTTCCAGTCCCGGGGACTCTAAACTAACCCCTGATGGCCTTGGTTTGCAGTGAAATGGACAGAGCAAAACTTTTTGAACGCTCAGCTTCGACCTTCCTGGCCGAAATAAAGCCCCACTTTACTTTAAGACTTAGAGAGTAACCGAGGCCACCTTACGCGCATTGTGATTTTGACATAATTCGGGTGGATCTCCCGGAACTTGGGGAACATTTTCCAGTCCCTTGGAAGCTAACCTAAGTCCTGATGGCCTTGTTTTGCAGTGAAATAGACACAGCAAAACTTTTGGAACGCTCACTTTCGAGCTTGTGGGCCGAAATATAGCCACACTTTACTTTAAGACTGAAACAGTAGCCGAGACCGCATTTCGCGAATCGTGATTTTGATCAACTTCGGCTCGCTTTCCCGGAACTTGAGGAATATTTTCCAGTCCCGGGGACCCTAAACGAACTTTTGATAACTTTGGTTTGCAGTGAAATGCACACAGCAAAACTTTTTGAACGCTCACTTTCGAGCTTCTGGACAGAAGTATAGCCCCACTACACTTTAAGACTGAAAGATTAGCAGAGACCGTTTTGGCAGCATCGTGATTTTGACCAACTGCAGCTCGATTTACCTGAACTTGGTGAATATTTTCCAGTCCCAGGGACGCTAAACTATCTCGTGATGTCCTTGTTTTTCAGTCAAAGAACACAGCAAAACTTTTTGAACGCTCACTTTCGGGCTTCTGGGCCGAAATATAGCCCCACTTCACTTTAAGACTGAAACAGTAGCTGATACCGCATTTCGCGCATCGTGATTTTGATCAACTCGGCTCAATTTCCCGGACCTTGAATATTTTTCAGACCCGGGGACTCTAAACTAACCCCTGATGGCCTTGGTTTGCAGTGAAATGGACACAGCAAAACTTTTTGAACGCTCACTTTTGGGCTTCTGGCCCGAAATATAGCCCCACTTAACTTCAAGACAGAAAGAGTAGCCGAGACCACTTTAGGGGCATCGTGATTTTGACCAACTCGGCTCAATTTCCCGGACCTTGGGGCATATTTTCTTGTCCCGGGGACGCTAAACTAACTCCTGATGGCCTTGGTTTGCAGTGAAATGAACACAGCAAAACTTTTTGAACGCTCAATTTCGGGCTTCTGGCCCGAAATATAGCCCCACTTCACTTTAAGACTGAAAGAGTAGCCGAGACTACCTTACGCAAATCGTGATTTTGACCAATT
Source organism: Orbicella faveolata (assembly GCF_042242905.1). Taxonomy (NCBI): domain Eukaryota; kingdom Metazoa; phylum Cnidaria; class Anthozoa; order Scleractinia; family Merulinidae; genus Orbicella; species Orbicella faveolata. Next base: position 894,092 of record NW_028301540.1, read on the forward strand.
TCGGCTCGATTGCCCGGAATTTGGGGGATATTTTCCAGTCCCGGGGACTCTAAACTAGCTCCTGATGGCTTTGGTTTGCAGTGAAATAAACACAGGGAAACTTTTTGAACGCTCACTTTCAAGCTCCTGGGCAGGAATAAAGCCTCACTTCACTTTAAGACTGAAACAGTAAGCGAGACCGCCTAACGCGCACCGTGATTTTGACCAACGTCGGCTAAATTTCCCTGAACTTGGGTGATATTTTCCAGTCCCGAAGACTCTTAAGTAACATCTGATGGTCTTCGTTTGCATTGAAATGGATACAGCAAAACTTTGTGAAGCTCACTTTTGAGCTTCTGGGCCGAAATATAGCCCCACTTCACTTTAAGACTGAACGACTAGCCAAGACCGTCTTGCGCGCATCGTGATTTGGAGGAACGTCTTCTCGATTTTCCGGAACTTGGAAAATATATTGCAGTCCCAGGGACTCTAAACTAACTCCTGATGGCCTTGGTTTGCAGTGAAATGGACACAGCAAATTTTTTGCAACGCTGTCTTTGGAGCTTCGGGGCCGAAATAGAGCCCCACTTCAATTTAAGACTGAAAGAGTAGCCGAGGCCACCTTAGGCGCATCGTGATTTTGACCGACTTCGGTTTGAGGTTCCAGAACTTAAAAGATATTTCCCAGTCCCGGGGACTCTAAGCTAACTCATGATGGCCTTGGTTTTGAGTGAAATTGAGAGAGGAAAACTCTTTAAACGCTCACTCTAAACCGAAATATAGCCCTACTTCTTTTTAAGACTGAAAGAGTAGCCGAAACCGCCTTACTCGAATCGTTATTTTGACCAACTTCGTCTCGATTTCGCGGAACTTGGGGGATATTTTCCAGTTCCGGGCACTGTAAACTACTTGCTGAGGGCCTTGCTTTGCAGTGAAATGGGCACAGCATAACTTTTTGAACGCTCACCTTCGAGCTTGTGGGCCGAAATATAGCCCCACTTCACTTTAAGACTAAAAGAGTAGCCGAGATCGCCTTACGAGGATCGTGATTTTGACCATTTTCGGATCGATTTCTCGGAACTTGGGGGATATTTTCCAGTGCCGGGCACTCTAAACTAACTCCTGATTGCCTTGCTTTGCATTGAAATGGACAGAGGAAAACTTTTTGAACGCTCACTTTCGAGCTTGTGGGCCGAAATATAGCCACACTTTACTTTAAACTGAAACAGTAGCCGAGACCGCATTTCGCGCATCGTGATTTTGATCAACTTCGGCTCGCTTTCCCGGAACTTGGGGAATATTTTCCAGTCCCGGGGACGCTAAACTAAGTTTTGATAGCTTTGGTTTGCAGTGAAATGCACACAGCAAAACTTTTTGAACGCTCACTTTCGAGCTTCTGGACAGAAATATAGCCCGACTTTACTTTAACACTGAAAGAGTAGCCGAAACCGCCTTACGTATATCGTAATTTTGACGAACTTCGAATGGATTTCCCGGAACTTGGGGGATATTTTCCAGTCCCTTGGACGCTAAACTAAGTCCTGAGACCCTTGTTTTGAAGTGAAATGGACACACCAAAACTTTTTGAACGCTCACTTTCTAGCTTGCGGGCCGAAATATAGGCACACTTGACTTTAAGACTGAAACAGTAGCCGAGACCACGTTACGGGCATCATGAATTTTGATCAACTTCGGCTCCAATTCCCGGGACTTGGGGGATATTTTCCAGTCCCGGGGACGCTAAACTAACCCCTGATGGCCTTGGTTTGCATTGAAATGGACACAGCACAATTTTTTGAACGCACACTTTCGAGATTCTGGGCCGAAATATAGCCCCACTTCACTTAAGACTGAAAGAGTAGCCGAGACCGCCTTGCTCGCATCGTGAGTTTGACAAACTTCGGGTCGATATTCCGGAACTTGGGGCATATTTTCCAGTCCCAGGATCTCTAAACTAACTCCTGATGACCTTGGTTTGCAGTGAAATGGACAGAGCAAAACTTTTTTGAACGCTCACCTTCGAGCTTCCTGGCCGAAATAAAGCTCCACTTTACTTTAAGACTTAAAGATTAACCGAGGCCACCTTACGCGCATTGTTATTTTGACAAACTTCGGGTGGATCTCCCGGAACTTGGGGGACATTTTCCAGTCCCTTGGACGCTTACCTAAGTCCTGATGGCCTTGTTTTGCAGTGAAATGGACACAGGAAAACTTTTTGAACGCTCACTTTCGAGCTTATGCGCCGAACTATAGCCACACTTTAATTTAAGACTGAAAAAGTAGCCGAGACCGCATTTCGCGCATCCTGATTTTGATCAACTTCGGCTCGCTTTCCCGGAACTTGGGTAATATTTTCCAGTCCCGGGGACCCTAAACGAACTTTTGATAGCTTTGGTTTGCAGTGAAATGCACACAGCAAAACTTTTTGAATGCTCACTTTCGAGCTTCTGGACAGAAATATAGCCCCACTTCACTTTAAGACTGAAAGGGTAGCGGAGACCGTTTTGGCAGCATCGTGATTTTGACCAACTTCAGCTCGATTTACCGGAACTTCGGGGATATATTCCAGTCCCGGGGACTCTAAACTAACTGCTGATGGCCTTGGTTTGCAGTGAAATGGACACAGCACATTTTTGTGAACGCTCACTTTCGAGCTTCTCGGCCGAAATATAGCCCCACTTCCCTTTAAGACTGAAAGAGTAGCCGAGACCGCCTTACGCGCATCGTAATTTTGACCAACTTCGGCTCGATTTCCCGAAAGTTGGCGAATATTTTCAATTCCCGGTGAAGCTAAACTAACTTCCGATGGCCTTAGTTTGCAGTTAAATGGACACAGCAAAACTTTTTGAACGCTCACTTTCGAGCTTATGGGTCGAAATATAGCCCCAGTTCACTTTAAGACTGAAAGAGTAGCCGAGACCGCCTTACGCGCATCGTGATTTTGGGATACTTCGGCTCGATTTCCCGCAAATAGGGGGATATTTTCCAGTCCCGGGGACTCTAAACTAACTCCTGATGGCCCTGGTTTCCAGTGAAATGGACACAGGAACAGTCTTTGAACGCGCACCTTACAGCTTGCTGGCCGAAATATAGCCCTACTTCTTTTTAAGACTGAAAGAGTAGGCGGGAGCGCCTTGCGCGCATTGTGTTTTTAAGGATCTTCGACTCGATCTGGCGAAAATTGGGAGATATTTTCCAGTCCCAAAGTCTCTAAACTCACTCCTGATTGTCTAAGATGTGAGTGAAATAGAGACAAAAATTTTTGAACCCTTACTTTCGAGCTTCTGGAGTTAAATCTAAGCCCACTTTACCTTAAGACTGAAAGAGTAGCCGAGACCCCATTAAGCGCATCGTGATTTTGACTAACTTCGGGTGGATTTCCCGTAACTTGGGGGATATTTCCAGTCCCTTGGACGCTAAACTAAGTCGTGATGGCCTTGTTTTGCAGTGAAATGGACACAGCAAAACTTTTGAAACACTCAGTTTCGAGCTTCTGGGCCGAAATACTGCCCCACTTCACTTTAGACTGAAAGAGTAGCCGAGACCGCCGTACGCGCGTCGTGATTTTGACCAACTTCGGTTAAATTTCCCCGAACTTGGGGGATATTTTCCAGTCCTGGGGACTCCAAACTGACCCCCGACGTCCTTGGTCTGCAGTAAAATGGACACAGCAAAACTTTTTGAACGTTCACTTTTGAGCTTGTGGGCCGAAATATAGCTCCACTTTACTTTAAGAGTGAAAGAGTAGTCGAGACCGCCTTACACCCATCGTAATTTTGACCAACTTCGGCTCGATTTGCCGGAACTTGGGGGATATTTTTCAGTCCCGCGGACTCTAAAGTAATTCCTTATGGCCCTGCTCTGGAGTGAAATGGACACAGCACAACTTTTTGAACGCTTACTTTCCAGCTTCTGGGCGGAAATATATCCCCAGTTCACCTTAAGAATGAAAGAGTAACCGGGACCGCCTTACGCGCATCGTGATTTTGACCAACTTTGGCCCGATTTCCCGGGATATGGGGGATATTTCCCGGTACCAGGGACTCTAAACTAACTCATGATTGCCTTGGTTTTCAGTGAAATTGAGAGAGGAAAACTTTTTGAACGCTCACTTTGGAGCTTCTGGACCGAAATATAGCCCTACTTCACTTTAAGACTGAAAGACTAGCCGAAACCGCCTTACGCGCATCGTGATTTTGGGCTACTTCGGCTCGATTTCCCGCAACTTGGGAGATAATTCCCAGTCCCGGGCACTCTTAACTAATTCCTGATGTCTTTGGTTTTCAGTGAAATGGACACAGCCAAACTTTTTGAACGTTCACTTTGGAGCTTCTGGGCCGAAATATAGCCCCACTTCACTTTAAGACTGAAAGAGTAGCCGGGACCGCCTTACGCGCATGGTAATTTTGTCGAACTTCGGCTTGATTTGGGGGATATTTTCCAGTCCCGGAAGCTCTAAACTAACTCCTGAATGCCTTGGTTTTTAGTGAAATGGACACAGGTAAAAGGAGCGCACGCTAGGTTTCCAGGTTGTAGACCGATATATAGCCCCACTTTATTTTAAGACTGAAAGTGTACACGAAACCGCCTTAAGCGCATCGAAATTTTTAGCCACTATGGCTCGATCTGCCAAAACTTGGGGGATATTTTCCAGTCCTGGGGACTCTACCTTAACTCTTGATGGCCTTAGTTTTCAGTCAAATGGTCACAGGTAACAGGAGCGCACGCTCGGTGTCGAGCTTCTAGGCCGAAATGTAGCCCCAGTTCATTTTAAGACTGAAAGAGTAAACGAAACTGCCGTAGGCTTATCGTAATTTTAAGACAGTATGGCTCAATTTGCCGAAACTTGGAGGATAGCTTCCAGTCTCGAGGATTCTAAACTATCTCCTGATAGACTTAGTTCTTAGGGAAATGGACACAGGTAAAAGGAGAGCACGCTCGGTGTAGAGCTTGTAGAACCGAAATATAGCCCCACTTCATTTTCGGAGTAAACGAGTAGCCGAGACCGCCTTACGCGAATCGTGATTTTGAGCATCTTTGGCTCGATTTACCGGAATTCGGGGAATATTTTCCAGTCCCGAGGACTCTATGGTAACTCCTGATGAACTTAGTTTTCAGTGATATCTACACAGGTAAAAGGAGCGCACGCTCGGTGTTGAGCTTGTCGGCCGAAATATAGCCCCACTTAATTTTAAGACTGAAAGAGTAGCCGAGACCGCTTTACGCGCATCGTGATTTTGGGCCACTTTTGCTCGATTTCCCGGAAGTTGGCGAATAATTTAAAGTCCCGGGGACGCTAAACTAACTCCCCATGAGCTTGGTTTGCAGTTTAATGAACACATCAAAACATTCTGAACGCTCACCTTCGAGCTTCAGGGCCGAAATATAGCCCTACTTAAATTTAAGACTGAAAGAATAGCCGAGAACCCGTTACGCGCATCGTAATTTTCATCAACTTCGGCGCCATTTCCTGGAACTTGGAGAATATTTTCCAGTCCCAGGGACTCTAAACTAACTCTTGATGGCCTTAGTTTGCAGTGAAATGGAGACAGCAAAACTTTTTGAACGCTCACCTTCAAGCTTCTGGGCCGAAATATAGCCCACTTTACTTTAATACTGAAAAAGTAGCCGAGACCGCCTTACGCGCATCGTGATTTTGACAAACTTCGGGTGGATTTCCCGGAACTTGGGGGATATTTTCCAGTCCCTTGGACGCTAAACTAGGTGCCGATGGCCTTGTTTTGCAGTGAAATGGACACAGCAAAGCTTTTTGAACGCTCACTTTCGAGCTTGTGGGCCGAAATATAGCCATACTTCACTTTAAGAATGAAACAGTAGCCGAGACCACGTTTCGCGCATCCTGATTTTGATCATCGTCGGCTCGATTTCCCGGAACTTGCGAAATATTTTCCAGTACCGGGGACTCTAAACTAACTCGTGCTGGTCTTGGTTTACAGTGAAAGGGAAACAGAAAAAGTTTTTGAACGCATACTTTCGAGCTTCTGGACCGAAATAGAACCCCACTTCACTTGAAGACTGAAAGAGTAGCCGAGACCGCCTTACGTGCATCGTGATTTTGAGCAACTTCGGCTCGATTTGCCGGAACTAAGGGGATATATTCCAGTTCTGAGGACTCTAAACTAATTCTTGATGGCGTTGGTTTGCAGTAAAATGGACCCAGGAAAACTTTTTGAACGCTCAATTTCCAGCTTCTTGGCCAAAATATAGCCGCCCATTACTTTAACACTGAAAGAGTAGCCGAGACCGCCTTACGCGCATCGTGACTCTCAACTAACTCCTGCTTGTCTTGGTTTGCAGTGAAATGGACGCAGCGAAAGTTTTTGAAGGCTCACTCTCGAGCTTCTGGGCCGAAATAGAGCCCCATTTTACTTTAAGACTGAAAGAGTAGGCGAGACCGTCTTGAGCGAATCGTGAGTTTGACCAATTTCGCGTTTATTTCCCGAAACTTGGGTGATATATTCCAGTCAAAGGGACTCTAAAGTAACTGCCGATGGCCTTGGTTTTCAGTGAAATGGACAGAGCACAACTTTGGAGCTTCTGGGCAGAAATATAGCCCCACTTTACTTTAAGACTGAAAGAGTAGATGAGACCGCCTTACGCGCATCGTAATTTTGACGAACTTCGAATGGATTTCCCGGAACTTGGGGGATATTTTGCAGTCCCTTGGACGCTAAACTAAGTCCTGATGGCCTTGTTTTGAAGTAAAATTGACACAACAAAACTTTTTGAATGCTCACTTTCTAGCTTGTTGGCCGAAATATAGCCACACTTCACTTTAGGACTGACACAGTAGCCGAGACCGCGTTACGTGCATCATGAATTTGATCAACTTCGGCTCTATCTCCCGGGACTTGGGGGATATTCTCCAGTCCCGGGGACTCTAAACTAACTTGTGATGGCCTTGGTTTGCACTGAAAGTGACAGAGCAAAACTTTTTAAACACTCACTTTGGAGCTTCTGGGCCGAAATATTGCCCCACTTCACTTGAAGACTGAAAGTGTAGCCGAGACCACCTTACGCACATCGTGATTTTGACCAACTTCGGCTCCATTTCCCGGAACTTGGGGGATATTTTGTAGTCCCGAGGACTCTTAAGTAACCCCTGATGGCCTTGGTTTGCATTGAAATGGATACAGCAAAACGTTTTGAACCCTCACTTCTGAGCTTCTGGGCCGAAATATAGCCCCACTTCACTTTAAGACTGAAAGAGTAGCTGAGACCGTCTTACGTGCATCGTGATTTTGAGCAACTTCGGATCGATTTGCCGGAACTAAGGGGATATATTCCAGTTCTGAGGACTCTAAACTAATTCTTGATGGCGTTGGTTTGCAGTAAAATGGACCCAGGAAAACTTTTTGAACGCTCAATTTCCAGCTTCTTGGCCAAAATATAGCCGCCCATTACTTTAACACTGAAAGAGTAGCCGAGACCGCCTTACGCGCATCGTGACTCTCAACTAACTCCTGCTTGTCTTGGTTTGCAGTGAAATGGACGCAGCGAAAGTTTTTGAAGGCTCACTCTCGAGCTTCTGGGCCGAAATAGAGCCCCATTTTACTTTAAGACTGAAAGAGTAGGCGAGACCGTCTTGAGCGAATCGTGATTTTGACCAATTTCGCGTTTATTTCCCGAAACTTGGGGGATATATTCCCGTCAAAAGGACTCTAAAGTAACTGCCGATGGCCTTGGTTTTCAGTGAAATGGACAGAGCACAACTTTGGAGCTTCTGGGCAGAAATATAGCCCCACTTTACTTTAAGACTGAAAGAGTAGATGAGACCGCCTTACGCGCATCGTAATTTTGACGAACTTCGAAGGGACTTCCCGCAACTTGGGGGATATTTTGCAGTCCCTTGGACGCTAAACTAAGTCCTGATGGCCTTGTTTTGAAGTAAAATTGACACAACAAAACTTTTTGAATGCTCACTTTCTAGCTTGTTGGCCGAAATATAGCCACACTTCACTTTAGGATTGACACAGTAGCCGAGACCACGTTACGCGCATCATGAATTTGATCAACTTCGGCTCGATTTCCCGGGACTTGGGGAATATTCTCCAGTCCCGGGGACTCTAAACTAACTCATGATTGCCTTGGTTTTCAGTGAAATTGAGAGAGGAAAACTTTTTGAACGCTCACTTTGGAGCTTCTGGACCGAAATATAGCCCTACTTCACTTTAAGACTGAAAGACTAGCCGAAACCGCCTTACGCGCATCGTGATTTTGGGCTACTTCGGCTCGATTTCCCGCAACTTGGGAGATAATTCCCAGTCCCGGGCACTCTTAACTAATTCCTGATGTCCTTGGTTTTCAGTGAAATGGACACAGCCAAACTTTTTGAACGTTCACTTTGGAGCTTCTGGGCCGAAATATAGCCCCACTTCACTTTAAGACTGAAAGAGTAGCCGGGACCGTCTTACGCGCATGGTAATTTTGTCGAACTTCGGCTTGATTTGGGGGATATTTTCCAGTCCCGGAAGCTCTAAACTAACTCCTGAATGCCTTGGTTTTTAGTGAAATGGACACAGGTAAAAGGAGCGCACGCTAGGTTTCCAGGTTGTAGACCGATATATAGCCCCACTTTATTTTAAGACTGAAAGTGTACACGAAACCGCCTTAAGCGCATCGCAATTTTTAGCCACTATGGCTCGATCTGCCAAAACTTGGGGGATATTTTCCAGTCCTGGGGACTCTACCTTAACTCTTGATGGCCTTAGTTTTCAGTCAAATGGTCACAGGTAACAGGAGCGCACGCTCGGTGTCGAGCTTCTAGGCCGAAATGTAGCCCCAGTTCATTTTAAGACTGAAAGAGTAAACGAAACTGCCGTACGCTTATCGTAATTTTAAGACAGTATGGCTCAATTTGCCGAAACTTGGAGGATAGCTTCCAGTCTCGATGATTCTAAACTATCTCCTGATAGACTTAGTTCTTAGGGAAATGGACACAGGTAAAAGGAGAGCACGCTCGGTGTAGAGCTTGTAGAACCGAAATATAGCCCCACTTCATTTTCGGAGTAAACGAGTAGCCGAGACCGCCTTACGCGCATCGTGATTTTGAGCATCTTTGGCTCGATTTACCGGAATTCGGGGAATATTTTCCAGTCCCGAGGACTCTATGGTAACTCCTGATGAACTTAGTTTTCAGTGATATCTACACAGGCAAAAGGAGCGCACGCTCGGTGTTGAGCTTGTCGGCCGAAATATAGCCCCACTTAATTTTAAGACTGAAAGAGTAGCCGAGACCGCTTTACGCGCATCGTGATTTTGGGCCACTTTTGCTCGATTTCCCGGAAGTTGGCGAATAATTTAAAGTCCCGGGGACGCTAAACTAACTCCCCATGAGCTTGGTTTGCAGTTTAATGAACACATCAAAACATTCTGAACGCTCACCTTCGAGCTTCAGGGCCGAAATATAGCCCTACTTAAATTTAAGACTGAAAGAATAGCCGAGAACCCGTTACGCGCATCGTAATTTTCATCAACTTCGGCGCCATTTCCTGGAACTTGGAGAATATTTTCCAGTCCCAGGGACTCTAAACTAACTCTTGATGGCCTTAGTTTGCAGTGAAATGGAGACAGCAAAACTTTTTGAACGCTCACCTTCAAGCTTCTGGGCCGAAATATAGCCCACTTTACTTTAATACTGAAAAAGTAGCCGAGACCGCCTTACGCGCATCGTGATTTTGACAAACTTCGGGTGGATTTCCCGGAACTTGGGGGATATTTTCCAGTCCCTTGGACGCTAAACTAGGTGCCGATGGCCTTGTTTTGCAGTGAAATGGACACAGCAAAGCTTTTTGAACGCTCACTTTCGAGCTTGTGGGCCGAAATATAGCCATACTTCACTTTAAGAATGAAACAGTAGCCGAGACCACGTTTCGCGCATCCTGATTTTGATCATCGTCGGCTCGATTTCCCGGAACTTGCGAAATATTTTCCAGTACCGGGGACTCTAAACTAACTCGTGCTGGTCTTGGTTTACAGTGAAAGGGAAACAGAAAAAGTTTTTGAACGCATACTTTCGAGCTTCTGGACCGAAATAGAACCCCACTTCACTTGAAGACTGAAAGAGTAGCCGAGACCGCCTTACGTGCATCGTGATTTTGAGCAACTTCGGCTCGATTTGCCGGAACTAAGGGGATATATTCCAGTTCTGAGGACTCTAAACTAATTCTTGATGGCGTTGGTTTGCAGTAAAATGGACCCAGGAAAACTTTTTGAACGCTCAATTTCCAGCTTCTTGGCCAAAATATAGCCGCCCATTACTTTAACACTGAAAGAGTAGCCGAGACCGCCTTACGCGCATCGTGACTCTCAACTAACTCCTGCTTGTCTTGGTTTGCAGTGAAATGGACGCAGCGAAAGTTTTTGAAGGCTCACTCTCGAGCTTCTGGGCCGAAATAGAGCCCCATTTTACTTTAAGACTGAAAGAGTAGGCGAGACCGTCTTGAGCGAATCGTGATTTTGACCAATTTCGCGTTTATTTCCCGAAACTTGGGGGATATATTCCCGTCAAAAGGACTCTAAAGTAACTGCCGATGGCCTTGGTTTTCAGTGAAATGGACAGAGCACAACTTTGGAGCTTCTGGGCAGAAATATAGCCCCACTTTACTTTAAGACTGAAAGAGTAGATGAGACCGCCTTACGCGCATCGTAATTTTGACGAACTTCGAAGGGACTTCCCGCAACTTGGGGGATATTTTGCAGTCCCTTGGACGCTAAACTAAGTCCTGATGGCCTTGTTTTGAAGTAAAATTGACACAACAAAACTTTTTGAATGCTCACTTTCTAGCTTGTTGGCCGAAATATAGCCACACTTCACTTAAGGACTGACACAGTAGCCGAGACCACGTTACGCGCATCATGAATTTGATCAACTTCGGCTCGATTTCCCGGGACTTGGGGAATATTCTCCAGTCCCGGGGACTCTAAACTAACTCATGATTGCCTTGGTTTTCAGTGAAATTGAGAGAGGAAAACTTTTTGAACGCTCACTTTGGAGCTTCTGGACCGAAATATAGCCCTACTTCACTTTAAGACTGAAAGACTAGCCGAAACCGCCTTACGCGCATCGTGATTTTGGGCTACTTCGGCTCGATTTCCCGCAACTTGGGAGATAATTCCCAGTCCCGGGCACTCTTAACTAATTCCTGATGTCCTTGGTTTTCAGTGAAATGGACACAGCCAAACTTTTTGAACGTTCACTTTGGAGCTTCTGGGCCGAAATATAGCCCCACTTCACTTTAAGACTGAAAGAGTAGCCGGGACCGTCTTACGCGCATGGTAATTTTGTCGAACTTCGGCTTGATTTGGGGGATATTTTCCAGTCCCGGAAGCTCTAAACTAACTCCTGAATGCCTTGGTTTTTAGTGAAATGGACACAGGTAAAAGGAGCGCACGCTAGGTTTCCAGGTTGTAGACCGATATATAGCCCCACTTTATTTTAAGACTGAAAGTGTACACGAAACCGCCTTAAGCGCATCGCAATTTTTAGCCACTATGGCTCGATCTGCCAAAACTTGGGGGATATTTTCCAGTCCTGGGGACTCTACCTTAACTCTTGATGGCCTTAGTTTTCAGTCAAATGGTCACAGGTAACAGGAGCGCACGCTCGGTGTCGAGCTTCTAGGCCGAAATGTAGCCCCAGTTCATTTTAAGACTGAAAGAGTAAACGAAACTGCCGTACGCTTATCGTAATTTTAAGACAGTATGGCTCAATTTGCCGAAACTTGGAGGATAGCTTCCAGTCTCGAGGATTCTAAACTATCTCCTGATAGACTTAGTTCTTAGGGAAATGGACACAGGTAAAAGGAGAGCACGCTCGGTGTAGAGCTTGTAGAACCGAAATATAGCCCCACTTCATTTTCGGAGTAAACGAGTAGCCGAGACCGCCTTACGCGCATCGTGATTTTGAGCATCTTTGGCTCGATTTACCGGAATTCGGGGAATATTTTCCAGTCCCGAGGACTCTATGGTAACTCCTGATGAACTTAGTTTTCAGTGATATCTACACAGGCAAAAGGAGCGCACGCTCGGTGTTGAGCTTGTCGGCCGAAATATAGCCCCACTTAATTTTAAGACTGAAAGAGTAGCCGAGACCGCTTTACGCGCATCGTGATTTTGGGCCACTTTTGCTCGATTTCCCGGAAGTTGGCGAATAATTTAAAGTCCCGGGGACGCTAAACTAACTCCCCATGAGCTTGGTTTGCAGTTTAATGAACACATCAAAACATTCTGAACGCTCACCTTCGAGCTTCAGGGCCGAAATATAGCCCTACTTAAATTTAAGACTGAAAGAATAGCCGAGAACCCGTTACGCGCATCGTAATTTTCATCAACTTCGGCGCCATTTCCTGGAACTTGGAGAATATTTTCCAGTCCCAGGGACTCTAAACTAACTCTTGATGGCCTTAGTTTGCAGTGAAATGGAGACAGCAAAACTTTTTGAACGCTCACCTTCAAGCTTCTGGGCCGAAATATAGCCCACTTTACTTTAATACTGAAAAAGTAGCCGAGACCGCCTTACGCGCATCGTGATTTTGACAAACTTCGGGTGGATTTCCCGGAACTTGGGGGATATTTTCCAGTCCCTTGGACGCTAAACTAGGTGCCGATGGCCTTGTTTTGCAGTGAAATGGACACAGCAAAGCTTTTTGAACGCTCACTTTCGAGCTTGTGGGCCGAAATATAGCCATACTTCACTTTAAGAATGAAACAGTAGCCGAGACCACGTTTCGCGCATCCTGATTTTGATCATCGTCGGCTCGATTTCCCGGAACTTGCGAAATATTTTCCAGTACCGGGGACTCTAAACTAACTCGTGCTGGTCTTGGTTTACAGTGAAAGGGAAACAGAAAAAGTTTTTGAACGCATACTTTCGAGCTTCTGGACCGAAATAGAACCCCACTTCACTTGAAGACTGAAAGAGTAGCCGAGACCGCCTTACGTGCATCGTGATTTTGAGCAACTTCGGCTCGATTTGCCGGAACTAAGGGGATATATTCCAGTTCTGAGGACTCTAAACTAATTCTTGATGGCGTTGGTTTGCAGTAAAATGGACCCAGGAAAACTTTTTGAACGCTCAATTTCCAGCTTCTTGGCCAAAATATAGCCGCCCATTACTTTAACACTGAAAGAGTAGCCGAGACCGCCTTACGCGCATCGTGACTCTCAACTAACTCCTGCTTGTCTTGGTTTGCAGTGAAATGGACGCAGCGAATGTTTTTGAAGGCTCACTCTCGAGCTTCTGGGCCGAAATAGAGCCCCATTTTACTTTAAGACTGAAAGAGTAGGCGAGACCGTCTTGAGCGAATCGTGATTTTGACCAATTTCGCGTTTATTTCCCGAAACTTGGGGGATATATTCCAGTCAAAAGGACTCTAAAGTAACTGCCGATGGCCTTGGTTTTCAGTGAAATGGACAGAGCACAACTTTGGAGCTTCTGGGCAGAAATATAGCCCCACTTTACTTTAAGACTGAAAGAGTAGATGAGACCGCCTTACGCGCATCGTAATTTTGACGAACTTCGAAGGGACTTCCCGCAACTTGGGGGATATTTTGCAGTCCCTTGGACGCTAAACTAAGTCCTGATGGCCTTGTTTTGAAGTAAAATTGACACAACAAAACTTTTTGAACGCTCACTTTCTAGCTTGTTGGCCGAAATATAGCCACATTTCACTTTAGGACTGACACAGTAGCCGAGACCACGTTACGCGCATCATGAATTTGATCAACTTCGGCTCGATTTCCCGGGACTTGGGGGATATTCTCCAGTCCCGGGGACTCTAAACTAACTTGTGATGGCCTTGGTTTGCACTGAAAGTGACAGAGCAAAACTTTTTAAACACTCACTTTGGAGCTTCTGGGCCGAAATATTGCCCCACTTCACTTGAAGACTGAAAGAGTAGCCGAGACCACCTTACGCACATCGTGATTTTGACCAACTTCGGCTCGATTTACCGGAACTTGGGGGATATTTTGCAGTCCCGAGGACTCTAAAGTAACCCCTGATGGCCTTGGTTTGCAATAAAATGGATACAGCAAAACGCTTTGAACCCTCACTTTTGAGCTTCTGGGCCGAAATATAGCTCCACTTCACTTTAAGACTGAAAGAGTAGCCGAGACCGCCTTACGCGCATCGTGATTTTGACCAACGTCTTCTCGATTTTCCGGAACTTGGGAAATACATTCCACTCCCGGGGACTCTAAACTAACTCCTGATAGCCTTGGTTTGCAGTGAAATAGACACAGTAATTTTTTTTGAGCTTTGAGCTTGTGGGCCGAAATAGAGCCCCACTTCACTTTAAGACTGAAGGAGTAGCCGACACCGCCTTAACCGCACCGTGATTTTGACCAACTTTGGCTCGATTTGCCGGAACTTGGGGGATGTTTTCCAGTCCCGGGGACTCTAACCTAACTCCTGATTGTCTTGGTTTGCAGTGAAATGGACACAGCGAAACTTTTTGAACGCTCACTCTCGAGCTTCTGGACCGAAATATAGCCCCACTTTACCTTAAGACTGAAAGAGTAGCCGAGACCGTCTTGCGCAAATCGTGATTTTGATCAACTTCGGGTCGGTTTGCCGGAACTTGGGGGGTATATTCCATTTCCGCGGGCTCTAAACTAACTCCTGATGGCCTTGGTTTTCAGTGAAATGGACAAAGGAAAGCTTTTTGAACACTCTCTTTGTAGCTTCTGGGCCGAAATGGAATCCCACTTCACTTTCAGACTGAAATAGTAGCCGAGACCGCCTCACGCGCATCGTGAGTTAGACCAAGTTCAGCTCGATTTCACGCAACTTTTGGGATATTTTCCAGTTCGGGGGACTCTAAACTAACTCCTGATTGTCTTGGTTTTCAGTAAAATCGACACAGCGCAACGTTTCGAACGCTCACTCTCGAGCTTCTGGACCGCAATATAGCCCCACTCCACTTTAAGACTGAAAGAGTAGCCGAGCTCGCCTTACGCGCATCGTGATTTTGACCATTTTCGGATCGATTTCTCGGACCTTGGGGGATATTTTCCAGTCCCGGGGAGTCAAAACTAACTCCTGATCGCCTTGCTTTGCATTGAAATGGACAGAGGAAAACTTTTTGAACCCTCACTTTCGAGCTTGTGGGCCGAAATATAGCCACACTTTACTTTAAGACTGAAACAGTAGCCGAGACCGCATTTCGCGCATCGTGATTTTGATCAACTTCGGCTCGCTTTCCCGGAACTTGGGGAATATTTTCCAGTCCCGGGGACCCTAAACTAACTTTTGATAGCTTTGGTTTGCAGTGAAATGCACACAGCAAAACTTTTTGAACGCTCACTTTCGAGCTTCTGGACAGAAATATAGCCCGACTTTATTTTAAGACTGAAAGAGTAGCCGACACCGCCTTACGTATATCGTAATTTTGACGAACTTCGAATGGATTTCCCGGAACTTGGGGGTATTTTCCAGTCGCATGGACGCTAAACTAAGTCCTGATGGCCTTGTTTTGAAGTGAAATGGACACAGCAAAAGTTTTTGAACGCTCGCTTTCTAGCTTTTGGGCCCAAATATAGGCAAACTTGACATTAAGACTGAAACAGTAGCCGAGACCACGTTACGCGCATCATGAATTTGATCAACTTCGGCTCCAATTCGCGGGACTTGGGGGATATTTTCCAGTCCCGGGGACTCTAAACTAACTCCTGATGGCCTTGCTTTGCGTTGAAATGGACACAGCACAATTTTTTGAACGCACACTTTCGAGATTCTGGGCCGAAATATAGGCCTCACATCACTTAAGACTGAAAGAGTAGCCGAGACCGCCTTGCTCGCATCGTGAGTTTGACAAACTTCGGGTCGATATTCCGGAATTTGGGGCATATTTTCCAGTCCCAGAATCTCTAAACTAACTCATGATGGCCTTGGTTTGCAGTGAAATGGACAGAGCAAAACTTTTTGAACGCTCACCTTCGAGCTTCCT
This sequence comes from Orbicella faveolata, assembly GCF_042242905.1. Classification (NCBI taxonomy): domain Eukaryota; kingdom Metazoa; phylum Cnidaria; class Anthozoa; order Scleractinia; family Merulinidae; genus Orbicella; species Orbicella faveolata. The sequence continues at coordinate 910,042 of NW_028301540.1, forward strand.
GGCCGAAATAAAGCCCCACTTTACTTTAAGACTTAAAGAGTAACCGAGACCACCTTACGCGCATTGTAATTTTGACAAACTTCGGGTGGATCTCCCGGAACTTGGGGAACATTTTCCAGTCCCTTGGACGCTAAACTAAGTCCTGATGGCCTTGCTTTGCAGTGAAATGGACACAGCAAAACTTTTTGAACCCTCACTTTCGAGCTTGTGGGCCGAAATATAGCCACACTTTACTTTAAGACTGAAACAGTAGAAGAGACCGCATTTCGCGCATCGTGATTTTGACCAACTTCGGCTCGCTTTACCGGAACTTGGGGAATATTTTCCAGTTCCGGGGACTCTAAACTAACTTTTGATCGCTTTGGTTTGCAGTGAAATGCACACAGCAAAACTTTTTGAACGCTCACTTTCGAGCTTCTGGACAGAAATATAGCCCCACTTCACTTTAAGACTGAAAGGGTAGCCGAGACCGCTTTGGGAGCATCGTGATTTTGACCAACTTCAGCTCGATTTACCGGAAATTGGGGAATATTTTCCAGTCCCAGGGACGCTAAACTAACTCGTGATGGCCTTGTTTTTCAGTCAAAGAACACAGCAAAACTTTTTGAACGCTCACTTTCGGGGGTCTGGCCCGAAATATAGCCCCACTTCACTTTAAGACTGAAACAGTAGTCGATACCGCATATCGCCCATGGTGATTTTGATCAACTTCGGCTCGATTCCCCGGAACTTGGGCAATATTTTTCAGTCCCGGGGACTCTAAAGTAACCCCTGATGGCCTTGGTTTGCAGTGAAATGGACACAGCAAAACTTTTTGAACGCTCACTTTCGGGCTTCTGGCCCGAAATATAGCCCCACTTCACTTTAAGACTGAAAGAGTAGCCGAGACTGCCTTACGCAAATCGTGATTTTGACCAACTTCGGCTCGATTTCCCGGAAGTTGGGGGATATTTTCCAGTGCCGGGGACTCTAAACTAGCTCTTGAAGGCTTTGGTTTGCAGTGAAATAAACACAGGGAAACTTTTTGAACGCTCACTTTCAAGCTCCTGGGCAGGAATAAAGTCTCACTTCACTTTAAGACTGAAACAGTAAGCGAGACCGCCTAACGCGCACCGAAATTTTGACCAACTGCGGCTAAATTTGCCTGAACATGGGGGATATTTTCCAGTCCCGAAGACTCTTAAGTAACCCCTGATGGCCTTTGTTTGCATTGAAATGGATACAGCAAAACTTTTTGAAGCTCACTTTTGAGCTTCTGGGCCGAAATATAGCCCCACTTCACTTTAAGACTGAAAGACTAGCCAAGACCGTCTTGCGCGCATCGTGATTTTGACCAACGTCTTCTCCATTTTCCGGAACTTGGGAAATATATGGCTGTCCCGGGGACTCTAAACTAACTCCTGATGGCCTTGGTTTGCAGTGAAATGGACACAGCAAATTTTTGCAGCGCTCACTTTGGAGCTTCTGGACCGAGATAGAGCCCCACTTCACTTTAAGACTGAAAGAGTAGCCCAGGCCGCGTTAGGTGCATCGTGATTTTGACCAACTTCGGCTTGAGTTGTCAGAACTTAAAAGATATTTTACAGTCCCAGGGACTCTAAACTAACTCATGATGGCCTTGGTTTTCAGTGAAATTCAGAGAGGAAAACTTTTTGAACGCTCACTTTCGAGCTTCTAGACCGAAATATAGCCCTACTTCACTTTAAGACTGAAAGAGTAGCCGAGACCGCCTTACGCGAATCGTTATTTTGACCAACTTCGTCTCGATTTCGCGGAACTTGGGGGATATTTTCCAGTTCCGGGCACTGCAAACTACTTCGTGAGGGCCTTGCTTTGCAGTGAAATGGGCACAGCATAACTTTTTGAACGCTCACTTTCGACCTTCTGGGCCGAAATATACAGCCACGTCACTTTAAGACTCAAAGAGTAGCCGAGACTGCTTTACGCGCATCGTGATTTTGACAAACTTCGGCTTGATTTCCCGGAACCTCGGGGATATTTTGATGTCCCGGAGACTGTAAACTATATCCTTATGTAACTTGGTTCGCGGTGAAATGGACACAGCAGAACTTTTTGAACTTTCACTTTCGAGCTTCTCGGCCGAAATATAGCCCGAGTTCACTTTAAAGAATGAAAGAATAGCCGACACCGCCTTACGCGCATCGTGATTTTGACCAACTTTGGCTCGATTTCCCGGAAAATGGGGAATATTTTCCGGTACCGGGGACTCTAAAGTAACTGCTGATTGCCTTGGTTTGCATTGAAATGGAGAGAGCAAAACTTTTTCAACGCTCCCCTTCGGGCTTCTGAGCCGAAATATAGCCCCAATTCAGTTTAAGACTGAAAGAGTAGCCGAGACCGTCTTACGCGCATCGTGATTTTGACCAACTTCGGCTCGATTTCCCGCAACTTCGGTTATATATTCAAGTCCCAAGGACTCTAAACTAACCCTGATGGCCTTGGTCTGCAGTGAAATGGACACAGCAAACTTTTTTGAACGCTTACTTTCGAAATTCCGGGGCGAAATATAGCCCCGCTTCACTTTAAGACTGAAATAGTAGCCGAGACCGCCTTAGACGCATCGTGATTTTGACCAACTTTGGCTTGAGTTGCCAGAACTTACGGGACATTTTCCAGTCCCGTGGACTCTAAACTAACTCATGATGGCCTTTGTTTTCAGTTGAATTGAGAGAGCAAAACTTTTTGAACGCTCACTTTCGAGCTTCTGGGCCGAAATATACAGCCACGTCACTTTAAGACTAAAAGAGTAGCCGAGATTGCTTTACCCGCATCGTAATTTTGACAAACTTCGGCTCGATTTCCCGGGACTTGGGGGATATTTTAATGTCAAAGACACTGTAAACAATCTGCTGATGTGGCTTCGTTTGCGGTGAAATGGACACAGCAAAACTTTTTGAACTTTCACTTTCTAGCTTCTCGGCCGAAATATAGCCCCAGTTCACTTTAAGAATGAAAGAGTAGCCCAGACCGCCTTACGCGCATCGTGATTTTGACAAAATTCGGCTCGATCTCCCCGAACTTGGGCGATATTTTCCAGTCTCGAGGAGTCTAAACTAACTCCTGATCGCCTTGGTTTGCAGTGAAATGAACACAGCAAAACTTTTTGAACTTTCACTTTCTAGCTTCTCCGCCGAAATATAGCCCCAGTTCACTTTAAGAATGAAAGAGTAGCCGAGACCGCCTTACGCGCATCGTGATTTTGACAAAACTCGGCTCGATTTCCCCGAACTTGGGCGATATTTTCCAGTGCCGAGGAGTCTCAACTAACTCCTGATGGCCTTGGTTTGCAGTGAAATGAACACAGTAACACTTTTTGAAGGCTTATTTTCGAGCTTCTGGGATGAAATATAGCCCCACTTCACTTTAAGACTGAAAGAGTAGGCGAGACCGCCTTACGCGCATCGTGATTTCGAGCAACTTCCGCTCGATTTTCTAGAATTTTGGCGATATTTTCAAGTCCCGGGGACTCTAAACGAACTCCTGATGGCCTTGGTTTGCAGTGAAATGGACGCAGGAAAACTTTTTGAACGCTCAGTTTCGAGCTTCTGGGCCGAAATAGAACCGTATTTCACGTTAAGACTGCAATAGTAGCCGAGACCGCCTTACGAGCATCGTGATTTTGACCAAGTTCAGCTCGATTTCCCGGAGCTTGGGGGATATTTTGCAGTCCGGGGGACTTTAAACTAACTCCTGATGGCCTTGGTTTGCAGTTAAATGCACAAAAAGTAACTTTCTAACGGGTCACTTTCGATCTTCTGGGCCGAAATATAGCCCCACTTTACTTTAAGACTGAAAGAGTAGCCGAGACCGTCTTACGCGCATCGTGATTTTGACCAACTTCCGTTCGATTTCCCGGAACTTCGGGGATATATTCCAGTCCCGGGGACTCTAAACTAACTGCTGATGGCCTTGGTTTGCAGTGAAATGGACACACCACATTTTTTGAACGCTTCTCGGCCGAAATATAGCCGTACTTCTTTTTAAGACTGAAAGAGTAGGCGGGAGCGCCTTACGCGTATTGTGATTTTGAGGATCTTTGGCTCGATCTGGCGAAACTTGGGAGATATTTTCCAGTCCCAAAGTCTCTAAACTCACTCCTGATTGTCTAAGATGTGAGTGAAATAGAGACAAAAATTTTTGAACCCTTATTTTCGAGCTTCTGGAGTTAAATCTAAGCCCACTTTACCTTAAGACTGAAAGAGTAGCCGAGACCCCCTTAAGCGCATCGTGATTTTGACTAACTTCGGGTGGATTTCCCGTAACTTGGGGCATATTTCCAGTCCCTTGGACGCTAAACTAAGTCGTGATGGCCTTGTTTTGCAGTCAAATGGACACAGCAAAACTTTTTAAACACTCAGTTTCGAGCTTCTCGGCCGAAATATTGCCCCACTTCACTTTAAGACTGAAAGAGTAGCCGAGAGCGCCGTACGCGCGTCGTGAGTTTGACCAACTTCGGTTAAATTTCCCGGAACTTGGGGGGTATTTTCCAGTCCCGCGGACTCTAAACTGACCCCCGACGTCCTTGGTCTGCAGTAAAATGTGCACAGGAAAACTTTTTGAACGCTCACTTTTAAGCTTCTGGGCCGAAATATAGCTCCACTTCACTTTAAGAGTGAAAGAGTTGCCGAGACCGCCTTACGCCCATCGTAATTTTGACCAACTTCGGCTCGATTTCCGGGAACTTGGGGGATATTTTCCAGTCCCGCGGACTCTAAAGTAAGTCCTGATGGCCTTGCTGTGGAGTGAAATGGACACAGCACAACTTTTTGAACGCTCACTTTCGAGCCTCTGGGTGGAAATATTGCCCCAGTTCACTTAAGAATAAAAGAGTAACCGGGACCGCCTTACGCGCATCGTGCTTTTGACCAACTTTGGCTCGATTTCCCGGGAAATGGGGGATATTTTCCGGTACCGGAGACTCTAAACTAACTCCTGATTGTCTTGGTTTGCAGTAAAATGGACACAGCACAACTTTTTGAACGCTCACGTCTGGGCCGAAGCATAGCCCTACTTCACTTTAAGACTGAAAGACTAGCCGAGACCGCCTTACGCGCATCGTGATTTTGGGCTACTTCGGCTCGATTTCCCGGAACTTGGGAGATAATTCCCAGTCTCGGGCACTCTAAACTAATTCCTGATGGCCTTTGTTTTCAGTGAAATGGACACAGCCAAACTCTTTGAACGTTCACTTTCGAGCTTCTGGGCCGAAATATAGCCCCACTTCACTTTAAGACTGAAAGAGTAGCCGGGACCGCCTTACGCGCATGGTAATTTTGTCGAACTTCGGCTTGATTTCCTGGGACTTGGGGGATATTTTCCAATCCCGGAAGCTCTAAACTAACTCCTGAATGCCTTGGTTTTTAGTGAAATGGACACAGGTAAAAGGGGCGCACGCTAGGTTTCCAGGTTGTAGGCCGAAATATAGCCCTACTTTATTTTAAGACTGATAGTGTACACGAAACCGCCTTAAGCGCATCGAAATTTTTAGCCACTATGGCTCGATCTGCCAAAACTTGGGGGATACTTTCCAGTCCCGAGGACTCTACCCTAACTCTTGATGGCCTTAGTTTTCAGTCAAATGGTCACAGGTAACAGGAGCGCACGCTCGGTGTTGAGCTTCTAGGCCGAAATCTAGCCCCAGTTCATTTTAAGACTGAAAGAGTAAACGAAACTGCCGTAGGCTTATCGTAATTTTAAGAAAGTATGGCTCAATTTGCCGAAACTTGGAGGATAGCTTCCAGTCTGGAGGACTCTAAACTATTTCCTGATGGACTTAGTTCCTAGTGAAATGGACACAGGTAAAAGGAGAGCACGCTCGGTGTCGAGCTTGTAGAACCGAAATATAGCCCCACTTCATTTTCGGAGTAAACGAGTAGCCGAGACCGCCTTACGCGCATCGTGATTTTGAGCATCTTTGGATCGATTTGCCGGAATTCGGGGAATATTTTCCAGTCCCGAGGACTCTATTCTAACTCCTGATGAACTTAGTTTTCAGTATTATGTACACAGACAAAAGGAGCGCACGCTCGGTGTTGAGCTTGTCGGCCGAAATATAGCCCCACTTCATTTTAAGACTGAAAGAGTAGCCGAGAGCGCCTTACGCGCATCGTGATTTTGAGCAACTTTGGCTCGATCTGCCAGAATTTGGGAAATATTTTCCAGTCCCAAGGACTCTAAACTAACACCTGATGGCCTAAGATGTCAGTGAAATGGACACAGGTAAAATTAGCGCACGCCCGGTCTCGAGCTTCTAGGTCGAAATATAGCCCCCCTTAATTTTAAGACTGAAAGAGTAGCCGAGACCACCTTACGCGCATCGTGATTTTGGGCCTTTTTTGCTCGATTTCCCGTAAGTTGGCGAATAATTTAAAGTCCCGGGCACACTAAACTAACTCCATATCACCTTGGTTTGCAGTTTAATGAACACAGCAAAACATTCTGAATGCTCACCTTCTAGCTTCAGGGCCGAAATATAGCCCTACTTAAATTTAAGACTGAAAGAATAGCCGAGAGCCCGTTACGCGCATCGTAATTTTCATCAACTTCGGCACCATTTCCTGGAACTTGGAGAAAATTTTCTAGTCCCGGGTACTCTATACTAACTCCTGATGGCCTTGGTTTGCAGTGAAATGGACACAGCAAAACTTTTTGAACGCTCGTTTTCGAGCTTGTGGGCCTAAATATAGCCACACTTCACTTTAAGACTGAAACAGTAGCCGAGACCGCGTTACGCGCATCGTGATTTTGATCAACTTCTGCTCGCTTTCCTGGAACTTGGGGAATATTTTCCAGTCCCGGGGACTCTAAAGTAACTCCTGATCGCCATGGTTTGCAGTGAAATTCACATAGCACAAGTTTTTGAACGCACACTTTCGAGCTTCTAGGCCGAAATATTGTCCCACATCACTTACGACTTAAAGAGTAGCCGAGACCGGCGTGCGCGCATCGTGATTTTTACCAACTTCTGGTCGATATTCCGGAACTTGGGGGATATTTTCCAGTCCCAGGGACTCTAAACTAACTCTTGATGGCCTTGGTTTGCAGTGAAATGGAGACAGCAAAACTTTTTGAACGCTCACCTTCAAGCTTCTGGGCCGAAATATAGCCCACTTTACTTTAATACTGAAAAAGTAGCCGAGACCGCCTTACGCGCATCGTGATTTTGACAAACTTCGGGTGGACTTCCCGGAACTTGGGGGATATTTTCCAGTCCCGCGGACTCTAAAGTAACTCCTGATGGCCTTGTTTTGCAGTGAAATGGACACAGCAAAGCTTTTTGAACGCTCACTTTCGAGGTTGTGGGCCGAAATATAGCCATACTTCACTTTAAGACTGAAACAGTAGCCGACACCACGTTTCGCGCATCGCGATTTTTATCAACTTCGGCTCGATTTCCCGGAACTTGCGAAATATTTTCCAGTCCCGGGGACTCTAAACTAACTCGTGCTGGTCTTGGTTTGCAGTGACACGGAAACAGAAAAAGTTTTTGAACGCATACTTTCGAGCTTCTGGACCGAAATGCAACCCCACTTCACTTGAAGACTGAAAGAGTAGCCGAGACCGCCTTACGTGCATCGTGATTTTGAGCAACTTCGGCTCTATTTGCCGGAACTAAGGGGATATATTCCAGTTCTGAGGACTTTAAACTAATTCTTCATGGCCTTGGTTTGCAGTAAAATGGACCCAGCAAAACTTTTTGAACGCTCAATTTCGAGCTTCTGGGCCAAAATATAGCCCCCAATTACTTTAACACTGAAAGAGTAGCCGACACCGCCTTACGCGCATCGTGATTTTGACAAACTTCGGGTCGATTTCCCGGAACCTGGGGGATATTTTCCAGTCCTGGGGACTCTCAACTAACTCCTGCTTGTCTTGGTTTGCAGTGAAATGGACACAGCGAAAGTTTTTGAAAGCTCACTCTCGAGCTTCTGGGCCGAAATAAAGCCCCATTTTACTTTAAGACTGAAAGAGTAGGCGAGACCGTCTTGAGCGAATCGTGATTTTGACCAATTTCGCGTTTATATTCGGAAATTTGGGGGATATATTCCAGTCAAAGGGACTCTAAAGTAACTGCTGATGGCCTTGGTTTTCAGTGAAATGGACAGAGCACAACTTTGGAGCTTCTGGGCAGAAAAATAGCCCCACTTCACTTTAAGACTGAAAGAGTAGCCGAGACGGCCTTACGCGCATCGTGATTTTGACCAACGTGTTCTCGATTTTCCGGAACTTGGGAAATACATTCCACTCCCGGGGACTCTAAACTAACTCCTGATAGCCTTGGTTTGCAGTGAAATAGACAGTAATTTTTTTTGAGCTTTGAGCTTGTCGGCCGAAATAGAGCCCCACTTCACTTTAAGACTGAAGGAGTAGCCGACACCGCCTTAAGCGCACCGTGATTTTGACCAACTTCGGCTCGATTTGCCGGAGCTTGGGGGATATTTTCCAGTCCCGGGGACTCTAAACTAACTCCTGATTGTCTTGGTTTTCAGTCAAATGGACACAGCGAAACTTTTTGAACGCTCACTCTCGAGCTTCTGGACCGAAATATAGCCCCACTTTACTTTAAGACTGAAAGAGTAGCCGAGACCGTCTCGCGCAAATCGTGATTTTGATCAACTTCGGGTCGGTTTCCCGGAACTTGGGGGATATATTCCATTTCCGCGGGCTCTAAACTAACTCCTGATGGCCTTGGTTTTCAGTGAAATGGACAAAGGAAAGCTTTTTGAACACTGTCTTTGCAGCTTCTGGGGCGAAATAGAATCCCACTTCACTTTCAGATTGAAATAGTAGCCGAGACCGCCTCACGCGCATCGTGAGTTAGACCAAGTTCAGCTCGATTTCACGGAACTTTTGGGATATTTTCCAGTCCAGGGGACTCTAAACTAACTCCGGATGACCTTTGTTTACACTGAAATGGACAAAGGAAAGCTTTTTAAACACTCTCTTTGTAGCTTCTGGAGCCGAAATAGAATCCCACTTCACTTTCAGACTGAAATAGTAGCCGACACCGCCTCACGCGCATCGTGAGTTAGACCAAGTTCAGCTCGATTTCACGGAACTTTTGGGATATTTTCCAGTCCGGGGGACTCTAAACTAACTCCTGATTGTCTTGGTTTTCAGTCAAATGGACACAGCGAAACTTTTTGAACGCTCACTCTCGAGCTTCTGGACCGAAATATAGCCCCACTTTACTTTAAGACTGAAAGAGTAGCCGAGACCGTCTCGCGCAAATCGTGATTTTGACCAACTTCGGGTCGGTTTCCCGGAACTTGGGGGATGTATTCCATTTCCGCGTGCTCTAAACTAACTCCTGATGGCCTTGGTTTTCAGTGAAATGGACAAAGGAAAGCTTTTTGAACACTGTCTTTGCAGCTTCTGGGGCGAAATAGAATCCCACTTCACTTTCAGATTGAAATAGTAGCCGAGACCGCCTCACGCGCATCGTGAGTTAGACCAAGTTCAGCTCGATTTCACGGAACTTTTGGGATATTTTCCAGTCCCGGGGACTCTAAACTAACTCCGGATGGCCTTTGTTTGCACTGAAATGGACAAAGGAAAGCTTTTTAAACACTCTCTTTGTAGCTTCTGGAGCCGAAATAGAATCCCACCTCACTTTCAGACTGAAATAGTAGCCGACACCGCCTCACGCGCATCGTGAGTTAGACCAAGTTCAGCTCGATTTAACGGAACTTTTGGGATATTTTCCAGTCCGGGGGACTCTAAACTAACTCCGGATGGCCTTTGTTTGCACTGAAATGGACAAAGGAAAGCTTTTTAAACACTCTCTTTGTAGCTTCTGGAGCCGAAATAGAATCCCACCTCACTTTCAGACTGAAATAGTAGCCGACACCGCCTCACGCGCATCGTGAGTTAGACCAAGTTCAGCTCGATTTCACGGAACTTTTGGGATATTTTCCAGTCCGGGGGACTCTAAACTAACTCCGGATGGCCTTTGTTTGCACTGAAATGGACAAAGGAAAGCTTTTTAAACACTCTCTTTGTAGCTTCTGGACCGAAATAGAATCCCACTTCACTTTCAGACTGAAATAGTAGCCGACACCGCCTCACGCGCATCGTGAGTTAGACCAAGTTCAGCTCGATTTCACGGAACTTCTGGGCAATTTTCCAGTCCGTGGGACTCTAAACTAACTCCGGATGGCCGTGGTTTGCACTGAAATGGGCACAGCATAACTTTTTGAACGCCCACTTTGGAGCTTCTGGGCCGAAATATAGCCCCACTTCACTTTAAGACTGAAAGAGTAGCCGAGATCGCCTTGCGCGCATCGTGATTTTGACCATTTTCAGATCGATTTCTCGAAACTTGGGGGATATTTTCCAGTCTCGGGGACTCTAAACTAACTCCTGATCGCCTTGCTTTGCATTGAAATGGACAGAGCTAAACTTTTTGAACGTTCACTTTCGAGCTTGTGGGCCGAAATATAGCCACACTTTACTTTAAGAGTGAAACAGTAGCTGAGACCGCATTTCGCGCATCGTGATTTTGATCAACTTCGGCTCGCTTTCCCGGAACTTGGGGAATATTTTCCAGTCCCGGGGACCCTAAAGTAACTTTTGATAGCTTTGGTTTGCAGTGAAATGCACACAGCAAAACTTTTTGAACGCTCGCTTTCGAGCTGCTGGACAGAAATATAGCCCCACTTCACTTTAAGACTGAAAGGGTCGCCGAGACCGCTTTGGGAGCATCGTGATTTTGACCAACTTCAGCTCGATTTACCGGAACTTGGGGAATATTTTCCAGTCCCAGGGACGCTAAACTAACTCGTGATGGCCTTGTTTTTCAGTCAAAGAGCACAGCAAAACTTTTTGAACGCTCACTTTCGGGCTTCTGGCCCGAAATATAGCCCCACTTCACTTTAAGACAGAAAGAGTAGCCGAGACCACTTTAGGGGCATCGTGATTTTGACTAACCTCGGCTCAATTTCTCGGACCTTGGGGCATATTTTCTTGTCCCGGGGACGCTAAACTAAGTCCTGATAGCCTTGGTTTGCAGTGAAATGAACACAGCAAAACTTTTTGAACGCTCACTTTCGGGCTTCTGGCCCGAAATATAGCCCCACTTCACTTTAAGACTGAAAGAGTAGCCGAGACTGCCCTACGCAAATCGTGATTTTGACGAACTTCGGCTCGATTTCCCGGAAGTTGGGGGATATTTTCCAGTCCCGGGGACTCTAAACTAGCTCCTGATGGCTTTGGTTTGCAGTGAAATAAACACAGGGAAACTTTTTGAACGCTCACTTTCAAGCTCCTTGGCAGGAATAAAGCCTCACTTCACTTTAAGACTGAAACAGTAAGCGAGACCGCCTAACGCGCACCGTGATTTTGACCAACTTCGGCTAAATTTCCCTGAACTAGGGGGATATTTTCCAGTCCCGAAGACTCTTAAGTAACCCCTTGTGGCCTTTGTTTGCATTGAAATGGATACAGCAAAACTTTTTGAAGCTCACTTTTGAGCTTCTGGGCCGAAATATAGCCCCACTTTACTTTAAGACTGAAAGACTAGCCAAGACCGTCATCCGCGCATCGTGATTTTGACCAACGTCTTCTCGACTTTTCGGAACTTGGGAAGTATATTGCAGTCCCGGGGACTCTAAACTAACTCCTGATGGCCTTGGTTTGCAGTGAAATGGACGCAGCAAATTATTTGCACCGCTCACTTTGTAGCTTCTGGGCCGAAATAGAGCCCCACTTCACTTTAAGACTGAAAGAGTAGCCCAGGCCGCCTTAGGCGCATCGTGATTTTGACCAACTTCGGCTTGAGTTGCCAGAACTTAAAAGATATTTTCCAGTCCCGGGGACTCTAAACTAACTCATGATGGCCTTGGTTTTCAGTGAAATTCAGAGAGGAAAACTTTTTGAATGCCCACTTTCGAGCTTCTGGACCGAAATATAGCCCTACTTCACTTTAAGACTGAAAGAGTAGCCGAGACCGCCTTACGCGAATCGTTATTTTGACCAACTTCGTCTCGATTTCGCGGAACTTGGGGGATATTTTCCAGTACCGGGCACTGTAAACTACTTCCTGACGGCCTTGCTTTGCAGTGAAATGGGCACAGCATAACTTTTTGAACGCTCACTTTCGAGCTTCTGGGCCGAAATATACAGCCCCAGTTCACTTTAAGACTAAAAGAGTAGCCCAAACTGCTTTACGCGCATCGTGATTTTGACAAACTTCGGCTCGATTTCCCGCAACTTGGGGGATATTTTGGTGTCCCCGAGACTGTAAACTATCTCCTGATGTTGCTTGGTTCGCGGTGAAATGGACACAGCAAAGCTTTTTGAACTTTCACTTTCTACCTTCTCGGCCGAAATATTGCCCCAGTTCACTTTAAGAATGAAAGAGTAGCCGAGACCGCCTTACGTGCATCGTGATTTTGGCAAAATTCGGCTCGATTTCCCCGAACTTAGGCGATATTTTCCAGTCCCGAGGAGTCTAAACTAACTCGTGATGGCCTTGGTTTGCAGTAAAATGAACACAGTAACACTTTTTGAAGGCTTATTTTCGAGCTTCTGGGATGAAATATAGCCCCACTTCACTTTAAGACTGAAAGAGTAGGCGAGACCGCCTTACGCGCATCGTGATTTTCAGCAACTTCCGCTCGATTTTCTAGAATTTTGGCGATATTTTCAAGTCCCGGGGACTCTAAACGAACTCCTGATGGCTTTGATTTGCAGTGAAATGGACGCAGGAAAACTTTTTCAACGCCCAGTTTCGAGCTTCTGGGCCGAAATACAACGTTACTTCACTTAAGGACTGAAATAGTAGCCGAGACCCCCTTTCGAGCATCGTGATTTTGACCAAGTTCAGCTCGATTTCCCGGAGCTTGGGGGATATTTTCCAGTCCGGGGGACTTTAAAATAACTCCTGATGGCCTTGGTTTGCAGTTAAATCCACAAAGCGTAACTTTTTAAAGGGTCACTTTCGAGCTTCTGGGCCGAAATATAGCCCCACTTTACTTTAAGACTAAAAGAGTAGCCGAGACCGCCTTACGCGCATCGTGATTTTGACCAACTTCCGTTCGATTTCCCGGAACTTCGGGGATATATTCCAGTCCCGGGGACTCTAAACTAACTGCTGATGGCCTTGGTTTGCAGTGAAATGGACACAGCACATTTTTTTGAACGCTCACTTTCGAGCTTCTCGGCCGAAATATAGCCCTACTTCACTTTAAGACTGAAAGAGTAGCCGAGACCGCCTTACGCGCATCGTAATTTTGACCAACTTCGGCTCGATTTCCCGGAAGTTGGCGAATATTTTCAATTCCCGGGGAAGCTAAACTAACTTCCGATGGCCTTAGTTTGCAGTTAAATGGACACAGCAAAAGTTTTTGAACGCTCACTTTCGAGCTTATGGGCCGAAATATAGCCCCAATTAACTTTAAGACTGAAAGAGTAGCCGAGACCACCTTATGCGCATCGTGATTTTGGGATACTTCGGCTCGATTTCCCGCAAATAGGGGGATATTTTCCAGTACCGGGGACTCTAAACTAACTCCTGATGGCCTTGGTTGCCAGTGAAATGGACACAGGAACACTTTTTGAACGCGCACTTTTGAGCTTGCTGGCCGAAATATAGCCCTTTGCCTACTTCTTTTAAGGACTGAAAGAGTAGGCGGGACCGCCTTACGCGCATTGTGATTTTGAGGATCTTCGGCTCGATCTGGCGAAACTTGGGAGATATTTTCCAGTCCCAAAGTCTCTAAACTCACTCCTGATTGTCTAAGATGTGAGTGAAATAGAGACAAAAATTTTTGAACCCTTACTTTCGAGCTTCTGGAGTTAAATCTAAGCCCACTTTACCTTAAGACTGACAGAGTAGCCGAGACCCCCTTAAGCGCATCGTGATTTTGAGTAACTTCGGGTGGATTTCCCGTAACTTGGGGGATATTTCCAGTCCCTTGGACGCTAAACTAAGTCGTGATGGCCTTGTTTTGCAGTGATATGGACACAGCAAAACTTTTTAAACACTCAGTTTCGAGCTTCTGGGCCAAAATATTGCCCCACTTCACTTTAAGACTGAAAGAGTAGCCGAGAGCGCCGTACGCGCGTCGTGATTTTGACCAACTTCCGTTAAATTTCCCGGAACTTGGAGGATATTTTCCAGTCCCGCGGACTCTAAACTGACCCCCGACGTCCTTGTTCTGGAGGGAAATGGACACAGCACAACTTTTTGAACACTCACTATCGAGCTTCTGGGCGGAAATATTGCCCCGGTTCACTTTAAGAATGAAAGAGTAAGCGGGACCGCCTTACGCGCATCGTGATTTTGACCAACTTTGGCTCGATTTCCCGGGAAATGGGGGATATTTTCCGGTACCGGGGACTCTAAACTAACTCCTGATTGCCTTGGTTTAAAGTGAAATGGACACAGCACAACTTTTTGAACGCTCACGTTTGAGCTTCTGGGCCGAAGCATAGCCCTACTTCACTTTAAGACTGAAAGACTAGCCGAGACCGCCTTACGCGCATCGTGATTTTGGGCTACTTCGGCTCGATTTCCCGGAACTTGGGAGATCATCCCCAGTCCCGGGCACTCTAAACTAATTCCTGGTGACCTTGGTTTCAGTGAAATGGACACTGCCAAACTCTTTGAACGTTCACTTTCGAGCTTCTGGGCCGAAATATAGCCCCACTTCACTTTAAGACTGAAAGAGTAGCCGGGACCGCCTTACGCGCATGGTAATTTTGTCCAACTTCGGCTTGATTTCCTGGGACTTGGGGAATATTTTCCAGTCCCAGAAGCTCTAAACTAACTCCTGAATGCCTTGGTTTTTAGTGAAATGGACACAGGTAAAAGGGGCGCACGCTCGGTTTCCAGGTTGTAGGCCGAAATATAGCCCCACTTTATTTTAAGACTGAAAGGGTAAACGAAACTGCCGTAGGCTTATCGTAATTTTAAGAAAGTATGGCTCAATTTGCCGAAACTTGGAGGATAGCTTCCAGTCTCGAGGATTCTAAACTATCTCCTGATGGACTTAGTTCTTAGTGAAATGGACACAAGTAAAAGGAGAGCACGCTCGGTGTCGAGCTTGTAGAACCGAAATGTAGCCCCACTTCATTTTCGGACTAAACGAGTAGCCGAGACCGCCTTACGCGCATCGTGATTTTGAGCAACTTTGGCTCGATTTGCCGGAATTCGGGGAATATTTTCCAGTCCCGAGGCCTCTAAACTAACTCCTGATGAACTTAGTTTTCAGTGATATGGACACAGGTAAAATTAGCGAACGCTCGGTCTCGAGCTTCTAGGTCGAAATATAGCCCCCCTTAATTTTAAGACTGAAAGAGTAGCCGAGACCGCCTTACGCGCATCGTGATTTTGGACCACTTTTGCTCGATTTCCCGGAAGTTGGCGAATAATTTAAAGTCCTGGGGACGCTAAACTAACTCCCGATGACCTTGGTTTGCAGTTTAATGAACACAGGAAAACATTCTGAACGCTCACCTTCGAGCTTCAGGGCCGAAATATAGCCCTACTTAAATTTAAGACTGAAAGAATAGCCGAGAGCCCGTTACGCGCATCGTAATTTTCATCAACTTCGGCACCATTTCCTGGAACTTGGAGAATATTTTCCAGTCCCGGGGACTCTAGACTAACTCCTGATGGCCTTGGTTTGAAGTGAAATGGACACAGCTAAACTTTTTGAACGCTCACTTTCGAGCTTGTGGGCCTAAATATAGCCACACTTCACTTTAAGACTGAAACAGTAGCCGAGACCGCGTTACGCACATCGTGATTTGGATCAACTTCTGCTCGCTTTCCTGGAACTTGGGGAATATTTTCCAGTCCCGGGGACTCTAAACTAACTGCTGATGGCCATGGTTTGCAGTGAAATTCACACAGCACAAGTTTTTGAACGCACACTTTCGAGCTTCTAGGCCGAAATATAGTCCCACATCACTTACGACTTAAAGAGTAGCCGAGACCGGCGTGCGCGCATCGTGATTTTGACCAACTTGGGGTCTATATTCCGGAACTTGGGGGATATTTTCCAGTCCCAGGGACTCTAAACTAACTCTTGATGGCCCTGGTTTGCAGTGAAATGGAGACAGCAAAACTTTTTGAACGCTCACCTTCAAGCTTCTGGTCCGAAATATAGCCCACTTTACTTTAATACTGAAAAAGTAGCCGAGACTGTCTTACGCACATCGTCATTTTGACAAACTTCGGGTGGATTTCCCGGAACTTGGGGGATATTTTCCAGTCCCTTGGATGCTAAACTAGGTGCCGATGGCCTTGTTTTGCAGTGAAATGGACACAGCAAAGCTTTTTGAACGCTCACTTTCGAGCTTGTGGGCCGAAATATAGCCATACTTCACTTTAAGACTGAAACAGTAGCCGACACCACGTTTCGAGCATCGTGATTTTGATCAACTTGGGCTCGATTTCCCCGAACTTGCGAAATATTTTCCAGTCCCGGGGACTCTAAACTAACTCGTGCTGGTCTTGGTTTGCAGTGAAACGGAAACAGAAAAAGTTTTTGAACGCATACTTTCGAGCTTCTGGACCGAAATAGAACCCAATTTCACTTGAAGACTTAAAGAGGAGCCGAGACCGCCTTACGTGCATCGTGATTTTGAGCAACTTCGGCTGGATTTGCCGGAACTAAGGGGATCTATTCCAGTTCTGAGGACTCTAAACTAATTCCTCATGGCCTTGGTTTGCAGTTAAATGGACCCAGCAAAACTTTTTGAACGCCGAATTTCGAGCTTCTGGGCGAAAATATAGCCCCCCATTACTTTAACACTGAAAGAGTAGCCGAGACCGCCTTACGCGCATCGTGATTTTGACAAACTTCGGGTGGATTTCCCGGAACTTGGGGGATATTTTCCAGTCCCGTGGACTCTCAACTAACTCCTGCTTGTCTTGGTTTGCAGTGAAATGGACACAGCGAAAGTTTTTGAACGCTCACTCTCGAGCTTCTGGGCCGAAATAGAACCCCATTTTACTTTAACACTGAAAGAGTAGGCGAGACCGTCTTGAGCGAATCGTGATTTTGACCAATATCGCGTTTATTCTCCGAAACTTGGGGGATATATTCCAGTCCCTTGGACGCTAAACTAAGTCCTGATGGCCTTCTTTTGAAGTAAAATTGACACAACAAAACTTTTTGAACGCTCACTTTCTAGCTTGTGGGCCGCAATATAGCCACACTTCACTTTAGGACTGACACAGTAGCCGAGACCACGTTACGCGCATCATGAATTTGATCAACTTCGGCTCGATTTCCCAGGACTTGGGGATATTCTCCAGTCCCGGGGACTCTAAACTAACTTCTGATGGCCTTGGTTTGCACTGAAAGTGACAGAGCAAAACTTTTTAAACACTCACTTTGGAGCTTCTGGGCCGAAATATTGCCCCACTTCACTTTAAGACTGAAAGAGTAGCCGAGACCACCTTACGCACATCGTGATTTTGACCTACTTCGGCTCGATTTACCGGAACTTGGTGAATATTTTCCAGTCCCGAGGACTCTTAAGTAACCCCTGATGGCCTTGGTTTGCATTGAAATGGATACAGCAAAACTTTTTGAACGCTCACTTTTGAGCTTCTGGGACGAAATATAGCCCCACTTCACTTTAAGAATGAAAGAGTAGGCGAGACCGCCCGAGGCGCATCGTGATTTTGACCAACTTCGGGTCGATATTCCGGAACTTGGGGGATATTTTCCAGTCCCAGGGACTCTAAACTAACTCTTGATGGCCTTGGTTTGCAGTGAAATGGAGACAGCAAAACTTTTTGAACGCTCACCTTCAAGCTTCTGGGCCGAAATATAGCCCACTTTACTTTAGTACTGAAAAAGTAGCCGACACCGCCTTACGCGCATCGTGATTTTGACAAACTTCGGGTTGATTTCCCGGAACTTGGGGGATATTTTCCAGTCCCTTGGACGCTAAAGTAGGTGCCGATGGCTTTTTTTTGCAGTGAAATGGACACAGGAAACCTTTTTGAACGCTCACTTTCGAGCTTGTGGGCCGAAATATAGCCACACTTTACTTTAAGACTGAAACAGTAGCCGAGACCGCATTTCGCGCATCGTGATTTTGATCAACTTCGGCTCGCTTTCCCTGAACTTCGGAAATATTTTCCAGTCCCGGGGACCCTAAAGTAACTTTTGATAGCTTTGGTTTGCAGTGAAATGCACACAGCAAAACTTTTTGAACGCTCACTTTCGAGCTTCTTGACAGAAATATAGCCCGACTTTATTTTAAGACGGAAAGAGTAGCTGAAACCGCCTTACGTATATCGTAATTTTGACGAACTTCGAATGGATTTCCCGGAACTTGGGGGATGTTTTCCAGTCCCTTGGACGCTAAATTAAGTCCTGATGGCGTTGTTTTGAAGTGAAATGGACACAGCAAAACTTTTTGAACGCTCACCTTCGAGCTTCAGGGCCGAAATATAGGCCCACTTGACTTTAACACTGAAACAGTAGCCGAGACCACGTTACGCGCATCATGAATTTGATCAACTTCGCCTCCAAATCCCGGGACTTGGGGGATATTTTCCAGTCCCGGGGACTCTAAACTAACTCCTGATCGCCTTGCTTTGCATTGAAATGGACACAGCAAAATTTTTTGAAAGCACACTTTCGATATTCTGGGCCAAAATATAGCCCACTTCACTTTAAGACTGAAACAGTAGCCGAGACTACCTTACGCAAATCGTGATTTTGACCAACTTCGGCTCGATTTCCCGGAAGTTGGGGGATATTTTCCAGTCCCGGGGACGCTAAAATAACTCCTGATGGCCTTGGTTTGCAGTGAAATGAACACAGCAAAACTTTTTGAACGCTCGCTTTCGGGCTTCTGGCCCGAAATATAGCCCCACTTCACTTTAAGACTGAAAGAGTAGCCGAGACTACCTTACGCAAATCGTGATTTTGACCAACTTCGGCTCGATTTCCCGGAAGTTGGGGGATATTTTCCAGTCCCGGGGACTCTAAACTAGATCCTGATGGCTTTGGTTTGCAGTGAAATAAACACAGGGAAACTTTTTGAACGCTCACTTTCAAGCTCCTGGGCAGGAATAAAGCCTCACTTCACTTTAAGACTGAAACAGTAAGCGAGACCGCCTAACGCGCACCGTGATTTTGACCAACTTCGGCTAAATTTTCCTGAACTTAGGGGATATTTTCCAGTCCCGAAGACTCTTAAGTAACCCCTGATGGCCTTCGTTTGCATTGAAATGGATACAACAAAACTTTTTGAAGCTCACTTTTGAGCTTCTGGGCCGAAATATAGCCCCACTTTACCTTAAGACTGAAAGACTAGCCAAGACCGTCTTGCTCGCATCGTGATTTTGACCAACGTCTTCTCCATTTTCCGGAACTTGGAAAATTTATTGGAGTCCCGGGGACTCTCAACTAACTCCTGATGGCCTTGGTTTGCAGTGAAATGGGCACGGCAAATTTTTTCCGGCGCTCACTTTGGAGCTTCTGGACCGAAATATAGCCCTACTTCACTTTAAGACTGAAAGAGTAGCCGAGACCGCCTAACGCGAATCGTTATTTTGACCAACTTCGTCTCGATTTCGCGGAACTTGGGGGATATTTTCCAGTTCCGCGCACTGTAAACTACTTCCTGAGGGCCTTGCTTTCCAGTAAAATGGGCACAGCATAACTTTTTGAACGTTCACTTTCGAGCTTCTGGCCCGAATTATACAGCCACGTCACTTTAAGACTAAAAGAGTAGCCGAGACTGCTTTACGCGCATCGTGATTTTGACAAAGTTCGGCTCGATTTCCCGGAACTTAAGGGATATTTTGATGTCCCGGAGACTGTAAGCTATCTCCTGATTTGGCTTGGTTCGCGGTGAAATGGACACAGCAAAACTTTTTGAACTTTCACTTTCGAGCTTCTGGGCCGAAATATAGCCCGAGTTCATTTTAAGAATGAAAGAATACCCGAGACCGCCTTACGCGCATCGTGATTTTGACCAACTTCGGCTCGATTTCACGGGAAATGGGAAATATTTTGCGGTACCGGGGACTCTAAAGTAACTGCTGATTGCCTTGGTTTGCATTGAAATGGAGAGAGCAAAACTTTTTCAACGCTCCCCTTCGGGCTTCTGAGCCGAAATATAGTCCCACTTCAGTTTAAGACTGAAAGAGTAGCCGACACCGTCTTAGACGCATCGTGATTTTGACCAACTTCGGCTTGAGTTGCCAGAACTTAAGGGATATTTTCCAGTCCCGTGGACTCTAAGCTAACTCATGATGGCCTTGGTTTTCAGTTAAATTGAGACAGCAAAACCTTTTGAACGCTCACTTTCGAGCCTCTGGGCCGAAATATACAGCCACGTCACTTTAAGACTAAAAGAGTAGCCGAGACTGCTTTACGCGCATCGTGATTTTGACAAACTTTGGCTCGATTTCCCGGCACTTGGGGGATATTTTGATGTCCCGGACACTGTAAACAATCTGCTGATGTGGCTTGCTTTGCGGTGAAATGGACACAGGAAAACTTTTTGAACTTTCACTTTCTAGCTTCTCGGCCGAAATATAGCCCCAGTTCACTTTAAGAATGAAAGAGTAGCCGAGACCGCCTTACGCGCATCGTGATTTTGACAAAATTCGGCTCGATTTGCCCGAACTTGGGCGATATTTTCCAGTCCCGAGGAGTCTAAACTAACTCCTGATGGCCTTGGTTTGCAGTGAAATGAACACAGTAACACTTTTTGAAGGCTTATTTTCGAGCTTCTGGGATGAAATATAGCCCCACTTCACTTTAAGACTGAAAGAGTAGGCGAAACTACCTTACGCGCATCGTGATTTTGAGCAACTTCCGCTCGATTTTCTAGAATTTTGGCGATATTTTCAAGTACCGGGGACTCTAAACTAACTCCTGATGGCCTTCGTTTGCAGTGAAAATGACGCAGGAAAAGTTTTTGAACGCCAAGTTTCGAGCTTCTGGGCCGAAATACAACCTTACTTCACTTTAAGACTGAAATAGTAGCCGAGACCGCCTTACGAGCATCGTGATTTTGACCAAGTTCAGCTCGATTTCCCGGAAATTCGGGGATATTTTCTAGTCCGGGGGACTTTAAACTAACTCCTGATGGCCTTGGTTTGCAGTTATATGCACAAAGCGTAACTTTATAAAGGGTCACTTTCGAGCTTCTGGGCCGAAATATAGCCCCACTTTACTTTAAGACTGAAAGAGTAGCCGAGACCGCCTTACGCGCATCGTGATTTTGACCAACTTCCGTTCGATTTCCCGGAACTTTGGGGATATATTCCAGTCCCGGGGACTCTAAACTAACTGCTGATGGCCTTGGTTTGCAGTGAAATGGACACAGGAACACTTTTTCAACGCGCACTTTCGAGCTTGCTGGCCGAAATATAGCCCTACTTCTTTTTAAGACTGAAAGAGTAGGCGGGAGCGCGTTACGCGTATTGTGATTTTGAGGATCTTCGGCTCGATCTGGCGAAACTTGGGAGATATTTTCCAGTCCCAAAGTCTCTAAACTCACTCCTGATTGTCTAAGATGTGAGTGAAATAGAGACAAAAATTTTTGAACCCTTACTTTCGAGCTTCTGGAGTTAAATCTAAGCCCACTTTACCTTAAGACTGAAAGAGTAGCCGAGACCCCCTTAAGCGCATCGTGATTTTGACTAACTTCGGGTGGATTTCCCGTAACTTGGGGGATATTTCCAGTCCCTTGGACGCTAAACTAAGTCGTGATGGCCTTGTTTTGCAGTGAAATGGACACAGCAAAACTTTTGAAACACTCAGTTTCGAGCTTCTGGGCCGAAATATTGCCCCACTTCACTTTAAGACTGAAAGAGTAGCCGAGACCGCCGTACGCGTGTCGTGATTTTGACCAACTTCGGTTAAATTTCCCGGAACTTGGGGGATATTTTCCAGTCCCGCGGACTCTAAAGTAACTCCTGATGGCCTTGGTCTGGAGTGAAATGGACACAGCACAACTTTTTGAACGCTCACTTTTGAGCTTCTGGGCCAAAATATAGCTCCACTTGACTTTAAGAGTGAAAGAGTAGCCGAGAGCGCCTTACGCCCATCGTAATTTTGACCAACTTCGGCTCGATTTCCCGGAACTTGGGGGATATTTTCCAGTCCGGCGGACTCTAAAACAACTCCTGATGGCCTTGCTCTGGAGTGAAATGGACACAGCACAACTTTTTGAACGCTCACTTTCCAGCTTCTGGGCGGAAATATTGCCCCAGTTCACTTTAAGAATGAAAGAGTAACCGGGACCGCCTTACGCGCATCGTGCTTTTGACCAACTTTGGCTCGATTTCCCGGGAAATGGGGGATATTTTCCGGTACCGGAGACTCTAAACTAACTCCTGATTGCCTTGGTTTAAAGTGAAATGGACACAGCACAACTTTTTGAACGCTCACGTTTGAGCTTCTGGGCCGAAGCATAGCCCTACTTCACTTTAAGACTGAAAGACTAGCCGAGACCGCCTTACGCGCATCGTGATTTTGGGCTACTTCGGCTCGATTTCCCGAGACTTGGGAGATAATTCCCAGTCCCGGGCACTCTAAACTAATTCCTGGTGGCCTTGGTTTTCAGCGAAATGGACACAGCCAAACTCTTTGAACGTTCCCTTTCGAGCTTCTGGGCCGAAATATAGCCCCACTTCACTTTAAGACTGAAAGAGTAGCCGGGACCGCCTAACGCGCATGGTAATTTTATCGAACTTCGGCTTGATTTCCCGGGACTTGGGGGATATTTTCCAGTCACGGAAGCTCTAAACTAACTCCTGAATGCCTTCTTTTTTAGTGAAATGGACACAGGTAAAAGGGGCGCACGCTAGGTTTCCAGGTTGTAGGCCGAAATATAGCCCCACTTTATTTTAAGACTGAAAGTGTACACGAAACCGCCTTAAGCGCATCGAAATTTTTAGCCACTATGGCTCGATCTGCCAAAACTTGGGGGATATTTTCCAGTCCCGGGCACTCTACCCTAACTCTTGATGGCCTTAGTTTTCAATAAAATGGTCACAGGTAATAGGAACGCACGCTCGGTGTCGAGCTTCTAGGCCGAAATCTAGCCCCAGTTCATTTTAAGACTGAAAGGGTAAACGAAACTGCCGTAGGCTTATCGTAATTTTAAGAAAGTATGGCTCAATTTGCCGAAACTTGGAGGATAGCTTCCAGTCTCGAGGATTCTAAACTATCCCCTGATGGACTTAGTTCTTAGTGAAATGGACACAGGTAAAAGGAGAGCACGCTCGGTGTCGAGCTTGTACAACCGAAATGTAGCCCCACTTCATTTTCGGAGTAAACGAGTAGCCGAGACCGCCTTACGCGCATTGTGATTTTGAGCATCTTTGGCTCGATTTGCCGGAATTCGGGGAATATTTTCCAGTCCCGAGGACTCTATGCTAACTCCTGATGAACTTAATTTTCAGTGATATGTACACAGGCAAAAGGAGCGCACGCTCGGTGTTGAGCTTGTCGGCCGAAATATAGCCCCACTTCATTTTAAGACTGAAAGAGTAGCCGAGAGCGCCTTACGCGCATCGTGATTTTGAGCAACTTTGGCTCGATCTGCCAGAATTTGAGAAATATTTTCCAGTCCTAAGGACTCTAAACTAACTCCTGATGGCCTAAGATGTCAGTGAAATGGACACAGGTAAAATGAGCGCACGCCCGGTCTCGAGCTTCTAGGGCGAAATATAGCCCCCCTTAATTTTAAGACTGAAAGAGTAGCCGAGACCGCCTTACACGCCTCGTAATTTTGGGCCACTTTTACTCGATTTCCCGGAAGTTGGCGAATAATTTAAAGTCCCGGGGACGCTAAACTAACTCCCGATGACCTTGGTTTGCAGTTTAATGAACACAGCAAAACATTTTGAACGCCCACCTTCGAGCTTCAGGGCCGAAATATAGCCCTACTTAAATTTAAGACTGAAAGAATAGCCGAGAGCCCGTTACGCGCATCGTAATTTTCATCAACTTCGGCGCACTTTCCTGGAACTTGGAGAATATTTTCCAGTCCCGGGGACTCTATACTAACTCCTGATGGGCTTGGTTTGCAGTGAAATGGACACAACAAAACTTTTTGAACGCTCACTTTCGAGCTTGTGGGCCTAAATATAGCCACACTTCACTTTAAGACTGAAACAGTAGCCGAGACCGCGTTACGCGCATCGTGATTTTGATCAACTTCTGCTCGCTTTCCTCGAACTTGGGGAATATTTTCCAGTCCCGGGGACTCTAAAGTAACTCCTGATGGCCATGGTTTGCAGTGAAATTCACACAGCACAAGTTTTTGAACGCACACTTTCGAGCTTCTAGGTCGAAATATAGTCCCACATCACTTACGACTTAAAGAGTAGCTGAGACCGGCGTGCGCGCATCGTGATTTTGACCAACTTGGAGTCGATATTCCGGAACTTGGGGGATATTTTCCAGTCCCAGGGACTCTAAACTAACTCTTGATGGCCTTGGTTTGCAGTGAAATTAAGACAGCAAAACTTTTTGAACGGTCACCTTCAAGCTTCTGGTCCGAAATATAGCCCAATTTACTTTAATACTGAAAAAGTAGCCGAGACCGCCTTACGCGCATCGTGATTTTGACAAACTTCGGGTTGATTTCCCGGAAAATGGGGGATATTTTCCAGTCCCTTGGACGCTAAAGTAGATGCCGATGGCCTTGTTTTGCAGTGAAATGGACACAGCAAATCTTTTTGACTTTCTAGGCCGAAATATAGTCCCACATCACTTACGACTTAAAGAGTAGCCGAGACCGCCTTACGCGCATCGTGATTGTGAGAAACTTCGGGTGGATTTCCCGGAACTTGGGGGATATTTTCCAGTCCCGGGGACTCTCAGCCAACTCCTGCTTGTCTTGGTTTGCAGTGAAATGGACACAGCGAAAGTTTTTGAACGCCCACTCTGAGCTTCTGGGCCGAAATCGAACCCAAATTTACATTAAGACTGAAGGAGTAGGCGAGACTGTCTTGAGCGAATCGTGATTTTGAGCAATTTCGCGTTTATTTTCCGAAACTTGGGGGATATATTCCAGTCAAAGGGACTCTAAAGTAACTCCTGATGGCCTTGGTTTTCAGTGAAATGTACAGAGCACAACTTTGGAGCTTCTGGGCAGAAATATAGCCCCACTTTAGTTTAAGACTGAAAGAGTAGCCGAAACCGCCTTACGTATATCGTAATTTTGACGAACTTCGAATGGATTTCCCGGAACTTGGGGGATATTTTGCAGTCCCTTGGACGCTAAACTGATTCCTGATGGCCTTGTTTTGAAGTAAAATGGACACAACAAAACTTTTTGAACGCTCACTTTCTAGCTTGTGGGCCGCAATATAGCCACACTTCACTTTAGGACTGACACAGTAGCCGAGACCACGTTACGCGCATCATGAATTTGATCAACTTCGGCTCGATTTCGCGGGACTTGGGGGATATTGTCCAGTCCCGGGGACTCTAAACTAACTTCTGATGGCCTTGGTTTGCACTGAAAGTGACAGAGCAAAACTTTTTAAACACTCACTTTGGAGCTTCTGGGCCGAAATATTGCCCCACTTCACTTTAAGACTGAAAGAGTAGCCGAGACCCCCTTACGCACATCGTGATATTGACCAACTTCGGCTCGATTTACCGGAACTTGGGGGATATTTTCCAGTCCCGAGCACTCTTAAAAAACCCCTGATGGCCTTGGTTTGCATTGAAATGGATACAGCAAAACTTTTTGAACGCTCACTTTTGAGCTTCTGGGCCGAAATATAGCCCCACTTCACTTTAAGACTGAAAGAGTAGCCGAGACCACCTTACGCACATCGTGATTTTGACCAACTTCGGCTCGATTTACCGGAACTTGGGGGATATTTTCCAGTCCCGAGTACTCTTAAAAAACCCCTGATGGCCTTGGTTTGCATTGAAATGGATACAGCAAAACTTTTTGAACGCTCACTTTTGAGCTTCTGGGCCGAAATATAGCCCCACTTCACTTTAAGACTGAAAGAGTAGCCGAGACCGTCATACGCGCATCGTGATTTTGACCAACGTCTTCTCGATTTTCCGGAACTTGGGAAATACATTCCACTCCAGGGGACTCTAAACTAACTCCTGATAGCCTTGGTTTGTAGTGAAATAGACACAGCAATTTTTTTGAGCTTTGAGCTTGTGGGCCGAAATAGAGCCCCACTTCACTTTAAGACTGAAGGAGTAGCCGACACCGCCTTAAGCGCACCGTGATTTTGATCAACTTTGGCTCGATTTGCCGGAACTTGGGGGATATTTTCCAGTCCCGGGGACTCTAAACTAACTCCTGATCGCCTTGCTTTGCATTGAAATGGACACAGCAAAACTTTTTGAACGCTCACTTTCGAGCTTGTGGGCCGAAATATAGCCACACTTTACTTTAAGACTGAAACAGTAGCCGAGACCGCATTTCGCGCATCGTGATTTTGATCAACTTCGGCTCGCTTTCCCGGAACTTGGGCAATATTTTCCAGTTCCGGGGACCCTAAACTAACTTTTGATAGCCTTGGCTTGCAGTGAAATGCACACAGCAAAACTTTTTCAACGCTCACTTTCGAGCTTCTTGACAGAAATATAGCCCGACTTTACTTTAAGACTGAAAGAGTAGCCGAAACCGCCTTACGTATATCGTAATTTTGACGAACTTCGAATGGATTTCCCGGAATATGGGGGATATTTTCCAGTCCCTTGGACGCTAAACTAAGTACTGATGGCCTTGTTTTGAAGTGAAATGGACACAGCAAAACTTTTTGAACGCTCACGTTCTAGCTTGTGGGCCGAAATATAGCCACACTTCACTTTAAGACTGAAACAGTAGCCGAGACCACGTTACGCGCATCATGAATTTGATCAACTTCGGCTCCAATTCCCGGGACTTGGGGGATATTTTCCAGTCCCGGGGACTCTAAACTAACTCCTGATGGCGTTGGTTTGCATTCAAACGGACACAGCACAATTTTTTGAACGCACACTTTGGAGATTCTGGACCGAAATATAGCCCCACTTCACTTAAGACTGAAAGAGTAGCCGAGACCGTCTTGCGCAAATCGTGATTTTGACCAACTTCGGGTAGGTTTCCCGGAACTTGGCGGATATATTCCATTTCCGCGCGCTCTGAACTAACTCCTGATGGCCTTGGTTTGCAGTGAAATGGACAAAGGAAAGCTTTTTGAACACTCCCTTTGTAGCTTCTGGGCCGAAATAGAATCCCACTTCCCTTTCAGACTGAAATAGTAGCCGAGACCGCCTCACGCGCAAGGTGAGTTAGACAAAGTTCAGCTCGATTTCACGCAACTTTTGGGATATTTTCCAGTCCGGGGGACTCTAAACTAACTCCGGATGGCCTTGGTTTGCACTGAAATGCGCACAGCATAACTTTTTGAACGCCCACTTTCGAGTTAGTGGGCCGAAATATAGACCCACTTCACTTTAAGACTGAAAGAGTAGCCGAGATCGCCTTACGCGCATCCTGATTTTGACCATTTTCGGATCGATTTCTCGGAACTTGGGGGATATTTTCCAGTCCCGGGGACTCTAAACTAACTCCTGATCGCCTTGCTTTGCATTGAAATGGACACAGGAAAACTTTTTTAACGCTCACTTTCGAGCTTGTGGGCCGAAATATAGCCACACTTTACTTTAAGACTGAAACAGTAGCCGAGACCGCATTTCGCGCATCGTTATTTTGATCAACTTCGGCTCGGTTTCCCGGAACTTGGGCAATATTTTACAGTACCGGGGACCCTAAACTAACTTTTGATAGCCTTGGCTTGCAGTGAAATGCACACAGGAAAACTTTTTGAACGCTAACTTTCGAGCTTCTGGACAGAAATATAGCCCGACTTTACTTTAAGACTGAAAGAGTAGCCGAAACCGCCTTACGTATATCGTAATTTTGACGAACTTCGAATGGATTTCCCGGAACTTGGGGGATATTTTCCAGTCCCTTGGACGCTAAACTAAGTACTGATGGCCTTGTTTTGAAGTGAAATGGACACAGCAAAACTTTGTGAACGCTCACGTTCTAGCTTGTGGGCCGAAATATAGCCACACTTCACTTTAAGACTGAAACAGTAGCCGAGACCACGTTACGCGCATCATGATTTTGATCAACTTTGGCTCCAGTTCCCGGGACTTGGGGGATATTTTCCAGTCCCGGGGACTCTAAACTAACTCCTGATGGCCTTGGTTTGCATTCAAACGGACACAGCACAATTTTTTGAACGCACACTTTGGAGATTCTGGGCCGAAATATAGCCCCACTTCACTTAAGACTGAAAGAGTAGCCGAGACCGCCTTGCTCGCATCGTGAGTTTGACAAACTTCGGGTCGATATTCCGGAACTTGGGGGATATTTTCCAGTCCCAGGAACTCTAAACTAACTCCTGATGGCCTTGGTTTGCAGTGAAATGGACAGAGCAAAACTTTTTGAACGCTCACCTTCGAGCTTCCTGCCCGAAATAAGCCCCACTTTACTTTAAGACTTAAGAGTTCCTGCCTGTAAAAATCAGACAAATTCTTAATTTCGCGGCAAGGGTCGAAAATTCGATTTCGCTCATATTTTCATGGTAGATAGGCTAGGGCATGACAAAAAGTATTGGATAGTTTTTTTGGCAAAATATCCTTTTATTTCAAAGAAATTTGCAAATTACCAAATTCCGTTAAAATCGTCATTTGACGCATTATTTTAATACACAAGTTTGAGAGCCTCGCATGCAAAACCACATCATTCTTCCGTCTTTAAATTCACTCAAATATTTTTGTGTAAGTTTAAATGTGTACTGGCTTGATTTTAGGGAATGTTGCGTTGTCTTTTTGGGTGCAAACTAATTAAATTTCGAAGACATGTATTTCATTCACTTAAAAGTACTTCGTGAATATAAATAATTTTCACCATGTGCGAAACCTGCAAATGGATCAAGCTTCTCGTGGTTGAATCGTAGAAGGATGGTCTACAGATTTCTGTAAAAATTTCTTTGGGCAAATGATTGTGAGCGACGCGAGAGCTTTTCAAAGTACGTCAAAAATGCAAATATTTGGCCATCCGTCGTCAAATTTCAATTTACGGGTTAGACGTATATTTAAGCATGCGCCACATGACTTGACCTATGTTAAGTTGAAATAGACACAGAGCTGATTATTTCGAAATGTTTTTACCTCATTTGCTGTAAAAGGCAGGTCCAAAGCCGATTTGACGTGTTTCTCTCACCATTCGTCCCACATAAAGCAGGAGTTTGCTTTTGTTTACACAAGGTTAACATCCGATGCACATCGCCTACTGTCAACCTATTATTGGTCGAATACTATGAATCTGTGACCATCTTTCTGGACTTAGGAACATCACTGCATCTAAGTCTAGAACGGCTGAGTCATTTGTAGATAGTCGCTTGCTTTACGCTTCGCCAAAATATTGCGTTTGATCGATCGCTGACCATTGCTGATAAGCGTGTCGGCGCAGCACAATCTTACAACCGTCACGCAATGCTGTCACGGCATATGCTGCACATTTTGATCTATTTTGTATAGAGTACTCTCAGGATAAGTGAAACAATTTAATCATTGTTCATCTGTTTGCTCATATATATAATAATATGTGTATATTTACATAATCGTGTTCTATAGTGTACGTGGCGTCGGTCCAAATCACGTTTGTTGTACGTTCTGACGTTTCAGACAACAGCTGATAAAGCTAGTGCCTGTACTCACTTGAATTTTAAGAAAATCGCCATAAACAAATTATAGATCAATGAAGCAAGAACTAGCTGAAATAAAATTAGGAAATCACAACGTGTCTAATTCATGAGAAAAACAGACTAAATTTAATTAGTAATTACGTGAGTAAATAGCCCTGGCCATGCCATTTTATTTGGCGTATTTTGTTTGCTTAGTGGCGAGGCATTGGTATGTAACAGAAAATAGTGGGCTTTTGTCAATACAGTCCAAAATTATGGTCAGTAAAATATTGTAAATAAAACAGCTATTGACGGTTACCTCAGCGGCCACCATTTGGTCATTCCGATAAGGGTTTCATTTATGTCTTTACCCCTATTAAGCGGCCTCCCAAAATTTAAGAACTTTGTTTTGGAAAGGGCGATGGCAGATAAGAGTCTGAAATTGAAGGTGCATGACGAGTGATAATTCAAACACACGTCTATCATGATTGTCTTGAATTAACTCCATGTTCACTAAGAAATTTATAGCCCGACAGTGAAAAATTAAATATTCAAGGTACACCAACCTCTATTTAAGCGGCTAGCCCCATTAAGCGGTCACCACACATTTTCCCGAGGGTAGCCCACTGTATTACATGTAAACCAAAAATAATTGCATAGCGCGAAAAGACCTAGGTATGAGTTTAGCGTTACAGTATTACGCAGGGCATGTAGGTAGCGGTGGTCGAGTAAAAGATAACAACAGGGGCAGTGGTAAACTGCTCATTCTTTTCATTTCTTAATTCAATCTCTTCCTACTCAACACGATTGTGCTCCCAGTGATTCCAAGCCTTACGGAGTCTTACGTATTAGGATAGAAATTGTCCTACTCCTACCCCCTAAAATGGGATGACAGCATTGCGTGACGAACAAGGAACCACTGCAAGCACGGATTCAAGCCATCAAACCATGATGATCAAACGTAATATTTTGGTGTAGTGCAAAGCAAGTAACTATCTAGAAATGACTTAGCCGTTTTTGACTTAGATGCAGTGGTGATCATATGTGTCGAAACAGGGTCACAGATTCATGGTATTCGACCATTAAATAAGTTGACAGTTGGCGATGTACAAAGGACGTTATGTAAACAAAAGCAAACTTCTGCTTTGTGTGGGACGAATGGTGAGAAAAACACGTTAAATCGGCTTTCGACCTGCCTTTTACAGCAAATGAGGTTAGAACATTTCGAAATTATCAGCTCTGTGTCTATTTCAACTTAACATAGGTCAAGTCATGTGGACTAAAGAGTAAGACTGAAACAGTAGTCGAGACCGTCTTACGCGCATCGTGATTTTGACCAACTTCCGTTCGATTTCCCGGAACTTCGGGGATATATTCCAGTCCCGGGGACTCTAAACTAACTGCTGATGGCCTTGGTTTGCAGTGAAATGGACACAGCACATTTTTTTGAACGCTCTCTTTCGCGCTTCTCGGCCGAAATATAGCCCTACTTCACTTTAAGACTGAAAGAGTAGCCGAGACCGCCTTACGCGCATCGTAATTTTGACGAACTTCGGCTCGATTTCCCGGAAGTTGGCGAATATTTTCAATTCCCGGGGAAGCTAAACTAACTTCCGATGGCCTTAGTTTGCAGTTAAATGGACACAGCAAAACTTTTTGAACGCTCACTTTCGAGCTTATGGGTCGAAATATAGCCCCACTTAACTTTAAGACTGAAAGAGTAGCTGAGACCGCCTTACGCGCATCGGGATTTTGGGATACTTCGGCTGGATTTCCCGCAAATAGGGGGATATTTTTCAGTCCCGGGGATTCTAAACTAACTCCTGATGGGCTTGGTTTCCAGTGAAATGGACACAGGAACACTTTTTGAACGCGCAATTTCGAGCTTGCTGGCCGAAATATAGCCCTACTTCTTTTTAAGACTGAAAGAGTAGGCGGGAGCGCGTTACGCGCATTGTGATTTTGAGGATCTTCGGCTCCATCTGGCGAAACTTGGGAGATATTTTCAAGTCCCAAAATCTCTAAACTCACTCCTGATTGTCTAAGATGTGAGTGAAATAGAGACAAAAATTTTAGAAACCTTACTTTCGAGCTTCTGGAGTTAAATCTAAGCTCACCTTACATTAAGACTGAAAGAGTAGCCGAGACCCCTTTAAGCGCATCGTGATTTTAACTAACTTCGGGTGGATTTCCCGTAACTTGGGGGATATTTCCAGTCCCTTGGACGCTAAACTAAGTCGTGATGGCCTTGTTTTGCAGTGAAATGGACACAGCAAAACTTTGTAAACACTCAGTTTCGAGCTTCTGGGCCGAAATATTGCCCCACTTCACTTTAAGACTGAAAGAGTAGCCGAGACCGCCGTACGCGCGTCGTGATTTTGACCAACTTCGGTTAAATTTCCCGGAACTTGGGGGATATTTTCCAGTCCCGGGGACTCTAAACTGACCCCCGACGTCCTTAGTCTCCAGTGAAATGGACACTGCAAAACTTTTTGAACGCTCCATTTTGAGCTTCTGGGCCGAAATATAGCTCCACTTCACTTTAAGAGTGAAAGAGTAGCCGAGACCGCCTTACGCCCATCGCAATTTTGACCAACTTCGGCACGATTTCCCGGAACTTGGAGGATATTTTCCAGTCCCGCGGACTCTAAAGTAACTCCTGATGGCCTTACTCTGGAGTGAAATGGACACAGGAAAACTTTTTGAACGCTCACTTTCGAGCTTCTGGGCGGAAATATTGCCCCAGTTCACTTTAAGAATGAAAGAGTAACCGGGACCGCCTTACGCGCATCGTGATTTTGACCAACTTTGGCTCGATTTCCCGGGAAATGGGGGATATTTTCCGGTACCGGGGACTCTAAACTAACTCCTGATTGCCTTGGTTTGCAGTGAAATGGACACAGCACAACTTTTTGAACGCTCACGTTTGAGCTTCTGGGCCGAAGCATAGCCCTACTTCACTTTAAGACTGAAAGTGTAGCCGGGATCGCCTTACGCGCATAGTAATTTTGTCGAACTTCGGCTTGATTTCCTGGGACTTGGGGGATATTTTCCAGTCACGGAAGCTCTAAACTAACTCCTGAATGCCCTGGTTTTTAGTGAAATGGACACAGGTAAAAGGGGCGCACGCTAGGTTTCCAGGTTGTAGGCCGAAATATAGCCCCACTTTATTTTAAGACTGAAAGTGTACACGAAACCGCCTTAAGCGCTTTGAAATTTTTAGCCACTATGGCTCGATCTGCCAAAACTTGGGGGATATTTTCCAGTCCCGGGGACTCTACCCTAACTCTTGATGGCCTTAGTTTTCAGTCAAATGGTCACAGGTAACAGGAGCGCACGCTCGGTGTCGAGCTTCTATGCCGAAATGTAGCCCCAGTTCATTTTAAGACTGAAAGAGTAAACGAAACTGTCGTAGGCTTATCGTAATTTTAAGAAAGTATGGCTCAATTTGCCGAAACTTGGAGGATAGCTTCCAGTCTCGAGGATTCTAAACTATCTCCTGATGGACTTAGTTCTTAGTGAAATGGACACAGGTAAAAGGAGAGCACGCTCGGTGTCGAGCTTGTACAACCGAAATATAGCCCCACTTCATTTTCGGAGTAAACGAGTAGCCGAGACCGCCTTACGCGCATTGTGATTTTGAGCATCTTTGGCTCGATTTGCCGGAAATCGGGGAATATTTTCCAGTCCCGAGGACTCTATGCTAACTCCTGATGAACTTAATTTTCAGTGATATGTACACAGGCAAAAGGAGCGCACGCTCGGTGTTGAGCTTGTCGGCCAAAATATAGCCCCACTTCATTTTAAGACTGAAAGAGTAGCCGAGACCGCCTTACGCGCATCGTGATTTTGAGCAACTTTGGCTCGATCTGCCAGAATTTGGGAATATTTTCCAGTCCCAAGGACTCTAAACTAACTCCTGATGGCTTAAGATGTCAGTGAAATGGACACAGGTAAAATTAGCGCACGCCCGGTTTCGAGCTTCTAGGTCGAAATATAGCCCCCCTTAATTTTAAGACTGAAAGAGTAGCCGAGACCGTCTTACGCGCATCGTGATTTTGGGCCACTTTTGCTCGATTTCCCGGAAGTTGGCGAATAATTTAAAGTCCCGGGGACGCTAAACTAACTCCCGATGACCTTGGTTTGCAGTTTAATGAACACAGCAAAACATTCTGAACGCTCACCTTCGAGCTTCAGGGCCGAAATATAGCCCTACTTAAATTTATGACGGAAAGAGTAGCCGAGAGCCCATTACGCGCATCGTAATTTTCATCAACTTCGGCACCATTTCCTGGAACTTGGAGAATATTTTCCAGTCCCGGGGACTCTATACTAACTCCTGATAGCCTTGGTTTGCAGTGAAATGGACACAGCTAAACTTTTTGAATGTTCACTTTCGAGCTTGTGGGCCTAAATATAGCCACACTTCACTTTAAGACTGAAACAGTAGCCGAGACCGCGTTACGCGCATCGTGATTTTGATCAACTTCTGCTCGCTTTCCTCGAACTTGGGGAATATTTTCGAGTCCCGGGGACTCTAAACTAACTGCTGATGGGCATGGTTTGCAGTGAAATTCACACAGCACAAGTTTTTGAACGCACACTTTCGAGCTTCTAGGCCGAAATATAGTCCCACATCACTTACGACTTAAAGAGTAGCCGAGACCGGCGTGCGCGCATCGTGATTTTGACCAACTTCGGGTCAATATTCCGGAACTTGGGGGATATTTTCCAGTCCCAGGGACTCTAAACTAACTCTTGATGGCCTTGGTTTGCAGTGAAATTGAGACAGCAAAACTTTTTGAACGCTCACTTTTGGGCTTCTGGCCCGAAATATAGCCCCACTTCACTTTAAGACTGAAAGAGTAGCCGAGACTAGCTTACGCAAATCGTGATTTTGACCAACTTCGGGTCGATATTCCGGAACTTGGGGGATATTTTCCAGTCCCAGGGACTCTAAACTAACTCTTGATGGCCCTGGTTTGCAGTGAAATGGAGACAGCAAAACTTTTTGAACGCTCACCTTCAAGCTTCTGGGCCGAAATATAGGCCACTTTACTTTAATACTGAAAAAGTAGCCGAGACCGCCTTACGCGCATCGTGATTTTGACAAACTTCGGGTGGATTTCCCGGAACATGGGGGATATTTTCCAGTCCCTTGGACGCTAAACTAGGTGCCGATGGCCTTGTTTTGCAGTGAAATGGACACAGCAAAGCTTTTTGAACGCTCACTTTCGAGCTTGTGGGCCGAAATATAGCCACGCTTTACTTTAAGACTGAAACAGTAGCCGAGACCGCATTTCGCGCATCGTGATTTTTATCAACTTCGGCTCGCTTTCCCGGATCGTGGGGAATATTTTTCAGTCCCTAGGACCCTAAACTAACTTTTCATAGCTTTGGTTTGCAGTGAAATGGACACAGCAAAACTTTTTGAACGCTCACGTTCCAGCTTGTGGGCCGAAATATAGGCACACTTGACTTTAAGACTGAAACAGTAGCCGAAACCACGTTACGCGCATCATGAATTTAATCAACTTTGGCTCCAATTCCCGGGACTTGGGGGATATTTTCCAGTCCCGGGGACTCTAAACTAACTCCTGGTGGCCTTGGTTTGCATTGAAATGGACAAAGCACAATTTTTTGAACGCACACTTTGGAGATTCTGGGCCGAAATATACCCCCACTTTACTTTAAGACTTAAAGAGTAACCGAGACCACCTTACGCGCATTGTGATTTTGACAAACTTCGGGTGGATCTCCCGGAACTTGGGGAACATTTTCCAGTCCCTTGGACGCTAAACTAAGTCCTGATGGCCTTGTTTTGCTGTAAAATGGACACAGCAAAACTTTTTAAAGACTCAGTTTCGAGTTTCTGGGCCTAAATATTGCCCCACTTCACTTTAAGACTAAAAGAGTAGCCGAGACCGCCGTACGCGCGTCGTGATTTTGACCAACTTCGGTTAAATTTCCCGCAAATAGGGGCTTATTTTCCAGTCCCGGGGACTCTAAACTGACCCCCGACGTCCTTGGTCTGCAGTAAAATGGACACAGCAAAACTTTTTAAACGCTCACTTTTGAGCTTCTGGGCCGAAATATAGCTCCACTTTACCTTAAGAAAGAAAGAGTAGCCGAGACCGCCTTACGCCCATCCTAATTTTGACCAACTTCGGCTCGATTTCCCGGAACTTGGGGGATATTTTCCAGTCCCGGGGACTCTAAACTAACTCCTGGTGGCCTTGGTTTGCATTGAAATGGACAAAGCACAATTTTTTGAACGCACACTTTGGAGATTCTGGGCCGAAATATACCCCCACTTTACTTTAAGACTTAAAGAGTAACCGAGACCACCTTACGCGCATTGTGATTTTGACAAACTTCGGGTGGATCTCCCGGAACTTGGGGAACATTTTCCAGTCCCTTGGACGCTAAACTAAGTCCTGATGGCCTTGTTTTGCAGTGAAATGGAGACAGGAAAACTTTTTGAACGCTCACTTTCGAGCATGTGGGCCGAAATATAGCCACACTTTACTTTAAGACTGAAACAGTAGCCGAGACCGCATTTCGCGCCTTGTGATTTTAATCAACTTCGGTTCGATTCGCCGGAACTTAGGCAATATTTTTTAGTCCCGGGGACTCTAAACCAAACCCTGATGGCCTTGGTTTGCAGTGAAATGGACACAGCAAAACATTTTTAACGCTCACTTTCGGGCTTCTGACCCGAAATATAGCCCCACTTCACTTTAAGACAGAAAGAGTAACCGAGTCCACTTTAGGGGCATCGTGATTTTGACCAACCCCGGCTCAATTTCCCGGACTTTGGGGCATATTTTCTTGTCCCGGGGACGCTAAACTCACTCCTGATGGCCTTCGTTTGCAGTGAAATGAACACAGCAAAACTTTTTGAACCCTCACTTTGGGGCTTCTGGCCCGAAATGTAGCCCCACTTCACTTTAAGACTGAAAGAGTAGCCGAGACTAGCTTACGCAAATCGTGATTTTGACCAACTTCGGCTCGATTTCCCGGAAGTTGGGGGTTATTTTCCAGTCCCGGGGACTCTAAACTAGCTCCCGAGGCTTTGGTTTGCAGTGAAATAAACACAGGGAAACTTTTTGAACGCTCACTTTCAAGCTCCTGGGCAGGAATAAAGCCTCACTTCACTTTAAGACTGAAACAGTAAGCGAGACC
Source organism: Orbicella faveolata (assembly GCF_042242905.1). NCBI lineage: Eukaryota > Metazoa > Cnidaria > Anthozoa > Scleractinia > Merulinidae > Orbicella > Orbicella faveolata. The sequence continues at coordinate 946,910 of NW_028301540.1, forward strand.
GCCTAACGCGCACCGTGATTTTGACCAACTTCGCCTAAATTTCCCTGAACTTGGGGGATATTTTCCAGTCCCGAAGACTCTTAAGTAACCCCTGATGGCCTTCGTTTGCATTGAAATGGATACAGCAAAACTTTTTGAAGCTCACTTTTGAGCTTCTGGGCCGAAATATAGCCCCACTTTACTTTAAGACTGAAAGACTAGCCAAGACCGTCTTGCGCGCATCGTGATTTTGACCAACGTCTTCTCGATTTTCGGAACTTGGGAAATATATTGGAGTCCCCGGGACTCTAAACTAACTCCTGATGGCCTTAGTTTGCAGTGAAATGGACACAGCAAATTTTTTGCAGCGCTCACTTTGGAGCTTCTGGGCCGAAATAGAGCCCCACTTCACTTTAAGACTGAAAGAGTAGCCGAGGCCGCCTTAGGCGCATCGTGATTTTTACCAACTTCGGCTTGAGTTGCCAGAACTTAAAAGATATTTTCCAGTCCCAGGGACTCTAAACTAACTCATGATGGCCTTGGTTTTCAGTGAAATTCAGAGAGGAAAACTTTTTGAACGCTCACTTTCGAGCTTCTGGACCGAAATATAGCCCTACTTCACTTTAAGACTGAAACAGTAGCCGAGACCGCCTTAAGCCAATCGTTATCTTGACCAACTTCGTCTCGATTTCGCGGAACTTGGGGGATATTTTCCAGTTCCGGGCACTGTAAACTACTTCCTGAGGGCCTTGCTTTGCAGTGAAATGGGCACAGCATAACTTTTTGAACGCTCACTTTCGAGCGTCTGGGCCGAAATATTCAGCCACGTCACTTTAAGACTAAAAGAGTAGCCGAGACTGCTTTACGCGCATCGTGACTTTGACAAAGTTCGTCTCTATTTCCCGGAACTTGGGGGATATTTTGATGTCCCGGAGACTGTAAAGTATCTCCTGATGTGGCTTGGTTCGCGGTGAAATGGACACAGCAAAACTTTTTGAACTTTCACTTTCGAGCTTCTGGGCCGAAATATAGCCCGAGTTCAATTAAGAGTGAAAGAATAGCCGAGACCGCCTTACGCACATCGTTATTTTGACCAACTTTGGCTCGATTTCCCGGGAAATGGGGGATATTTTCCGGTACCGGGGACTCTATAGTAACTCCTGATTGCCTTGGTTTGCATTGAAATGGAGAGAGCAAAACTTTTTCAACGCTCCCCTTCGGGCTTCTGAGCCGAAATATTGCCCCACGTCAGTTTCAGAGTGAAAGAGTAGCCGACACCGTCTTACGCGCATCGTGATTTTGACCAACTTCGGCTCGATTTCCCGAAACTTCGGGGATATATTCAAGTCCCAGGGACTCTAAACTAACCCCTGATGGCCTTGGTCTGCAGTGAAATGGACACAGCAAATTTTTTTGAACGCTTACTTTCGAAATTCTGGGCCGAAATATAGCCCCGCTTCACTTTAAGACTGAAATAGTAGCCGAGACCGCCTTAGACGCATCGTGATTTTGACCAACTTCGGCTTGAGTTGCCAGAACTTAAGGGATATTTTCCAGTCCCGTGGACTCTAAACTAACTCATGATGGCCTTGGTTGTCAGTTAAATTGAGAGAGCAAAAGTTTTTGAACGCTCACTTTCTAGCTTCTCGGCCGAAATATAGCCCCAGTTCACTTTAAGAATGAAAGAGTAGCCGAGACCGCCTTACGCGCATCGTGATTTTGACAAACTTCGGCTCGATTTCCCCGAGCTTGGGCGATATTTTTCAGTCCCGAGGACTCTAAACTAACTCCTGATGGCCTTGGTTTGCAGTGAAATGAACACAGCAAAACTTTTTGAACTTTCACTTTCCAGCTTCTCGGCCGAAATATAGCCCCAGTTCACTTTAAGAATGAAAGAGTAGCCGAGACCGCCTTACGCGCATCGTGATTTTGACAAAATTCGGCTCGATTTTGCCCGAACTTGGGCGATATTTTCCAGTCCCGAGGAGTCTAAACTAACTCCTGATGGTCTTGGTTTGCAGTGAAATGAACACAGTAACACTTTTTGAAGGCTTATTTTCGAGCTTCTGGGATGAAATATAGCCCCACTTCACTTTAAGACTTAAAAAGTAGGCGAGACCACCTTACGCGCATCGTGATTTTGAGCAACTTCCGCTCGATTTTCTAGAATTTTGGCGATATTTTCAAGTCCCGGGGACTCTAAACTAACTCCTGATGGCCTTGGTTTGCAGTGAAATGGACGCAGGAAAACTTTTTGAACGCTCAGTTTCGAGCTTCTGGGAGGAAATACAAACTTACTTCACTTTAAGACTGAAATAGTAACCGAGACCGCCTGACGAGCATCGTTATTTTGACCAAGTTCAGCTCGATTTCCCGGAACTTGGGGAATATTTTCCAGTCCGGAGGACTTTAAACTAACTCCTGATGGCCTTGATTTGGAGTTAAATGCAGAAAGCGTAACTTTTTAAAGGGTCACTTTCGAGCTTCTGGGCCGAAATATAGCACCACTTTACTTTAAGACTGCAAGAGTAGGCGAGACCGTCTTACGCGCATCGTGATTTTGACCAACTTCCGTTCGATTTCCCGGAACTTCGGGGATATATTCCAGTCCCGGGGACTCTAAACTAACTGCTGATGGCCTTGGTTTGCAGTGAAATGGACACAGCACATTTGTTTGAACGCTCACTTTCGAGCTTCTCGGTCGAAATATAGCCCTACTTCACTTTAAGATTGAAAGAGTAGCCGAGACCGCCTTACGCGCATCGTAATTTTGACCAACTTCGGCTGGATTTCCCCCAAATAGGGGGATATTTTCCAGTCCCGGGGACTCTAAACTAACTCCTGATGGCCTTGGTTTCCAGTGAAATGGACACAGGAACACTTTTTCAACGCGCACTTTCGAGCTTGCTGGCCGAAATATAGTCCTACTTCTTTTTAAGACTGAAAGATTAGGCTGGAGCGCCTTACGCGCATTGTGATTTTGAGGATCTTCGGCTCGATGTGGCGAAACCTGAGAGATATTTTCCAGTCCCAAAGTCTCTAAACTCACTCCTGATTGTCTAAGATGTGAGTGAAATAAAGACAAAAATTTTTGAACCCCTACTTTCGAGCTTCTGGAGTTAAATCTAAGCCCACTTTACCTTAAGACTGAAAGAGTAGCCGAGACGCCCTTAAGCGCATCGTGATTTTGACTAACTTCGGGTGGACTTCCCGTAACTTGGGGCATATTTCCAGTCCCGCGGACTCTAAACTGACCCCCGACGTCCTTGGTCTGCAGTAAAACGGACACAGTAAAACTTTTTGAACGCTCACTTTTGAGCTTCTGGGCCGAAATATAGCTCCACTTCACTTTAAGAGTGAAAGAGTAGCCGAGACCGCCTTACGCCCATCGTAATTTTGACCAACTTCGGCTCGATTTCCCGCAACTTGGAGGATATTTTCCAGTCCCGCGGACTCTAAAGTAACTCCTGATGGCCTTGCTCTGGAGTGAAATGGACACAGCACAACTTTTTGAACGCTAATTTTCCAGCTTCTGGGCGGAAATATTGCCCCAGTTCACTTTAAGAGTGAAAGAGTAACCGGGACCGCCTTACGCGCATCGTGATTTTGACCAACTTTGGCTCGATTTCCCGGGAAATGGGGAATATTTTCCGGTACCGGGGACTCTAAACTAACTCCTGATTGCCTTGGTTTAAAGTGAAATGGACACAGCACAACTTTTTGAACGCTTACGTTTGAGCTTCTGGGCCGAAGCATAGCCCTACTTCACTTTAAGATTAAAAGACTAGCCGAGACCGCCTTACGCGCATCGTGATTTTGGGCTACTTCGGATCGATTTCCCGGAAATTGGGAGATAATTCCCAGTCCCGGGCACTCTAAACTAATTCCTGATGGCCTTGGTTTTCAGTGAAATGGACACAGCCAAACTCTTTGAACGTTCACTTTCGAGCTTCTGGGCCGAAATATAGCCCCACTTCACTTTAAGACTGAAAGAGTAGCCAAGACCGCCTTACGCGCATGGTAATTTTGTCGAACTTCGGCTTGATTTCCTGGGACTTGGGGGATATTTTCCAATCCCGGAAGCTCTAAACTAACTCCTGAATGCCTTGGTTTTTAGTGAAATGGACACAGGTAAAATGGGCGCACGCTAGGTTTCCAGGTTGTAGGCCGAAATATAGTCCCACTTTATTTTAAGACTAAAAGTGTACACGAAACCGCCTTAAGCGCATCGAAATTTTTAGCCACTATGGCTCGATCTGCCAAAACTTGGGGGATATTTTCCAGTCCCGGAGACTCTACCCTAACTCTTGATGGCCTTAGTTTTCAGTCAAATGGTCACAGGTAACAGGAGCGCACGCTCGGTGTCGAGGTTCTAGGCCGAAATCTAGCCCCAGTTCATTTTAAGACTGAAAGAGTAAACGAAACTGCCGTAGGCTTATCGTAATTTTAAGAAAGTATGGCTCAATTTGCCGAAACTTGGAGGATAGCTTCCAGTCTCGAGGATTCTAAACTATCCCCTGATGGCCTTAGTTCTTAGTGAAATGGACACAGGTAAAAGGAGAGCACGCTCGGTGTCGAGCTTGTACAACCGAAATATAGCCCCACTTCATTTTCGGACTAAACGAGTAGCCGAGACCGCCTTACGCGCATTGTGATTTTGAGCATCTTTGGCTCGATTTGCCGGAAATCGGGGAATATTTTCCAGTCCCGAGGACTCTATGCTTACTCCTGATGAACTTAGTTTTCAGTGATATGTACACAGGCAAAAGGAGCGCACGCTCGGTGTTGAGCTTGTCGGCCGAAATATAGCCCCACTTCATTTTAAGACTGAAAGAGTAGCCGAGACCGCCTTACGCGCATCGTGATTTTGAGCAACTTTGGCTCGATCTGCCAGAATTTGGGAAATATTTTCCAGTCCCAAGGACTCTAAACTAACTCCTGATGGCCTAAGATGTCAGTGAAATGGACACAGGTAAAATGAGCGCACGCCCGGTTTCGAGCTTCTAGGTCGAAATATAGCCCCCCTTAATTTTAAGACTGAAAGAGTAGCCGAGACCGCTTTACGCGCATCGTGATTTTGGGCCACTTTTGCTCAATTTCCCGGAAGTTGGCGAATAATTTACAGTCTCGGGGACGCTAAACTAACTCCCGATGACCTTGGTTTGCAGTTTAATGAACACAACAAAACATTCTGAACGCTCACCTTCGAGCTTCAGGGCCGAAATATAGCCCTACTTAAATTTAAGACTCAAAGAATAGCCGAGAGCCCGTTACGCGCATCGTAATTTTCATCAACTTCGGCGTTATTTCCTGGAACTCGGAGAATATTTTCCAGTGCCGGGGACTCTAAACTAACTCCTGATGGGCTTGGTTTGCAGTGAAATGGACACAGCAAAACTTTTTGAAGGCTCACTTTCGAGCTTGTGGGCCTAAATATAGCCACAAATTTACTTTAAGACTGAAACGGTAGCCGAGACCGCGTTACGCGCATCGCGATTTTGATCAACTTCTGCTCGCTTTCCTGGAACTTGGGGAATATTTTCCAGTCCCGGGGACTCTAAGCTAACTCCTGATGGCCATGGTTTGCAGTGAAATTCACACAGCAGAAGTTTTTGAACGCACACTTTCGAGCTTCTAGGCCGAAATATAGTCCCACATCACTTACGACTTAAAGAGTAGCCGAGACTGGCGTGCGCGCATCGTGATTTTGACCAACTTCGGGTCGATATTCCGGAACTTGGGGGATATTTTCCAGTCCCAGGGACTCTAAACTAACTCTTGATGGCCTTGGTTTGCAGTGAAATTGAGACAGCAAAACTTTTTGAAAGCTCACCTTCAAGCTTCTGGGCCGAAATATAGCCCACTTTACTTTAATACTGAAAAAGTAGCCGAGACCGCCTTACGCGCATCGTGATTGTGACAAACTTCGGGTGGACTTCCCGGAACTTGGGGGATATTTTCCAGTCCCTTGCACGCTAAACTAGGTGCCGATGGCATTGTTTTGCAGTGAAATGGACACAGCAAAGCTTTTTGATTATCTAGGCCGAAATATAGTCCCACATCACTTACGACTTAAAGAGTAGCCGAGACCGCCTTACGCGCATCGTGATTTTGACAAACTTCGGGTTGATTTCCCGGAACTTGGGGGATATTTTCCAGTCCCGGGGACTCTCAACTAGCTCCTGGTTGTCTTGGTTTGCAGTGAAATGGACACAGCGAAAGTTTTTGAACGCTCACTCTCGAGCTTCTCGGCCGAAATAGAGCCCCATTTTACTTTAAGACTGAAAGAGTAGGCGAGAGCGTCTTGAGCGAATCGTGATTTTGACCAATTTCGCCTTTATTTCCCGAAACTTGGGGGATATTTTTCAGTCCCTTGGTTGCTAAACTAGGTGCCGATGGCCTTGTTTTGCAGTGAAATGGACACAGGGAAGCTTTTTGAACGCTCACTTTCCAGGTTGTGGGCCGCAATATAGCCATACTTCACTTTAAGACTGAAACTGTAGCGGAGACCACGTTTCGCGAATCTGACTTTGATCAACTTCGGCTCGATTTCCCGGAACTTGCGAAATATTTTCCAGTCCCGGGGACTCTAAGCTAACTCGTGCTGGTCTTGGTTTGCAGTGAAACGGAAACAGAAAAAGTTTTTGAACGCATACTTTCGAGCTTCTGGACCGAAATAGAACCCCACTTCACTTGAAGACTGAAAGAGTAGCCGAGACCGTCTTGCGCAAATCGTGATTTTGACCAACTTGGGGTCGGTTTCCCGGAACTTGGAGGATATATTCCATTTCCGCGGGCTCTAAACTAACTCCTGATGGCCTTGGTTTTCAGTGAAATGGACAAAGGCAAGCTTTTTGAACACTCTCTTTGTAGCTTCTGGGCCGAAAAAGAATCCCACTTCACTTTCAGACTGAAATAGTAGCCGAGACCGCCTCACGCGCATCGTGAGTTAGACTAAGTTCAGCTCGATTTCACGCAACTTTTGGGATATTTTCCAGTCCGGGGGACTCTAAACTAACTCCGGGTGGCCTTGGTTTCCACTGAAATGCGCAGAGCATAACTCTTTTAACGCCCATTTTGGAGCTTCTGGACCGAAATATAGCCCCACTTCACTTTCAGACTGAAAGAGTAGCCGACATCGCCTTACGCGCATCGTGATTTTGACCATTTTCGGATCGATTTCTCGGAACTCGGGGGATATTTGACAGTCCCGGGGACTCTAAACTAACTCCTGATGGCCTCGCTTTGCATTCAAATGGACAGAGCAAAACTTTTTGAACGCTCACTTTCGAGGTTGTGGGCGAAATATAGCCACACTTTACTTTAAGGCTGAAACAGTAGCCGAGACCGCATTTCGCGCATCGTGATTTTGATCAACTTCGGCTCGCTTTCCCGGATCTTGGGGACTATTTTCCAGTTCCGGGGACCCTAAACTAACTTTTGATAGCTTTGGTTTGCGGTGAAATGCACACAGCAAAACTTTTTGAACGCTGACTTTCGAGCTTCTGGACAGAAAGATAGCCCCACTTCACTTTAAGACTGAAAGGGTAGCCGAGACCGCTTTGGGAGCATCGTGATTTTGACCAACTTCAGCTCGATTTACCGGAACTTGGGGAATATTTTCCAGTCCCAGGGACGCTAAACTAACTCGTGATGGCCTTGTTTTTCAGTCAAAGAACACAGCAAAACTTTTTGAACGCTGACTTTCGGGCTTCTGGGCCGAAATATAGCCCCACTTCACTTTAAAACTGAAACAGTAGCCGATACCGCATTTCGCGCATCGTGATTTTGATCAACTTCGGTTCGATTCCCCAGAACTTGGGCAATATTTTTTAGTCCCGAGGATTCTAAACTAACCCCTCATGGCCTTGGTTTGCAGTGAAAGGGACACAGCAAAACAGTTTTAACGCTCACTTTCGGGCTTCTGGCCCGAAATATAGCCCCACTTCACTTTAAGACAGAAAGAGTAGCCGAGACCACTTTAGGGGCATCGTGATTTTGACCAACCCCGGGTCAATTTCCCGGACTTTGGGGCATAATTTCTAGTCCCGGGGACGCTAAACTAACTCCTGATGGCCTTCGTTTGCAGTGAAATGAACACAGCAAAACTTTTTGAACGCTCACTTTCGGGCTTTTGGCCCGAAATATAGCCCCACTTCACTTTAAGACTGAAAGAGTAGCCGAGACTACCTTACGCAAATCGTGATTTTGACCAACTTCGGCTCGATTTCCCGGAAGTTGGGGGATATTTTCCAGTCCCGGGGACTCTAAACTAGCTCCTGATGGCTTTGGTTTGCAGTAAAATAAACACAGGGAAACTTTTTGAACGCTCACTTTCAAGCTCCTGGACAGGAATAAAGCCTGACTTTACTTTAAAACTGAAACAGTAAGCGAGACCGCCTAACGCGCACCGTGATTGTGACCAACTTCGGCTAAATTTCCCTGAACTTGGGGGATATTTTCCAGTCCCGAAGACTCTTAAGTAAGCCCTGATGGCCTTCGTTTGCATTGAAATGGATACAGCAAAACTTTTTGAAGCTCACTTTTGAGCTTCTGGGCCGAAATATAGCCCCACTTCAATTTAAGACTGAAAGACTAGCCAAGACCGTCTTGCGCGCATCGTCATTTTGACCAACGTCTTCTCGATTTTCCGGAACTTGGGAAATATATTGCAGTCCCGGGACTTTAAACTAACTCCTGATGGCCTTGGTTTGCAGTGATATGGACACGGCAAATTTTTTGCAGCGCTCACTTTGGCGCTTTTGGGCCGAAATAGAGCCCCACTTCACTTTAAGACTGAAAGAGTAGCCGAGGCCGCCTTAGGCGCATCGTGCTTTTGACCAACTTCGGCTTGAGTTGCCAGAACTTAAAAGATATTTTCCAGTCTCGGGGACTCTAAACTAACTCATGATGGCCTTGGTTTTCAGTGAAATTCAGAGAGAAAACCTTTTTGAACGCTCACTTTCGAGCTTCTGGACCGAAATATTGCCCTACTTCACTTTAAGACTGAAAGAGTAGCCGAGACCGCCTTACGCGAATCGTTATTTTGACCAACTTCGTCTCGATTTCGCGGAACTTGGGGGATATTTTCCAGTTCCGGGCACTGTAAACTACTTCCTGAGGGCCTTGCTTTGCAGTGAAATGGGCACAGCATAACTGTTTGAACGCTCACTTTCGAGCTTCTGAGCCGAAATATACAGCCACGTCACTTTAAGACTAAAAGAGTAGCCGAGACTGCTTTACGCGCATCGTGATTTTGACAAAGTTCGGCTCGATTTCCAGGAACTTGGGGGATATTTTGATGTCCCGGAACTGTAAACTATCTCCTAATGTGGCTTGATTCGCGGTGAAATCGACACAGGAAAACTTTTTTAACTTTCACTTTCGAGCTTTTGGGCCGAAATATAGCCCGAGTTCACTTTAAGAATGAAAGAATAGCCGAGACCCCCTTACGCGCATCGTGATTTTGACCAACTTTGGCCCGATTTCCCGGGAAATGGGGAATATTTTCCGGTACCGGGGACTCTTAAGTAACTCCTGATTGCCTTGGTTTGCATTGAAATGGAGAGAGCAAAACTTTTTCAACGCTCCCCTTCGGGCTTCTGAGCCGAAATATAGCCCCACTTCACTTTAAGACTGAAATAGTAGCCGAGACCGCCTTAGACGCATCGTGATTTTGACCAACTTCGGCTTGAGTTGCCAGAACTTAAGGGATATTTTCCAGTCCCGTGGACTCTAAACTAACTCATGATGGCCTTGGTTTTCAGTTAAATTGAGAGAGCAAAACTTTTTGAACGCTCACTTTCGAGCTTCTGGGCCGAAATATACAGCCACGTCACTTTAAGACTAAAAGAGTAGCCGAGACTGCTTTACGCGCATCGTGATTTTAAGAAACTTCGGCTCGATTTCCCGGGACTTGGGGTATATTTTGATGTCCCGGACACTGTAAACAATCTGCTGATGTGGCTTGGTTTGCGGTGAAATGGACACAGCAAAACTTTTTGAACTTACACTTTCTAGCTTCTGGGCCAGTTCACTTTAAGAATGAAAGAGTAGCCGAGACCGCCTTACGAGCATCGTGATTTTTACCAAGTTCAGCTCGATTTCCCGGAACTTGGGGGATATTTTCCAGTCCGGGGGACTTTAAAGTAACTGCTGTTGGCCTTGGTTTGCAGTTAAATGCACAAAGCGTAACTTTTTAAAGGGTCACTTTCAAGCTTCTGGGCCGAAATATAGCCCCACTTTACTTTAAGACTGAAAGACTAGCCGAGACAACCTTACGCGCATCGTGATTTAGACCAACTTCCGTTCGATTTCCCGGAATTTCTTGGATATATTCCAGTCCCGGGGACTCTAAACTAACTGCTGATGGCCTTGGTTTGCAGTGAAATGGACACAGCACATTTTTTAGAACGCGCACTTTCGAGCTTCTCGCCCGAAATATAGCCCTACTTCACTTTAAGACTGAAAGAGTAGCCGAGACCGCCTTACGCGCATCATAATTCTGACCAACTTCGGCTCGATTTCCCGGGACTTGGGGATATTTTACAGTCCCGGAAGCTCTAAACTAACTCCTGAATGCCTTGGTTTTTAGTGAAATAGACACAGGTAGAAGGAGTGCACGCTCGGTTTCCAGGTTGTAGGCCGAAATATAGCCCCACTTTATTTTAAGACTGAAAGTGTACACGAAACCGCCTTAAGCGCATCGAAATTTTTAGCCACTATGGCTCGATCTGCCAAAACTTGGGGGATGTTTTCCAGTCCCGGAGACTCTACCCTAACTCTTGATGGCCTTAGTTTTCAGTCAAATGGTCACAGGTAACAGGAGCGCACGCTCGGTGTCGAGCTTCTAGGCCGAAATGTAGCTCCCAGTTCATTTTAAGACTGAAAGAGTAAACGAAACTGCCGTAGGCTTATCGTAATTTTAAGAAAGTATGGCTCAATTTGCCGAAACTTGGAGGATAGCTTCCAGTCTCGAGGATTCTAAACTATCTCCTGATGGACTTAGTTCTTAGTGAAATGGACACAGGTAAAAGGAGAGCACGCTCGGTGTCGAGCTTGTACAACCGAAATATGGCCCCACTTCATTTTCGGACTAAACGAGTAGCCGAGACCGCCTTACGCGCATCGTGATTTTGAGCATCTTTGGCTCGATTTGCCGGAAATCGGGGAATATTTTCCAGTCCCGAGGACTCTATGCTTACTCCTGATGAACTTAGTTTTCAGTGATATGTACACAGGCAAAAGGAGCGCACGCTCGGTGTTGAGCTTGTCGGCCGAAATATAGCCCCTCTTCATTTTAAGACTGAAAGAGTAGCCGAGACCGCCTTACGCGCATCGTGATTTTGAGCAACTTTGGCTCGATCTGCCAGAATTTGGGAAATATTTTCCAGTCCTAAGGACTCTAAACTAACTCCTGATGGCCTAAGATGTCAGTGAAATGGACACAGGTAAAATTAGCGCACGCCCGGTCTCGAGCTTCTAGGTCCAAATATAGCCCCCCTTAATTTTAAGACTGAAAGAGTAGCCGAGACAGCCTTACGCGCATCGTGATTTTGGGCCACTTTTGCTCGATTTCCCGGAAGTTGGCGAATAATTTACAGTCTCGGGGACGCTAAACTAACTCCCGATGACCTTGGTTTGCAGTTTAATGAACACAACAAAACATTCTGAACGCTCACCTTCGAGCTTCAGGGCCGAAATATAGCCCTACTTAAATTTAAGACTCAAAGAATAGCCGAGAGCCCGTTACGCGCATCGTAATTTTCATCAACTTCGGCGCCATTTCCTGGAATTTGGAGAATATTTTCCAGTGCCAGGGACTCTATACAAACTCCTGATGGGCTTGGTTTGCAGTGAAATGGACACAGCAAAACCTTTTGAACGCTCACTTTCGAGCTTGTGGGCCTAAATATAGCCACACTTCACTTTAAGACTGCAACAGTAGCCGAGAGCGCGCTACGCGCATCGTGATTTTGATCAACTTTTTCTCGCTTTCCTGGAACTTGGGGAATATTTTCCAGTCCCGGGGACTCTAAACTAACTCCTGATGGCCATGGTTTGCAGTGAAATTCACACAGCACAAGTTTTTGAACGCACACTTTCGAGCTTCTAGGCCGAAATATAGTCCCACATCACTTACGACTTAAAGAGTAGCCGAGACCGGCGTGCGCGCATCGTGATTTTGACCAACTTGGGGTCGATATTCCGGAACTTGGGAGTTATTTTCCAGTCCCAGGGACTCTAAACTAACTCTTGATGGCTTGGTTTGCAGTGAAATTGAGACAGCAAAACTTTTTGAACGCTCACCTTCAAGCTTCTGGTTCGAAATATAGCCCACTTTACTTTAATACTGAAAAAGTAGCCGAGACCGCCTTACGCGCATCGTGATTTTGACAAACTTCGGGTGGACTTCCCGGAACTTGGGGGATATTTTCCAGTCCCTTGCACGCTAAACTAGGTGCCGGTGGCCTTGTTTTGCAGTGAAATGGACACAGCAAAGCTTTTTGAGCTTCTAGGCCGAAATATAGTCCCTCATCACTTACGACTTAAAGAGTAGCCGAGACCGCCTTACGCGCATCGTGATTTTGACAAACTTCGGGTGGATTTCCCGGAACTTGGGGGATATTTTCCAGTCCCGGGGACTCTCAACTAACTCCTGCTTGTCTTGGTTTGCAGTGAAATGGACACAGCGAAAGTTTTTGAACGCTCACTCTCGAGCTTCTCGGCCGAAATAGAGCCCCGTTTTACTTTAGGACTGAAAGAGTAGGCGAGAGCGTCCTGAGCGAATCGTGATTTTGACCAATTTCGCCTTTATTTCCCGAAACTTGGGGGATATTTTCCAGTCCCGTGGACGCTAAACTAGGTACCGATGGCCTTGTTTTGCAGTGAAATGGACACAGGAAAGCTTTTTGAACGCTCACTTTCCAGGTTGTGGGCCGAAATATAGCCATACTTTACTTTAAGACTGAAACAGTAGCCGAGACCACGTTTCGCGCATCCTGATTTTGATCAACTTCGGCTCGATTTCCCCGAACTTGCGAAATATTTTCCACTCCCGGGGACTCTAAACTAACTCGTGCTGGTCTTGGTTTACAGTGAAACGGAAACAGAAAAAGTTTTTGAACGCATACTTTCGAGCTTCTGGACCGAAATAGAACCCCACTTCACTTGAATACTGAAAGAGTAGACGAGACCGCCTTACGTGCATCGTGATTTTGAGAAACTTCGGCTCCATTTGCCGGAACTAAGGGGATATATTCCAGTTTTGAGGAATCTAAACTAATTACTAATGGCGTTGGTTTGCAGTAAAATGGACCCAGCAAAACTTTTTGAACGCTGAATTTCGAGCTTCTGGGCCAAAATATAGCCCCCCATTACTTTAACACTGAAAGAGTAGCCGAGACCGCCTGACGCGCATCGGGATTTTGACAAACTTCGGTGGATTTCCCGGGACTTGGGGGATATTTTCCAGTCCCGGAAGCTCTAAACTAACTCCTGAATGCCTTGGTTTTTAGTGAAATGGACACAGGTAAAAGGGGCGCACGCTAGGTTTCCAGGTTGTAGGCCGAAATATAGCCCCACTTTATTTTAAGACTGAAAGTGTACACGAAACCGCCTTAAGCGCATCGAAATTTTTAGCCACTATGGCTCGATCTGCCAAAACTTGGGGGATATTTTCCAGTCCCGGAGACTCTACCCTAACTCTTGATGGCCTTAGTTTTCAGTCAAATGGTGACAGGTAACAGGAGCGCACGCTCGGTGTCGAGGTTCTAGGCCGAAATCTAGCCCCAGTTCATTTTAAGACTGAAAGAGTAAACGAAACTGCCGTAGGCTTATCGTAATTTTAAGAAAGTATGGCTCAATTTGCCGAAACTTGGAGGATAGCTTCCAGTCTCGAGGATTCTAAACTATCTCCTGATGGACTTAGTTCTTAGTGAAATGGACACAGGTAAAAGGAGAGCACGCTCGGTGTCGAGCTTGTACAACCGAAATATAGCCCCACTTCATTTTCGAACTAAACGAGTAGCCGAGACCGCCTTACGCGCATCGTGATTTTGAGCATCTTTGGCTCGATTTGCCGGAATTCGGGGAATATTTTCCAGTCCTGAGGACTCTATGCTTACTCCTGATGAACTTAGTTTTCAGTGATATGTACACAGGCAAAAGGAGCGCACGCTCGGTGTTGAGCTTGTCGGCCGAAATATAGCCCCTCTTCATTTTAAGACTGAAAGAGTAGCCGAGACCGCCTTACGCGCATCGTGATTTTGAGCAACTTTGGCTCGATCTGCCAGAATTTGGGAAATATTTTCCAGTCCCAAGGACTCTAATCTAACTCCTGATGGCCTAAGATGTCAGTGAAATGGACACTGGTAAAATTAGCGCACGCCCGGTCTCGAGCTTCTAGGTCGAAATATAGCCCCCCTTAATTTTAAGACTGAAAGAGTAGCCGAGACCGCCATACGGGCATCGTTATTTTGGGCCACTTTTGCTCGATTTCCCGGAAGTTGGCGAATAATTAAAAGTCCCGGGGACGCTAAACTAACTCTCGATGATCTTGGTTTGCAGTTTAATGAACACAGCAAAACATTCTGAACGCTCACCTTCGAGCTTCAGGGCCGAAATATAGCCCTACTTAAATTTAAGACTCAAAGAATAGCCGAGAGCCCGTTACGCGCATCGTAATTTTCATCAACTTCGGCGCCATTTCCTGGAATTTGGAGAATATTTTCCAGTCCCGGGGACTCTATACTAACTCCTGATGGCCTTGGTTTGCAGTGAAATGGACACAGCAAAACCTTTTGAACGTTCACTTTCGAGCTTGTGGGCCTAAATATAGCCACACTTTACTTTAAGACCGAAACAGTAGCCGAGAACGCGTTACGCGCATCGTGATTTGATCAACTTCTGCTCGCTTTCCTGGAACTTGGGGAATATTTCCAGTCCCGGGGACTCTAAACTAACTCCTGATGGCCATGGTTTGCAGTGAAATTCACACAGGACAAGATTTTGAACGCACACTTTTGAGCTTCTAGGCCGAAATATAGTCCCACATCACTTACGACTTAAAGAGTAGCCGAGACCGGCGTGCGCGCATCGTGATTTTGACCAACTTGGGGTCGATATTCCGGAACTTGGGGGATATTTTCCAGTCCCAGGGACTCTAAACTAACTTTTGATGGCCTTGGTTTGCAGTGAAATTGAGACAGCAAAACTTTTTGAACGCTCACCTTCAAGCTTCTGGTTCGAAATATAGCCCACTTTACTTTAATACTGAAAAAGTAACCGAGACCGCCTTACGCGCATCGTGATTTTGACAAACTTCGGGTGGACTTCCCGGAACTTGGGGGATATTTTCCAGTCCCTTGGACGCTAACCTAGGTGCCGATGGCCTTGTTTTGCAGTGAAATGGACACAGCAAAGCTTTTTGAGCTTCTAGGCCGAAATATAGTCCCACATCACTTACGACTTAAAGAGTAGCCGAGACCGCCTTACGCGCATCGTGATTTCGACAAACTTCGGGTGGATTTCCCGGAAGTTGGGGGATATTTTCCAGTCCCGGGGACTCTCAACTAACTCCTGCTTGTCTTGGTTTGCAGTGAAATGGACACAGCGAAAGTTTTTGAACGCTCACTCTCGAGCTTCTGGGTTGAAATAGAGCCCCATTTTACTTTAAGACTGAAAGAGTAGGCGAGACCGTCTTGAGCGAATCGTCATTTTGACCAATTTCGCGTCCAATTCCCGAAACTTGGGGGATATATTCCAGTCAAAGGGACTCTAAAGTAACTCCTGATGGCCTTGGTTTTCAGTGAAATGGACAGAGCACAACTTTGGAGCTTCTGGGCAGAAATATAGCCCCACTTTACTTTAAGACTGAAAGAGTAGATGAGACCGCCTTACGCGCATCGTAATTTTGACGAACTTCGAATGGATTTCCCGGAACTTGGGGGATATTTTGCAGTCCCTTGGACGCTAAACTAAGTCCTGATGGCTTTGTTTTGAAGTAAAATGGACACAAGAAAACTTTTTGAACGCTCACATTCTAGCTTGTTGGCCGAAATATAGCCACACTTCACTTTAGGACTGACACAGTAGCCGAGACCACGTTACGCGCATCATGAATTTGATCAACTTCGGCTCGATCTCCCGGGACTTGGGGGATATTCTCCAGTCCCGGGGACTCTAAACTAACTTCTAATGGCCTTGGTTTGTACTGAAAGTGACAGAGCAAAACTTTTTAAACACTCACTTTCGAGCTTCTGGGAAGAAATATTGCCCCATTTCACTTTAAGACTGAAAGAGTAGCCGAGACCACCTTACGCACATCGTGATTTTGACCAACTTCGGCTCGATTTAGCGGAACTTGGGGGATATTTTCCAGTCCCAAAGACTCTTAAGTAACCCCTGATGGCCTTGGTTTGCATTGAAATGGATACAGCAAAACTTTTTGAACGCTCACTTTTGAGCTTTTGGGCCGAAATATAGCCCCACTTCACTTTAAGACTGAAAGAGTAGCCGAGACCGTCTTACGCGCATCGTGATTTTGACCAACGTCTTCTCGATTTTCCGGAACTTGGGAAATACATTCTACTCCCGGGCACTCTAAACTAACTCCTGATTGCCTTGGTTTGCAGTGAAATAGACACAGTAATTTTTTTTGAGCTTTGAGCTTGTGGGCCGAAATAGAGCCCCACTTCACTTTAAGACTGAAGGAGTAGCCGACACCACCTTAAGCGCACCGTGATTTTGATCAACGTCGGCTCGATTAGCCGGAACTTGGGAGATATTTTCCTGTCCCGGGGACTCTAAACTAACTCCTAATTGTCTTGGTTTTCAGAAATGGAATTACTTTAGCGTGCCCGGAACTGGGAATTATCTCTCAAGTTCCGGGAAATCGAGCCGAAGTAGCTCAAAATCACGATGCGCGTAAGTCGGTCTCGGCTAGTCTTTCAGTCTTAAAGTGAAGTAGGGCTATGATTCGGCCTAGAAGCTCGAACGTGAGCGTTCAAAAAGTTGTGCTGTGGCCATTTCACTGCAAACCAAGGCAATCAGGAGTTAGTTTAGAGTCCCCGGTACCGGAAAATATCCCCGATTTCCCGGGAAATCGAGGCAAAGTTGGTCAAAATCACAATGCGCGTAAGACGGTCCCGGTTACTCTTTCATTCTTAAAGTGAACTGGGGCAATATTTCCGCCCAGAAGCTGGAAAGTGAGCGTTCAAAAAGTTCTGCTGTGTCCATTTTACTGCAGACCAAGGACGTCGGGGGTCAGTGTAGAGTCCCCGGGACTGGAAAATATCCCCCAAGTTCCGGGAAATTTAACCGAAGTTGGTCAAAATCACGACGCGCGTAAGGCGGTCTCGGCTACTCTTTCAGTCTTAAAGTTATGTGGGGCTATATTTCGACCCAAAAGCTCGAAAGTGAGCGTTCAAAAAGCTTTGCTGTGTCCATTTAAGTGCAAACTAAGGCCATCGGAAGTTAGTTTAGCTTCCCCGGGAATTGAAAATATTCGCCAACTTCCGGGAAATCGAGCCGAAGTTGGTCAAAATTACGATGCGCGTAAGGCGGTCTCGGCTACTCTTTCAGTCTTAAAGTGAAGTAGGGCTATGTTTCGGCCGAGAAGCTCGAAAGTGAGCGTTCAAAAAATGTGCTGTGTCCATTTAACTGCAAACCAAGGCCATCAGCAGTTAGTTTAGAGTCCCCGGGAATGGAATATATCCCCGAAGGTCCGGGAAATCGAACGGAAGTTGGTCAAAATTACGATGCGCGTAGGACGGTCTCGGCTACTCTTTCAGTCTTAAAGTAAAGTGGGGCTATATTTCGGCCCAGAAGCTCGAAAGTGACCCTCTAAAAAGTTACGCTTTGTGCATTTAACTGCAAACCAAGGCCATCATGAGTTAGTTTAAAGTCCCCCCGACTGGAAAATATCCCCCAAGTTCCGGCAAATCGAGCTGAACTTGGTCAAAATCACGATGCTCGTAAGGCGGACTCGGCTACTATTTCAGTCTTAAAGGGAAATATGGTTGTATTTCGGCCCAGAAGCTCCAAACTGAGCGTTCAAAAAGTTTTCCTGCGTCCATTTCACTGCAAACCAAGGCCATCAGGAGTTAGCTTAGAGTGCCCGGGACTTGAAAATATCGCCAAAATTCTAGAAAATCGCGCGGAAGTTGCTCAAAATCACGATGCGCGTCAGGCGGTCTCGCCTACTCTTTCAGTCTTAAAGTGAAGTGGGGCTATATTTCATCCCAGACGCTCGAAAATAAGCCTTTAAAAAGTGTTACTGTGTTCATTTCACTGCAAACCAAGGCCATGAGGAGTTAGTGTAGACTCCTCGGGACTGGAAAATATCGCCCAAGTTCGGGGAAATATAGCCGAATTTTGTCAAAATCACGATGCGCGTAACGCGGTCTCGGCTACTCTTTCATTCTTAAAGTGAACTGGGGCTATATTTCGGCCCAGAAGCTCGAAAGTGAAAGTTCAAAAAGTTTTGCTGTGTCCATTTCACCGCAAACCAAGCCACATCAGCAGATTGTTTACAGTGTCCGGGACATCACAATATCCCCCAAGTACCGGGAAATCGAGCCGAAGTTTCTCAAAATCAGGATGCGCGTAAAGCAGTCTCGGCTACTGTTTTAGTCTTAAAGTGACGTGGCTGTATATTTCGGCCCAGAAGCTCCAAAGTGAGCGTTCAAAAAGTTTTGCTCTCTCAACTTAACTGAAAACCAAGGCCATCATGAGTTACTTTAGAGTCCATGGAACTGGAAAATATCCCTTAAGTTCTGGCAACTCAAGCCGAAGTTGGTCAAAATCACGATGCGTCTAAGGAGGTCTCGGCTACTATTTCAGTCTTAAAGTGAAGTGGGGCTATATTTCGGCCCAGAATTTCGAAAGTAAGCGTTGAAAAAATTTTGCTGTGTCCATTTCACTGCAGACCAAGGCCATCAGGGGTTAGTTTAGAGTCCTTGGAACTTGAATATAGACCAGACGTTTCGGGTAATCGAGCCGAAGTTGGTCAAAATCACGATGCGCGTAAGACGGTATCGGTTACTCTTTCAGTCTTAAACTGAAGTGGGGCTATATTTCGGCTCAGAAGCCCGAAGGGGAGCGTTGAAAAAGTTTTGCTCTCTCCATTTCAATGCAAACCAAGGCAATCAGGAGTTACTTTAGAGTCCCCGACACCGGAAAATGTTCCTCATTTCCAGGGAGATCGAGCCAAAGTTGGTCAAAATCACGATGCGCGTAAGGCGGTGTCGGCTATTCTTTCATTCTTTAAAGTGAACTCGGGCTATATTTCGGCTCAGAAGCTCGAAAGTGAAGGTTCAAAAAGTTTTGCTGTGTCCATTTCACCGCAAACCAAGCCACATAAGCAGATTGTTTACAGTGTCCGGGACATCAAAATATTCCCCAAGCCCCGGGAAATCGAGCCAGAGTTTCTCAAAATCACGATGCGCGTAAAGCAGTCTCGTCTACTGTTTTAGTCTTAAAGTGACGTGGCTGTATATTTCGGCTCAGAAGCTCCAAAGTGAGCGTTCAAAAAGTTTTGCTCGCTCAATTTAACTGAAAACCAAGGCCATCATGAGTTAGTTTAGAGTCCCCGGGACTGGAAAATATCTTTTAAGTTCTGGCAACTCAAGCCGAAGTTCGTCAAAATTACGATGCGCCTAAGGCGGCCTCGGCTACTCTTTCAGTCATAAGGTGAAGTGGGGCTCTATTTCGGTCCAGAAGCTCCAAAGTGAGCGCTGCAAAAAATTTGCTGTGTCCATTTCACTGCAAACCAAGGCCATCAGGAGTTAGTTTAGAGTCCCCGGGACTGCCATATATTTCTCAAGTTCCGGAAAATCGAGAAGACGTTGGTCAAAATCACGATGCGCGCAAGACGGTCTTGGCTAGTCTTTTAGTCTTAAAGTGAAGTGGGGCTATATTTCGGCCCAGAAGCTCAAAAGTGAGCGTTCAAAATGTTTCGCTGTATCCATTTCAATGCAAACGAAGGCCATCAGGGGTTACTTAAGAGTCTTCGGGACTGGAAAACATCCCCCAAGTTCAGGGAAATTTAGCCGAAATTGGTCAAAATCACCGTGCGCGTTAGGCGGTCTCGCTTACTGTTTCAGTCTTAAAGTGAAGTGAGGCTTTATTCCTGCCCAGGATTTAGGGTTAACCAAAAAGTTTCCCTGTGTTTATTTCATCGCAAACCAAAGCCTTCAGGAGCTAATTTAGAGTCCCCGGGACTGGAAAATATCCCCCAACTTCCGGGAAATCGAGCCGAAGTTGGTCAAAATCACGATTTGCGTAAGGTAGTCTCGGCTACTATTTGAGTCTTAAAGTGAAGTGGGGCTATATTTCGGGCCAGAAGCTCGAAAGTGAGCGTTCAAAATGTTTTGCTGTGTCCATTTCACTGCAACCCAAGGCCATCAGGGGTTAGTTTAGAGTCCCCGGGACTGAAAAATATTGCCCAAGTTCCGGGCAAGCGAACCGAAGTTGATCAAAATCACGATGCGCGAAATGCGGTATCGGCTACTGTTTCATTCAAAGTGAAGTGGGGCTATATTTCGGGCCAGAGGCCCGAAAGTGAGCGTTCAAAATGTTTTGCTGTGTTCTTTGCCTGAAAAACAAGGCCATCACGAGCTAGTTTAGCGTCCCTGGGACTGGAAAATATTCCCCAAGTTGCGGTAAATCGAGCTGAAGTTGGTCAAAATCACGATGCTCCCAAAGCGGTCTCGGCTACCCTTTCAGTCTTAAAGTGAAGTGGAGCTATATTTCTGTCCAGAAGCTCGAAAGTGAGCGTTCAAAAAGTTTTGCTCTCTCCATTTCAATGCAAAGCAAGGCGACCAGGAGTTAGTTTAGAGTCCCCGAGACTGGAAAATATCCCCCAAGTTCCGAGAATTGGATCCGAAAATGGTCAAAATCACAATGCGCGAAAGGCGATCTCGGCTCCCCTTTAGTCTTAAAGTGAAGTGGGGCTATATTTCGGCCCACAAGCTGCAAAGTGGGCGTTCAAAAAGTTATGCTGTGCGCATTTCAGTGCAAACCAAGGCCATCCGGAGTTAGTTTAGAGTCTCCCGGACTGGCAAATATTCCAAAAGTTGCGTGAAATCGAGCTGAACTTGGTCTAACTCACGATGCGCGTGAGGCGGTCTCGGCTACTATTTCAAACTGAAAGTGAAGTGGGATTCTATTTCCGCCCGGAAGCTACAAAGAAAGTGTTCAAAAAGCTTTCCTTTGTCCATTTCACTGAAAACAACGGCTATCAGGAGCTAGTTTAGAGCCCGAGGAAATGGAATATATCCCCCAAGTTCCGGGAAACCGACCCGAAGTTGGTCAAAATCACGATTTGCGCAAGACGGTCTCGGCTACTCTTTCAGTCTTAAACTAAAGTGGGGCTATATTTCGGTCCAGAAGCTCGAGAGTGAGCGTTCAAAAAGTTTCGCTGTGTCCATTTCACTGAAAACCAAGACAATCAGGAGTTAGTTTAGAGTCCCCGGGACTGGAAAATATTCCCCAAGTTCCGGCTAATCGAGCCTAAGTTGGTCAAAATCACGGTGCGCTTAAGGCGGTGTCGGCTACTCCTTCAGTCTTAAAGTGAAGTGGGGCTCTATTTCGGCCCACAAGCTCAAAGCTCAAAAAAAATTACTGTGTCTATTTCACTGCAAACCAAGGCTATCAGGAGTTAGTTTAGAGTCCCCGGGAGTGGAATGTATTTCCCAAGTTCCGGAAAATCGACAAGACGTTGGTCAAAATCACGCTGCGCGTAACACCTTCTCGGCTACTCTTTCAGTCTTAAAGTGAAGTGGGGCTATATTTCGGCCCAGAAGCTCAAAAGTGAGCGTTCAAAAAGTTTTGCTGTATCCATTTCAATGCAAACCAAGGCCATCAGGGGTTACTTAAGAGTCTTCGGGACTGCAAAATATCCCCCAAGTTCCGCTAAATCGAGCCGAAGTTGGTCAAAATCACGATGTGCGTAAGGTGGTCTCGGCTACTCTTTCAGTCTTAAAGTGAAGTGGGGTAATATTTCGGCCCAGAAGCTCGAAAGTCAGCGTTTAAAAAGTTTTGCTCTGTCACTTTCAGTGCAAACCAAGGCCATCACAAGTTAGTTTAGAGTCCCCGGGACTGGAGAATATCCCCCAAGTCCCGGGAGATCGAGCCGAAGTTGATCAAATTCATGATGCGCGTAACGTGGTCTCGGCTACTGTGTCAGTCCTAAAGTGAAGTGTGGCTATATTTCGGCCAACAAGCTAGAATGTGAGCGTTCAAAAAGTTTTCTTGTGTCCATTTTACTTCAAAACAAAGCCATCAGGACTTAGTTTAGCGTCCAAGGGACTGCAAAATATCCCCCAAGTTCCGGGAAATCCATTCGAAGTTCGTCAAAATTACGATGCGCGTAAGGCGGTCTCATCTACTCTTTCAGTCTTAAAGTAAAGTGGGGCTATATTTCTGCCCAGAAGCTCCAAAGTTGTGCTCTGTCCATTTCACTGAAAACCAAGGCCATCAGGAGTTACTTTAGAGTCCCTTTGACTGGAATATATCCCCCAAGTTTCGGGAATTGGACGCGAAATTGGTCAAAATCACGATTCGCTCAAGACGGTCTCGCCTACTCTTTCAGTCTTAAAGTAAAATGGGGCTCTATTTCGGCCCAGAAGCTCGAGAGTGAGCGTTCAGAAACTTTCGCTGTGTCTATTTCACTGCAAACCAAGGCCATCACGAATTAGTTTAGAGTCCTCAAAACTGGAATTTATCCCCTTAGTTCCGGCAAATCGAGCCGAAGTTGCTCAAAATCACGATGCACGTAAGGCGGTCTCGGCTACTCTTTCAGTCTTCAAGTGAGGTGGGGTTCTATTTCGGTCCAGAAGCTCGAAAGTATCCGTTCAAAAACTTTTTCTCTTTCCGTTACACTGCACACCAAGACCAGCACGAGTTAGCCTAGAGTCCGCGGGACTGGAAAATATTTCGCAAGTTCCGGGAAATCGAGGCGAAGTTGATCAAAATCACGATGCGCGAAACGTGGTCTCGGCTACTGTTTCAGTCTTAAAGTGAAGTATGGCTATATTTCCGCCCACAAGCTCGACAGTCAGCGTTCAAAAAGCTTTGCTGTGTCCATTTCACTGCAAAACAAAGCCATCGGCACCTAGTTTAGCGTCCAAGGGACTGGAAAATATCCCCCAAGTTTCGGGAAGTCCACCCGAAGTTTGTCACAATCACGATGAGCGTAAGGCGGTCTCGGCTACTTTTTCAGTATTAAAGTAAAGTGGGCTATATTTCGGCCCAGAAGCTTGAAGGTGAGCGTTCAAAAAGTTTTGCTGTCTCCATTTCACTGCAAACCAAGGCCATCAAGAGCTAGTTTAGAGAACCTGGGACTGGAAAGTGTCCCTCAAGTTCCGGAATATCGACCCGAAGTTTGTCAAAATCACGATGCGCGCACGCCGGTCTCGGCTACTCTTTAAGTCGTAAGTGATGTGGGACTATATTTCGGCCTAGAAGCTCGAAAGTGTGCGTTCAAAAACTTCTGCTGTGTGAACTTCACTGCAAACCATGGCCATCAGGAGTTAGTTTAGAGTCCCCGGGACTGGAAAACATTCCCCAAGTTCCGGGAAAGCGAGCCGAAGTTGATTAAAATCACGATGCGCGTAACGCGGTCTCGGCTACTGTTTCAGTCTTAAAGTAAATTTGTGGTTATATTTAGGCCCACAAGCTCGAAAGTGAGCGTTCAAAACGTTTTGCTGTGTCCATTTCACTGCAAACCAAGGCCATCAGGAGTTAGTTTAGAGTCCCCGGGACTGGAAATTATTCTCCCAGTTCCAGGAAATTGCGCCGAAGTTGATGATGGCTCTCAGGTATTCTTTCAGTCTTAAATTTAAGTAGGGCTATATTTCGGCCCTGAAGCTCGAAGGTGAGCGTTCGGAATGTTTTGCTGTGTTCATTAAACTGCAAACCAAGGTCATCGGGAGTTAGTTTAGCGTCCCCGAGACTTTAACTTATTCACCAACTTCCGGGAAATCGAGCAAAAGTGGCCCAAAATCACCATGCGCGTAAGGCGGTCTCGGCTACTCTTTCAGTCTTAAAATTAAGGGGGGCTATACTTCGACCTAGAAGCTCGAGACCGGGCGTGCGCTAATTTTACCTGTGTCCATTTCACTGACATCTTAGGCCATCAGGAGTTAGATTAGAGTCCTTGGGACTGGAAAATATTCCCCAAATTCTGGCAGATCGAGCCAAAGTTGCTCAAAATCACGATGCGCGTAAGGCGCTCTCGGCTACTCTTTCAGTCTTAAAATGAAGTGGGGCTATATTTCGGCCGACAAGCTCAACACCGAGCGTGCGCTCCTTTTGCCTGTGTACATATCACTGAAAACTAAGTTCATCAGGAGTTAGCATAGAGACCTCGGGACTGGAAAATATTCCCCGAATTCCGGCAAATCGAGCCAAAGATGCTCAAAATCACGATGCGCGTAAGGCCGTCTCGGCTACTCGTTTAGTCCGAAAATGAAGTGGGGCTATATTTCGGTTGTACAAGCTCGACACCGAGCGTGCTCTCCTTTTACCTGTGTCCATTTCACTAAGAACTAAGTCCATCAGGAGATAGTTTAGAATCCGCGAGACTGGAAGCTATCCTCCAAGTTTCGGCAAATTGAGCCATACTTTCTTAAAATTACGATAAGCGTGCGGCAGTTCGTTTACTCTGTCAGTCTTAAAATGAACTGGGGCTACATTTCGGCCTAGAAGCTCTTGTTACCTGTGACCATTTGACTGAAAACTAAGGCCATCAAGAGTTAGGGTAGAGTCCCCGGGACTGGAAAATATCCCCCAAGTTTTGGCAGATCGAGCCATAGTGGCTAAAAATTTCGATGCGCTTAAGGCGGTTTCGTGTACACTTTCAGTCTTAAAATAAAGTGGGGCTATATTTCGGCCTACAACCTGGAAACCTAGCGTGCGCCCCTTTTACCTGTGTCCATTTCACTAAAAACCAAGGCATTCAGGAGTTAGTTTAGAGCTTCCGGGACTGGAAAATATCCCCCAAGTCCCAGGAAATCAAGCCGAAGCTCGACAAAATTACCATGCGCGTAAGGCGGTCCCGGCTACTCTTTCAGTCTTAAAGTGAAGTGGGGTTATATTTCGGCCCAGAAGCTCGAAAGTGAACGTTCAAAGAGTTCGGCTGTGTCCATTTCACTGAAAACCAAGGCCATCCGGAATTAGTTTAGAGTGCCCGGGACTGGGAATTATCTCCCAAGTTCCGGGAAATCGAGCCGAAGTAGCCTAAAATCACGATGCGCGTAAGGCGGTCTCGGCAAGTCTTTCAGTCTTAAAGTGAAGTAGGGCTATGCTTCGGCCCAGAAGCTCAAACGTGAGCGTTCAAAAAGTTGTGCTGTGTCCATTTCACTGCAAACCAAGGTACTCAGGAGTTAGTTTAGAGTCCCCGGTACCGGAAAATATCCCTCATTTCGCGGGAAATCGAGCCAAAGTTGGTCAAAATCACGATGCGCGTAAGGCGGTCCCGGTTACTCTTTCATTCCGAAAGGGAACTGGGGCAATATTTCCGCCCAGAAGCTGGAAAGTGAGCGTTCAAAAACTTGTGCTGTGTCCATTTCACTCCAGAGCGAGGCCATCAGGAGTTACTTTAGAGTCCGCGGGACTGGAAAATATCCCCCAAGTTCCGGGAAATCGAGCCGAAGTTGGTCAAAATTACGATGGGCGTAAGGCGGTCTCGGCTACTTTTTCACTCTTAAAGTAAAGTGGAGCTATATTTCGGCCCACAAGCTCGAAGGTGAGCATTCAAAAAGTTTTGCTGTCCCCATTTTACTGCACACCAAGGACGTTGGTGGTCAGTTTAGAGTCCCCAGGATTGGAAAATATCCCCCAAGTTCCGGGAAATTTAACGGAAGTTGGTCAAAATCACGACGCGCGTACCGCGGTCTCGGCTACTCGTTCAGTCTTAAAGTGAAGTGGGGTTATATTTCGGCCCAGAAGCTCGAAACTGAGTGTTTAAAAAGTTGTGCTGTGTCCATTTCACTGCAAAACAAGGCCATCACGACTTATTTTAGCGTCCAAGGGACTGGAAATATCCTCCAAGTTACGGGAAATCCACCCGAAGTTAGTCAAAATCACGATGCGCTTAAGGAGGTCTCGGCTACTCTTTCAGTCTTAAGGTAAAGTGGGCTTAGATTTAACTCCAGAAGCTCGAAAGTAAGGGTTCAAAAATTTTTGTCTCTATTTCACTCACATCTTAGACAATCA
This sequence comes from Orbicella faveolata, assembly GCF_042242905.1. Classification (NCBI taxonomy): domain Eukaryota; kingdom Metazoa; phylum Cnidaria; class Anthozoa; order Scleractinia; family Merulinidae; genus Orbicella; species Orbicella faveolata. The sequence continues at coordinate 973,109 of NW_028301540.1, forward strand.
GGAGTGAGTTTAGAGACTTTGGGACTGGAAAATATCTCCCAAGTTTCGCCAGATCGAGCCGAAGATCCTCAAAATCACAATGCGCGTAAGGCGCTCCCGCCTACTCTTTCAGTCTTAAAAAGAAGTAGGGCTATATTTCGGCCAGCAAGCTCGAAAGTGCGCGTTCAAAAAGTGTTCCTGTGTCCATTTCACTGGAAACCAAGGCCATCAGGAGTTAGTTTAGAGTCCCCGGGACTGAAAAATATCCCCCTATTTGCGGGAAATCCAGCCGAAGTATCCGAAAATCACGATGCGCGTAAGGCGGTCTCGGCTACTCTTTCAGTCTTAAAGTTAAGTGGGGCTATATTTCGACCCATAAGCTCGAAAGTGAGCGTTCAAAAAGTTTTGCTGTGTCCATTTAACTGCAAACTAAGGCCATCGGAAGTTAGTATAGCTTCCCCGGGAATTGAAAATATTCGCCAACTTCCGGGAAATCGAGCCGAAGTTGGTCAAAATTACGATGCGCGTAAGGCGGTCTCGGCTACTCTTTCAGTCTTAAAGTGAAGTAGGGCTATATTTCGGCAGGGAAGCTCGAAAGTGAGCGTTAAAAAAAATGTGCTGTGTCCATTTCACTGCAAACCAAGGCATTCAGCACTTAGTTTAGAGTCCGCGGGACTGGAATATATCCCCGAAGTTCCGGGAAATCGAACGGAAGCTGGTCAAAATCACGATGCGCCTAAGACGGTCTCGGTTACTCTTTCAGTCTTAAAGTAAAGTGGGGCTATATTTCGGCCCAGAAGCTCGAAAGTGAGCCTTTAAAAAGTTACGCTTTGTGCATTTAACTGCAAACCAAGGCCATCAGGAGTTAGTTTAAAGTCCCCCGGACTGGAAAATATCCGCCAAGTTCCGGGAAATCGAGCTGAAGTTGGTCAAAATCAGGATGCTCGTAAGGCGGTTTCAGACTTAAAGTGCAATACGGTTGCATTTCGGCCCAGAAGCTCGAAACAAAGCGTTCAAAAAGTTTTCCTTCGTCCATTTCACTGCAAACCAAGGCCATCAGGAGTTAGTTTAGACTCCTCGGGACTGGAAAATATCGCCCAAGTTCGGGGAAATCGAGCCGAATTTCTGAAAATCACGATGCGCGTAAGGCGGTCTCGGCTACTCTTTCATTCTTAAAGTGAACTGGGGCTATATTTCGGCCCAGATGCTAGAAAGTGAAAGTTCAAAGAGTTTTGCTGTGTCCATTTTACCGCAAACCAAGCCACATCAGCAGATTGTTTACAGTGTCCGGGACATCAAAATATCCCCAAGTCCCGGGAAATCGAGCCGAAGTTTCTCAAAATCACGATGCGCGTAAAGCAGTTTCGGCCACTCTTTTAGTCTGAAAGTGACGTGGCTGTATATTTCGTCCCAGAAGCTTCAAAGTGAGCGTTCAAAAAGTTTTGCTCTCTCAATTTAACTGAAAACCAAGGCCATCATGAGTTAGTTTAGAGTCCACGGGACTGGAAAATATCCCTTAATTTCTGGCAACTCAAGGCGAAGTTGGTCAAAATCACGATGCGTCTAAGGCGGTCTCTGCTGCTATTTCAGTCTTAAAGTGAAGTGGGGCTATATTTCGGCCCAGAATTTCGAAAGTAAGCGTTAAAAAAATTTGCTGTGTCCATTTCACTGCAGACCAAGGCCATCAGGGTTAGTTTAGAGTCCTTGGGACTTGAATATATCCCCGAAGTTTCGGGTAATCGAGCCGAAGTTGGTCAAAATCACGATGCGCGTAAGACCGTCTCGGCTACTCTTTCAGTCTTAAACTGAAGTGGGGCTATATTTCGGCTCAGAAGCCCGAAGGGGAGCGTTGAAAAAGTTTTGCTCTCTCTATTTCAATGCAAACCAAGGCAATCAGAAGTTACTTTAGAGTCCCCGGTACCGGAAAATATTCCCCATTTTCCGGTAAATCGAGCCAAAGTTGGTCAAAATCACGATGCGCGTAAGGCGGTGTCGGCTATTCTTTCATTCTTTAAAGTGAACTCGGGCTCTATTTCGGCCCAGAAGTTATCTCGAAAGTGAAAGTTCAAAAAGTTTTGCTGTGTCCATTTCACCACGAACAAAGCCACATCAGGAGATAGTTTACAGTCTCCGGGACATCAAAATATCTCCCAAGTTCCGGGAAATCGAGCCGAAGTTTGTCAAAATCACGATGCGCGGAAAGCAGTCTCGGCTACTGTTTTAGTCTTAAAGCGACGTGGCTGTATATTTCGGCCCAGAAGCTCCAAAGTTAGCGTTCAAAAAGTTATGCTGTGCCCATTTCACTGCAAAGCAAGGCCCGCAGAAAGTAGTTTACAGTGCCTGGAATTGGAAAATATCCCCAGAGTTCCGCGAAATCGAGACGAAGTTGGTCAAAATAACGATTCTCGTAAGGCGGTCTCGCCTACTCTTTCAGTCTTAAAATGAACTAGGGCTATATTTCGGTCCAGAAGCTCGAGAGTCAGCGTTCAAAAAGTTTCGCTGTGTTCATTTTACTGAAAATCAGGACAATCAGGAGTTAGCTTAGAGTCCCCAGGACTGGAAAATATCCCCCAAGTTCCGGCAAATCGAGCCGAAGTTGGTCAAAATCACGGTGCGCTTAAGGCGGTGTCGGCTACTCCTTCAGTCTTAAAGTGAAGTGGGGCTCTATTTCGGCCCACAAGCTCAAAGCTCCAAAAAAATTACTGTGTCTATTTCACTGCAAACCAAGGCTATCAGGAGTTAGTTTAGAGTCCCCGGGAGTGCAATATATTTCCCAAGTTCCGGAAAATCGACAAGACGTTGGTCAAAACCACGATGCGCGTAACACCTTCTCGGCTACTCTTTCAGTCTTAAAGTGAAGTGGGGCTATATTTCGGCCCAGAAGCTCAAAAGTGAGCGTTCAAAAAGTTTTGCTGTATCCATTTCAATGCAAACCAAGGCCATCAGGGGTTACTTAAGAGTCGTCGGGACTGGAAAATATCCCCCAAGTTCCGGTAAATCGAGCCGAAGTTGGTCAAAATCACGATGTGCGTAAGGTGGTCTCGGCTACTCTTTCAGTCTTAAAGTGAAGTGGGGCAATATTTCGGCCCAGAAGCTCGAACGTGAGTGTTTAAAAAGTTTTGCTCTGTCACTTTCAGTGCAAACCAAGGCCATCAGAAGTTAGTTTAGAGTCCCCGAGACTGGAGAATATCCCCCAAGTCCCGGGAAATCGAGCCGAAGTTGATAAAATTCATGATGCGCGTAACGTGGTCTCGGCTACTGTGTCAGTCCTAAAGTGAAGTGTGGCTATATTTCGGCCCAGAAGCCCGAAAGTCAGCGTTCAAAAAGTTTTGCTGTGTTCTTTGACTGAAAAACATGGTCATCACGAGTTAGTTTAAGGTCCCCGGGACTGGAAAATATTCCCCAAGTTCCGGTAAGTCGAGCTGAAGTTGGTCAAAATCACGATGCTCCCAAAGCGGTCTCGGCTACCCTTTCAGTCTTAAAGTGAAGTGGGGCTATATTTCTGTTCAGAAGCTCGAAAGTGAGCGTTTAAAAAGTTTTGCTGTGTGCATTTCACTGCAAACCAAAGCTATCAAAGGTTAGTTTAGTGCCTCCGGGACTGGAAAATAATCCCCAACTTCCGGGAAAGCGAGCCGAAGTTGATCAAAATCACAGTGCGCGAAATGCGGTCTCGGCTACTGTTTCAGTCTTAAAGTAAAGTGTGGCTATATTTCGGCCAACAAGCTAGAAAGTGAGCGTTCAAAACGTTTTGTTGTGTCCAGTTTACTTCAAAACAAAGCCATCAGGTCTTAGCTTAGCGTCCAAGGGACTGCAAAATATCCCCCAAGTTCCGGGAAATCCATTCGAAGTTCGTCAAAATTACGATACGCGTAAGGCGGTCTCATCTACTCTTTCAGTCTTAAAGTAAAGTGGGGCTATATTTCTGCCCAGAAGCTCCAAAGTTGTGCTCTGTCCATTTCACTGAAAACCAAGGCCATCAGGAGTTACTTTAGAGTCCCTTTGACTGGAATATATCCCCCAAGTTTCGGGAACTGGACGCGAAATTGGTCAAAATCACGATTCGCTCAAGACGGTCTCGCCTACTCTTTCAGTCTCAAAGTACCATGGGGCTCTATTTCGGCCCAGAGGCTCGAGAGTGAGCGTTCAAAAACTTTCGCTGTGTCCATTTCACTGCAAACCAAGACAAGCAGGAGTTAGTTGAGAGTCCCCGCGACTGGAAAATATCCCCCAAGTTCCGAGAAATCCACCCGAAGTTTGTCAAAATCACGATGTGCGTAAGGCGGTCTCGGCTACTCTTTCAGTGTTAAAGTAATGGGGGGCTATATTTTGGCCCAGAAGCTCGAAATTCAGCGTTCAAAAAGTTTTGCTGGGTCCATTTTACTGCAAACCAAGGCCATCAGGAATTAGTTTAGAGTCCTCAGAACTGGAATATATCCCCTTAGTTCCGACAAATCGAGCCGAAGTTGCTCAAAATCACGATGCACGTAAGGCGGTCTCGGCTACTCTTTCAGTCTTCAAGTGAAGTGGGGTTCTATTTCGGTCCAGAAGCTCGAAAGGATGCGTTCAAAATTTTTTTCTTCAAACCAAGACCAGCACGAGTTAGTTTAGAGTCCCCGGGACTGGAAAATATTTCGCAAGTTCCGGGAAATCGAGCCGAAGTTGATCAAAATGACGATGCGCGAAACGTGATCTCCGCTACTATTTCAGTCTTAAAGTGAAGTATGGCTATATTTCGGCCCACAAGCTCGAAAGTGAGCGTTCAAAAGGCTTTGCTGTGTCCATTTCACTGCAAAACAAAGCCATCGGCACCTAGTTTAGCGTCCAAGGGACTGGAAATTATCCCCCAAGTTCCGGGAAGTCCACCCGAAGTTTGTCAAAATCACGATGCGCGTAGAGAGGTCTCGGCTACTTTTTCAGTATTAAAGTAAAGTGGGCTATATTTCGGCCCAGAAGCTTGAAGGTGAGCGTTCATAAAGTTTTCCTGTCTCCATTTCACTGCAAACCAAGGCCATCAAGAGTTAGTTTAGAGTCTCTGGGACTGGAAAGTATCCCCCAAGTTCAGGAATATCGACCCGAAGTTGGTCAAAATCACGATGCGCGCACGCCGGTCTCGGCTACTCTTTAAGTGATGTGGGACTATATTTCGGCCTAGAAGCTCGAAAGTGTGCGTTCAAAAAATTGTGCTGTGTCCATTTCAATGCAAACCAAGGCCATCAAGAGTTAGTTTAGAGTCCCCGGGACTGGAAAATTTCCCCCAAGTCCCGGGAAATCCACCCGAAGTTTGTCAAAATCACGATGCGCGTAACGCGGTCTCGGCTACTGTTTCAGTCTTTAAGTAAAGTCTGGCTATATTTAGGCCCACAAGCTCAAAAGTGAGCGTTCAAAAAGTTTTGCTGTGTTCATTTCACTGCAAACCAAGGCCATCAGCAGTTAGTTTAGAGTCCCCGGCACTGGAAAATATTCTCCAAATTCCAGGAAATGGCGCCGAAGTTGATGAAAATTACGATGCGCGTAGCGGGCTCTCGGCTATTCTTTCAGTCTTAAATTTAAGTAGGGCTATATTTCGGCCCTGAAGCTCGAAGGTGAGCGTTCAGAATGTTTTGCTGTGTTTATTAAACTGCAAACCAAGGTCATCGGGAGTTAGTTTAGCGTTCCCGGGACTTTAAATTATTCGCCAACTTCCGGGAAATCGAACAAAAGTGGCCCAAAATCACGATGCGCGTAAGGCGGTCTCGGCTACTCTTTCAGTTTTAAAATTAAGGGGGGGCTATATTTCGACCTAGAAGCTCGAGACCGGGCGTGCGCTAATTTTACCTGTGTCCATTTCACTGACATCTTAGGCCATCAGGAGTTAGTTTAGAGTCCTTCGGACTGGAAAATATTCCCAAATTCTGGCAGATCGAGCCAAAGTTGCTCAAAATCACGATGCGCGTAAGGCGGTCTCGGCTACTCTTTCAGTCTTAAAATGAAGTGGGGCTATATTTCGGCCGACAAGCTCAACACCGAGCGTGCGCTCCTTTTGCCTGTGTACATATCACTGAAAACTAAGTTCATCAGGAGATAGCATAGAGTCCTCGGGACTGGAAAATATTCCCCGAATTCCGGCAAATCGAGCCAAAGATGCTCAAAATCACGATGCGCGTAAGGCGGTCTCGGCTACTCGTTTAGTCCGAAAATGAAGTGGGGCTATATTTCGGTTGTACAAGCTCGACACCGAGCGTGCTCTCCTTTTACCTGTGTCCATTTCCCTAAGAACTAAGTCTATTAGGAGATAGTTTAGAATCCTCGAGACTGGAAGCTATCCTCCAAGTTTCGGCAAATTGAGCCATACTTTCTTAAAATTACGATAAGCGTACGGCAGTTTCGTTTACTCTTTCAGTCTTAAAATGAACTGGGGCTACATTTCGGCCTAGAAACTCGACAGCGAGCGTGCTCTCCTGTTACCTGTGACCATTTGACTGAAAACTAAGGCCATCAAGAGTTAGGGTAGAGTCCCCGGGACTGGAAAATATCCCCCGAGTTTTGGCAGATCGAGCCATAGTGGCTAAAAATTTCGATGCGCTTAAGGCGGTTTCGTGTACACTTTTAGTCTTAAAATAAAGTGGGGCTATACTTCGGCCTACAACCTGGAAACCCAGCGCGCGGCCCTTTTACCTGTGTCCATTTCACTAAAAACCAAGGCATTCAGGAGTTAGTTTAGAGCTTCCGGGACTCTAAAATATCCCCCAAGTCCCAGGAAATCAAGCCGAAGTTCGACAAAATTACCATGCGCGTAAGGCGGTCCCGGCTACTCTTTCAGTCTTAAAGTGAAGTGGGGCTATATTTCGGCCCAGAAGCTCAAAAGTGAATGTTCAAAAACTTTGGCTGTGTCCATTTCACTGAAAACCAAGGTCATCAGGAATTAGTTTAGAGTGCCCGGTACCGGAAGATATCCACCATTTCCCGGGAAATCGAGCCAAAGTTGGTCAAAATCACGATGCGCGTAAGGCGGTCCCGGTTACTCTTTCATTCTTAAAGTGAACTGGGGCAATATTTCCGCCCAGAAGCTCGAAAGTGAGCGGTCAAAGAGTTGTGCTGTGTCCATTTCACTCCAGAGCAAGGCCATCAGGAATTACTTTAGAGTCCGCGGGACTGGAAAATATCCCCCAAGTTCCGGGAAATCGAGCCGAAAATGGTCAAAATTACGATGGGCGTAAGGGGGTCTCGGCTACTCTATCACTCTTGAAGTGAAGTGGAGCTATATTTCGGCCCAGAAGCTCAAAAGTGAGCGTTCAAAAAGTTTTGCTGTGTCCATTTTACTGCAGACCAAGGACGTCGGGGGTCAGTTTAGAGTCCCCGGGACTGGAAAATATCCCCCCAAGTTCCGGGAAATTTAACGGAACTTGGTCAAAATCACGACGCGCGTACGGCGGTCTCGGCTACTCGTTCAGTCTTAAAGTGAAGTGGGGCAATATTTCGGCCAGAAGCTCGAAACTGAGTGTTTAAAAAGTTTTGCTGTGTCCATTTCACTGCAAAACAAGGCCATCACGACTTAGTTCAGCGTCCAAGGGACTGGAAATATCCCTCAAGGTACGGGAAATCCACCCGAAGTTAGTCAAAATCACGATGCGCTTAAGGGAGTCTTGGCTACTCTTTCAGTCTTAAGGTAAAGTGGGCTTAGATTTAACTCCAGAAGCTCGAAGGTAAGGGTTCAAAAATTTTTGTCTCTATTTCACTCACATCTTAGACAATCAGGAGTGAGTTTAGAGACTTTGGGACTGGAAAATATCTCCCAAGTTTCGCCAGATCGAGCCGAAGATCCTCAAAATCACAATGCCCGTAAGGCGCTCCCGCCTACTCTTTCAGTCTTAAAAAGAAGTAGGGCTATATTTCGGCCAGCAAGCTCGAAAGTGCGCGTTGAAAAAGTGTTCCTGTGTCCATATCACTGGAAACCAAGGCCATCAGGAGTTAGTTTAGAGTCCCCGGGACTGGAAAATATCCCCCTATTTGCGGGAAATCCAGCCAAAGTATCCCAAAATCACGATGCGCGTAAGGCGGTCTCGGCTACTCTTTCAGTCTTAAAGTTAAGTAGGGCTATATTTCGACCCATAAGCTCGAAAGTGAGCGTTCAAAAAGTTTTGCTGTGTCCATTTAACTGCAAACTAAGGCCATCCGAAGTTAGTTTAGCTTGTCCGAGAATTGCAAATATTCTCCAACTTCCGAGAAATCGAGCCGAAGTTGGTCAAAATTATGATGGCGCAAGGTGGTCTCGGCTACTCTTTCAGTCTTAAAGTGAAGTAGGGCTATATTTCGGCCGAGAAGCTCGAAAGTGAGCATTCAAAAAAAATGTGCTGTGTCCATTTCACTGCAAACCAAGGCCATCAGCAGTTAGTTTAGTGTCCCCGGGACTGGAATATATCCTCGGAGTTCCGGGAAATCGAACGGAAGTTGGTCAAAATTACGATGCGCGTAAGACGGTCTCGGCTACTCTTTCAGTCTTAAAGTAAAGTGGGGGTATATTTCGGCCCAGAAGCTCCAAAGTGAAAGTTCAAAAAGTTTTGCCGTGTCCATTTTAACGGAAACCAAGCCACATCAGCAGATTGTCTACAGTGTCCGCGACATCAAAATATCCCCCAAGTTCCGGGGAATCGAACCGAAGTTGATCAAAATCACGATGCGCGAAATCCGGTATCGGCTACTGTTTCAGTCTTAAAGTGAAGTGGTGCTATATTTCGGCCCAGAAGCCCGAAAGTCAGCGTTCAAAAAGTTTTGCTGTGTTCTCTGACTGAAAAACATGCCATCACGAGTTAGTTTAGCGTCCCCGAGACTGGAAAATATTACCCAAGTTCCGGTAAGTCGAGCTGAAGTTGGTCAAAATCACGATGCTCCCAAAGCGGTCTCGGCTACCCTTTCTGTCTTAAAGTGAAGTGGGGCTATATTTCTGTCCAGAAGCTCGAAAGTGAGCGTTCAAAAAGTTTTGCTGTGTGCATTTCACTGCAAACCAAAGCTATCAAAGATTAGTTTAGTGCCTCCGGGACTGGAAAATAATCCTCAAGTTCCGGGAAAGCGAGCCGAAGTTGATCAAAATCACGATGCGCGAAATGCGGTCTCCGCTACTGTTTCAGTCTTAAAGTAAAGTGTGGCTATATTTCGGCCCACAAGCTCGAAAGTGAGCGTTCAAAAAGTTTTGCTCTGTCCATTTCAATGCAAAGCAAGGCGATCAGGAGTTAGTTTCGAGTCCCCGGGACTGGAAAATATCCCCCAAGCTCCGAGAAATCGATCCGAAAATCGTCAAAATCACGATGCGCGTAAGGCGATCTCGGCTACTATTTCAGTCTTAAAGTGAAGTGGGGCTATATTTCGGCCCACAAGCTCGAAAATGGGCGTTCAAAAAGTTATGCTGTGCCCATTTCAGTGCAAACCAAGGCAACCCGGAGTTAGTTTAGTGTCCCCCGGACTGGAAAATATCCCCCAAGTCCCGGGAATTTGAGCCGAAGTTGATCAAATTCATGATGCGCGTAACGTGGTCTCGGCTACTGTTTCAGTCTTAAAGTCAAGTGTGCCTATATTTCGGCCCACAAGCTAGAAAGTGAGCGTTCAAAAAGTTTTGCTCTGTCCATTTCAATGCAAAACAAGACCATCATGAGTTAGTTTAGAGTCCCCGGGACCGGGAAATATCCCCCAAGTTCCGAGAAAGCGATTCGAAAATGGTCAAAATTACGATGCGCGTAAGGCGATCTCGGCTACTCTTTCAGTCTTAAAGTGAAGTGGGGCTATATTTCGGCCCCGAAGCTCCCAAGTGGGCGTTCAACAAGTTCTGCTGTGTCCATTTCACTGCAAACCAAGGCCATCAGCAGTTAGTTTAGAGTCCCCGGCACTGGAAAATATTCTCCAAATTCCAGGAAATAGAGCCGAAGTTGATGAAAATTACGATGCGCGTAACGGGATCTCGGCTATTCTTTCAGTCTTAAATTTAAGTAGGGCTATATTTCGGCCCTGAAGCTCGAAGGTGAGCGTTCAGAATGTTTTGCTGTGTTCATTAAACTGCAAACCAAGGTCATCGGGAGTTAGTTTAGCGTTCCCGGGACTTTAAATTATTCGCCAACTTCCAGGAAATCGAGCAAAAGTGGCCCAATGTCACGATGCGCGTAAGGCGGTCTCGGCTGCTCTTTCAGTCTTAAAGTGAAGTAGGGCTATATTTCGGGCGAGAAGCTCGAAAGTGAGCGTTCAAAAAAATGTGCTGCGTCCATTTCACTGCAAACCAAGCCCATCAACAGTTAGTTTATAGTCCCCGGGACTGGAATATATCTTCGAAGTTCCGGGAAATCGTACGGAAGTTGGTCAAAATCACGATGCGCGTAAGACGGTCTCGGCTACTCTTTCAGTCTTAAAGTAAAGTGGGGCTATATTTCGGCCCAGAAGCTCGAAAGTGACCCTTTAAAAAGTTACCCTTTCTGCATTTAACTGCAAACCAAGGCCATCAGGAGTTAGTTTAAAGTCCCCCGGACTGGAAAATATCCCCCAAGTTCCGGGAAATCGAGCTGAACTTGGTCAAAATCACGATGCTCGTAAGGCGGTCTCGGCTACTATTTCAGTCTTAAAGTGTAATACGGCTGTAATTCGGCCCAGAAGCTCGAAACTGAGCGTTCAAAAAGTTTTCCTGCGTCCATTTAACTGCAAACCAAGGCCATCACGAGTTAGTTTAGAGTCCCCGAGACTTGAAAATATCGCCAAAATTCTAGAAAATCGAGCGGAAGTCGCTCAAAATCACGATGCGCGTAAGGCGGTCTCGCCTACTCTTTCAGTCTTAAAGTGAAGTGGGGCTATATTTCATCCCAGAAGCTCGAAAATAAGCCTTCAAAAAGTGTTACTGTGTTCATTTCACTGCAAATCAAGGCCATCAGGAGTTAGTTTAGACTCCTCGGGACTGGAAAATATCGCCCAAGCTCGGGGAAATCGAGCCGAATTTTGTCATAATCACGATGCGCGTAACGCGGTCTCGGCTACTCTTTCAGTCTTAAAGTGAACTGGGGCTATATTTCGGCCCAGAAGCTAGAAAGTGAGCGTTCAAAAATTTTTGCTGTGTCCATTTCACCGCAAACCAAGCCACATCAGCAGATTGTTTACAGTGTCCGGGACATCAAAATATCCCCCAAGTCCCGGGAAATCGAGCCGAAGTTTGTCAGAATCACGATGCTCGTAAAGCAGTCTCGGCTACTCTTTTAGTCTTAAAGTGACGTGGCTGTATATTTCGGCCCAGAAGCTCGAAAGTGAGCGTTCAAAAAGTTTTGCTCTCTCAATTTAAGTGAAAACCAAGGCCATCATGAGTTAGTTTAGAGTCCACGGGACTGGAAAATATCCCTTAATTTCTGGCAACTCAAGCCGAAGTTGGTCAAAATCACGATGCGCCTAAGACGGTGTCGGCTACTCTTTCAGTCTTCAACTGAAGTGGGGCTATATTTCGAATCAGAGGCCCGAAGGGGAGCGTTGAAAAAGTTTTGCTCTCTCCATTTCAACGCAAACCAAGGCAATCAGGAGTTACTTTAGAGTCCCCGGTACCGGAAAATATTTCCCATTTCCCGGGAAATTGAGCCAAAGTTGGTCAAAATCACGATGCGCGTAAGGCGGTGTCGGCTATTCTTTCATTCTTAAAGTGAACTCGGGCTATATTTCGGCCCAGAAACTCGAAAGTGAAAGTTCGAAAAGTTTTGCTGTGTCCATTTCACCGCGAACCAAGCCGCATCAGGACATAGTTTACAGTCTCCGGGACATCAAAATATCCCCCAAGTTCCGAGAAATCGAGCCGAAGTTTGTCAAAATCACGATGCGCGTAAAGCAGTTTCGGCTACTCTTTTAGTCGTAAAGTGACGTGGCTGTATATTTCGGCTCAGAAGCTCGAAAGTGGGCGTTCAAAAAGTTATCCTGTGCCCATTTCACTGCAAAGCAAGGCCCTCAGGAAGTAGTTTACAGTGCCCGGAACTGGAAAATATCCCCCAAGTTCCGCGAAATCGAGACGAAGTTGCTCAAAATAACGATTCGCGTAAGGCGGTCTCGGCTACTCTTTCAGTCTTAAAGTGAAGTAGGGCTATATTTCGGTCCAGAAGCTCGAAAGTGAGCGTTCAAAAAGGTTTTCTCTCTGAATTTCACTGAAAACCAAGGCCATCATGAGTTAGTTGAGAGTCCCCGAGACTGGAAAATATCTTTTAAGTTCTGGCAACTCAAGCCGAAGTTGGTCAAAAGCACGATGCGCCTAAGGCTGCCTCGGCTACTCTTTCAGTCTTAAAGTGAAGTGGGGCTCTATTTCGGCCCAGAAGCTCCGAAGTGAGCGCTGCAAAAAATTTGCTGTGTCCATTTCACTGCAAACCAAGGCCATCAGGAGTTAGTTTAAAGTCCCGGGACTGCAATATATTTCCCAAGTTCCGGAAAATCGAGAAGACGTTGGTCAAAGTCACGATGCGCGCAAGACGGTCTTGGCTAGTCTTTCAGTCTTAAAGTGAAGTGGGGCTATATTTCGGCCCAGAAGCTCAAAAGTGAGCTTCAAAAAGTTTTCCTGTATCCATTTCAATGCAAACGAAGGCCATCAGGGGTTACTTAAGAGTCTTCGGGAGTGGAAAATATCGCCCAAGTTTAGGGAAATTTAGCCGAAGTTGGTCAAAATCACGATGCGCGTTAGGCGGTCTCGCTTACTGTTTCAGTCTTAAAGTGAAGTGAGGCTTTATTCCTGCCCAGGAGCTTGAAAGTGAGCGTTCAAAAAGTTTCCCTGTGTTTATTTCACTGCAAACCAAACCATCAGGAGCTAGTTTAGAGTCCCCGGGACTGGAAAATATCCCCCAACTTCCGGGAAATCGAGCCGAAGTTGGTCAAAATCACGATTTGCGTAAGGTAGTCTCGGCTTCTCTTTCAGTCCTAAAGTGAAGTGGGGCTATATTTCGGGCCAGAAGCCCGAAAGTGAGCGTTGAAAAAGTTTTGCTGTGTTCATTTCACTGCAAACCAAGGCCATCAGGAGTTAGTTTAGCGTCCCCGGGACAAGAAAATATGCCCCAAGGTCCGAGAAATTGAGCCGAGGTTGGTCAAAATCACGATGCCCCTAAAGTGGTCTCGACTACTCTTTCTGTCTTAAAGTGAAGTGGGGCTATATTTCGGGCCAGAAGCCCGAAAGTGAGCGTTCAAAAACTTTTGCTCTGTGCATTTCAATGCAAAGCAAGGCGATCAGGAGTTAGTTTAGAGTCCCCGGGACTGAAAAATATCCCCCAAGCTCCGAGAAATCGATCCGAAAATGGTCAAAATCACGATGCGCGTAAGGCGACCTCGGCTACCCTTTCAGTCTTAAAGTGTAGTGGGGGTATATTTCGGTCCAGAAGCTCCAACGTGAAAGTTCAAAAAGTTTTGCTGTGTCCATTTCATCGCAGACCAAGCCACATCAGCAGATTGTTTACAGTGTCCGGGACATCAAAATATCCCCCAAGTACCGGGGAATCGAACCGAAGTTGATCAAAATCACGATGCGCGAAATCCGGTATCGGCTACTGTTTCAGTCTTAAAGTGAAGTGGTGCTATATTTCGGCCCAGAAGCCCGAAAGTCAGCGTTCAAAAAGTTTTGCTGTGTTCTTTGACTGAAAAACAAGGCCATCACGAGCTACTTTAGCGTCCCGGGGACTGGAAAATATTCCCCAAGTTCCCGTAACTCGAGCTGAAGTTAGTCAAAATCACGATGCTCCCAAAGCGGTCTCGGCTACCCTTTCAGTCTTAAAGTGAAGTGGGCTATATTTCTGTCCAGAAGCTCGAAAGTGAGCGTTCAAAAAGTTTTCCTGTGTGCATTTCACTGCAAACCAAAGCTATCAAAAGTTAGTTTAGTGTCTGCGGGACTGGAAAATATTCCCCAAGTTCGGGGAAAGCAAGCCGAAGTTGATCAAAATCAAGATGCGCGAAATGCGGTCTCCGCTACTGTTTCAGTCTTAAAGTAAAGCGTGGCTATATTTCGGCCCACAAGCTCGAAAGTGAGCGTTCAAAAAGTTTTGCTATGTCCATTTCAATTCAAAGCAAGGTGATCAGGAGTTAGCTTCGAGTCCCCGGGACTGGAAAATATCCCCCAAGTTCCGAGAAATCGATCCGAAAATGGTCAAAATCACTATGCGCGTATGGCGATCTCGGCTACTCTTTCAGTCTTAAAGTGAAGTGGGGCTATATTTCGGCCCCGAAGCTCCAAAGTGGGCGTACAAAAATCTATGCTGTGCACATTTCAGTGCAAACCAAGGCAACCCAGAGTTAGTTTAGAGTCCCCCGGACTGGAAAAATCCCAAAAGTTGCGTGAAATCGAGCTGAACTTGGTCTAACTCACGATGCGCGTGAGGCGATCTCGGCTACTATTTCAGTCTCAAAGTGAAGTGAGATTCTATTTCGGCCCAGAAGCTACAAAGAGAGTGTTCAAAAAGCTTTCCTTTGTTCATTTCACTGAAAACCAAGGCCATCAAGAGTTAGTTTAGAGCCCGCGGAAATGAAATATATCCGCCAAGTTCCGGGAAACCGACCCGAAGTTGGTCAAAATCACGATTTGCGCAACATGCTCTCGGCTACTCTTTCAGTCTTAAAGTAAAGTGGGGCTATATTTCGGTCCAGAAGCTCGAGAATGAGCGTTCAAAAAGTTTCGCTGTGTCCATTTCAATGAAAACCAAGACAATCAGGAGTTAGTTTAGAGTCCCCGAAAGTGGAAAATATCCCCCAAGTTCCGGCAAATCGAGCCGAAGTTGGTCAAAATCACGGTGCGCTTAAGGCGGTGTCGGCTACTCCTTCAGTCTTAAAATGAAGTGGGGCTCTATTTCGGCCCACAAGCTCAAAGCTCAAAAAAAAATTACTGTGTCTATTTCACTGCAAACCAAGGCTATCAGGAGTTAGTTTAGAGTGCGCAGGACTGGAAAATATCCCCCAAGTTCCGGCAAAACGAGCCGAAGTTGGTCAAAATGATGATGGGCGTAAGGCGGTCACGGCTACTCTTTCACTCTTTAAGTGAAGTGGGGCTATATTTCGGCCCAGAAGCTCAAAAGTCAGCCTTCAAAAAGTTTTGCTGTATCCATTTCAATGCAAACCAAGGCCATCAGGGGTTACTTAAGAGTCTTCGGGACTGCAAAATATCCCCCAAGTTCCGCTAAATCGAGCCGAAGTTGGTCAAAATCACGATGTGCGTAAGGTGGTCTCGGCTACTCTTTGAGTCTTAAAGTGAAGTGGGGCAATATTTCGGCCCAGAAGCTCGAAAGTGAGTGTTTAAAAACTTTTGCTCTGTCACTTTCAGTGCAAACCAAGGCCATCAGAAGTTAGTTTAGAGTCACCGGGACTGGAGAATATCCCCCAAGTCCCGGGAAATCGAGCCGAAGTTGATCAAAGTCATGATGCGCGTAACGTGGTCTCGGCTACTGTGTCAGTCCTAAAGTGAAGTGTGGCTATATTTCGGCCCACAAGCTAGAAAGTGAGCGTTCAAAAAGTTTTGTTGTCTCCATTTTACTTCAAAACAAGGCCATCAGGACTTAGTTTAGCGTCCAGGGGACTGCAAAATATCCCCAAAGTTCCGGGAAATCCATTTGAAGTTCGTCAAAATTACGATACGCGTAAGGCGGTCTCATCTACTCTTTCAGTCTTAAAGTAAAGTGGGGCTATATTTCTGCCTAGAAGCTCCAAAGTTGTGCTCTGTCCATTTCACTGAAAACCAAGGCCATCAGGAGTTACTTTAGAGTCCCTTTGACTGGAATATATCCCCCAAGTTTCGAGAAATAACCGCGAAATTGGTCAAAATCACGATTCGCTCAAGACGATCTCGCCTACTCTTTCAGTCTTAAAGTAAAATGGGGCTCTATTTCGGCCCAGAAGCTCGAGAGTGAGCGTTCAAAAACTTTCGCTGTGTCCATTTCACTGCAAACCAAGACAAGCAGGCGTTAGTTGAGCGTCTCCGGGAGTGGAAAATATCCCCCAAGTTCCGGGAAATCAACCCGAAGTTTGTCAAAATCACGATGCGCGTAAGACGGTCTCGACTACTCTTTCAGTGTTAAAGTAATGGGGTGCTATATTTTGGCCCAGAAGCTCGACATTGAGCGTTCAAAAAGTTTTGCTGGGTCCATTTTACTGCAAACCAAGGCCATCAAGAATTAGTTTAGAGTCCTCAGAACTGGAATATATCCCCTTAGTGCCGGCAAATCCAGCCGAAGTTGCTCAAAATCACGATGCACGTAAGGCGGTCTCGGCTACTCTTTCAGTCTTCAAGTGAAGTGGGGTTCTATTTCGGTCCAGAAGCTCGAAAGTATGCGTTCAAAAACTTTTTCTGTTTCCGTTTCACTGCAAACCAAGACCAGCACGAGTTAGTTTAGAGTCCCCGGGACTGGAAAATATTTCGCAAGTTCCGGGAAATCGAGCCGAAGTTGATCAAAATCACGATGCGCGAAACGTGGTCTCGCCTACCGTTTCAGTCTTAAAGTGAAGTATGGCTATATTTCGGCCCACAAGCTCGAAAGTGAGCGTTCAAAAAGCTTTGCTGTGTCCATTTCACTGCAAAACAAGGCCATCGGCACCTAGTGTAACGTCCAGGGGACTGGCAAATATCCCCCAACTTCCCGGAAATCCACCCGAAGTTTGTCAAAATCACGATGCGCGTAAGGCGGTCTCAGCTACTCTTTCAGTGTTAACGTAATGGGGGTTATATTTCGGCCCAGAATCTTGAAGGTGAGCGGTCAAAAAGTTTTGCTGTCTCCATTTCACTGCAAACCAAGGCCATCAAGAGTTAGTTTAGAGTCCCTGGGACTGGAAAATATCCCCCAAGTTCCGGAATATCGACCCGAAGTTGGTCAAAATCACGATGCGCGCACGCCGGTCTCGGCTACTCTTTAAGTCGCAAGTGATGTGGGACTATATTTCGGCCTAGAAGCTCGAAAGTGTGCGTTCAAAAAATTGTGCTGTGTCCATTTCAATGCAAACCAAGGCCATCAAGAGTTAGTTTAGAGTCCCCAGGACTGGAAAATTTCCCCCAAGTCCCGGGAAATCCACCCGAAGTTTGTAAAAATCACGATGCGCGTAAGGCGGTCTCGGCTACTGTTTCAATCTTAAAGTGAAGTCTGGCGATATTTAGGCCCACAAGCTCAAAAGTGAGCGTTCAAAAAGTTTTGCTGTGTCCATTTCACTGCAAACCAAGGCCATCAGGAGTTAGTTTAGAGTCCCCGGCACTGGAAAATATTCTCCAAATTCCAGGAAATAGCGCCGAAGTTGATGAAAATTACGATGCGCGTAACGGGCTCTCGGCTATTCTTTCAGTCTTAAATTTAAGTAGGGCTATATTTCGGCCCTGAAGCTCGAAGGTGAGCGTTGAGAATGTTTTGCTGTGTTCATTAAACTGCAAACCAAGGTTATCGGGAGTTAGTTTAGCGTTCTCGGGACTTTAAATTATTCGCCAACTTCCGGGAAATCGAGCAAAAGTGGCCCAATATCACGATGCGCGTAAGGTGGTCTCGGCTACCCTTTCAGTCTTAAAATTAAGGGGGGCTATACTTCGACCTAGAAGCTCGAGACCGGGCGTGCGCTAATTTTACCTGTGTCCATTTCACTGACATCTTAGGCCATCAGAAGTTAGTTTAGAGACTTTGGGACTGGAAAGTATCTCCCAAGTTTCGCCAGATCATGCCGAAGATCTTCAACATCACAATACGCGTAAGGCGCTCCCGCCTACTCTTTCAGTCTTAAAAAGAAGTAGGGCTATATTTCGACCAGCAAGCTCGAAAGTGTGCGTTCAAAAAGTGTTCCTGTGCCCATTTCACTGCAAACCAAGGCCATCAGGAGTTAGTTTAGAGTCCCCGGGACTCGAAAATATCCCCCTATTTAAAGGAAATCCAGCCGAAGTATCCGAAAATCACGATGCGCGTAAGGCGGTCTCGCCTACTCTTTCAGTCTTAAAGTGAAGTAGGCCTATATTTCATCCCAGAAGCTCGAAAATAAGCTTTCAAAAAGTGTTACTGTGTTCATTTCACTGCAAACCATGGCCATCAGGAGTTAGTTTAGACTCCTCGGGACTGGAAAATATCGCCCAAGTTCGTGGAAATCGAGCCGAATTTTGTCAAAATCACGATGCGCGTAAGGGGGTCTCGGCTACTCTTTCATTCTTAAAGTGAACTGGGGCTATATTTCGGCCCAGAAGCTCGAAAGTGAAAGTTCAAAAAGTTTTGCTGTGTTCATTTCACCGCAATCCAAGCCACATCCGCAGATTGTTTACAGTGTCCGGGACATCAAAATATCCCCCAAGTCCCGGGAAATCGAGCCGAAGTTTGTCAAAATGACAATGCTCATAAAGCAGTCTCGGCTACTCTTTGAGTCTTAAAGTGACGTGGCTGTATATTTCGGCCCAGAAGCTCGAAAGTGAGCGTTCAAAAAGTTTTACTCTCTTAATTTAACTGATAACCAAGGCCATCATGAGTTAGTTTAGAGTCCACGGGACTGGAAAATATCCGTTAAGTTCTGGCAACTCAAGCCGAAGTTGGTCAAAATCACGATGCGTCTAAGGCGGTCTCGGCTACTATTTCAGTCTTAAAGTGAAGTGGGGCTATATTTCGGCCCAGAATTTCGAAAGTAAGCGTTGAAAAAAATTTGCTGTGTCCATTTCACTGCAGACCAAGGCCATCAGGGGTTAGCTTAGAGTCCTTGGAACTTGAATATATACCCGAAGTTTCGGGAAATCGAGCCGAAGTTTGTCAAAATCACGATGCGCGTAAGACGGTGTCGGCTACTCTTTCAGTCTTAAACTGAAGTGGGGCTATATTTCTTCTCAGAAGCCCGAAGGGGAGCGTTGAAAAAGTTTTGCTCTCTCCATTTCAATGCAAACCAAGGCAATCAGGAGTTACTTTAGAGTCCCCGGTACCGGAAAATATTCCCCATTTCCCGGGAAATCGAGCCAAAGTTGGTCAAAATCACGATGCGCGTAAGGCGGTCTCGGCTATTCTTTCATTCTTAAAGTGAACTCGGGCTATATTTCGGCCCAGAAGCTCGAAAGTGAAAGTTCGAAAAGTTTTGCTGTGTCCATTTCACCGCGAACCAAGCCGCATCAGGAGATAGTTTACAGTCTCCGGGACATCAAAATATCCCCCAAGTTCCGAGAAATCGAGCCGAAGTTTGTCAAAATCACGATGCGCGTAAAGCAGTTTCGGCTACTCTTTTAGTCGTAAAGTGACGTGGCTGTATATTTCGGCTCAGAAGCTCGAAAGTGAGCGTTCAAAAAGTTATCCTGTGCCCATTTCACTGCAAAGCAAGGCTCTCAGGAAGTAGTTTACAGTGCCCGAAACTGGAAAATGTCCTCCAAGTTCCGCGAAATCGAGACGAAGTTGCTCAAAATAACGATTCGCGTAAGGCGGTCTCGGCTATTCTTTCAGTCTTAAAGTGAAGTAGGGCTATATTTCGGTCCAGAAGCTCGAAAGGGAGCTTTCAAAGAGTTTTCCTCTCTGAATTTCACTGTAAACCAAAGCCATCATGAGTTAGTTTAGAGTCCCCGGGACTGGAAAATATCTTTTAAGTTCTGGCAACTCAAGCCGAAGTTGGTCAAAATCAAAATGCGCCTAAGGCGGTCTCGGCTACTCTTTCAATCTTAAAGTGTAGTGGGGCTCTATTTCGGCCCAGAAGCTCCAAAGTGAGCGCTGCAAAAAATTTGCCGTGTCCATTTCACTGCAAACCAAGGCCATCAGGAGTTAGTTTAGAGTCCCTGGGAGTGGAATGTATTTCCCAAGTTCCGGAAAATCGAGAAGACGTTGGTCAAAATCACCATGCGCGTAAGACCTTCTCGGCTACTCTTTCAGTCTTAAAGTGAACTGGGGCTATATTTCGGCCCAGAAGCTCAAAAGTGAGCGTTCAAAAAGTTTTGCTGTATCCATTTCAATGCAAACCAAGGCCATCAGGGGTTACTTAAGAGTGCCTGCCTGTAAAAATCCGACAAATTCTTAATTTCGCGGCAAGGGTCGAAAATTCGATTTCGCTAATATTCTTATGGTAGATAGGCTAGGGCATGACAAAAACTACTGGATAGTTTTTTTTGGCAAAATATCCTTTTATTTCAAAGAAATATGCAAATTACCAAATTCCGTTAAAATCGTCATTTGACGCACCATTTTATTAAGCAAGTTTGAGAGCCTCGCATGCAAAACCACATCATTCTTCCTTCTTTAAAACACTCATATATTTTTGGGCAATGTTTAAATGTGTACTGGGTTTATTATAGGGAATGTTGCGTTGTCTTTTTGGGTGCAAAATAATTAAATTTCGAAGACATGTATTTCATTCACTTAAAAGTACTTCATGAATATAATTAATTTTCACCATGTGCGAAACCTTCAAATGGATCAAGCTTCTGGTGGTTGAATTGCCGAAGGATGGTCTACAGATTCCTGTAAAAATTTCTTTGGGCAAATGATTGTGAGCGACGCGAGAGCTTTTCAAAGTACGTCAAAAATGTAAATATTTGACCATCCGTCGTCAAATTTCAATTTACGGGTTAGACGTATATTTTAGCATGTGCAACACGACTTGACCTATAATAAGTTGAAATAGACACAGAGCTGATTATTTCGAAATGTTCTAACCTTATTTGTTGTAAAAGGCAGGTCCAAAGCCGATTTGACGTGTTTCTAGTCGATCTCTCACCATTCGTCGCACATAAAGCAGAAGTTCGTTTTTGTTTACACAAGGTTAACGTCCGATGTACATCGTCTACTGTCAACCTATTATTGGTCGAATACTATGAATCTGTGACCATCTTTCTGCGCTTATGAACATCACTGCATCTAAGTCTAAAACAGCTGAGTCATTTGTAGATAGTTGCTTGCTTTACGCTTCGCCAAAATATTGCGTTTGATCGATTGCTGACCATTGCTGATAAGCGTGTCGGCGTAGCACAATCTTACAGCCGTTATTTGTTTGTCACGCAATGCTGTCACGGCATATGCTGCACATTTTGATCTATGTTGTATAGAGTACTCTCGGGATAACTGAAACAATTTAATCACTGTTCACCTGTTTGTTCATCTATATAATAATATGTGTATATTTATATAATCGCGTTCCATAGTGTACGTGGCGTCGGTCCAAATCACGTTTGTTGTACGTTCTGACGTTTCAGACAACAGCTGATAAAGCTAGTGGCTGTACTCACTAGAATTTTAAGAAAATCGCCATAAGCAAATTATAGATCAATGAAGCAAGAACTAGCCGAAATAAAAATAGGAAATCACAACCTGTCTAATTCATGAGAAAAACAGACTAAATTTAATTAGTAATTGCGTGAGTAAATAGACCTGGCCATGCCATTTTATTTGGCGTATTTTGTTTGCTTAGTGGCGAGGCATTGGTATGTTGTTGTCAATACAGTCCAAAATTATCGTCAGTAAAATATTATAAATAAAACACCTATTGACCGGTTACCTCCGCGGCCACCATTTGGTCATTCCGATAAGGGTTTCATTATTGTCTTTACCCCTATTAAGTGGCCACCCAAAATTTAAGAACTTTGTTTTGGAAAGGGCGATGGCAGATAAGAGTCTGAAATTGAAGGTGCATGACGAGTGATAATTCAAACACACGTCTATCATGATTGTCTTGAATGTTCACCAAGTAATTTATAGCCCGACAGTGAAAAATTAAATATTCAAGGTACACCAACCTCTATTTAAGCGGCTAGCCCCATTAAGCGGTCACCACCCATTTCCCCGAGGGTAGCCCACTGTATTACATGTAAACCAAAAATAATTGCACAGCGCGAAAAGACCTAGGTATGAGTTTAGCGTTACAGTATTACGCAGGGCATGTAGGTAGCGGTGGTCGAGTAAAAGATAACAACAGGGGCAATGGTAAACTATTCATTCTTTTCATTTCTTAATTCAATCTCTTCCTACTCAACACGATTATGTGCTCCCAATGATTCCAAGCCTTACGGAGCCTTAGGTATTAGGATAGAAATTGTCCTACCCCTACCCCCTAAAATGGGATGACAGCATTCCGTGACGAACAAGGAACCGCTGCAAGCAAGGATTCAAGCCATCAAACCATGATGATCAAACGTAATATTTTGGTGTAGTGCAAAGCAAGCAACTATCTACAAATGACTCAGCCGTTTTAGACTTAGATGCAGTGGTGATCATATGTGTCGAAAGAGGGTCACAGATTCATGGTATTCGACCGTTAAATAAGTTGACAGTTGGCGATGTACATCGGACGTTATGTAAACAAAAGCAAACTTCTGCTTTTTGTGCGACGAATGGTGAGAGAAACACGTCAAATCGGTTTTGCACCTGCCTTTTACTGCAAATGAGGTAAGAACATTTCGAAATTATCAGCTCTGTGTCTATTTCAATTTAACATAGGTCAAATCATGTGGCGCATGCTAAAATATACGTCTAACCCGTAAATTGAAATTTGACGACGGATGGTCAAATATTTGCAATTTTGACGTACTTTGAAAGGTTCTCGTGTCGCTCACAATCATTTGCCTAAAGAAATTTTTACAGGAATCTGTAGACCATCCTTCTGCGATTCAACCACCAGAAGCTTGATCCATTTGAAGGTTTCGCACATGGTGAAAATTAATTATATTCACGAAGTACTTTTAAGTGAATGAAATACATGTCTTCGAAATTTAATTATTTTGCACCCAAAAAGACAACGCAACATTCCCTAAAATAAACCCAGTACACATTTAAACATTGTACAAAAATATTTGAGTGTTTTAAAGACGGAAGAATGATGTGGTTCTGCATGCGAGGTTCTCAAACTTGTGTAATAAAATGGCGCGTTAAATGACGATTTTAACGGAATTTGGTAATTTGCATATTTCTTTGAAACAAAAGGATATTTTGCCAAAAAAACTATCCAGTAGTTTTTGTCATGCCCTAGCCTATCTACCATAAAAATATGAGCGAAATCGAATTTTTGACCCTTGCCGAGTTATTTTCCATTTTTATGGACAGGGACTCTTAAGAGTCTTCGGGACTCCAAAATATCCCCCAAGTTCCGGTAAATCGCGCCGAAGTTGGTCAAAATCACGATTTGCGTAAGGTGGTCTCGGCTACTCTTTCAGTCTTAAAGTGAAGTGGGGCAATATTTCGGCCCAGAAGCTCGAAAGTGAGCGTTTAAAAAGTTTTGCTCTGTCACTTTCAGTGCTAACCAAGGCCATCAGAAGTTAGTTTAGAGTCACCGGGACTGGAGAATATCCCCCAAGTCCCGGGAAATCGAGCCGAAATTGATCAAATTCATGATGCGCGTAACGTGGTCTCGGCTACTGTGTCAGTCCTAAAGTGAAGTGTGGCTATATTTCGGCCCACAAGCTAGAAAGTGAGGGTTCAAAACGTTTTGTTGTGTCCATTTTACTTCAAAACAAGGCCATCAGGACTTAGTTTAGCGTCCAAGGGACTGCAAAATATCCCCCAAGTTCCGGGAAATCCATTCGAAGTTCGTCAAAATTACGATGTGCGTAAGGCGGTTTCGGCTACTCTTTCAGTCTTAAAGTAAAGTGGGGCTATATTTCTGCCCAGAAGCTCCAAAGTTGTGCTCTGTCCATTTCACTGAAAACCAAGGCCATCAGGAGTTACTTAAGTGTCCCTTTGACTGGAATATATCCCCCAAGTTTCGGGAAATAAACGCGAAATTGGTCAAAATCACGATTCGCTCAAGACGGTCTCGCCTACTCTTTCAGTCTTAAAGTAAAATGGGGCTCTATTTCGGCCCAGAAGCTCGAGAGTGAGCGTTCATAAACTTTCGCTGTGTCCATTCCACTGCAAACCAAGACAAGCAGGAGTTAGTTGAGAGTCCCCGGGACTGGAAAATATCCCCCAAGTTCCGGGAAATCAACCCGAAGTTTGTCAAAATCACGATGTGCCTAAGGCGGTCTCAGCTACTCTTTCAGTGTTAAAGTAATGGGGGGCTATATTTTGGCCCAGAAGCTCGAAATTCAGCGTTCAAAAAGTTTTGCTGGGTCCATTTTACTGCAAACCAAGGCCATAAGGAAATAGTTTAGAGTTCTCAGAACTGGAATATATCCCCTTAGTGCCGGCAAATCGAGCCGAAGTTGCTCAAAATCACGATGCACGTAAGGCGGTCTCAGCTACTCTTTCAGTGTTAAAGTTATGGGGGGCTATATTTTGGCCCAGAAGCTCGACATTGAGCGTTCAAAAAGTTTTGCTGGGTCCATTTTACTGCAAACCAAGGCCATCAGGAAATAGTTTAGAGTTCTCAGAACTGGAATATATCCCCTTAGTTCCGGCAAATCGAGCCGAAGTTGCTCAAAATCACGATGCACGTAAGGCGGTCTCGGCTACTCTTTCAGTCTTCAAGTGAAGTGGGGTTCTATTTCGGTCCAGAAGCTCGAAAGTATGCGTTCAAAAACTTTTTCTGTTTCCGTTTCACTGCAAACCAAGACCAGCACGAGTTAGTTTAGAGTCCCCGGGACTGGAAAATATTTCGCAAGATCCGGGAAATCGAGCAGAAGTTGATGAAAATCACGATGCGCGAAACGTGGTCTCGGCTACTGTTTCAGTCTTAAAGTGAAGTATGGCTATATTTCGGCCCACAAGCTCGAAAGTGAGCGTTCAAAAACCTTTGCTGTGTTCATTGCACTGCAAAACAAGGCCATCGGCACCTAGTTTAGCGTCCAAGGGACTGGAAAATATCCCCCAAGTTCCGGGAAATCCACCCGAAGTTTGTCAAAATCACGATGCGCGTAAGGCGGTCTCGGCTACTTTTTCAGTATTAAAGTAAAGTGGGCTATATTTCGGCCCAGAAGCTTGAAGGTGAGCGTTCAAAAAGTTTTGCTGTCTCCATTTCACTGCAAACCAAGGCTATCAAGAGTTAGTTTAGAGTCCCTGGGACTGGAAAATATCCCCCAAGTTCCGGAATATCGACCCGAAGTTGGTCAAAATCACGATGCGCGCACGCCGGTCTCGGCTACTCTTTAAGTCGTAAGTGATGTGGGACTATATTTCGGCCTAGAAGCTCGAAAGTGTGCGTTCAAAAACTTGTGTTTTGTGAATTTCACTGCCATGCCATGGCCATCAGGAGTTAGTTTAGAGTCCCCGGGACTGGAAAATATTCCCCAAGTTCCAGGAAAGCGAGCAGAAGTTGATCAAAATCACGATGCGCGTAACGCGGTCTCGGCTACTGTTTCAGTCTTAAAGTAAAGTCTGGCTATATTTAGGCCCACAAGCTCGAAAGTGAGCGTTCAAAAAGTTTTGCTGTGTCCATTTCACTGCAAACCAAGGCCATCAGGAGTTAGTTTAGAGTCCCCGCGACTGGAAAATATTCTCCAAGTTCCAGGAAATGGCGCCGAAGTTGATGAAAATTACGATGCGCGTAACGGCCTCTCGGCGGTTCTTTCAGTCTTAAATTTAAGTAGGGCTATATTTCGGCCCTGAAGCTCGAAGGTGAGCGTTCAGAATGTTTTGCTGTGTTCATTAAACTGCAAACCAAGGTCATCGGGAGTTAGTTTAGCGTCCCCGGGACTTTAAATTATTCGCCAATTTCCGGGATATCGAGCAAAAGTGGCCCAAAATCACGATGCGCGTAAGGCGGTCTCGGCTACTCTTTCAGTCTTAAAATTAAGGGGGGCTATACTTCGACCTAGAAGCTCGAGACCGGGCGTGCGCTAATTTTACCTGTGTCCATTTCACTGACATCTTAGGCCATCAGGAGTTAGTTTAGAGTCCTTGGGACTGGAAAATATTTCCCAAATTCTGGCAGATCGAGCCAAAGTTGCTCAAAATCACGATGCGCGTAAGGCGGTCTCGGCTACTCTTTCAATCTTAAAATGAAGTGGGGCTATATTTCGGCCGACAAGCTCAACACCGAGCGTGCGCTCCTTTTGCCTGTGTACATATCACTGAAAACTAAGTTCATCAGGAGTTAGCATAGAGTCCTCGGGACTGGAAAATATTCCCCGAATTCCGGCAAATCGAGCCAAAGATGCTCAAAATCACGATGCGCGTAAGGCGGTCTCGGCTACTCGTTTACTCCGAAAATGAAGTGGGGCTATATTTCGGTTCTACAAGCTTGACACCGAGCGTGCTCTCCTTTTACCTGCGTCCATTTCACTAAGAACTAAGTCCATCAGGAGATAGTTTAGAATCCTCGAGACTGGAAGGTATCCTCCAAGTTTCGGCAAACTGAGCCATACTTTCTTAAAATTACGATAAGCCTACGGCAGTTTCGTTTACTCTTTCAGTCTTAAAATGAACTGGGGCTACATTTCGGCCCAGAACCTCGATACCGAGCGTGCGCTCCTATCACCTGTGATCATTTTACTGAAAACTAAGGCCATCAAGAGTTAGGGTAGAGTCCCCGGGACTGGAAAATATCCCCCAAGTTTTGGCAGATCGAGCCATAGTGGCTAAAAATTTCGATTTGCTTAAGGCGGTTTCGTGTACACTTTCAGTCTTAAAATAAAGTGGGGCTATATTTCGGCCTACAACCTGGAAACCCAGCGTGCGCCCCTTTTACCTGTGTCCATTTCACTAAAAAACAAGGCATTCAGGAGTTGGTTTAGAGCTTCCGGGACTGGAAAATATCCCCCAAATCCCAGGAAATCAAGCCGAAGTTCGACAAAATTACCATGGGCGTAAGGCGGTCCCGGCTATTCTTTCAGTCTTAAAGTGAAGTGGGGCTATATTTCGGCCCAGAAGCTCGAAAGTGAACATTCAAAGAGTTTGGCTGTGTCCATTTCAATGAAAACCAAGGCCATCAGGAATTAGTTTAGAGTGCCCGGGACTGGGAATAATCTCCCAAGTTCCGGGAAATCGAGCCGAAGTAGCCCAAAATCACAATGCGCGTAAGGCGGTCTCGGCTAGTCTTTCAGTCTTAAAGTGAAGTAGGGCTATGCTTCGGCCGAGAAGGTCAAAAGTGAGCGTTCAAAAAGTTGTGCTGCGTCCATTTCACTGCAAACCAAGGCAATCAGGAGTTAGTTTAGAGTCTCCGGTACCGGAAAATATCCCCCATTTCCCTTGAAATCGAGCCAAAGGTGGTCAAAATCACGATGCGCGTAAGGCGGTTTCGGTTACTCTTTCATCCTTTAAGTGAACTGGGGCAATATTTCCGCCCAGAAGCTCGAAAGGGAGCGCTCAAAAAGTTGTGCTGTGTCCATTTCACTAAAGAGCAAGGCCATCAGGAGTTACTTTAGAGTCCGCGGGACTGGAAAATATCCCCGAAGTTCCGGGAAATCGAGCCGAAGTTGGTCAAAATTACGATGGGCGTAAGGCGGTCTCGGCTACTCTTTCACTCTTAAAGTCAAGTGGAGCTATATTTCGGCCCAGAAGCTCAAAAGTGAGCGTTCAAAAAATTTTGCTGTCCATTTTACTGCAGACCAAGGACGTCGGGGGTCAGTTTAGAGTCCCCGGGACTGGAAAATATCCCCCAAGTTCTGGGAAATTTAACCGAAGTTGGTCAAAATCACGACGCGCTTACGGCGGTCTCGGCTACTCTTTCAGTCTTAAAGTGAAGTGGGGTTATATTTCGGCCCAGAAGCTCGAAACTGAGTGTTTAAAAAGATTTGCTGTGTCCATTTCACTGCAAAACAAGGCCATCACGACTTAGTTCAGCGTCCAAGAGACTGGAAATATCCCCCAAGTTACGGGAAATCCACCCGAAGTTAGTCAAAATCACGATGCGCTTATTGGGGTCTCGGCTACTCTTTCAGTCTTAAGGTAAAGTGGGCTTAGATTTAACTCCAGAAGCTCGAAAGTAAGGGTTCAAAAATTTTTGTCTCTATTTCACTCACATCTTAGACAATCAGGAGTGAGTTTAGAGACTTTGGGACTGGAAAATATCTTCCAAGTTTCGCCAGATCGAGCCGAAGATCCTCAAAATCACAATACGCGTAAGGCGCTCCCGCCTACTCTTTCAGTCTTAAAAAGAAGTAGGGCTATATTTCGGCCAGCAAGCTCGAAAGTGCGCGTTCAAAAAGTGTTCCTGTGTCCATTTCACTGGAAACCAAGGCCATCAGGAGTTAGTTTAGAGTCCCCGGGACTCGAAAATATCCCCCTATTTGCGGGAAATCGAGCTGAAGTATCCCAAAATCACGATGTGCGTAAGGCGGTCTAGGCTACTCTTTCAGTCTTAAAGTTAAGTGGGGCTAGATATCGACCCATAAGCTCGACAGTGAGCGTTCAAAAAGTTTTGCTGTGTCCATTTAACTGTAAACTAAGGCCATCGGAAGTTAGTTTAGCTTCCCCGGGAATTAAATATATTCGCCAACTTCCGGGAAATCGAGCCGAAGTTGGTCAAAAT
Source organism: Orbicella faveolata (assembly GCF_042242905.1). NCBI lineage: Eukaryota > Metazoa > Cnidaria > Anthozoa > Scleractinia > Merulinidae > Orbicella > Orbicella faveolata. The sequence continues at coordinate 1,001,339 of NW_028301540.1, forward strand.
TACGATGCGGTAAGGCGGTCTCGGCTACTCTTTCAGTCTTAAAGTCAAGTAAGGCTATATTTCGGCCGAGAAGCTCGAAAGTGAGCGTTCAAAAAAATGTGCTGTGTCCATTTCACTGCAAACCAAGGCCATCAGCACTTAGTTTAGAGTCCGCGGGACTGGAATATATCCTCGAAGTTCCGGGAAATCGAACGGAAGTTGGTCAAAATCACGATGCGCGTAAGACGGTCTCGGCTACTCTTACAGTCTTAAAGTAAAGTGGGGCTATATTTTGGCGCAGAAGCTCGAAAGTGACCCTTTAAAAAGTTACGCTTTCTGCATTTAACTGCAAACCAAGGGAATCAGGAGTTAGTTTAAAGTCCCCCGGACTGGAAAATATCGCCCAAGTTCGGGGAAATCGAGGCGAATTTTGTAAAAATCACGATGCGCGTAAGGCGGTCTCGGCTACTTGTTCATTCTTAAAGTGAACTGGAGCTATATTTTGGCCGAGAAGCTAGAAAGTGAAAGTTCAAAACGTTTTCCTGTGTTCATTTCACTGCAAACCAAGGCCATCAGGAGTTAGTTTAGATTCCTCGGGACTGGAAAATATCGCCCAAGTTCGGGGAAATCGAGCCCAATTTTGTCAAAATCACGATGCGCGTAAGGCGGTCTCGGCTACTCGTTCATTCTTAAAGTGAACTGGAGCTATATTTCGGCCGAGAAGCTAGAAAGTGAAAGTTCAAAACGTTTTCCTGTGTTCATTTCACTGCAAACCAAGGTGATCAGGAGTTAGTTTAGACTCCTCGGGACTGGAAAATATCGCCCAAGTTCGGGGAAATCGAGCCCAATTTTGTCAAAATCACGATGCGCGTAAGGCGGTCTCGGCTACTCTTTTATTCTTAAAGTGAACTGGGGCTATATTTCGGCCCAGATGCTAGAAAGTCAAAGTTCAAAAAGTTTTGCTGTGTCCATTTCACCGCAAACCAAGCCACATCAGCAGATTGTTTACAGTGTCCGGGACATCAAAATATCCCCCAAGTCCCGGGAAATCGAGCCGAAGTTTGTCAAAATCACGATGCGCGTAAAGCAGTCTCGGCTACTCTTTTAGTTTTAATGTGACGTGGCTGTATATTTCCGCCCAGAAGCTCGAGAGTGAGCGTTCAAAAAGTTTTGCTCTCTGAATTTCACTGAAAACCAAGGCCATCATGAGTTAGTTTAGAGTCCCCGGGACTGGAAAATATCCCCCAAGTCCCGCGAATTGGAGCCGAAGTTGATCAAATTCATGATGCGCGTAACGTAGTCTCGGCTACTGTTTCAGTCTCAAAGTCGTTTGCCTATATTTCGGCCCACAAGCTAGAAAGTGAGTGTTCAAAAAGTTTTGTTGTGGCCATTTCACTTCAAAACAAGGCTTTCAGGACTTAGCTTAGCGTCCAAGGGACTGAAAAATATACCCCAAGTTCCGGGAAATCCATTCGAAGTTCGTGAAAATTCCGATATACGTAAGGCGGTTTCGGCTACTCTTTCAGTCTTAAAGTAAAGTCGGGCTATATTTCTCTCCAGAAGCTCGAAAGTCAGCGTTCAAAAAGTTTTGCTGTGTGCATTTCACTGCAAACCAAAGCTATCAAAAGTTAGTTTAGGGTCTGCGGGACTGGAAAATATTTCCCAAGTTCCGGGAAAGCAAGCCGAAGTTGGTCAAAATCACGATGCGCGAAATGCAGTACTGGCTACTGTTTCAGCCTTAAAGTGAAGTGGGGCTATATTTCGGCCCCGAAGCTCGAAAGTGAGCGTTCAAAAAGTTATGCTGTGCGCATTTCAGTGCAAACCAAGGCAACCCGGAGTTAGTTTAGTGTCCCCCGGACTGGAAAATATCCCAAAAGTTGCGTGAAATCGAGCTGAACTTGGTCTAACTCACGATGCGCGTGAGGCGGTCTCGGCTACTATTTCAGTCTGAAAGTGAAGTGGGATTTTATTTCGGCCAAGAAGCTGCAAAGAGAGTGTTCAAAAAGCTTTCCTTTGTCCATTTCACTGAAAACCAAGGCCATCAGGAGTTAGTTTAGAGGCCGCGGAAATGGAATATATCCCCCAAGTTCAGGGACACCGACCCGAAGTTGGTCAAAATCACGATTTGCGCAAGACGGTCTCGGCTACTCTTTCAGTGTTTAAGTAAAGTGGGGCTATATTTCGGTCCAGAAGCTCGAGAGTCAGCGTCCAAAAAGGTTCGCTGTGTCCATTTCACTGAAAACCAAGACAATCAGGAGTTAGTTTAGAGTCCCCGAAACTGGAAAATATCCCCCAAGCTCCGGCAAATCGAGCCGAAGTTGGTCAAAATCACGGTGCGCTTCAGGCGGTGTCGGCTACTCCTTCAGTCTTAAAGTGAAGTGGGGCTCTATTTCGGCCCACAAGCTCAAAGCTCAAAAAAATTACTGTGTCTATTTCACTGCAAACCAAGGCTATCAGGAGTTAGTAAAGAGTCCCCGGGAGTGGAATGTATTTCTCAAGTTCCAGAAAATCGAGAAGACGTCGGTCAAAATCACGATGCGCGTAAGACCTTCTCGGCTACTCTTTCAGTCTTAAAGTGAAGTGGGGCTATATTTCGGCCCAGAAGCTCAAAAGTGAGCGTTCAAAAAGTTTTGCTGTATCCATTTCAATGCAAACCAAGGCCATCAGGGGTTACTTAAGAGTCGTCGGGACTGGAAAATATCCCCCAAGTTCCGGTATATCGAGCCGAAGTTGGTCAAAATCACAATGTGCGTAAGCTGGTCTCGGCTACTGTGTCAGTCCTAAAGTGAAGTGTGGCTATATTTCGGCCCACAAGCTAGAAAGTGAGCGTTCAAAACGTTTTGTTGTGTCCATTTTACTTCAAAACAAGGCCATCAGGACTTAGTTTAGCGTCAAAGGGACTGCAAAATATCCCCCAAGTTCCGGGAAATCTATTTGAAGTTTGTCAAAATTACGATGCGCGTAAGGCGGTCTCATCTACTCTTTCAGTCTTAAAGTAAAGTGGGGCTATATTCCTACCCAGAAGCTCCAAAGTTGTGCTCTGTCCATTTCACTGAAAACCAAGGCCATCAGGAGTTACTTTAGAGTCCCTTTGACTGGAATATATCCCCCAAGTTTCGGGAAATAAACGCGAAATTGGTCAAAATGACGATTCGCTCAAGACGGTCTCGCCTACTCTATCAGTCTTAAAGTAAAATGGGGCTCTATTTCGGCCCAGAAGCTCGAGAGTGAGCGTTCAAAAACTTTCTCTGTGTCCATTTCACTGCAAACCAAGACAAGCAGGAGTTAGTTGAGAGTCCCCGAGACTGGAAAATATCCCCCAAGTTCCGGGAAATCAACCCGAAGTTTGTCAAAATCACGATGCGCGTAAGGCGGTCTCGGCTACTCTTTCAGTGTTAAAGTAATGGGGGGCTATATTTTGGCCCAGAAGATCGAAAGTGAGCGTTCAAAAAGTTTTGCTGGGTCCATTTTACTGCAAACCAAGGCCATCAGGAAATAGTTTAGAGTCCACAGCACTGAAATATATCCCCTTAGTTCCGGCAAATCGAGCCGAAGTTGCTCAAAATCACGATGCACGTAAGGCGGTCTCGGCTACTCTTTCAGTCTTAGAGTGAAGTGGGGTTCTATTTCGGTCCAGAAGCTCGAAAGTATGCGTTCAAAAACTTTTTCTGTTTCCGTTTCACTGCAAACCAAGACCAGCACGAGTTAGTTTAGAGTCCCCGGGACTGGAAAATATTTCGCAAGTTCCGGGAAATCGAGCCGAAGTTGATGAAAATCACGATGCGCGAAACCTGGTGTCGACTACTGTTTCAGTCTTAAAGTGAAGTATGGCTATATTTCGGCCCACAAGCTCGAAAGTGAGCGTTCAAGAAGCTTTGCTGTGTCTATTTCACTGCAACACAAGGCCATCGGCACCTAGTTTAGCGTCCAAGGGACTGGAAAATATCCCCCAAGTTCCGGGAAATCCACCCGAAGTTTGTCAAAATCACGATACGCGCAACGCCGGTCTCGGCTACTCTTTAATCCGTAAGTGATGTGGGACTATATTTCGGCCTAGAAGCTCGAAAGTGTGCGTTCAAAAACTTGTGCTGTGTAAATTTCACTGCAAACCATGGCCATCAGGAGTTAGTTTAGAGTCCCCGGGACTGGAAAATATTCCCCAAGTTCCAGGAAAGCGAGCAGAAGTTGATCAAAATCACGATGCGCGTAACGCGGTCTCGGCTACTGTTTCAGTCTTAAAGTGAAGTGTGGCTATATTAAGGCCCACAAACTCGAAAGCGAGCCTTCAAAAAGTTTTGCTGTGTCCATTTCACTGCAAACCAAGGCCATCAGGAGTTAGTTTAGAGTCCCTGCGACTGGAAAATATTATCCAAACTCCAGGAAATGGCGCCGAAGTTGATGAAAATTACGATGCGCGTAACGGGCTCTCGGCTATTCTTTCAGTCTTAAATTTAAGTAGGGCTATATTTCGGCCCTGAAGCTCGAAGGTGAGCGTTCAGAATGTTTTGCTGTGTTCATTAAACTGCAAACCAAGGTCATCGGGAGTTAGTTTAGCGTCCCCGAGACTTTAAATTATTCGCCAACTTGCGGGAAATCGAGCAAAAGTGGCCCAAAATCACGATGCGCGTAAGGCGGTCTCGGCTACTCTTTCATTAAGGGGGGCTATACTTCGACCTAGAAGCTCGAGACCGGGCGTGCGCTAATTTTACCTGTGTCCATTTCACTGACATCTTAGACCATCAGGAGTTAGTTTAGAGTCCTTGGGACTGAAAATATTTCCCAAATTCTGGCAGATCGAGCCAAAGTTGCTCAAAATCACGATGCGCGTAAGGCAGTCTCGGCTACTCTTTCAGTCTTAAAATGAAGTGGGGCTATATTTCGGCCCAGAAGCTCGAAAGTGAACGTTCAAAGAGTTTGGCTGTGTCCATTTCACTTAAAACCAAGGCCATCAGGAATTAGTTTAGAATACCCAGGACTGGGAATTATCTCCCAAGTTCCGGGAAATCAAGCCGGAGTAGCGGAAAATCACGATGCGCGTAAGGCGGTTTCGGCTAGTCTTTCGGTCTTAAAGTGAACTAGGGCTATGCTTCGGCCCAGAAGCTCAAACGTGAGCGTTCAAAAAGTTGTGCTGTGTCCATTTCACTGCAAACCAAGGCAATCAGGAGTTAGTTTAGAGTCCCCGGTACCGGAAAATATCCCCCATTTCCCGGGAAATCGAGCCAAAGTTGGTCAAAATCAGGATGCGCGTAAGGCGGTCCCGGTTACTCTTTCATTCTTAAAGTGAACTGGGGCAATATTTCCGCCCAGAAGCTGGAAAGTGAGCGTTCAAAAAGTTGTGCTGTGTCCATTTCACTCCAGAGCAAGGCCATCAGGAGTTACTTTAGAGTCCGCGGGACTGGAAAATATCCCCCAAGTTTCCGGAAATCGAGCCGAAGTTGGTCAAAATTACGATGGGCGTAAGGCGGTCTAGGCTACTCTTTCACTTTTAAAGTGAAGTGGAGCTATATTTCGGCCCAGAAGCTCAAAAGTGAGCGTTGAAAAAGTTTTGCTGTGTCCATTTTACTGCAGACCAAGGACGTCGGGGGTCAGTTTCCAGTGCCCGGGACTTTAAAATATCCCCCAAGTTCCGGGAAATTTAACCGAAGTTGGTCAAAATCACGACGTGCGTACGGTGGTGTCGGTTACTCTGTCAGTCTTAAAGTGAAGTGGGGCAATATTTCGGCCCAGAAGCTCGAAACTGAGTGTTTAAAAAGTTTTGCTGTGTCCATTTCACTGCAAAACAAGGCCATCACGACTTAGTTCAGCGTCCAAGGCACTGGAAATATCCCCCAAGGTACGGGAAATCAACCCGAAGTTAGTCAAAATCACGATGCGCTTAAGGGGGTCTCGGCTACTCTTTCAGTCTTAAGGTGAAGTGGGCTTAGATTTAACTCCAGAAGCTCGAAAGTAAGGGTTCAAAAATTTTTGTCTCTATTTCACCCACATCTTAGACAATCAGGAGTGAGTTTAGAGACTTTGGGACTGGAAAATATCTCCCAAGTTTCGCCAGATCGAGCCGAAGATCTTCAAAATCACAATGCGCGTAAGGCGCTCCCGCCTACTCTTTCAGTCTTAAAAGAGAAGTAGGGCTATCTTTCGGCCAGCAAGCTCGAAAGTGCGCGTTCAAAAAGTGTTCCTGTGTCCATTTCACTGGAAACCAAGGCCTTCAGGAGTTAGTTTAGAGTCCCCGGGACTGGAAAATATCCCCTTATTTGCGGGAAATCGAGCCGAAGTATCCCAAAATCACGATGCGCGTAAAGCGGTCTCCGCTCTTCTTTTAGTCTTAAAGTTAACGGCGGCTATATTTCGACCCATAAGCTCGACAGTGAGCGTTCAAAAAGTTTTGCTGTGTCCATTTAACTGCAAACTAAGGCCATCGGAAGTTAGTTTAGCTTCCCCGGGAATTGAAAATATTCGCCAACTTCCGGGAAATCGAGCCGAAGTTGGTTAAAATTACGATGCGCGTAAGGCGGTCTCGGCTACTCTTTCAGTCTTAAAGTGAAGTAGGGCTATATTTCGGCCGAGAAGCTCGAAAGTGAGCGTTCAAAAAAATGTGCTGTGTCCATTCCTCTGCAAACCAAGGCCATCAGCAGTTAGTTTAAAGTCCCGGGACTGGAATATATCCCCGAAGTTCCGTGAAATCGAACGGAAGTTGGTCAAAATCACGATGCGCGTAACACGGTCTCGGCTACTCTTTCAGTCTTAAAGTAAAGTGGGGCTATATTTCGGCCCAGAAGCTCGAAAGTGACCCTTTAAAAAGTTACGCTTTCTGCATTTAACTGCAAACCAAGGCCATCAGGAGTTAGTTTAAAGTCCCCCGGACTGGAAAATATCCCCGAAGTTCCGGGAAATCGAGCTGAACTTGGTCAAAATCACGATGCTCGTAAGGCGGTCTCGGCTACTATTTCAGTCTTAAAGTGAAGTACGGTTGTATTTCGGCCCAGAAGCTCGAAACTGAGCGTTCAAAAAGTTTTCCTGCGTCTATTTCACTGGAAACCAAGGCCATCAGCAGGTAGTTTAAAGTCCCCGGGACTTGAAAATATGGCCAAAATTCTAGAAAATCGAGCGGAAGTTGCTGAAAATCACGATGCGCGTAAGGCGGTCTCGGCTACTCTTTCAGTCTTAAAGTGAAGTGGGGCTATATTTCATCCCAGAAGCTCGAGAATAAGCCTTCAAAAAGTGTTACTGTGTTCATTTCACTGGAAACCAAGGCCATCAGGAGTTAGTTTACACTCCTCGGGACTGGAAAATATCGCCCAAGTTCGGGCAAATCGAGCCGAATTTTGTCAAAATCACGATGCGCGTAAGGCGGTCTCGGCTACTCTTTCATTCTCAAAGTGAGCTGGGGCTATAATTCGGCCGAGAAGCTAGAAAGTGAAAGTTCAAAAAGTTTTGCTGTGTTCATTTCACTGCAAACCAATGCCATCAGGAGTTAGTTTAGTCTTCTCGGGACTGGAAAATATCGCCCAAGTTCGGGCAAATTGAGCCCAATTTTGTGATAATCACGATGCGCGTAAGGCGGTCTCGGCTACTCTTTCATTCTTAAAGTGAGCTGGGGCTATATTTCGGCCCAGAAGCTAGAAAGTCAAAGTTCAAAGAGTTTTGCTGTGTCCATTTCACCGCAAACCAAGCCACATCAGCAGATTGTTTACAGTGTCCGGGACATCAAAATAACTCCCAAGTCCCGGGAAATCGAGCCGAAGTTTGTCAAAATCACGATGCGCGTAAAGCAGTCTCGGCTACTCTTTTAGTCTTAAAGTGACGTGGCTGTATATTTCGGCCCAGAAGCTCGAAAGTGAGCGTTCAAAAAGTTTTGCTCTCTCAATTTAACTGAAAACCAAGGCCATCATGAGTTAGTTTAGAGTCCACGGGACTGGAAAATATCCCTTAAGTTCTGGCAACTTAAGCCGAAGTTGGTCAAAATCACGATGCGTCTAAGGCGGTCTCGGCTACTATTTCAGTCTTAAAGTGAAGTGGGCCTATATTTCGGCCCAGAATTTCGAAAGTAAGCGTTCAAAAAAAATTGCTGTGTCCATTTCACTGCAGACCAAGGCCATCAGGGGTTAGCTTAGAGTCCTTAGGACTTGAATATATCCCCGAAGTTTCGGGAAATCGAGCCGAAGTTGGTCAAAATCACGATGCGCGTAAGACGGTCTCGGCTACTCTTTCAGTCTTAAACTGAAGTGGGGCTATATTTCTTCTCAGAAGCCCGAAGGGGAGCGTTGAAAAAGTTTTGCTCTCTCCATTTCAATGCAAACCAAGGCAATCAGGAGTTACTTTAGAGTCCTCGGTACCGAAAAATATTCCCCATTTCCCGGGAAATCGAGCCAAAGTTGGTCAAAATCACGATGCGCGTAAGGCGGTCGCGGCTATTCTTTTATTCTTAAAGTGAACTCGGGCTATAGTGACGTGGCTGTATATTTCGGCCCAGAAGCTCGAAAGTGAGCGTTCAAAAAGTTATGCTGTGCCCATTTCACTGCAAAGCAAGGCCCTCAGGAAGTAGTTTACAGTGCCCGGAACTGGAAAATATCCCCCAAGTTCCTCGAAATCGAGACGAAGTTGGTCAAAATAACGATTCGCGTAAGGCAGTCTCGGCTACTCTTTAAGTCTTAGAGTGAAGTAGGGCTATATTTCCGTCCAGAAGCTCGAAAGTGAACGTTCAAAAAGTTTTCCTCTCGGGATTTCACTTAAAACCAAGGGCATCATGAGTTAGTTTAGAGTCCCCGGGACTGGAAAAAATCTTTTAAGTTCTGGCAACTCAAGCCGAAGTTGGTCAAAATCACGTTGCGCCTAAGGCGGCCTCGGCTACTTTTTTAGTCTTAAAGTGAAGTGGGGCTCTATTTCGGCCCAGAAGCTCCAAAGTGAGCGCTGCAAAAAATTTGCTGCGTCCATTTCACTGCAAACCAAGGCCATCAGGAGTTAGTTTAGAGTCCCCGGGTCTGCAATATATTTCCCAAGTTCCGGAAAATCGAGAAGACGTTGGTCAAAATCACGATGCGCGCAAGACGGTCTTGGCTAGTCTTTCAGTCTTAAAGTGAAGTGGGGCTATATTTCGGCCCAGAAGCTCAAAAGTGAGCCTCAAAAGGTTTTGCTGTATCCATTTCAATGCAAACGAAGGCCATCAGAGGTTACTTAAGAGTCTTCGGGACTGGAAAATATCCCCCAAATTCAGGGAAATTTAGCCGAAGTTGGTCAAAATCACGGTGCGCGTTAGGCGGTCTCGCTTACTGTTTCAGTCTTAAAGTGAAGTGAGGCTTTATTCCTGCCCAGGAGCTTGAAAGTGAGCGTTCAAAAAGTTTCCCTGTGTTTATTTCACTGCAAACCAAAGCCATCAGGAGCTAGTTTAGAGACCCCGGGACTGGAAAATATCCCCCAACTTCCGGGAAATCAAGCCGAAGTTAGTCAAAATGACGATTTCGTAAGGTAGTCTCGGCTACTCTTTTAGTCTTAAAGTGAAGTTGGGCATTATTTCGGGCCAGAAGCCCGAAAGTGAGCGTTCAAAAAGTTTTGCTGTGTTCATTTCACTGCAAACCAAGGCCATCAGGAGTTAGTGTAGCGTCCCCAAGACAAGAAAATATGCCCCAAGGTCCGGGAAATTGAGCCGAGGTAGGTCAAAATCACGATGCCCCTTAAGTGGTCTCGGCTACTCTTTCTGTCTTAAAGTGAAGTGTGGCTATATTTCGGGCAAGAAGTCCGAAAGTGTGGCTATATTTCGGGCAAGAAGTCCGAAAGTGAGCGTTTAAAAAGTTTTCCTGTGTTCATTTCACTGCAAACCAAGGCAATCAGGGGTTAGTTTAGCGTCCCTGGGACTGGAAAATATTCCCCAAGTTCCGGGAAAGCGAGCCGAAGTTGATCAAAATCACGATGCGCGAAATGCGGTCTCGGCTACTGTTTCAGTCTTAAAGTAAAGTGTGGCTATATTTCGGCCCACAAGCTCGAAAGTGAGCGTTCAAAAAGTTTTGCTGTGTCCATTTCACTGCAAAACAAGGCCATCACGACTTAGTTTAGCGTCCAAGGGACTGGAAAATGTTCTCCAAGATCTGGGAGATCCACCCGAAGTTTGTCAAAATCACAATGCGCGTAAGGTGGTGTCGGTTACTCTTTAAGTCTTAAAGTAACGTGGGGTTTTATTTCGGCCAGGAAGCTCGAAGGTGAGCTTTCAAAAAGTTTTGCTCTGTCCATTTCACTGCAAACCAAGGCCATCAGGAGTTACTTCAGAGTTCCTGGGACTGGAAAATATCCCCCATGTTCCGGAATATCGACCCGAAGTTTGTCAAACTCACGATGCGAGGAAGGCAGTCTCCGCTACTCTTTCAGTCTTAAGTGAAGTGAGGCTATATTTCGCCCCAGAATCTCGAAAGTGTGCGTTCAAAAAATTGTGCTGTGTCCATTTCAATGCAAACCAAGGCTATCAGGAGTTAGTTTAGAGTCCCCGGGACTGGAAAATATCCCCCAAGTCCCGGCAATTGGAGCCGAAGTTGATCAAATTCATGATGCGCGTAACGTGGTCTCGGCTACTGTTTCAGTCTTAAAGTCAAGTGTGTCTATATTTCGGCCCAAAAGCTAGAAAGTGAGCTTTCAAAAAGTTTTGCTGTGTCCATTTCACTTCAAAACAAGGCCATCAGGACTTAGTTTAGCGTCCAAGGGACTGGAAAATATACCCCAAGTTCCGGGAAATCCATTCGAAGTTCGTCAAAATTCCGATATACGTAAGGCGGTTTCGGCTACTCTTTCAGTCTTAAAGTAAAGTCGGGCTATATTTCTGTCCAGAAGCTCGAAAGTGAGCGTTCAAAAAGTTTTGCTGTGTGCATTTCACTGCAAACCAAAGCTATCAAAAGTTAGTTTAGGGTCCCCGGGACTGGAAAATTTTCCCCAAGTTCCGGGAAAGCGAGCCGAAGTTGATCAAAATCACGATGCGCGAAATGCGGTCTCGGCTACTGTTTCAGTCTTAAAGTAAAGTGTGGCTATATTTCGGCCTAGAAGCTCGAAAGTGAGCGTTCAAAAAGTTTTGCTCTTCTCCATTTCAATGCAAAGCAAGGCGATCAGGAGTTAGTTTAGAGTCCTCGGGACTGGAAAATATCCCCCAAGTTCCGAGAAATCGGTCCGAAAATCGTCAAAATCACGATGCGCGTAAGGCGATCTCGGCTACTCTTTCAGTCTTAAAGTGAAGTGGGGCTATATTTCGGCCCAGAAGCTCCAAAGTGGGCGTTCCAAAAGTTATCCTCTGCGCATTTCAGTGCAAACCAAGGTCATCCGGAGTTAGTTTAGAGTCCCCCGGACTGGAAAATATCCCAAAAGTTGCGTGAAATCGAGCTGAACTTGGTCTAACTCACGATGCGCGTGAGGCGGTCTCGGCTACTATTTCAGTCGTAAAGTGAAGTGGGATTCTATTTCGGCCCAGAAGCTACAAAGAGAGTGTTCAAAAAGCTTTCCTTTGTCCATTTCACTGAAAACCAAGGCCATCAGGAGTTAGTTTAGAGCCCGCCCAAATGGAATATATCCCCCAAGTTCCGGGAAACCGACCCGAAGTTGGTCAAAATCACGATTTGCGCAAAGCGCTCTCGGCTACTCTTTCAGTCTTAAAGTGAAGTGGGGCTATATTTCGGCCCAGAAGCTCAAAAGTGAGCGTTCAAAAAGTTTTGCTCTATCCATTTCAATGCAAACCAAGGCCATCAGGGGTTACTTAAGAGTCCTCGTGACTGGAAAATATCCCCCAAGTTCCGCTAAATCGAGCCGAAGTTGGTCAAAATCACGATGTGCGTAAGGTGGTCTCCGCTACTCTTTCAGTCTTAAAGTGAAGTGGGGCAATATTTCGGCCCAGAAGCTTCAAAGTGAGTGTTTCAAAAGTTTTGCTCTGTCACTTTCAGTGCAAACCAAGGCCATCAGAAGTTAGTTTAGAGTCCCCGGGACTGGAGAATATCCCCCAAGTCCCGGGAAATCGAGCCGAAGTTGATCAAATTCATGATGCGCGTAACGTGGTCTCGGCTACTGTGTCAGTCCTAAAGTGAAGTGTGGCTATATTTCGGCCCACAAGCTAGAAAGTGAGCGTTCAAAAAGTTTTGTTGTCTCCATTTTACTTCAAAACAAGGCCATCAGGACTTAGTTTAGCGTCCAAGGGACTGCAAAATATCCCCCAAGTTCCGGGAAATCCATTCGAAGTTCGTCAAAATTACGATGTGCGTAAGGCGGTTTCGGCTACTCTTTCAGTCTTAAAGTAAAGTGGGGCTATATTTCTGCCCAGAAGCTCCAAAGTTGTGCTCTGTCCATTTCACTGAAAACCAAGGCCATCAGCAGTTACTTTAGAGTCCCTTTGACTGGAATATATCCCCCAAGTTTCGGGAAATAAACGCGAAATTGGTCAAAATGACGATTCGCTCAAGACGGTCTCGCCTACTCTTTCAGTCTTAAAGTAAAATGGGGCTCTATTTCGGCCCAGAAGCTCGAGAGTGAGCGTTCAAAAACTTTCGCTGTGTCCATTTCACTGCAAACCAAGACAAGCAGGAGTTAGTTGAGAGTCCCCGAGACTGGAAAATATCCCCCAAGTTCCGGGAAATCGACACGAAGTTTGTCAAAATCACGATGCGCGTAACGCGGTCTCGGCTACTTTTTCAGTGTTAAAGTAACGGGGGGCTATATTTTGGCCCAGAAGCTCGAAATTGAGCGTTCAAAAAGTTTTGCTGGGCCCATTTTACTGCAAACCAAGGCCATCAGGAATTAGTTTAGAGTCCTCAGAACTGGAATATATCCCCTTAGTGCCGGCAAATCGAGCCGAAACTGCTCAAAATCACGATGCACGTAAGGCGGTCTCGGCTACTCTTTCAGTCTTCAAGTGAAGTGGGGTTGTATTTCGGTCCAGAAGCTCGAAAGTATCCGTTCAAAAACTTTTTTCTGTTTCCGTTTCACTGCAAACCAAGACCAGCACGAGTTAGTCTAGAGTCCCCGGGACTGGAAAATATTTCGCAAGTTCCGGGAAATCGAGCCGAAGTTGATCAAAATCACGATGCGCGAAACGTGGTGTCCGCTACTGTGTCAGTCTTAAAGTGAAGTATGGCTATATTTCGGCCCACAAGCTCGAAAGTGAGCGTTCAAAAAGCTTTGCTGTGTCCATTTCAGTGCAAAATAAGGCCATCGGCACCTAGGTTAGCGTCCAAGGGACTGGAAAATATCCCCCAAGTTCCGGGAAATCCACCCGAGGTTTGTCAAAATCACGATGCGCGTAAGGCGGTCTCGGCTGATTTTTCAGTATTAAAGTATAGTGGGCTATATTTCGGCCCAGAAGCTTGAAGGTGAGCGTTCAAAAAGTTTTGCTGTCTCCATTTCACTGCAAACCAAGGCCAAGAGTTAGTTTAGAGTCCCTGGGACTGGAAAATATCCCCCAAGTTCCGGAATATCGACCCGAAGTTGGTCAAAATCACGATGCGCGCGCGCCGGTCTCGGCTACTCTTTAAGTCGTAAGTGATGTGGGACTATATTTCGGCCTAGAAGCTCGAAAGTGTATGTTCAAAAACTTGTGCTGTGTGAATTTCACTGCAAACCATGGCCATCAGGAGTTAGTTTAGAGTCCCCGGGACTGGAAAATATTCCCCAAGTTCCAGGAAAGCGAGCAGAAGTTGATCAAAATCACGATGCGCGTAACGCGGTCTCGGCTACTGTTTCAGTCTTAAAGTGAAGTGTGGCTATATTAAGGCCCACAAGCTCGAAAGTGAGCCTTCAAAAAGTTTTGCTGTGTCCATTTCACTGCAAACCAAGGCCATCAGGAGTTAGTATAGAGTCCGCGGGACTGGAAAATATTCTCCAACTTTCAGGAAATGGTGCCGAAGATGATGAAAATTACGATGCGCGTAACGGGCTGTCGGCTATTCTTTCAGTCTTAAATTTAAGTATGGCTATATTTCGGCCCTGAAGCTCGAAGGTGCGCGTTCAGAATGTTTTGCTGCGTTCATTAACCCGCAAACCAAGGTCATCAGGAGTTAGTTTAGCGTCCCCGGGACTTTAAATTATTCGCCAACTTCCGGAGAAATCGAGTAAAAGTGGCCCAAGATCACGATGCGCGTAAGGCGGTCTCGGCTACTCTTTCAGTCTTAAAATTAAGGGCGGCTATATTTCGACCTAGAAGCTCGAGACCGGGCGTGCGCTAATTTTACCTGTGTCCATTTCACTGACATCTTAGGCCATCAGGAGTTAGTTTAGAGTCCTTGGGACTGGAAAATATTTCCCAAATTCTGGCAGATCGAGCCAAAGTTGCTCAAAATCACGATGCGCGTAAGGCGGTCTCGGCTACTCTTTCAATCTTAAAATGAAGTGGGGCTATATTTCGGCCGACAAGCTCAACACCGAGCGTGCGCTCCTTTTGCCTGTGTACATATCACTGAAAACTAAGTTCATCAGGAGATAGCATAGAGTCCTCGGGACTGGAAAATATTCCCCGAATTCCGGCAAATCGAGCCAAAGATGCTCAAAATCACGATGCGCGTAAGGCGGTCTCGGCTACTCGTTTACTCCGAAAATGAAGTGGGGCTATATTTCGGTTCTACAAGCTCGACACCGAGCGTGCTCTCCTTTTACCTGTGTCCATTTCACTAAGAACTAAGTCCATCAGGAGATAGTTTAGAATCCTCGAGACTGGAAGCTGTCCTCCAAGTTTCGGCAAATTGAGCCATACTTTGTGAAAATTACGATAAGCCTACGGCAGTTTCGTTTACTCTTTCAGTCTTAAAATGAACTGGGGCTACATTTCGGCCTAGAAGCTCGACACCGAGCGTGCGCTCGTGTTACCTGTTACCATTTGACTGAAAACTAAGGCCATCAAGAGTTAGGGTAGAGTCCCCGGGACTGGAAAATATCCCCCAAGTTTTGGCAGATCGAGCCATAGTCGCTAAAAATTTCGATGCGCTTAAGGCGGTTTCGTGTACACTTTCAGTCTTAAAATAGAGTGGGGCTATATTTCGGCCTACAACCTGGAAACCTAGCGTGCGCCCCTTTTAGCTGTGTCCATTTGACTAAAAACCAAGGCATTCAGGAGTTAGTTTAGAACTTCCGGGAGTGGAAAATATCCCCCAAGTCCCAGGAAATCAAGCCGAAGCTCGACAAAATTACCATGCGCGTAAGGCGATCCCGGCTACTCTTTCAGTCTTAAAGTGAAGTGGGGCTATGCTTCGGCCCAGAAGCTCAAACGTGAGCGTTCAAAAAGTTGTGCTGTGTGCATTTCACTGCAAACCAAGGCAATCAGCAGTTAGTTTAGAGTCCCCGGTACCGGAAAATATCCCCCATTTCCCGGGATATCGAGCCAAAGTTGCTCAAAACCACGATGCGCGTAAGGCGGTCCCGGTTACTCTTTCATTCTTAAAGTGAACTGGGGCAATATTTCCGCCCACAAGCTGGAAAGTGAGCGTTCAAAAAGTTATGCTGTGTCCATTTCACTCCAGAGCAAGACATCAGGAGTTACTTTAGAGTCCGCGGGACTGGAAAATATCCCCCAAGTTCCGGGATATTGAGCCGAAGGTGGTCAAAATTACGATGGGCGTAAGGCGGTCTCGGCTACTCTTTCACTCTTAAAGTGAAGTGGAGCTATATTTCGGCCCAGAAGCTCAAAACTGAGCGTTCAAAACGTTTTGCTGTGTCCATTTTACTGCAGACCAAGGACGTCGGGGGTCAGTTTAGAGTCCCCGGGACTGGAAAATATCCCCCAAGTTCCGGGAAATTTAACCGAAGTTGGTCAAAATCACGACGCGCGTACGGCGGTCTCGGCTACTCTTTCAGTCTTAAAGTGAAGTGGGGCAATATTTCGGCCCAGAAGCTCGAGACTGAGTGTTTCAAAAGTTTTGCTGTGTCCATTTCACTGCAGAACAAGGCCATCACGACTTAGTTTAGCGTCCAAGGGACTGGAAATATCCCCCAAGTTACGGGAAATCCACCCAAAGTTAGTCAAAATCACGATGCGCTTTAGGGGGTCACGGCTACTCTTTCAGTCTTAAGGTAAAGTGGGCTTAGATTTAACTCCAGAAGCTCGAAAGTAAGGGTTCAAAAATTTTTGTCTCTATTTCACTCACATCTTAGACAATCAGGAGTGAGTTTAGAGACTTTGGGACTGGAAAGTATCTCCCAAGTTTCGCCAGATCGAGCCGAAGATCCTCAAAATCACAATGCGCGTAAGGCGCTCCCGCCTACTCTTTCAGTCTTAAAAAGAACTAGGGCTATATTTCGGCCAGCAAGCTCGAAAGTGCGCGTTCAAAAAGTGTTCCTGTGTCCATTTCACTGGAAACCAAGGCCATCAGGAGTTAGTTTAGAGTCCCCGGGACTGGAAAATATCCCCCTATTTGCGGGAAATCCAGCCGAAGTATCCCAAAACCACGATGCGCGTAAGGCGGTCTCGGCTACTCTTTCACTCTTAAAGTGAAGTGGGGCTATATTTCATCCCAGAAGCTCGAAAATAAGCCTTCAAAAAGTGTTACTGTGTTTATTTCACTGCAAACCAAGGCAATCAGGAGTTAGTTTAGACTCCTCGGGACTGGAAAATATCGCCCAAGTTCGGGCAAATCGAGCCGAATTTTGTCAAAATCACGATGCGCGTAAGGCGGTCTCGGCTACTCTTTCATTCTTAAAGTGAACTGGGGCTATATTTCGGCCGAGAAGCTAGAAAGTGAAAGTTCAAAAAGTTTCGCTGTGTTCATTTCACTGCAAACCAAGGCCATCAGGAGTTAGTTTAGACTCCTCGGGACTGGAAAATATCGCCCAAGTTCGGGCAAATCGAGCCGAATTTTGTCAAAATCACTATGCGCGTAAGGCGGTCTCGGCTACTCTTTCATTCTTAAAGTGAACTGGGGCTATATTTCGGTCGAGAAGCTCGAAAGTGACTGTTCAAAAAAAATGTCCTGTGTCCATTCCAATGCGAACCAAGGCTATCAGCAGTTAGTTTAGAGTCCCCGGGACTGGAATATATCCCCGAAGTGCCGGGAAATCGAACGGAAGTTGGTCAAAATCACGATGCGCGTAAGACGGTCTCGGCTACTCTTTCAGTCTTAAAGTAAAGTGGGGCTATATTTCGGCCCAGAAGCTCGAAAGTGACCCTTTAAAAAGGTACGCTTTCTGCATTTAACTGCAAACCAAGGCCATCAGGAGTTAGTTTAAAGTCCCCCGGACTGGAAAATATCCCCCAAGTTCCGGGAAATCGAGCTGAACTTGGTCAAAATCACGATGCTCGTAAGGCGATCTCGGCTACTATTTCAGTCCTAAAGTGAAGTACGGTTGTATTTCGGCCCAGAAGCTCGAAACTGAGCGTTCAAAAAGTTTTCCTGCGTCCATTTCACTGCAAACCAAGGCCATCAGGAGTTAGTTTAGAGCCCCCGGGACTTGAAAATATGGCCAAAACTCTAGAAAATGGAGCGGAAGTTGCTCAAAATCACGATGCGCGTAAGGCGGTCTCGGCTACTCTTTCAGTCTTAAAGTGAAGGTTTGCTATATTTCATTCCAGAAGCTCGAAAATAAGCCTTCAAAAAGTGTTACTGTGTTCATTTCACTGCAAACCAAGGCCATCAGGAGTTAGTTTAGACTCCTCGGGACTGGAAAATATCGCCCAAGTTCGGGCAAATCGAGCCGAATTTTGTCAAAATCACGATGCGCGTAAGGCGGTCTCGGCTACTCATTTATTCTTAAAGTGAACTGGGGCTATATTTCGGCCGAGAAGCTAGAAAGTGAAAATTCAAAAAGTTTTGCTGTGTTCATTTCACTGCAAACCAAGGCCATCAGGAGTTAGTTTAGACTCCTCGGGACTGGAAAATATCGCCCAAGTTCGGGCAAATCGAGCCGAATTTTGTCAAAATCACGATGCGCGTAAGGCGGTCTCGGCTACTCTTTCATTCTTAAAGTGAACTGGGGCTATATTTCGGCCGAGAAGCTAGAAAGTGAAAATTCAAAAAGTTTTGCTGGGTTCATTTCACTGCAAACCAAGGCCATCAGGAGTTAGTTTCGACTCCTCGGGACTGGAAAATATCGCCCAAGCTCGGGGAAATCGAGCTGAACTTGGTCAAAATCCCGATGCTCCTAAGGTGGTCTCGGCTACTATTTCAGTCTTAAAGTGAAGTATGGTTGTATTTCGGCCCAGAAGCTCGAAACTGAGCGTTCAAAAAGTTTTCCTGCGTCCATTTCACTGCAAACCAAGGCCATCAGGAGTTAGTTTAGAGCCCCCGGGACTTGAAAATATGGCCAAAATTCTAGAAAATCGAGCGGAAGTTGCTCAAAATCACGATGCGCGTAAGGCGGTCTCGGCTACTCTTTCACTCTTAAAGTGAAGTTGGGCTATCTTTCGGCCCAGAATTTCGAAAGTAAGCGTTCAAAAATATTTGCTGTGTCCATTTCACTGCAGACCAACGCCATCAGGGGTTAGTTTAGACTCCTTGGGACTTGAATATATCCCCGAAGTTTCGGGAAATCGAGCCGAAGTTGGTCAAAATCACGATGTGCGTAAGACGGTCTCGGCTACTCTTTCAGTCTTAAACTGAAGTGGGGCTATATTTCGGCTCAGAAGCCCGAAGGGGAGCGTTGAAAACGTTTTGCTCTCTCCATTTCAATGCAAACCAAGGCAATCAGGAGTTACTTTAGAGTCCCCGGTACCGGAAAATATTCCCCATTTCCCGAGAAATCGAGCCAAAGTTGGTCAAAATCACGATGCGCGTAAGGCGATCTCGGCTATTCTTTCATTCTTTAAAGTGAACTCGGGCTATATTTCGGCCCAGAAGCTCGAAAGTGAAAGTTCAAAAAGTTTTGCTGTGTCCATTTCACCGCGAACCAAGCCACATCAGGAGATAGTTTACAGTCTCCGGGACATCAAAATATCCCCCAAGTTCCGGGAAATCGAGCCGAAGTTTGTCAAAATCACGATGGGCGTAAAGCAGTCTCGGCTACTCTTTGAGTCTTAAAGTGACGTGGCTGTATATTTTGGCCCAGAAGCTCGAAAGTGAGCGTTCAAAAGGTTATGCTGTGCCCATTTCACTGCAAAGCAAGGCCCTCAGGAAGTAGTTTACAGTGCCCGGAACTGGAAAATATCCCCCAAGTTCCGCGAAATCGAGACGAAGTTGGTCAAAATAACAACTCGCGTAAGGCGGTCTCGGCTACTCTTTCAGTCTTAAAGTGAAGTAGGGCTATATTTCGGTCCAGAAGCTCGAAAGTGAGCGTTCAAAAAGTTTTCCTCTCGGGATTTCACTGAAAACCAAGGCCATCATGAGTTAGTTTAGAGTCCCCGGGACTGGAAAATATCTTTTAAGTTCTGGCAATTCAAGCCGAAGTTGGTCAAAATCACGATGCGCCTAAGGCGGCCTCGGCTACTCTTTCAGTCTTAAAGTGAAGTGGGGCTCTATTTCGGCCCAGAAGCTCCAAAGTGAGCGCTGCAAAAAAATTGCTGTGTCCATTTCACTGCAAACCAAGGCCATCAGGAGTTAGTTTAGAGTTCCCGGGACTGCAATATATTTCCCAAGTTCCGGAAAATCGAGAAGACGTTGGTCAAAATCACGATGCGCGTAAGACCTTCTCGGCTACTCTTTCAGTCTTAAAGTGAAGTGGGGCTATATTTCCGCCCAGAAGCTCAAAAGTGAGCGTTCAAAAAGTTTTGCTGTATCCAGTTTTGCTGTATTTCACTGCAAAGCAAGGCCCTCAGGAAGTAGTTTACAGTGCCCGGAACTGGAAAATATCCCCCAAAATCAGGGAAATTTAGCCGAAGTTGGTCAAAATTCACGGTGCGCGTTAGGCGGTCTCGCTTACTGTTTCAGTCTTAAAGTGAAGTGAGGCTTTATTCCTTCCCAGGAGCTTGAAAGTCAGCGTTCAAAAAGTTTCCCTGTGTTTATTTCACTGCAAACCAAAGCCATCAGGAGCTACTTTAGAGTCCCCGGGACTGGAAAATATCCGCCAACTCCCGGGAAATCGAGCCGAAGTTGGTCAAAATCACGATTTGGGTAAGGCAGTCTCGGCTACTATTTCAGTCTTAAAGTGAAGTGGGGCTATATTTCGGGCCAGAAGCTCGAAAGTGAGCTTTCAAAAAGTTTTGCTGTGTTCTTTGACTTAAAAACAAGGCCATCACGAGTTAGTTTAGCGTCCCTGGGACTGGAAAATATTCCCGAAGTTCAGGTAAATCAAGCTGAAGTTGGTCAAAATCACGATGCTCCCAAAACGGTCTAGGCTACCCTTTCAGTCTTAAAGTGAAGTGGGGCTATATTTCTGTCCAGAAGCTCGAAAGTGAGCGTTCAAAAAGTTTTGCTGTGTGCATTTTACTGCAAACCAAAGCTATCAAAAGTTAGTTTAGGGTTCCCGGGACTGGAAAATATTCCCCAAGTTCCGGGAAAGCGAGGCGAAGTTGATCAAAATCACGATGCGCGAAATGCGGTCTCGGTTACTGTTTCAGTCTTAAAGTAAAGTGTGGCTATATTTCGGCCGACAAGCTCGAAAGTGAGCGTTCAAAAAGTTTTGCTGTGTCCATTTCACTGCAAAACAAGGCCATCAGGAGTTAGTTGAGCGTCCAAGGTACTGGAAAATGTTCCCCAAGTTCCGGGAGATCCACCCGAAGTTTGTCAAAATCACAATGCGCGTAACGTGGTCTCGGTTACTCTTTCAGTCTTAAAGTAAAGTGGGGCTTTATTTCTGCCAGGAAGCTCGAAGGTGAGCGTTCAAAAAGTTTTGCTCTAAGCGTTTCAATGCAAGCCAAGGCGATCAGGAGTTATTTTAGAGTCCCCGGGACCGCAAAATATCCCCCAAGTTCCGAGAAATCGATCCGAAAATGGTCAAAATCACGATGCGCGTAAGGCGATCTCGGCTACTCTTTCAGTCTTAAAGTGAAGTTGGGCTATATTTTGGCCCCGAAGCTCCAAAGTAGGCGTTCCAAAAATTATACTCTACGCATTTCAGTGCAAACCAAGGCCATCCGGAGTTAGTTTTGAGTCCCCCGGACTGGAAAATATCCCAAAAGTTGCGTGAAATCAAGCTAAACTTGGTCTAACTCACGATGCGCGTGAGGCGGTCTCGGCTACTATTTCAGTCTGAAAGTGAAGTGGGATTCTATTTCAGCCCAGAAGCTACAAAGAGAGTGTTCAAAAAGCTTTGCTTTGTCCATTTCACTGAAAACCAAGGCCATCAGGAGTTAGTTTACAGTCCGCGGAAATGGAATATATCCCCCAACTTCCGGGAAACCGACCCGGAGTTGATCAAAATCACGATTTGCGCAAGACGGTCTCGGCTACTCTTTCAGTCTTAAAGTAAAGTGGGGCTATATTTCGGTCCAGAAGCTCGAGAGTGAGCGTTCAAAAAGTTTCGCTGTGTCCATTTCACAGAAAACCAAGACAATCAGGAGTTACTTTAGAGTCCCCGGGACTGGAAAATATCCCCCAAGTTCCGGCAAATCGAGCCAAAGTGGGTCAAAATCACGGTGCGCTTAAGGCGGTGTCGGCTACTCCTTCAGTCTTAAAGTGAAGTGGGGCTCTATTTCGGCCCACAAGCTCAAAGCTCAAAAAACAATTACTGTGTCTATTTCACTGCAAACGAAGGCTATCAGGAGTTAGTTTAGAGTCCCCGGGAGTGGAATGTATTTCCCAAGTTCCGGAAAATCGAGTACACGTTGGTCAAAATCACCATGCGCGTAAGACCTTCTCGGCTACTCTTTCAGTCTTAAAGTGAAGTGGGGCTATATTTCGGCCCAGAAGCTCAAAAGTGAGCGTTCAAAAAGTTTTGCTGTATCCATTGCAATGCAAACCAAGGCAATCAGGGGTTACTTAAGAGTCCTCGGAACAGGAAAATATTCCCCAAGTTCCGGTAAATCGAGCCGAAGTTGGTCAAAATCACGATGTGCGTAAGGTGGTCTCGGCTACTCTTTCAGTCTTAAAGTGAAGTGGGGCAATATTTCGGACCAGAAGCTCGAAAGTGAGTGTTGAAAAAGTTTTGCTCTGTCACTTTCAGTGCAAACCAAGGCCATCAGAAGTTAGTTTAGAGTCCCCAGGACTGGAGAATATCCCTCAAGTCCCGGGAAATCGAGCCGAAGTTGATCAAATTCATGATGCGCGTAACGTAGTCTCGGCTACTGTGTCAGTCTTAAAGTGAAGTATGGCTATATTTCGGCCCACAACCTCGAAAGTGAGCGTTCAAAAAGCTTTGCTGTGTCCATTTCACTGCAAAACAAGGCCATCGGCACCGAGTTTATTGTCCAAGGGACTGGAAAATATCCCCCAAGTTCCTGGAAATCCACCCGAAGTTTGTCAAAGTCACGATGCGCGAAAGGCGGTCTCGGCTGCTTTTTCAGTATTAAAGTATAGTGGGCTATATTTCGGACCAGAAGCTTGAAGGTGAGCGTTCAAAAAGTTTTGCTGTCTCAATTTCACTGCAAACCAAGGCCATCAAGAGTTAGTTTAGAGTCCCCGGGACTGGAAAATATCCCCCAAGTTCCGGAATATCGACCCGAAGTTGGTCAAAATCACGATGCGCGCACGCCGGTCTCGGCTACTCTTTAAGTCGCAAGTGATGTGGGACTATATTTCGGCCTAGAAGCTCGAAAGTGTGCGTTCAAAAACTTGTGCTGTGTGAATTTCACTGCAAACCATGGCCATCAGGAGTTAGTTTAGAGTCCCCGGGACTGGAAAATATTCCCCAAGTTCTGGCAGATCGAGCCAAAGTTGCTCAAAATCACGATTCGCGTAAGGCGGTCTCGGCTACTCTTTCAGTCTTAAAATGAAGTGGGGCTATATTTCGGCCGACAAGCTCAACACCGAGCGTGCGCTCCTTTTGCCTGTGCACATATCACTGAAAACTAAGCTCATCAGGAGTTAGCATAGAGTCCTCGGGACTGGAGAATATACCCCGAATTCCGGCAAATCGAGCCAAAGATGCTCAAAATCACGATGCGCGTAAGGCGGTCTCGGCTACTCGTTTACTCCGAAAATGAAGTGGGGCTATATTTCGGTTCTACAAGCTCGACACCGAGCGTGCTCTCCTTTTACCTGTGTCCATTTCCCTAAGAACTAAGTCCATCAGGAGATAGTTTAGAATCCTCGAGACTGGAAGCTATCCTCCAAGTTTCGGCAAATTGAGGCTTACTTTCTTAAAATTACGATAAGCCTACGGCAGTTCGTTTACTCTTTCAGTCTTAAAATGAACTGGGGCTACATTTCGGCCTAGAAGCTCGACACCGAGCGTGCGCTCCTGTTACCTGTGACCATTTGACTGAAAACTAAGGCCATCAAGAGTTAGGGTAGCGTCCCCGGGACTGGAAAATATCCCCCAAGTTTTGGCAGATCGAGCCATAGTCGCTAAAAATTTCGATGCGCTTAAGGCGGTTTCGTGTACACTTTCAGTCTTAAAATAGGGTGGGGCTATATTTCGACCTACAACCTGGAAACCTAGCGTGCGCCCCTTTTACTTGTGTCCATTTCACTAAAAACCAAGGCATTCAGAAGTTAGTTTAGAGCTTCCTGGACTGGAAAATATCCCCCAAGTCCCAGGAAATCAAGCCGAAATTCAACAAAATTACCATGCGCGTAAGGCGGTGCCGGCTACTATTTTAGTCTTAAAGTGAAGTGGGGCTATATTTCGGCCCAGAAGCTCGAAAGTGAACGTTCAAAGAGTTTGGCTGTGTCCATTTCACTGAAAACCAAGGCCAGCAGGAATTAGTTTAGAGCGCCCGGGACTGGAAAATATCCCAAATGTTGCTTGAAATCGAGCTGAACTTGGTCTGACCCAAGTTCCGGGAAATCGAGCAGAAGTAGCCCAAAATCACGATGCGCGTAAGGCGGTCTCGGCTAGTCTTTCAGTCTTAAAGTGAAGTAGGGCTATGCTTCGGCCGAGAAGCTCAAAAGTGAGCGTTCAAAAAGTTGTGCTGTGTCCATTTCACTGCAAAACAAGGCAATCAGGAGTTAGTTTAGAGTCCGCGGGACTGGAAAATATCCCCCATTTCCCGGGCAATCGAGCCGAAGTTGGTCAAAATCGCGATGCGCGTAAGGCGGTCTCGGTTACTCTTTCATTCTTAAAGTGAACTGGGGTAATATTTCGGCCCAGAAGGTGGAAAGTGAGCGTTCAAAAAGTTTTGCTGTGTCCATTTCACTACAGACCAAGGACGTCGGGGGTCAGTTTAGGATCCCCGGGACTGGAAAATATCCCCCAATTTCCGGGAAATTTAACCGAAGTTGGTCAAAATCACGACGCGCGTACGGCGGTCTCGGCTACTCTTTCAGTCTTAAAGTGAAGTAGAGCTATATTTCGGCCGAGAAGCTCGAAAGTGAGCGTTCAACAAAATGTGCTGTGTCCACTTCACTGCAAACCAAGGCCATCACTAGTTAGTTTAGAGTCCCCGGGACTGGAATATATCCCCGAAGTTCCGGGAAATCGAACGGAAGTTGGTCAAAATCACGATGCGCGTAACACGGTCTCGGCTACTCTTTCAGTCTTAAAGTAAAGTGGGGCTATATTTCGGCCCAGAAGCTCGAAAGTGACCCTTTAAAAAGTTACGCCTTCTGCATTTAACTGCAAACCAAGGCCATCAGGAGTTAGTTTAAAGTCCCCCGGACTGGAAAATATCCCCCAAGTTCCGGGAAATCGAGCTGAACTTGGTCAAAATCACGATGCTCGTAAGGCGATCTCGGCTACTATTTCAGTGTTAAAGTGAAATACAGTTCTATTTCGGCCCAGAACCTCGAAACTGAGCGTTCAAAAAGTTTTCCTGCGTCCATTTCACTGCAAACCAAGGCCATCAGGAGTTGGTTTAGAGTCCCCGGGACTTGAAAATATTGCCCAAGTTCCGGGAAATCGAGCCGAGTTTTGTCAAAATCACGATGCGCGTAAGGCGGTCTCGGCTACTCTTTCATTCTTAAACTGAACTGGGGCTATATTTCGGCCGAGAAGCTAGAAAGTGAAAGTTCAAAAAGTTTTGCTGTGTTCATTTCACTACAAACAAAGACTATCAGGAGTTAGTTTAGACTGCTCGGGACTGGAAAATATCGCCCAAGTTCGTGCAAATCGAGCCGAATTTTGTCAAAATCACGATGCGCGTAAGGCGGTCTCGGCTACTCTTTCATTCTTAAAGTGAACTGGGGCTATATTTCGGCCCAGAAGCTCGAAAGTGAAAGTTCAAAAAGTTTTGCTGTGTCCATTTCACCGCAAACCAAGCCACATCAGGAGATTGTTTACAGTGTCCTGGACATCAAAATAACCCCCAAGTCCCGGGAAATCGAGCCGAAGTTTGTCAAAATCACGATGCGCGTAAAGTGGTCTCGACTACTCTTTCTGTGTTAAAGTGAAGTGGGGCTATATTTCGGGCCAGAAGCCCGAAAGTGAGCGTTCAAAAACTTTTGCTGTGTCCATTTCACTGCAAACCAAGGCCATCAGGGGTTAGTTTAGAGTCCCCGGGTCTGAAAAATATTGCCCAATTTGCGGGGAATCGAACCGAAGTTGATCAAAATCACGATGGGCGAGATGCGGTATCGGCTACTGTTTCAGTCTTAAAGTGAAGTGGGGGCTATATTTCGGGCCAGAAGCCCGAAAGTGAGCGCTCAAAAAGTTTCGCTGTGTTCTTTGACTGAAAAACAAGGCCATCACGAGTTATTTTAGCGTTCCTGGGACTGGAAAATATTCCCCAAGTTCCGGGAAAGCGAGCTGAAGTTGGTCAAAATCACGATGCTCCCAAAGCGGTCTCGGCTACCCTTTTAGTCTTAAAGTGAAGTGGGGCTATATTTCTGTGCAGAAGCTCGAAAGTGAGCGTTCAAAAAGTTTTGCTGTGTGCATTTCACTGCAAACCAAAGGTATCAAAAGTTAGTTTAGGGTCCCCGGGACTGGAAAATATTCCCCAAGTTCCGGGAAAGCGAGCCGAAGTTGATCAAAATCACGATGCGCGAAATGCGGTTTCGGCTACTGTTTCAGTCTTAGAGTAAAGTGTGGCTATATTTCGGCCCACAAGCTCGAAAGTGAGCGTTCAAAAAGTTTTGCTGTGTCCATTTCACTGCAAAACAAGGCGATCAGGACTTAGGTTAGCGTCCAAGGGGCTGGAAAATGTTCCCCAAGTTCCGGGAGATCCACCCGAAGTTTGTCAAAATCACAATGCGCGTAAGGTGGTCTCGGTTACTCTTTAAGTCTTAAAGTAAAGTGGGGTTTTATTTCGGCCAGGAAGCTCGAAGGTGAGCGTTCAAAAAGTTTTGCTCTGTCCATTTCACTGCAAACCAAGGGCATCAGGGGTTAGGTTAGAGTCCCCGGGTCTGAAAAATATTGCCCAAGTTCCGGGGAATCGAACCGAAGTTGATCAAAATCACGATGGGCGAAATCCGGTATCGGCTACTCTTTCAGTCTTAAAGTGAAGTGGGGCTATATTTCGGGCCAGAAGCCCGAAAGTGAGCGTTCAAAAAGTTTTGCTGTGTTCTTTGACTGAAAAACAAGACCATCACGAGTTCTTTTAGCGTCCCTGGGACTGGAAAATATTCCCCAAGTTCCGGGAAAGCGAGCTGAAGTTGGTCAAAATCACGATGCTCCCAAAGCGGTCTCGGCTACCCTTTTAGTCTTAAAGTGAAGTGGGGCTATATTTCTGTCCAGAAGCTCGAAAGTGAGCGTTCAAAAAGTTTTGCTGTGTGCATTTCACCGCAAAACAAAGCTATCAAAAGTTAGTTTAGGGTCCCCGGGACTGGAAAATATTCCCCAAGTTCCGGGAAAGCGAGCCGAAGTTGATCAAAATCACGATGCGCGAAATGCGGTTTCGGCTACTGTTTCAGTCTTAGAGTAAAGTGTGGCTATATTTCGGCCCACAAGCTCGAAAGTGAGCGTTCAAAAAGTTTTGCTGTGTCCATTTCACTGCAAAACAAGGCGATCAGGACTTAGGTTAGCGTCCAAGGGGCTGGAAAATGTTCCCCAAGTTCCGGGAGATCCACCCGAAGTTTGTCAAAATCACAATGCGCGTAAGGTGGTCTCGGTTACTCTTTAAGTCTTAAAGTAAAGTGGGGTTTTATTTCGGCCAGGAAGCTCGAAGGTGAGCGTTCAAAAAGTTTTGCTCTGTCCATTTCACTGCAAACCAAGGGCATCAGGGGTTAGGTTAGAGTCCCCGGGTCTGAAAAATATTGCCCAAGTTCCGGGGAATCGAACCGAAGTTGATCAAAATCACGATGGGCGAAATCCGGTATCGGCTACTCTTTCAGTCTTAAAGTGAAGTGGGGCTATATTTCGGGCCAGAAGCCCGAAAGTGAGCGTTCAAAAAGTTTTGCTGTGTTCTTTGACTGAAAAACAAGACCATCACGAGTTCTTTTAGCGTCCCTGGGACTGGAAAATATTCCCCAAGTTCCGGGAAAGCGAGCTGAAGTTGGTCAAAATCACGATGCTCCCAAAGCGGTCTCGGCTACCCTTTTAGTCTTAAAGTGAAGTGGGGCTATATTTCTGTCCAGAAGCTCGAAAGTGAGCGTTCAAAAAGTTTTGCTGTGTGCATTTCACCGCAAAACAAAGCTATCAAAAGTTAGTTTAGGGTCCCCGGGACTGGAAAATATTCCCCAAGTTCCGGGAAAGCGAGCCGAAGTTGATCAAAATCACGATGCGCGAAATGCGGTTTCGGCTACTGTTTCAGTCTTAGAGTAAAGTGTGGCTATATTTCGGCCCACAAGCTCGAAAGTGAGCGTTCAAAAAGTTTTGCTGTGTCCATTTCACTGCAAAACAAGGCGATCAGGACTTAGGTTAGCGTCCAAGGGGCTGGAAAATGTTCCCCAAGTTCCGGGAGATCCACCCGAAGTTTGTCAAAATCACAATGCGCGGAAGGTGGTCTCGGTTACTCTTTAAGTCTTAAAGTAAAGTGGGGTTTTATTTTGGCCAGGAAGCTCGAAGGTGAGCGTTCAAAAAGTTTTGCTCTGTCCATTTCACTGCAAACCAAGGCCATCAAGAGTTAGTTTAGAGCTCCTGGGACTGGAAAATATCCCCCAAGTTCCGGAATATCGACCCGAAGTTTGTCAAACTCACGATGCGAGCAAGGCGGTCTCGGCTACTCTTTCAGTCTTAAGTGAAGTGGGGCTATATTTCGGCCCAGAATCTCGAAAGTGTGCGCTTAAAAAATTGTGCTGTGTCCATTTCAATGCAAACCAAGGCCATCAGGAGGTAGTTTAGAGTCCCCGGGACTGGAATATATCCGCCAAGTCCCGGGAATTGGCGCCGTCGTTGATCAAATTCATGTTGCGCGTAACGTGGTCTCGGATACTGTTTCAGTCTTAAAGTCAAGTGTGCCTATATTTCTGCCCAGAAGCTAGAAAGTGAGCGTTCAAAAACGTTTCCTGTGTCCATTTCACTTCAAAACAAGGCCATCAGGACTTAGTTTAGCGTCCAAGAGACTGGAAAATATCCCCCAAGTTCCGAGAAATCGATCCGAAAATGGTCAAAATCACGATGCGCGTAAGTCGATCTCGGCTACTCTTTCAGTCTTAAAGTGAAGTGGGGCTATATTTCGGCCCACAAACTCCAAAGTGGGCGTTCAAAAAGTTATGCTCTGCGCATTTTAGTGCAAGCCAAGGCCATCCGGACTTAGTTTAGAGTTCCCCGGACTGGAAAATATCCCAAACGTTGCGTGAAATCGAGCTGAACTTGGTCTAACTCACGATGGTCGTGAGGCGGTTTCGGCTACTATTTCAGTCTGAAAGTGAAGTGGGATTCTATTTCAGCCCAGAAGCTACAAAGAGAGTGTTCAAAAAGCTTTCCTTTGTCCATTTCACTGAAACCCAAGGCCATCAGGAGTTAGTTTAAAGCCCGCGGAAATGGAATATATCAACCAAGTTCCGGGAAACCGACCCGAAGTTGATCAAAATCACGATTTGCGCAAGACGGTCTCGGCTACTCTTTCAGTCTTAAAGTAAAGTGGGGCTATATTTCGGTCAGAAGCTCAAAAGTGAGCGTTCAAATCTTTTGCTGTATCCATTTCAATGCAAACCAAGGCCATCAGGGGTTACTTAAGAGTCCTCGGGACTGCAAAATATCCCCCAAGTTCCGGTAAATCGAGCCGAAGTTGGTCAAAATCACGATGTGCGTAAGGTGGTCTCGGCTACTCTTTCAGTCTTAAAGTAAAATGGGGCAATATTTCGGCCCAGAAGCTCGAGAGTGAGGATTCAAAAGCTTTCGCTGTGTCCATTTCACTGCAAACCAAGACAAGCAGGAGTTAGCTGAGAGTCCCCGGGACTGGAAAATATCCCCCAAGTTCCGGAAAATCAACCCGAAGTTTGTCAAAATCACGATGCGCGTAACGCGGTCGCGGCTACTTTTTCAGTGTTAAAGTAAAGTGGCTATATTTCGGCCCAGAAGCTTAAAGGTGAGCGTCCAAAAAATTTTGCTGTCTCAATTTCACTGCAAACCAAGGCCATCAAGAGTTAGTTTAGAGTCCCTGGGACTGGAAAGTATCCCTCAAGTCCCGGAATATCGACCCGAAGTTGGTCTAAATCACGATGCGCGCACGCCAGTCTCGGCTACTCTTTAAGTCGTAAGTGATGTGGGACTATATTTCGGCCTAGAAGCTCGAAAGTGTGCGTTCAAAAACTTGTGCTGTGTGAATTTCACTGCAAACCATGGCCATCAGGAGTTAGTTTAGAGTCCCCGGGACTGGAAAATATTCTCCAAATTCCAAGAAATGGCGCCGAAGTTGATGAAAATTACGATGCGCGTAACGGGCTCTCGGCTATTCTTTCAGTCTTAAATTTAAGTAGGGCTATATTTCGGCCCTGAAGCTCGAAGGTGAGCGTTCAGAATGTTTTGCTGTGTTCATTAAACTGCAAACCAAGGTCATTGGGAGTTAGTTTAGCGTTCCCGGGACTTTAAATTATTCGCCAACTTCCGGGAAATCGAGCAAAAGTGGCCCAAAATCACGATGCGCGTAAAGCGGTCTCGGCTACTCTTTCAGTCTTAAAATTAAGGGGGGCTATATTTCGACCTAGAAGCTCGAGACCGGGCGTGCGCTAATTTTACCTGTGTCCATTTCACTGACATCTTAGGCCATCAGGAGTTAGATTAGAGTCCTTGGGACTGGAAAATATTTCCCAAATTCTGGCAGATCGAGCCAAAGTTGCTCAAAATCACGATGCGCGTAAGGCGGTCTCGGCTACTCTTTCAGTCTTAAAATGAAGTGGGGCTATATTTCGGCCGACAAGCTCAACACCGAGCGTGCGCTCCTTTTGCCTGTGTACATATCACTGAAAACTAAGTTCATCAGGAGTTAGGATAGAGTCCTCGGGACTGGAAAATATTCCCCGAATTCCGGCAAATCGAGCCAAAGATGCTCAAAATCACGATGCGCGTAAGGCGGTCTCGGCTACTCGCTTACTCCGAAAATGAAGTGGGGCTATATTTCGGTTCTACAAGCTCGACACCGAGCGTGCTCTTCTTTTACCTGTGTCCATTTCACTAAGAACTAAGTCCATCAGGAGACAGTTTAGAATCCTCGAGACTGGAAGCTATCCTCCAAGTTTCGGCAAATTGAGCCATACTTTCTTAAAATTACGATAAGCCTAGGGCAGTTTCGTTTACCCTTTCAGTCTTAAAATGAACTGGGGCTACATTTCGGCCTAGAAGCTCGACACCGAGCGTGCGCTCCTGTTACCTGTGACCATTTTACTGAAAACTAAGGCCATCAAGAGTTAGGGTAGAGTCCCCGGGACTGGAAAATATCCCTCAAGTTTTGGCAGATCGAGCCATAGTGGCTAAAAGTTTCGATGCGCTTAAGGCGGTTTCGTGTACACTTTCAGTCTTAAAATAAAGTGGGGCTATATTTCGGCCTACAACCTGGAAACGTAGCGTGCGCCCCTTTTAGCTGTGTCCATTTGACTAAAAACCAAGGCATTCAGAAGTTAGTTTAGAGCTTTCTGGACTGGAAAATATCCCCCAAGTCCCAGGAAATCAAGCCGAAGTTCGACAAAGTTACCATGCCCGTAAGGCGGTCCCGGCTACTCTTTCAGTCTTAAAGTGAACTGGGGCTATATTTCGGCCCACAAGCTGGAAAGTGAACGTGCAAAGAGTTTGACTGTGTCCGTTTCACTGAAAACCAAGGCCATCAGGAATTAGTTTAGAGCGCCCGGGACTGGGAATTATCTCCCAAGTTCGGGAAATCGAACCGAAGTAGCCCAAAATCACGATGCGCGTAAGGCGGTCTCGGGTAGTCTTTCAGTCTTAAAGTGAAGTAGGGCTATGCTTCGGCCCAGAAGCTCAAAAGTGAGCATTCAAAAAGTTGTGCTGTGTCCATTTCACTGCAAACCAAGGCAATCAGGAGTTAGTTTAGAGTCCCCGGTACCGAAAAATATCCCCCATTTCCCGGGAAATCAAGCCAAAGTTGGTCAAAATCAGGATGCGCGTAAGGCGGTCCCTGTTACTTTTTCATTCTTAAAAAGAACTGGGGCAATATTTCCGCCCAGAAGCTGGAAAGTGAGCGTTCAAAAAGTTGTGCTGTGTCCATTTCACTCCAGAGCAAGGCCATCAGGAGTTACTTTAGAGTCCGCGGGACTGGAAAATATCCGCCAAGTTCCGGGAAATCGAGCCGAAGTTGGTCAAAATTACGATGGGCGTAAGGCGGTCTCGACTACCCTTTCACTCTTAAAGGAAAGTGGAGCTATATTTCGGGCCACAAGCTCAAAAGTGAGCGTTGAAAAAGTTTTGCTGTGTCCATTTTACTGCACACCAAGGACGTCGGGGATCAGCTTAGGGTCCCCGGGACTGGAAAATATCCCCCAAGTTCCGGGAAATTTAAACGAATTTATTCAAAATCACGACGCGCGTACGGCGGTCTCGGCTACTCTTTCAGTCTTAAAGTGAAGTGGGGCAATATTTCGGCCCAGAAGCTCGAAACTGAGTGTTTAAAAAGTTTTGCTGTGTCCATTTCACTGCAAAACAAGGCCATCACGACTTAGTTTAGCGTCCAAGGGACTGGAAATATCCCCCAAGTTACGGGAAATCCACCCGAAGTTAGTCAAAATCACGATGCGCTTAAGGGGGTCTCGGCTACTCTTTCAGTCTTAAGGTAAAGTGGGCTTAGATTTAACTCCAGAAGGTCGAAAGTAGGGGTTCAAAAATTTTTGTCTCTATTTCACTCACATCTTAGACAATCAGGAGTGAGTTTAGAGACTTTGGGACCGGACAATATCTCCCAAGTTTCGCCAGATCGAGCCGAACATCCTCGAAATCACAATGGGTGTAAGGCGCTCCCGCCTACTCTTTCAGTCTTAAAAAGAAGTAGGGCTATATTTCGGCCAGCAAGCTCGAAAGTGCGCGTTCAAAAAGTGTTCCTGTGTCCATTTCACTGGAAACTAAGGCCACCAGGAGTTAGTTTAGAGTCCCCGGGACTGGAAAATATTCCCCTATTTGCGGGAAATCGAGCCGAAGTATCCCAAAATCACGATGCGCGTAAGGCGGTCTAGGCTACTCTTTCAGTCTTAAAGATAAGTGGGGCTATATTTCGACCCATAAGCTCGAAAGTGAGCGTTCAAAAAGTTTTGCTGTGTCCATTTAACTGCACACTAAGGCCATCTGAAGGTAGTTTAGCTTCCCCGGAAATTGAAAATATTGGCCAACTTCCGGGAAATCGAGCCGAAGTTGGTCAAAATTACGATGCGCGTAAGGCGGTCTCGCCTACTCTTTCATTCTTAAAGTGAAGTGGGGCTATATTTCATCCCAGAAGCTCGAAAATAAGCCTGTGTTCATTTCACTGCAAACCAAGGCCATCAGGAGGTAGTTTAGACTCCTCGGGACTGGAAAATATCGTTCAAGTTCGGGGAAATCGAGCCGAATTTAGTCAAAATCACGATGCGCGTAAGGCGGTCTCGGCTACTCTTTCATTCTTAAACTGAACTGGGGCTATATTTCGGCCGAGAAGCTAGAAAGTGAGAATTCAAAAAGTTTTGCTAGGTTCATTTCACTACAAACCAAGGCAATCAGGAGTTAGTTTAGACTCGTCGGGACTGGAAAATATCGCCCAAGTTCGGGGAAATCGAGCCGAATTTTCTCAAAATCACGATGCGCGTAAGGCGATCTCGGCTACTCTTTCATTCTTAAACTGAACTGGGGCTATATTTCGGCCGAGAAGCTAGATGGTGAGAATTCAAAAAGTTTTGCTGGGTTCATTTCACTACAAACCAAGGCCATGAGGAGTTAGTTTAGACTCGTCGGGACTGGAAAATATCGCCCAAGTTCGGGGAAATCGAGCCGAATTTTCTCAAAATCACGATGCGCGTAAGGCGGTCTCGGCTACTCTTTCATTCTTAAAGTGAACTGGGGCTATATTTCGGCCGAGAAGCTCGAAAGTGAAAGTTGAAAAAGTTTTGCTGTGTCCATTTCACCGCAAACCAAGGCCATCAGGAGTTAGTTTAGAGTCCCCGGAACTGCAATATATTTCCCAAGTTTCAGAAAATGGAGAAGACGTTGGTCAAAATCACGATGCGCGCAAGCCGGTCTTGGCTAGTCTTTCAGTCTTAAAGCGAAGTGGGTTTATATTTCGGCCCAGAAGCTCAAAAGTGAGCTTCAAAAAGTTTTGCTGTATCCATTTCAATGCAAACGAAGGCCATCAGGGGTTACTTAAGAGTCTTCGGGACTGGAAAATATCCCCCAAGTTCAGAGAAATTTAGCCGAAGTTTGTCAAAATCACGGTGCGCGTTAGGCGGTCTCGCTTACTGTGTCAGTCTTAAAGTGAAGTGAGGCTTTAGCCTTGCCCAAAGGCTTGAAAGTCAGCGTTCAAAAAAGTTTCGCTGTGTCCAATTCACTGAAAACCAAGACAATCAGGAGTTAGTTTAGAGTCTCCGGGACTGGAAAATTTTCCCCAAGTTCCGGCAAATCGAGCCGAAGTTGGTCAAAATCACGGTGCGCTTAACCCGGTGTCGGCTACTCCTTCCGTCTTAAAGTAAAGTGGGGCTCTATTTCTTCCCACAAGCTCAAAGCTCAAAAAAAATTACTGTGTCTATTTCACTGCAAACCAAGGCTATCAGGAGTTAGTTTAGAGTCCCCGGGAGTGGAATGTATCTCCCAAGTTCCGGAAAAACAAGAAGACGTTGGTCAAAATCACGATGCGCGTAAGACCTTCTCGGCTACTCTTTCAGTCTTAAAGTGAAGTGTGGCTATATTTCGCCCCACAAGCTCGAAAGTGAACGTTCAAAAAGTTGTGCTGTATCCATTTCAATGCAAACCAAGGCCGTCAGGGGTTACTTAAGAGTCCTCGGGACTGGAAAATATCCCCCAAGTTCCGGTAAATCGAGCCAAAGTTGGTCAAAATCACGATGTGCGTAAGGTGGTCTCGGCTGCTCTTTCAGTCTTAAAGTGAAGTGGGACAATATTTCGGCCCAGAAGGTCGAAAGTGAGCGTTTAAAAAGTTTTGCTCTGTCACTTTCAGTGCAAACCAAGGCCATCAGAAGTTAGTTTAGAGTCCCCGGGACTGGAGAATATCCCCCAAGTCCCGGGAGATCGAGCCGAAGTTGATCAAATTCATGATGCGCGTAACGTGGTCTCGGCTACTGTGTCAGTCCTAAAGTGAAGTGTGGCTATATTTCGGCCCACAAGCTAGAAA
The DNA here is from genome assembly GCF_042242905.1 of Orbicella faveolata. NCBI lineage: Eukaryota > Metazoa > Cnidaria > Anthozoa > Scleractinia > Merulinidae > Orbicella > Orbicella faveolata. Next base: position 1,035,855 of record NW_028301540.1, read on the forward strand.
GTGAGCGTTCAAAAAGTTTTGTTGTGTCCGTTTTACCTGAAAACAAGGGCATCAGGACTTAATTTAGCGTCCAAGGGACTGCAAAATATCCCCCAAGTTCCGGGAAATCCATTCGAAGTTCGTCAAAATTACGATGCGCGTAAGGCGGTCTCATCTACTCTTTCAGTCTTAAAGTAAAGTGGGGCTATATTTCTGCCCAGAAGCTCCAAATTTGTGCTCTGTCCATTTCACTGAAAACCAAGGCCATCAGCAGTTACTTTAGAGTCCCTTTGACTGGAATATATCTCCCAAGTTTCGGGAAATAAACGCGAAATTGGTCAAAATGACGATTCGCTCAAGACGGTCTCGCCTACTCTTTCAGTCTTAAAGTAAAATGGGGCTCTATTTCGGCCCAGAAGCTCGAGAGTGAGCGTTCAAAAACTTTCGCTGTGTCCATTTCACCGCAAACCAAGACAAGCAGGAGTTAGTTGAGAGTCCCCGGCACTGGAAAGTATCCCCCAAGTTCCGGGAAATCAACCCGAAGTTTGTCAAAATCACGATGCGCGCACGACGGTCTCGGCTACTCTTTAAGTAGATCGAAAGTATGCGTTCAAAAACTTGTGCTGTGTGAAATTTACTGCAAACCATGGCCATCGGGAGTTAGTTTAGAGTCCCCGGGACTGGAAAATATTCCCCAAGTTCCAGGAAAGCGAGCAGAAGTTGATCAAAATCACGATGCGCGTAACGCGGTCTCGGCTACTATTTCAGTCTTAAAGTGAAGTGTGGCTATATTTAGGCCCACAAGCTCGAAAGTGTGCCTTCAAAAAGTTTTGCCGTGTCCATTTCACTGCAAACCATGGCCATCAGGAGTTAGTTTAGAGTCCCCGGGACTCGAAAATATTCTCCAAGTTCCAGGAAATGGTGCCGAAGTTGATGAAAATTACGATGCGCGTAACGGGCTCTCGGCTATTCTTTCAGTCTTAAATTTAAGTAGGGCTATATTTCGGCACTGAAGCTCGAAGGTGAGCGTTCAGAATGTTTTGCTGTGTTCATTAAACTGCACACCAAGGTCATCGGGAGTTAGTTTACCGTTCCAGGGACTTTAAATTATTCGCCAACTTCCGGGAAATCGAGCCAAACTTGCTCAAAATCACGATGCGCGTAAGGCGGTCTCGGCTACTCGTTTACTCCGAAAATGAAGTGAGGCTATATTTCGGTTCTACAAGCTCGACACCGAGCGTGCTCTCCTTTTACCTGTGTCCATTTCACTAAGAACTAATTCCATCAGGAGATAGTTTAGAATCCTCGAGACTGGAAGCTATCCTTTAAGTTTCGGCAAATTGAGCCATACTTTCTTAAAATTACGATAAGCGTACGGCAGTTTCGTTTACTCTTTCAGTCTTAAAATGAACTGGGGCTACATTTCGGCCTAGAAGCTCGACACCGAGCCTGCGCTCCTGTTACCTGTGACCATTTGACTGCAAACTAAGGCCATCAAGAGTTAGGGTAGAGTCCCCGGGACTGGAAAATATCCCCCAAGTTTTGGAAGATCGAGCCATAGTGGCTAAAAATTTCGATGCGCTTAAGGCGGTTTTGTGTACACTTTCAGTCTTAAAATAAAATGGGGCTATATTTCGGCCGACAACCTGGAAACCCAGCGTGCGCCCCTTTTACCTGTGTCCATTTGACTAAAAACCAAGGCATTCAGGAGTTAGTTTAGAGCTTCCGGGACTGGAAAATATCCCCCAAGTCCCAGGAAATCAAGCCGAAGTTCGACAAAATTACCATGCGCGTAAGGCGGTCCCGGCTACTCTTTCACTCTGAAAGTGAACTGGGGCTATATTTCGGCCCAGATGCTCGAAAGTGAACATTCAAAAAGTTTGGCAGTGTCCATTTCACTTAAAACCAAGGCCATCAGGAATTAGTTTAGAGTGCCCAGGACTGGGAATTATCTCCCAAGTTCCAGGAAATCGAGCCGAAGTAGCCCAAAATCACGATGCGCGTAAGGCGGTCTCGGCTAGTCTTTCAGTCTGAAAGTGAAGTAAGGCTATGCTTCGGGCCAGAAGCTCAAACGTGAGCGTTCAAAAAGTGGTGCTGTGTCCATTTCACTGCAAACCAAGGCAATCAGGAGTTAGTTTCGAGTCCCCGGTATCGGAAAATATCCCCCATTTCCCGGGAAATCTAGCCAAAGTTGGTCAAAATCAGGATGCGCGTAAGGCGGTCCCGGTTACTCTTTCATTCTTAAAGTGAACTGGGGCAATATTTCCGCCCAGAAGCTGGAAAGTGAGCGTTCAAAAAGTTGTGCTGTGTCCATTTCACTCCAGAGCAAGGCCATCAGGAGTTACTTTAGAGTCCGCGGGACTGGAAAATATCCGCCAAGTTCCGGGAAATCGAGCCGAAGTTGGTCAACATTACGATGGGCGTAAGGCGGTCTCGACTACTCTTTCACTCTTAAAGTAAAGTGGAGCTATATTTCGGCCCACAAGCTCAAAAGTGAGCGTTCAAAAAGTTTTGCTGTGTCCATTTTACTGCACACCAAGGACGTCGGGAGTCAGTTTAGAGTCCCCAGGACTGGAAAATATCCCCCAAGTTCCGGGAAATTTAAACGAAGTTGGTCAAAATCACGACGCGCGTACGGCGGTCTCGGCTACTCTTTCAGTCTTAAAGTGAAGTGGGGCAATATTTCGGCCCAGAAGCTCGAAACTGAGTGTTTAAAAAGTTTTGCTGTGTCCATTTCACTGCAAAACAAGGCCATCACGACCTAGTTTAGCGTCCAAGGGACTGGAAATATCCCCCAAGTTACGGGAAACCCACCCGAAGTTAGTCAAAATCACGATGCGCTTAAGGGGGTCTCGGCTACTCTTTCAGTCTTAAGGTAAAGTGGGCTTAGATTTAACTCCAGAAGCTCGAAAGTAAGGGTTCAAAAATTTTTGTCTCTATTTCACTCACATCTTAGAATATCAGGAGTGAGTTTAGAAACTTTAGGTCTGGAAAATATCTCCCAAGTTTCGCCAGATCGAGCCGAACATCCTCAAAAACACAATGCGCGTAAGGCGCTCCCGCCTACTCTTTCAGTCTTAAAAAGAAGTAGGGCTATATTTCGGCCAGCAAGCTCGAGAGTGCGCGTTCAAAAAGTGTTCCTGTGTCCATTTCACTGGAAACCAAGGCCATCAGCAGTTAGTTTAGAGTCCCTGGGACTGGAAAATATCCCCTTATTTGCGGGAAATCGAGCCGAAGTATCCCAAAATCACGATGCGCGTAAGGCGGTCTCGGCTACTCGTTCACTCTTAAATTTAAGTGGGGCTATATTTCGACCCAGAAGCTCGAAAGTGAGCGTTCAAAAAGTTTTGCTGTGTCCATTTAACTGCAAACTAAGGCCATCGGAAGTTAGTTTAGCTTCCCCGGGAATTGAAAATATTCGCCAACTTCCGGGAAATTGAGCTGAAGTTGGTCAAAATTACGATGCGCGTAAGGCGGTCTCTGCTACTCTTTCAGTCTTAAAGTGAAGTAGGGCTATATTTCGGCCGAGAAGCTCGAAAGTGAGCGTTCAAAAAAATGTGCTGTGTCCATTTCACTGCACACCAAGGCCATCAGCAGTTAGTTTAGAGTCCCCGGGACTGGAATATATCCCCGAAGTTCCAGGAAATCGAACGGAAGTTGGTCTAAATCACGATGCGCGTAAGACGGTCTCGGCTACTCTTTCAGTCTTAAAGTAAAGTGGGGCTATATTTCTGTCCAGAAGCTCGAAAGTGATCCTTTAAAAAGTTACACTTTGTGCACTTAACTGCAAACCAAGGCCATTAGGGGTTAGTTTAAAGTCCCCCGGACTGGAAAATATCCCCCAAGTTCCGGGCAATCGAGCTGAACTTGGTCAAAATCACGATGCTCGTAAGGTGGTCTTGGCTACTATTTCAGTCTTTAAGTGAAGTACGGTTGTATTTCGGACCAGAAGCTCGAAACTGAGCGTTCAAAAAGCTTTCCTGTGTCCATTTCACTTCAAACCAAGGCCATCAGGAGTTAGTTTAGCTCCAAGGGACTGGAAAATATACCCCAAGTTCCGGGAAATCCATTCGAAGTTCGTCAAAATTACGATATACGTAAGGCGGTTTCGGCTACTCTTTCAGTCTTAAAGTAAAGTCGGGCTATATTTCTGTCCAGAAGCTCGAAAGTGAGCGTTGAAAAAGTTTTCCTGTGTGCATTTCACTGCAAACCAAACCTATCAAAGGTAGCTTAGGATCCCCGGGACTGGGAAATATTCCCCAAGTTCCGGGAAAGCGAGCCGAAGTTGATCAAAATCACGATGCGCGAAATGAACTCTCGGCTACTGTTTTAGTCTTAAAGTAAAGTGTGGCTATATTTCGGCCCACAAGCTCGAGAGTGAAAGTTCAAAAAGTTTTGCTGTGTCTATTTCACTGCAAACCAAGGCCATCAGGAGTTAGTTTAAAGTCCCCCGGACTGGAAAATATCCCCCAAGTTCCGGGAAATCGAGCTGAACTTGGTCAAAATCGCGATGCTCGTAAGGCGGTCTCGGCTACTCTTTTAGTATTAAAGTGAAGTGGGGCTATATTTCATCCCAGAAGCTCGAAAATAAGCCTTCAAAAAGTGTTACTGTGTTCATTTCACTGCAAACCAAGGCCATCAGGAGTTAGTCTAGACTCCTCGGGACTGGAAGATATCGCCCAAGTTCGGGCAAATCGAGCCGAATTTTGTCAAAATCACGATGCGCGTAAGGCGGTCTCGGCTATTCTTTCATTCTTAAAGTGAACTCGGGCTATATTTCGGCCCAGAAGCTCGAAAGTGAAAGTTCAAAAAGTTTTGCTGTGTCCATTTCACTGCGAGCCAAGCCACATCAGGAGATAGTTTACAGTCTCCGGGACATCAAAATATCCCCCAAGTTCCGGGAAATCGAGCCGAAGTTTGTCAAAATCACAATGCGCGTAAAGCAGTCTCGGCTACTCTTTTAGTCTTAAAGTAACGTGGCTGTATATTTCGGCCAACAAGCTCGAAAGTGAGCGTTCACAAAGTTATGCTGTGCCCATTTCACTGCAAAGCAAGGCCCTCAGGAAGTAGTTTACAGTGCCCGGAACTGGAAAATATTTCCCAAGTTCCGCGAAATCGAGACGGAGTTGGTCAAAATAACGATTCGCGTAAGGCGGTCTCGGCTATTGTTTCAGTCTTAAAGTAAAGTAGGGCTATATTTCGGTCCAGAAGCTCGAAAGTGAGCGTTCAAAAAGTTTTCCTCTCTCAATTTCACTGAAAACCAAGGCCATCATAAGTTAGTTTAGAGTCCCCGGGACTGGAAAATATCTTTTAAGTTCTGGCAACTCAAGCCGAAGTTGGTCAAAATCACGATGCGCCTAAGGCGGCCTCGGCTACTCTTTCAGTCTTAAATTGAAGGGGGGCTCTATTTCGGCCCAGAAGACCGAAAGTGAGCGTTCAAAAAGTTTTGCTGTGTTCATTTCACTGCAAACCAAGGCCATCAGGAGTTAGTTTAGCGTCCCCGGGACAAGAAAATATGCCCCAAGGTCCGGGAAATTGAGCCGAGGTTGGTCAAAATCACGATGCCGCTAAAGCGGTCTCGGCTACTCTTTCTGTCTTAAAGTGAAGTAGGGCTATATTTCGGGCCAGAAGCCCGAAAGTGAGCGTTCAAAAAGTTTTGCTGTGTGCATTTCACTGCAAACCAAAGCTATCAACAGTTAGTTTAGGGTCCCTGGGACTGGAAAATATTCCCCAAGTTCCGGGAAAGCGAGCCGAAGTTGATCAAAATCACGATGCGCGTAAGGCGGTCTCGGCTACTCTTTCAGTCTTAAAGTGAAGTGGGGCTATATTTCGCCCACAAGCTCCAAAGTGGGCGTTCAAAAAGTTATGTTGTGCGCATTTCAGTGCAAAAAAAGACCATCCGGAGTTAGTTTAGAGTCCTCGGGACTGGAAGATATCCCAAAAGTTGCGTGAAATCTAGCTGAACTTGGTCTAACTCACGCTGCGCGTGAGGCGGTCTCGGCTACTATTTCAGTCTTAAAGTGAAGTGGGGCAATATTTCGGCCCAGAAGCTCGAAAGTGAGTGTTTCAAAAGTTTTGCTCTGTCACTTTCAGTGCAAACCAAGGCCATCAAAGGTTAGTTTAGAGTCCCCGGGACTGGAGAATATCCCTCAAGTCCCGGGAAATCGAGCCGAAGTTGATCAAATTCGTGATGCCCGTAACGTGGTCTCGGCTACTGTGTCAGTCCTAAATTGAAGTGTGGCTATATTTCGGCCCACAAGCTAGAAAGTGAGCGTTCAAAAAGTTTTGTTGTCTCCATTTTACTTCAAAACAAGGCCATCAGGACTTAGTTTAGCGTCCAAGGGACTGCAAAATATCCCCCAAGTTCCGGGAAATCCATTCGAAGTGCGTCAAAATTACGATGCGCGTAAGGCGGTCTCATCTACTCTTTCAGTCTTAAAGTAAAGTGGGGCTATATTTCTGCCCAGAAGCTCCAAAGTTGTGCTCTCTCTATTTCACTGAAAACCAAGGCCATCAGGAGTTCATTTAGAGTCCCTTTGACTGGAATATATCCCCCAAGTTTCGGGAAATAAACGCGAAATTGGTCAAAATCACGATTCGCTCAAGACGGTCTCGCCTACTCTTTCAGTCTTAAAGTAAAATGGGGCTCTATTTCGGCCCAGAAGCTCGAGAGTGAGCGTTCAAAAAACTTCGCTTTGTCCATGTCACTGCAAACCAAGACAAGCAGGAGTTAGTTGAGAGTCCCTGGGACTGGAAATTATTCCCCAAGTTCCGGGAAATCAACCCGAAGTTTGTCAAAATCACGATGGGCGTAAGCCGGTCTCGGCTACTCTTTCAGTGTTAAAGTAGTGGGGGGCTATATTTTTGCCGAGAAGCTCGAAATTGAGCGTTCAAAAAGTTTTGCTGGGTCCATTTTACTGCAAACCAAGACCCTCTGGAATTAGTTTAGGGTCCTCAGAACTGGAATATATCCCCTTAGTTCCGGCAAATCCAGCCGAAGTTGCTCAAAATCACGATGCACGTAAGGCGGTCTCGGCTACTCTTTCAGTCTTCAAGTGAAGTGGGATTCTATTTCGGTCTAGAAGCTCGAAAGTATGCGTTCAAAAACTTTTTCTGTTTCCGTTTCACTGCAAACCAAGACCAGCACGAGTTAGTTTAGAGTCGCCGGGACTGGAAAATATTTCGCAAGTTCCGGGAAATCGCGCCGAAGTTGATCAAAATCACGATGCGCGAAACGTGGTGTCGGCTACTGTTTCAGTCTTAAAGTGAAGTGTGGCTATATTTCGGCCCACAAGCTCGAAAGTGAGCGTTCAAAAAGCTTTGCTGTGTCCATTTCACTGCAAAACAAGGCCATCGGCACCTAAGTTAGCGTCCAAGGGACTGGAAAATATCCCCCAAGTTCCGGGAAATCAACCCGAAGTTTGTCAAAATCACGATGCGCGTAAGGCGGTCTCGGCTACTTTTTCAGTATTAAAGTAAAGTGGGCTATATTTCGGCCCAGAAGCTTGAAGGTGAGCGTTCAAAAAGTTTTGCTGTCTCCATTTCACTGCAAACCAAGGCCATCAAGAGTTAGTTTAGAGTCCCTGGGACTGGAAAGTATCCCCCAAGTTCCGGAATATCGACCCGAAGTTGGTCAAAATCACGATGCGCGCACGCCGGTCTCGGCTACTCTTTAAGTCGTAAGTGATGTGGGACTATATTTCGGCCTAGAAGCTCGAAAGTGTGCGTTCAAAAACTTGTGCTGTGTAAATTTCACTTCAAACCATGGCCATCAGGAGTTAGTTTAGAGTCCCCGGGACTGGAAAATATTCCCCAAGTTTCAGGAAAGCGAGCAGAAGTTGATCAAAATCACGATGCGCGTAACGCGGTCCCGGCTACTGTTTCAGTCTTAAAGTGAAGTGTGGCTATATTTAGGCCCACAAGCTCGAAAATAAGCCTTCAAAAAGTTTTGCTGTGTCCATTTCACTGCAAACCAAGGCCATCAGGAGTTAGTATAGAGTCCTCGGGACTGGAAAATATTCTCCAAGTTCCAGGAAATGGCGCCGAAGTTGATGAAAATTACGATGCGCGTAACGGGCTCTCGGCTATTCTTTCAGTCTTAAATTTAAGTAGGGCTATATTTCGGCCCTGAAGCTCGAAGGTGAGCGTTCAGAATGTTTTGCTGTGTTCATTAAACTGTAAACCAAGGTCATCGGGAGTTAGTTTAGCGTCCCCGGGACTTTAAATTATTCGCCAACTATCGGGAAATCGAGCAAAAGTGGCCCAAAATCACGATGCGCGTAAGGCGGTCTCGGCTACTCTTTCAGTCTTAAAATTAAGGGCGGCTATATTTCGACCTAGAAGCTCGAGACCGGGCGTGCGCTAATTTTACCTGTGTCCATTTCACTGACATCTTAGGCCATCAGGAGTTAGTTTAGAGTCCTTGGGACTGGAAAATATTTCCCAAATTCTGGCAGATCGAGCCAAAGTTGCTCAAAATCACGATGCGCGTAAGTCGGTCTCGGCTACTCTTTCAGTCTTAAAATGAAGTGGGGCTATATTTCGGCCGACAAGTTCAAAACCGAGCGTGCGCTCCTTTTGCCTGTGTACATATCACTGAAAACTAAGTTCATCAGGGGTTAGCATAGAGTCCTCGGGACTGGAAAATATTCCCCGAATTCCGGCAAATCGAGCCAAAGATGCTCAAAATCACGATGCGCGTAAGGCGGTCTCGGCTACTCTTTCAGTGTTAAAGTAATGGGGGGCTATATTTTGGCTCAGAAGCTCGAAATTGAGCGTTCAAAAAGTTTTCCTGGGTCCATTTTACTGAAAACCAAGGCCATCAGGAATTAGTTTAGAGTCCTCAGAACTGGAATATATCCCCTTAGTTCCGGCAAATCCAGCCGAAGTTGCTCAAAATCACGATGCACGTAAGGCGGTCTCGGCTACTCTTTCAGTCTTAAAGTGAAGTGGGGCAGTATTTCGGCCCAGAAGCTCGAAACTGAGTGTTTCAAAAGTTTTGCTGTGTCCATTTCACTGCAAAACAAGGCCATCACGACTTAGTTTAGCGTCCAAGGGACTGGAAATATCCCCCAAGTTACGGGAAATCCACCCGAAGTTAGTCAAAATCACGATGGGCTTAATGGGGTCTCGGCTACTCTTTCAGTCTTAAGGTAAAGTGGGCTTAGATTTAACTCCAGAAGCTCGAAAGTAAGGGTTCAAAAATTTTTGTCTCTATTTCACTCACATCTTAGACAATAAGAAGTGAGTTTAGAGACTTTGGGACTGGAAAATATCCCCCTATTTGCGGGAAATCCAGCCGAAGTATGCCAAAATCAAGATGCGCGTAAGGCGGTCTCGGCTACTCTTTCAGTCTTAAAGTTAAGTGGGGCTATATTTCGACCGATAAGCTCGAGAGTGAGCGTTCAAAAAGTTTTGCTGTGTCCATTTAACTGCAAACTAAGGCCATCGGAAGTTAGTTTAGCTTCCCCGGGAATTGAAAATATTCGCCAACTTCCGGGAAATCGAGCCGAAGTTGGTCAAAATTACGATGCGCGTGAGGCGGTCTCGGCTACTCTTTCAGTCTTAAAGTGAAGTAGGGCTATATTTCGGCCGAGAAGCTCGAAAGTGAGCGTTCAAAAAAGTGTGCTGTGTCCACTTCACTGCAGACCAAGGCCATCAGCAGTTAGTTTAGAGTCCCCGGGACTGGAATATATCCCCGAAGTTCCGGGAAATCGAACGGTAGTTGGTCAAAATCACGATGCGCCTAAGACGGTCTCGGCTACTCTTTCAGTCTTAAAGTAAAGTGGGGCTATATTTCGGCCCAGAAGCTCGAAAGTGACCCTTTAAAAAGTTACGCTTTCTCCATTTAACTGCAAACCAAGGCCATCAGGAGTTAGTTTAAAGTCCCCTGGACTGGAAAATATCCCCCAAGTTCCGGGAAATCGAGCTGAACTTGGTCAAAATCACGATGCTAGTAAGGCGGTCTCGGCTACTATTTCAGTCTTAACGTGAAATACGGTTGTATTTCGGCCCAGAATCTCGAAACTGAGCGTTCAAAAAGTTTTCCTGCGTCCATTTCACTGCAAACCAAGGCCATCAGGAGTTAGTTTAGACTCGTCGGGACTTGAAAATATCGCCCAAGTTTGGGGAAATCGAGCCGAATTTTGTCAAGATCACGATGCGCGTAAGGCGGTCTCGGCTACTCTTTCATTCTTAAAGTGAACTGGGGTTATCTTTCGGCCGAGAAGATAGAAAGTGAAAGTCCAAAAAGTTTTGCTGTGTTCATTTCACTGCAAACCAAGGCCATCAGGAGTTAGTTTAGACTCCTCGGGACTGGAAAATATCGCCCAAGTTCGGGGAAATCGAGCCCAATTTTGTTAAAATCACTATGCGCGTAAGGCGGTCTCAGCTACTCTTCATTCTTAAAGTGAACTCGGGCTATATTTCGGCCCAGAAGCTAGAAAGTGAAAGTTCAAAAAGTTTTGCTGTGTCCATTTCATCGCAAACCAAGCCACATCAGCAGATTGTTTACAGTGTCCGGGACATCAAAATATCCCCCAAGTTCCCGGAAATCGAGCCGAAGTTTGTCAAAATCACGATGCGCGTAAAGCAGTCTCGGCTACTCTTTTAGTCTTAAAGTGACGTGGCTGTATATTTCGGCCAACAAGCTCGAAAGTGAGCGTTCAAAAAGTTATGCTGTGCCCATTTCACTGCAAAGCAAGGCCCTCAGGAAGTAGTTTACAGTGCCCGGAACTGGAAAATATCCCCCAAGTTCCGCGAAATCGAGACGAAGTTGGTCAAAATAACGATTCGCGTAAGGCGGTCTCGGCTACTCTTTCAGTCTTAAAGTAAAGTAGGGCTATATTTCGGTCCCGACGCTCGAAAGTGAGCGTTCAAAAAGTGTTCCTCTCTGAATTTCACTGAAAACCAAGGCCATCATGAGTTAGTTTAGAGTCCCCGGAACTGGAAAATATCTTTTAAGTTCTGGCAACTCAAGCCGAAGTTGGTCAAAATCACGATGCGCCTAAGGCGGCCTCGGCTACTCTTTCAGTCTTAAAGTGAAGTGGGGCTCTATTTCGACCCAGAAGCTCCAAAGTGAGCGCTGCAAAAAATTTGCTGTGTCCATTTCACTGCAAACCAAGGCCATCAGGAGTTAGTTTAGAGTCCCCGGGACTGCAATATAATTCCCAAGTTCCGGAAAATGGAGAAGACGTTGGTCAAAATCACGATGCGCGCAAGACGGTCTTGGCTAGTCTTTCAGTCTTAAAGTGAAGTGGGGCTATATTTCGGCCCAGAAGCTCAAAAGTGAGCTTCAAAAAGTTTTGCTGTATCCATTTCAATGCAACCGAAGGCCATCAGGGGTTACTTAAGAGTCTTCGAGACTGTAAAATATCCCCCAAGTTCAGGGAAATTTAGCCGAAGTTGGTCAAAATCACGGTGCGCGTTAGGCGGTCTCGCTTACTGTTTCAGTCTTAAAGTGAAGTGAGGCTTTATTCCTGCCCAGGAGCTTGAAAGTGAGCGTTCAAAAAGTTTCCCTGTGTATATTTCACTGCAAACCAAAGCCATCAGGAGCTAGTTTAGAGTCCGCGGGAGTGGAAAATATCCCCCAACTTCCGGGAAATTGAGCCGAGGTTGGTCAAAATCACGATGCCCCTAAAGTGGTCTCGGCTACTGTTTCTTTCTTAAAGTGAAGTGGGGCTATATTTCGGTCCAGAAGCCCCAAAGTGTGCGTTCAAAAATTATTGCTGTGTCCATTTCACTGCAAACCAAGGCCATCAGGGGTTAGTTTAGAGTCCCCGGGAAACGAAAAATATTGCCCAAGTTCCGGGGAATCGAACCGAAGTTGATCAAAATCACGATGCCCGAAATGCGGTATCGGCTACTGTTTCAGTTAAAGTGAAGTGGGGCTATATTTCGGCCCAGAAGCCCGAAAGTGAGCGTTAAAAAAGGTTCCTCTGTGAATTTCACTCAAAATCAAGGCCATCACGAGTTAGTTTAGCGTCCCTGGGACTGGAAAATAGTCCCCAAGTTCCGGTAAATAGAGCTGAAGTTGGTCAAAATCACAATGCTCCCAAAGCGGTCTCGGCTACCCTTTCAGTCTTAAAGTGAAGTGGGGCTATATTTCTGTCCAGAAGCTCGAAAGTGAGCGTTCAAAAAGTTTTGCTGTGTGCATTTCACTGCAAACCAAAGCTATCAAAAGTTAGTTTAGGGTCCCCGGGGCTGGAAAATATTCCCCAAGTTCCGGGAAAGCGAGCCAAAGTTGCTTAGAATCACGATGCGCGTAACGCGGTCCCGGCTACTGTTTCAGTCTTAAAGTAAATTTGTGGCTATATTTCGGCCCACAAGCTCGAAAGTGAGCGTTCAAAAAGTTTTGCTGTGTCCATTTCACTGCAAATCAAGGCCATCAGGAGTTAGTTTAGAGTCCCCGGGACTGGAAAATATTCTCCAAGTTCCAGGAAATTGCGTCGACGTTGATGAAAATCACGATGCGCGTAACGGGCTCTCGGCTATTCTTTCAGTCTTAAATTTAAGTAGGGCTATATTTCGGCCCTGAAGCTCGAAGGTGAACGTTCAGAATGTTTTGCTGTGTTCATTAAACTGCAAACCAAGGTCATCGGGAGTTAGTTTAGCGTCCCCGGGACTTTACATTATTCGCCAACTTCCGGGAAATCGAGCAAAAATGGCCCAAAATCACGATGCGCGTAAGGCGGTCTCGGGTAATCTTTCAGTCTTAAAAATAACGGGGGCTATATTTCGACCTAGAAGCTCGAGACCGGGCGTGCGCTAATTTTACCTGTGTCCATTTCACTGACATCTTAGGCCATCAGGAGTTAGTTTAGAGTCCTTGGGACTGGAAAGTATTTCCCAAATTCTGGCAGATCGAGCCAAAGTTGCTCAAAATCACGATGCGCGTAAGGCGGTCTCGGCTACTCTTTCAGTCTTAAAATGAAGTGGGGCTATATTTCGGCCGACAAGCTCAACACCGAGCGTGCGCTCCTTTTGCCTGTGTACATATCACTGAAAACTAAGTTCATCAGGGGTTAGCATAGAGTCCTCGGGACTGGAAAATATTCCCCGAATTCCGGCAAATCGAGCCAAAGATGCTCAAAATCACGATGCGCGTAAGGCGGTCTCGGCTACTCGTTTACTCCGAAAATGAAGTGGGGCTATATTTCGGTTCTACAAGCTCGACACCGAGCGTGCTCTCCTTTTACCTGTGTCCATTTCACTAAGAACTAAGTCCATCAGGAGACAGTTTAGAATCCTCGAGACTGGAAGCTATCCTCCAAGTTTCGGCAAATTGAGCCATACTTTCTTAAAATTACGATAAGCCTACGGCAGTTTCGTTTACTCTTTCAGTCTTAAAATGAACTGGGGCTACATTTCGGCCTAGAAGCTCGACACCGAGCGTGCGCTCCTGTTACCTGTGACCATTTGACTGAAAACTAAGGCCATCAAGAGTTAGGGTAGAGTCCCCGGGACTGGAAAATATCCCCCAAGTTTTGGCAGATCGAGCCATAGTGGCTAAAAATTTCGATGCGCTTAAGGCGGTTTCGTGTACACTTTCAGTCTTAAAATAAAGTGGGGCTATATTTCGGCCTACAACCTGGAAACCTAGCGTGCGCCCCTTTTACCTGTGTCCATTTCACTAAAAACCAAGGCATTCAGGAGTTAGTTTAGAGCTTCCGGGACTGGACAATATCCCCCAAGTCCCAGGAAATCAAGCCGAAGTTCGACAAAATTACCATGCGTGTAAGGAGGTCCCGGCTACTCTTTCAGTCTTAAAGTGCAGTGGGGCTATATTTCGGCCCAGAAGCTCGAAAGTGAACGTTCAAAGAGTTTGGCTGTGTCCATTTCACTGAAAACCAAGGGCATCAGGAATTAGTTTAGAGTGCCCGGGACTGGGAATTATCTCCCAAGTTCCGGGAAATCGAGCCGAAGTAGCCCAAAATCACGATGCGCGTAAGGCGGTCTCGGCTAGTCTTTCAGTCTTAAAGTGAAGTAGGGCTATGCTTCGCCCAGAAGCTCAAAGGTGAGCGTTCCAAAAGTTGTGCTGTGTCCATTTCACTGCAAACCAAGGCAATCAGGAGTTACTTTAGAGTCCCCGGTACCGGAAAATATGCCCCATTTCCCGGGAAATCGAGCCAAAGTTGGTCAAAATCACGATGCGCGTAAGGCGGTCCCGGTTACTCTTTCATTCTTAAAGTGAACTAGAGCAATATTTCCGCCCAGAAGCTGGAAAGTGAGCGTTCAAGAAGTTGTGCTGTGTCCATTTCACTCCAGAGCAACGCCATCAGGAGTTACTTTAGAGTCCGCGGGACTGGAAAATATCCCCCAAGTTCCGGGAAATCAAGCCGAAGTTCGTCAAAATTACGATGGGCGTAAGGCGGTGTCGGCTACTCTTTCACTCTTAAAGTGAAGTGGAGCTATATTTCGGCCGAGAAGCTCAAAAGTGAGCGTTCAAAAAGTTTTGCTGTGTCCATTTTACTGCAGACCAAGGACGTCGGGGGTCAGTTTAGAGTCCCAGGGACTGGAAAATGTCCCACAAGTTCCGGGAAATTTAACCGAAGTTGGTCAAAATCACCATGCGCGTAGGGCGGTCTCGGCTACTCTTTCAGTGTTAAAGTGAAGTGGGGCAATATTTCGGCCCAGAAGCTCGAAACTGAGTGTTTCAAAAGTTTTGCTGTGTCCATTTCACTGCAAAACAAGGCCATCACGACTTAGTTTAGCGTCCAGGGGACTGGAAATATCCCCCAAGTTACGGGAAATCCACCCGAAGTTAGTCAAAATCACGATGCGCTTAAGGGGGTCTCGGCTAGTCTTTCAGTCTTAATGTAAAGTGGGCTTAGATTTAACTCCAGAAGCTCGAAAGTAAGGGTTCAAAAATTTTTGTCTCTATTTCACTCACATCTTAGACAATCAGGAGTGAGTTTAGAGACTTTGGGAATGGAAATATCTCCCAAGTTTAGCCAGATCAAGCCGAAGATACTCAAAATCACAATGCGCGTAAGGCGCTCCCGCCTACTCTTTCAGTCTTAAAAAGAAGTAGGGCTATATTTCGGCCAGCAAGCTCGAAAGTGCGCGTCCAAAAAGTGTTCCTGTGTCCATTTTACTGGAAACCAAGGACATCATGAGTTAGTTTAGAGTCGCCGGCACTGGAAAATATCTTTTAAGTTCTGGCAACTCAAGCGGAAGTTGGTCAAATTCACGATGCGCCTAAGGCGGCCTCGGCTACTCTTTCAGTCGTAAAGTGAAGTAGGGCTCTATTTCGGCCCAGAAGCTCCAAAGTGAGCGCTGCAAAAAATTTGCTGTGTCCATTTCACTGCAAACCAAGGCCATCAGGAGTTACTTTAGAGTTCCCGGGACTGCAATATATTTCCCTAGTTCCGGAAAATGGAGAAGACGTTGGTCAAAATCACGATGCGCGCAAGACGGTCTTGGCTAGTCTTTCAGTCTTAAAGTGAAGTGGGGCTATATTTCGGCCCAGAAGCTCAAAAGTGATCGTTCAAAAAGTTTTGCTGTATCCATTTCAATGGAAACGAACGCCATCAGGGGTTACTTAACAGTCTTCGGGACTGTAAAATATCCCCCAAGTTCATGGAAATTTAGCCGAAATTGGTCACAATCACGGTGCGCGTTAGGCGGTCTCGCTTACTGTTTCAGTCTTAAAGTGAAGTGAGGCTTTATTCCTGCCCAGGAGCTTGAAAGTGAGCGTTCAAAAAGTTTCCCTGCGTTTATTTCACTGCAAACCAAACCATCAGGAGCTAGTTTAGAGTCCGCGGGACTGGAAAATATCCCCCAACTTCCGGGAAATCGAGCCGAAGTTGGTCAAAATCACGCTTTTCGTAAGGTAGTCTCGGCTACCCTTTCAGTCTTAAAGTTAAGTGGGGCTATATTTCGGGCCAGAAGCCCGAAAGTGAGCGTTCAAAAAGTTTTGCTGTGTCCATTTTACTGCAGACCAAGGACGTCGGGGGTCAGTTTAGAGTCCTCGGGACTGGAAAATATCCCACAAGTTCCGGGAAATTTAACCGAAGTTGGTCAAAATCACCATGCGCGTACGGCGGTCTCGGCTACTCTTTCAGTCTTAAAATGAAGTGGGGCAATATTTCGGCCCAGAAGCTCGAAACTGAGTGTTTAAAAAGTTTTGCTGTGTCCATTTCACTGCAAAACAAGGCCATCACGACTTTGTTTAGCGTCCAAGGGACTGGAAATGTCCCCCAAGTTACGGGAAATCCACCCGAAGTTAGTCAAAATCACGATGCGCTTAAGTGGGTCTCGGCTACTCTTTCAGTCTTAAGGTAAAGTGGGCTTAGATTTAACTCCAGAAGCTCGAAAGTAAGGGTTCAAAAATTTTTGTCTCTATTTCACTCACATCTTAGACAATCAGGAGTGAGTTTAGAGACTTTGGGACTGGAAAATATCTCCCAAGTTTCGCCACATCGAGCCGAAGATCCTCAAAAACACAATGCGCGTAAGGCGCTCCCGCCTACTCTTTCAGTCTTAAAAGAGAAGTAGGGCTATATTTCGGCCAGCAAGCTCGAAAGTGCGCGTTCAAAAAGTGTTCCTGTGTCCATTTCACTGGAAACCAAGGCCTTCAGGAATTAGTTTAGAGTCCCCGGGACTGGAAAATATCCTTCTATTTGCGGGAAATCCAGCCGAAGTATCCCAAAATCACGATGCGCGTAAGGCGGTCTCGGCTACTCTTTCAGTCTTAAAGTTAAGTGATGCTATATTTCGACCCATAAGCTCGAAAGTGAGCGTTCAAAAACTTTTGCTGTGTCCATTTAACTGCAAACTAAGACCATCGGAAGTTAGTTTAGCTTCCCCGGGAATTGAAAATATTCGCCAACTTCCGGGAAATCGAGCCGAAGTTGGTCAAAATTACGATGCGCGTGAGGCGGTCTCGGCTACTCTTTCAGTCTTAAAGTGAAGTACGGTTATATTTCGGCCGAGAAGCTCGAAAGTGAGCGTTCAAAAGAATGCGCTATGGCCATTTCACTGCAAACCAAGGCCATCAGCAGTTAGTTTAGAGTCCCCGGGACTGGAATATATCCCCGAAGTTCCGGGAAATCGAACGGTAGTTGGTCAAATTCACGATGCGCCTAAGACGGTCTCGGCTACTCTTTCAGTCTTAAAGTAAAGTGGGGCTATATTTCGGCCCAGAAGCTCAAAAGTGACCCTTTAAAAAGTTACCCTTTCTGCTTTTAACTGCACACCAAGGCCATCAGGAGTTAGTTTAAAGTCCCCTGGACTGGAAAATATCCCCCAAGTTCCGGGAAATCGAGCTTAACTTGGTCAAAATCACGATGCTCGTATGGCGGTCTCGGCTACTATTTCAGTCTTAAAGTGAAATACGGTTGTATTTCGGCCCAGAAGCTCGAAACTGAGCGTTCAAAAAGTTTTCCTGCTTCCATTTCACTGCAAACCAAGGCCTTCAGCAGTTAGTTTAGAGTCCCCGGGACTTGAAAATATCGCCAAAATTCTAGAAAATCGAGCGGAAGTTGCTCAAAATCGCGATGCGCGTAAGGCGGTCTCACCTACTCTTTCAGTCTTAAAATGAACTGGGGCTATATTTCATCCCAGAAGCTCGAGAAAAAGCGTTCAAAAAGTTTTCCTGCGTTCATTTCACTGCAAACCAAGGCTCACAGGAGTTAGTTTATACTCCTCGGGACTGGCAAATATCGCCCAAGTTCGGGGAAATCGAGCCGAATTTTGTCAAAATCACGATGCGCGTAAGGCGGTCTCGGCTACTCTTTCATTCTTAAAGTGAACTGGGGCTATATTTCGACTGAGAAGCTAGAAAGTGAAAGTTCAAAAAGTTTTGCTGTGTTCATTTCACTGCAAACCAAGGCCATCAGTAGTTAGTTTAGACTCCTCGGGACTGGAAAATATCGCCCAAGCTCGGGGAAATCGAGCCAAATTTTGTCAAAATCACGATGCGCGTAAGGCGGTCTCGGCTACTCTTTCATTCTTAAAGTGAACTGGGGCTATATTTCGGCCCAGAAGCTAGAAAGTGAAAGTTCAAAAAGTTTTGCTGTGTCCATTTCACCGCAAACCAAGCCACATCAGCAGATTGTTTACAGTGTCCGGGACATCAAAATATCCCCCAAGTCCCGGGAAATCGAGCCGAAGTTTCTCAAAATCACGATGCGCGTAAAGCATTCTCGGCTACTCTTTTTGTCTTAAAGTGACGTGGCTGTATATGTATATTTCGGCCCAGAAGCTCGAAAGTGAGCGTTCAAAAAGTTTTTCTCTCTCAATTTAACTGAAAACCAAGGCCATCATGAGTTAGCTTAGAGTCCACGGGACTGGAAAATATCCCTTAAGTTCTGGCAACTCAAGCCGAAGTTGGTCAAATTCACGATGCGTCTAGGGCGGTCTCGGCTACTATTTCAGTCTTAAAGTGAAGTGGGGCTATATTGCGGCCCAGAATTTCGAAAGTAAGGGCTCAAAAAAAAATTGCTGTGTCCATTTAACTGCAGACCAAGGCCATCAGGGGTTAGTTTTGAGTCCTTGGGACTTGAATATATCCCCGAAGTTTCGGGAAATCGAGCCGAAGTTGGTCAAAATCACGATGCGCGTAAGACGGTGTCGGGTACTCTTTCAGTCTTAAACTGAAGTAGGGCTATATTTCGGCTCAGAAGCTCGAAGGGGAGCCTTGAAAAAGTTTTGCTCTCTCCATTTCAATGCAAACCAAGGCAATCAAGAGTTACTTTAGAGTCCCCGGTAGCGGAAAATATTCCCCAATTCCAGGGAAATCGAGCCAACGTTGGTCAAAATCACGATGCGCGTAAGGCGGTCTCGGCTATTCTTTCATTCTTAAAGTGAACTCGGGCTATATTTCGGCCCAGAAGCTCGAAAGTGAAAGGTCAAAAAGTTTTGCTGTGTCCATTTCACCGGGAACCAAGCCACATCAGGAGATAGTTTACAGTCTCCCGGACATCAAAATATCCCTCAAGTTGCGGGAAATCGAGCTGAAGTTTGTCAAAGTCACGATGCGCGTAAAGCAGTCTCGGCTACTCTTTGAGTCTTAAAGTGACGTTGCTGTATATTTGGGCCCAGAAGCTCGAAAGTGAGCGTTCAAAAAGTTATGCTGTGTCCATTTCACTGCAAAGCAAGGCCCTCAGGAAGTAGTTTACAGTGCCCGGAACTGGAAAATATCCCCCAAGTTCCGCGAAATCGAGACGAAGTTGGTCAAAATAACGATTCGCGTAAGGCGGTCTCGGCTACTCTTTCAGTCTTAAAGTGAAGTAGGGCTATATTTCGGTCCAGAAGCTCGAAAGTGAGCGTTCAAAAAGTTTAACTCTCTCAATTTGACTGAACACCAAGGTCATCATGAGTTAGTTTAGAGTCCCCGGGACTGGAAAATATCTTTTAAGTTCTGGCAACTCAAGCCGAAGTTGGTCAAAATTACGATGCGCCTAAGGCGGCCTCGGCTACTCTTTAACTGTTAAAGTGAAGTGGGGCTCTATTTCGGCCCAGAAGCTCCAAAGTGAGCGCTGCAAAAAATTTGCTGTGTCCATTTCACTGCAAACCAAGGCCATCAGGAGATAGTTTAGAGTCCCCGGGACTGCAATATATTTCCCAAGTTCCGGAAAATGGGGAAGACGTTGGTCAAAATCACGATGCGCGCAAGACGGTCTTGGCTAGTCTTTCAGTCTTAAAGTGAAGTGGGGCTATATTTCGGCCCAGAAGCTCAAAAGTGAGCGTTCAAAAAGTTTTGCTGTATCCATTTCAATGCAAACGAAGGCCAACAGGGGTTACTTAAGAGTCTTCGGGACTGGAAAATATCCCCCATGTTCAGGGAAATTTAGCCGAAGTTGGTCAAAATCACGGTGCGCGTTAGGCGGTCTCGCTTACTGTTTCAGTCTTAAAGTGAAGTGAGGCTTTATTCCTGCCCAGGAGCTTGAAAGTGAGCGTTCAAAAAGTTTCCCTGTGTTTATTTCACTGCAAACCAAAGCCATCAGGAGCTAGTTTAGAGTCCGCGGGACTGGAAAATATCCCCCAACTTCCGGGAAATCGAGCCGAAGTTGGTCAAAATAACGATTCGCGTAACGCGGTCTCGGCTACTCTTTCAGTCTTAAAGTGAAGTGGGGCTATATTTCGGGCCAGAAGCCCGAAAGGGAGCGTTCAAAAAGTTTTCCTCTGCTAATATCACTGCAAACCAAGGCCATCAGGAGTTAGTTTAGCGTTCCCGGGACAAGAAAATATGCCCCAAGGTCCGGGAAATTGAGGCGAGGTTGGTCAAAATCACGATGCCCCTAAAGTGGTCTCTGCTACTCTTTCTGTCTTAAAGTGAAGTAGGGCTATATTCCGGGCCAGAAGCCCGAAAGTGTGCGTTCAAAAATTTTTCCTCTGTCCATTTCACTGCAAACCAAGGCCATCAGGGGTTAGTTTAGAGTCCCCGGGACTGAAAAATATTGCCTAAGTTCCGGGGAATCGATCCGAAGTTGATCAAAATCACGATGCGCAAAATGCGGTATCGGCTACTGTTTCAGTCTTAAAGTGAAGTCGGGCTCTATTTCGGCCCAGAAGCCCGATAGTGAGCATTCAAAAGTTTTGCTGTGTTCTTTGCCCTAAAAACAAGGCCATCAGGAGTTAGTTTAGCGTCCCTGGGACTGGAAAATCTTCCCCAAGTTCCGGTAAATCGAGCTGAAGTTGGTCAATATCACGATGCTCCCAAAGCGGTCTCGGCTACCCTTTCAGTCTTAAAGTGAAGTGGGGCTATATTTCTGTCCAGAAGCTCGAAAGTGAGCGTTCAAAAAGTTTTGCTGTGTGCATTTCACTGCAAACCAAAGCTATCAAAAGTTAGTTTAGGGTCCCCGGGACTGCAAAATATTCCCCAAGTTCCGGGAAAGCGAGCCGAAGTTGATCAAAATCACGATGCGCGAAATGCGGTCTCGGCTACTGTTTCAGTCTTAAAGTAACGTGTGGCTATATTTCGGCCCACAAGCTCGAAAGTGAGCGTTCAAAAACTTTTGCTCTGTCCATTTCACTGCAAAACAAGGCCATCAGGACTTAGGTTAGCGTCCAAGGCACTGGAGAATGTTCCCCAAGTTCCGGGAGATCCACCCGAAATTTGTCTAAATCACAATGCGCGTAGGGTGGTCTCGGTTACTCTTTAAGTCTTAAAGTAAAGTGGGGCTTTATTTTGGCAAGGAAGCTCGAAGGTGAGCGTTGAAAAAGTTTTGCTCTGTCCATTTCACTGCAAACCAAGGGCATCAGGAGTTAGTTGAGAGCTCCTGGAACGAGAAAATATCCCCCAAGTTCCGAAATATCGACCCGAAGTTTGTCAAACTCACGATGCGAGCAAGGCGGTCTCGGCTACTCTTTCAGTCTTAAGTGAAGTGGTGCTATATTTCGGCCCACAATCTCGAAAGTGTGCTTTCAAAAAATTGTGCTGTGTCCATTTCAATGCAAACCAAGGCTATCAGGAGTTAGTTTAGAGTCCCCGCGACTGGAAAATATCCCCCAAGTCCCGGCAATTGGAGCCGAAGTTGATCAAATTCATGATGCGCGTAACTTGGTCTCGGCTACTGTTTCAGTCTTAAAGTCAAGTGATCCTATATTTCGGCCCAAAAGCTAGAAAGTGAGCGTTCAAAAAGTTTTGCTGTGTCCATTTCACTTCAAAACAAGGCCATCAGGACTTAGTTTAGCGTCCAAGGGACTGGAAAATATACCCCAAGTTTCGGGAAATCCATTCGAACTTCGTCAAAATTACGATATACGTAAGGCGGTTTCGGCTACTCTTTCAGTCTTAAAGTAAAGTCGGGCTATATTTCTGTCCAGAAGCTCGAAAGTGAGCGTTCAAAAAGTTTTGCTGTGTGCATTTCACTGCAAACCAAAGCTATCAAAAGTTAGTTTAGGGTCCCCGGGACTGCAAAATATTCCCCAAGTTCCGGGAAAGCGAGCCGAAGTTGATCAAAATCACGATGCGCGAAATGCGGTCTCGGCTACTGTTTCAGTCTTAAAGTAAAGTGTGGCTATATTTCGGCCCACAAGCTCGAAAGTGAGCGTTCAAAAAGTTTTGCTCTGTCCATTTCAATGCAAAGCAAGGCGATCAGGAGTTAGTTTAGAGTCCCCGGGACTGGAAAATATCCTCCAAGTTCCGAGAAATCGATCCGAAAATGGTCAAAATCACGATGCGCGTAAGGCGATCTCGGCTACTCTCTCAGTCTTAAAGTGAAGTGGGGCTATATTTCGGCCCCGAAGCTCCAAAGTGGGCGTTCAAAAAGTTATGCTGTGCCCCTTTCAGTGCAAACCAAGGCCATCCGAAGTTAGTTTAGAGTCCCCCGGACTGGAAAATATCCCAAAAGTTGCGTGAAATCTAGCTGAACTTGGTCTAACTCACGATGCGCGTGAGGCGGTCTCGGCTACTATTTCAGTCTGAAAGTGAAGTGGGATTCTATTTCGGCCCAGAAGCTACAAAGAGAGTGTTCAAAAAGCTTTCCTTTGTTCATTTCACTAAAAACCAAGGCCATCAGGAGTTAGTTTAGAGCTCGCGGAAATGGAATATATCCCCCAAGTTCCGGGAAACTGACCCGAAGTTGGTCAAAATCACGATTTGCGCATGACGGTCTCGGCTACTCTTTCAGTCTTAGAGTAAAGTGGGGCTATATTTCGGTCCAGAAGCTCGAGAGTGAGCATTCAAAAAGTTTCGCTTTGTCCATTTCACTGAAAACCAAGACAATCAGGAGTTAGTTTAGAGTCCCCGGGACTGGAAAATATCCCCCAAGTTCCGGAAAATCGAGCCGAAGTTGGTCAAAATCACGGTGGGCTTAAGGCGGTGTCGGCTACTCCTTCAGTCTAAAAGTGAAGTGGGGCTCTATTTCGGCCCACAAGCTCAAAGCTGAAAAAAATTACTGTGTCTATTTCACTGCAAACCAAGGCTATCAGGAGTTAGTTTAGAGTCCCCGGGAGTGGAATGAATTTCCCAAGTTCCGGAAAATCGAGAAGACGTTGGTCAACATCACTATGCGCGTAAGACGGTCTCGGCTACTCTTTCAGTCTTAAAGTGAAGTGGGGCTATATTTCGGCCCAGAAGCTCAAAAGTGAGCGTTCAATAAGTTTTGCTGTATCCATTTCAATGCAAACCAAGCCCATCAGGGGTTACTTAAGAGTCCTCGGGACTGGAAAATATCCCCCAAGCTCCGGTAAATCGAGCCTAAGTTGGTCAAAATCACGATGTGCGTAAGGTGGTCTCGGCTACTCTTTCAGTCTTAAAGTGAAGTGGGGCAATATTTCGGCCCAGAAGCTCGAAAGTGAGCGTTTAAAAAGTTTTGCTCTGTCACTTTCAGTGCAAACCAAGGCCATCAGAAGTTAGTTTAGAGTCCCCGGGACTGGAGAATATCCCGCAAGTCCCGGGAAATCGAGCCGAAGTTGATCAAATTCATGATGCGCGTAACGTGGTCTCGGCTACCGTGTCAGTCCTAAAGTGAAGTGTGGCTATATTTCGGCACACAAGCTAGAAAGTGACCGTTCAAAAAGTTTTGTTGTGTCCATTTTACTTCAAAACAAGGCCATCAGGACTTAGTTTAGCGTCCAGGGGACTGCAAAATATCCCCCAAGTTCCGGGAAATCCATGCGAAGTTCGTCAAAATTACGATGCGCGTAAGGCGGTCTCATCTACTCTTTCAGTCTTAAAGTAAAGTGGGGCTATATTTCTGCCCAGAAGCTCCAAAGTTGTGCTCTCTCTATTTCACTGAAAACCAAGGCCATCAGCAGTTACTTTAGAGTCCCTTTGACTGGAATATATCCCCCAAGTTTCGGGAAATAAACGCGAAATTGGTCAAAATGACGATTCGCTCAAGACGGTCTCGCCTACTCTTTCAGTCTTAAAGTAAAATGGGGCTCTATTTCGGCCCAGAAGCTCGAGAGTGAGCGTTCAAAAACTTTCGCTGTGTCCATTTCACCGCAAACCAAGACAAGCAGGAGTTAGTTGAGAGTCCCCGGCACTGGAAAGTATCCCCCAAGTTCCGGGAAATCAACCCGAAGTTTGTCAAAATCACGATGCGCGTAATGCGGTCTCGGCTACTCTTTCAGTGTTAAAGAAATGGGGGGCTATATTTTGGCCCAGAAGCTCGAAATTGAGCGTTCCAAAAGTTTTGCTGGGTCCATTTTACTGCAAACCAAGGCCATCAGGAATTAGTTTAGCGTCCTCAGAACTGGAATATATCCCCTTAGTTCCAGCAAATCCAGCCGAAGTTGCTCAAAATCACGATGCACGTAAGGCGGTCTCGGCTACTCTTTCAGTCTTCAAGTGAAGTGGGGTTCTATTTCGGTCCAGAAGCTCGAAAGTATGCGTTCAAAAACTTTTTCTGTTTCCGTTTCACTGCAAACCAAGACCAGCACGAGTTAGTTTAGAGTCCCCTGGACTGGAAAATATTTCGCAAGTTCCGGGAAATCGAGCCGAAGTTGATCAAAATCACGATGCGCGAAACGTGGTGTCGCCTACTGTTTCAGTCTTAAAGTGAAGTATGGCTATATTTCGGCCCACAAGCTCGAAAGTAAGCGTTCAAAAAGCTTTGCTGTGTCCATTTCACTGCAAAACGAGGCCATCGGCACCTTGTTTAGCGTCCAAGAGACTGTAAAATATCCCCCAAGTTCCGGGAAATCCACCCGAAGTTTGTCAAAATCACGATGCGCGTAAGGCGGTCTCGGCTACTTTTTCAGTATTAAAGTAAAGTGGGCTATATTTCGGCCCAGAAGCTTGAAGGTGAGCGTTCAAAAAGTTTTGCTGTCTCCATTTCACTGCAAACCAAGGCCATCAAGAGTTAGTTTAGAGTTCCTGGAATTGGAAAATAGCCCCCAAGTTCCGGAATATCGACCCGAAGTTGGTCAAAATCACGATGCGCGCACGCCGGTCTCGGCTACTCTTTAAGTCGTAAGTGATGTGGGACTATATTTCGGCCTAGAAGCTCGAAAGTGTGCGTTCAAAAACTTGTGCTGTGTGAATTTCACTGCAAACCATGGCCATCAGGAGTTAGTTTAGAGTCCCCAGGACTGGAAAATATTCCCCAAGTTCCAGGAAAGCGAGCAGAAGTTGATCAAAATCACGATGCGCGTAACGCGGTCTCGGCTACTGTTTCAGTCTTAAAGTGAAGTGTGGCTATATTTAGGCCCACAAGCTCGAAAGTGAGCGTTCAAAAAGTTTTGCTGTGTCCATTTCACTGCAAACCAAGGCCATCAGGACTTAGTTTAGAGTCCCCGGGACTGGAAAATATTCTCCAAGTTCCAGGAAATTGCGCCGAAGTTGATGAAAATTACGATGCGCGTAACGGGCTCTCGGCTATTCTTTCAGTCTTAAATTTAAGTAGGGCTATATTTCGGCCCAGAAGCTCGAAGGTGAGCGTTCAGAATGTTTTGCTGTGTTCATTAAACTGCAAACCAAGGTCATCGGGAGTTAGTTTAGCGTCCCCGGGACTATAAATTATTCGCTAACTTCCGGGAAATCGAGCAAAAATGGCCCAAAATCACGATGCGCGTAAGGCGGTCTCGGCTACTCTTTCAGTCCTAAAAATAAGGGGGGCTATATTTCGACCTAGAAGCTCGAGACCGGGCGCGCGCTAATTTTACCTGTGTCCATCTCACTGACATCTTAGGCCATCAGGAGTTAGTTTGGAGTCCTTGGGACTGGAAAATATTTCCCAAATTCTGGCAAATCGAGCCAATGTTGCTCAAAATCACGATGCGCGTAAGGCGGTCTCGGCTACTCTTTCAGTCTTAAAATGAAGTGGGGCTATATTTCGGCCGACAAGCTCAACACCGAGCGTGCGCTCCTTTTGCCTGTGTACATATAACTGAAAACTAAGTTCATCAGGAGTTAGCATAGAGTCCTCGGGACTGGAAAATATTCCCCGAATTCCGGCAAATCGAGCCAAAGATGCTCAAAATCACGATGCGCGTAAGGCGGTCTCGGCTACTCGTTTACTCCGAAAATGAAGAGGGGCTATTTTTCGGTTCTACAAGCTCGACACCGAGCGTGCTCTCCTTTTACCTGTGTCCATTTCACTAAGAACTAAGTCCATCAGGAGATAGTTTAGAATCCTCGAGACTGGAAGCTATCCTCCAAGTTTCGGCAAATTGAGCCATACTTTCTTAAAATTACGATAAGTCTACGGCAGTTTCGTTTACTCTTTCAGTCTTAAAATGAACTGGGGCTACATTTCGGCCTAGAAGCTCGACACCGAGCGTGCGCTCCTGTTACCTGTGACCATTTGACTGAAAACTAAGGCCATCAAGAGTTAGGGTAGAGTCCCCGGGACTGGAAAATATCCCCCAAGTTTTGGCAGATCGAGCCATAGTGGCTAAAAATTTCGATGCGCTTAAGGCGGTTTCGTGTACACTTTCAGTCTTAAAATAAAGTGGGGCTATATTTCGGCCTACAACCTGGAAACCTAGCGTGCGCCCCTTTTACCTGTGTCCATTTCACTAAAAACCAAGGCATTCAGGAGTTATTTTAGAGCTTCCGGGACTGGACAATATCCCCCAAGTCCCAGGAAATCAAGCCGAAGTTCGACAAAATTACCATGCGTGTAAGGCGGTCCCGGCTACTCTTTCAGTCTTAAAGTGCAGTGGGGCTATATTTCGGCCCAGAAGCTCGAAAGTGAACGTTCAAAGAGTTTGGCTGTGTCCATTTCACTGAAAACCAAGGGCATCAGGAATTAGTTTAGAGTGCCCGGGACTGGGAATTATCTCCCAAGTTCCGGGAAATCGAGCCGAAATAGCCCAAAATCACGATGCGCGTAAGGCGGTCTCGGCTAGTCTTTCAGTCTTAACGTGAAGTAGGGCTATGCTTCGGCCCAGCAGCTCAAAGGTGAGCGTTCAAAAAGTTGTGCTGTGTCCATTTCACCGCAAACCAAGGCAACCAGGAGTTAGTTTGGAGTCCCCGGTACCAGAAAATATCCCCAATTTCCCGGGAAATCAAGCCAAAGTTGGTCAAAATCACGAAAGTTTTGCTGTGTCCATTTCACTACAAAACAAGGCCATCACGACTCAGTTTAGCGTCCAAGGGACTGGAAATATCCCCCAAGTTACGGGAAATCCACCCGAAGTTAGTCAAAATCACGATGCGCTTAAGGTGGTCTCGGCTACTCTTTCAGTCTTAAGGTAAAGTGGGCTTAGATTTAACTCCAGAAGCTCGAAAGTAAGGGTTCAAAAAATTTTGTCTCTATTTCACTCACATCTTAGACAATCAGGAGTGAGTTTAGAGACTTTGGGACTGGAAAATATCTCCCAAGTTTCGCCAGATCGAGCCGAGGATCCTCAAAATCACAATGCGCGTAAAGCGCACCCGCCTACTCTTTCAGTCTTAAAAAGAAGTAGGGCTATATTTCGGCCAGCAAGCTCGAAAGTGCGCGTTCAAAAAGTGTTCCTGTGTCCATTTCACTGGAAACCAAGGCCTTCAGGAGTTAGTTTAGAGTCCCCGGGACTGGAAAATATCCTTCTATTTGCGGGAAATCCAGCCGAAGTATCCCAAAATCACGATGCGCGTAAGGCGGTCTCGGCTACTCTTTCAGTCTTAAAGTTAAGTGGGGCTATATTTCGACCCATAACCTCGAAAGTGAGCGTTCAAAAAGTTTTGCTGTGTCCATTTAACTGCAAACTAAGGCCATCGGAAGTTAGTTTAGCTTCCCCGGGAATTGAAAATATTCGCCAACTTCCGGGAAATCGAGCCGAAGTTGGTCAAAATTACGATGCGCCTAAGGCGGTCTCGGCTACTCTTTCAGTCTTAAAGTGAAGTAGGGCTATATTTCGGCCGAGAAGCTCCAAAGTGAGCGTTCAAAAAAATGTGCTGTGTCCACTTCACTGCAAACCAAGGCCATCAGCAGTTAGTTTAGAGTCCCCGGGACTGGAATATATCCCCGAAGTTCCGGGAAATCGAACGGAAGTTGGTCAAAATCACGATGCACCTAAGACGGTCTCGGCTACTCTTTCAGTCTTAAAGTAAAGTGGGGCTATATTTCGGCCTAGAAGCTCGAAAGTGACCATTTAAAAAGTTACCCTTTCTGCATTTAACTGCAAACCAAGGCCATCAGGAGTTAGTTTAAAGTCCCCCGGACTGCAAAACATTCCCCAAGTTCCGGGAAATCGAGCTGAACTTGGTCAAAATCACGATGCTCGTAATGCGGTCTCGGCTACTATTTCAGTCTTAAAGTGAAATACGGTTGTATTTCGGCCCAGAAGCTCGAAACTGAGCGTTCAAAAAGTTTTCCTGCGTCCATTTCACTGCAAAACAAGGCCATCCACAGTTGGTTTAGAGTCCCTGGGACTTGAAAATATCGCCCAAGTTCGGGGAAATCGAGCCCAATTTTGTCAAAATCACGATGCGCGTAAGGCGGTCTCGGCTACTCTTTCGTTCTTAAAGTGAACTGGGGCTATATTTCGACCGAGAAGCTAGAAAGTGAAAGTTCAAAAAGTTTTGCTGTGTTCATTTCACTGCAAAAGAAGGCCATCAGGAGTTAGTTTAGACTCCTCGGGACTGGAAAATATCGCCCAAGCTCGGGGAAATCGAGCCAAATTTTGTCAAAATCACGATGCGCGTAAGGCGGTCTCGGCTACTCTTTCATTCTTAAAGTGAACTGGGGCTATATTTCGGCCCAGAAGCTAGAAAGTGAAAGTTCAAAAAGTTTTGCTGTGTCCATTTCACCGCAAACCAAGCCACATCAGCAGATTGTTTACAGTGTCCGGGACATCAAAATATCCCCCAAGTCCCGGGAAATCGAGCCGAAGTTTCTTAAAATCACGATGCGCGTAAAGCATTCTCGGCTACTCTTTTAGTCTTAAAGTGACGTGGCTGTATATTTCGGCCCAGAAGCTCGAAAGTGAGCATTCAAAAAGTTTTTCTCTCTCAATTTAACTGAAAGCCAAGGCCATCATGAGTTGGCTTGGAGTCCACGGGACTGGAAAATATCCCTTAAATTCTGGCAACTGAAGACGAAGTTGGTCAAAATCACGATGCGTCTAAGGTGGTCTCGGCTACTATTTCAGTTTTAAAGTGAAGTGGGGCTATATTTCGGACCAGAATTTCGAAAGTAAGCGTTCAAAAAACTTTGCTGTGTCCATTTCACTGCAGACAGAGGCCATCAGGGGTTAGTTTAGAGTCCTGGGGAGTTGAATATATACCCGAAGTTTCGGGAAATCGAGCCGAAGTTGGTCAAAATCACCATGGGCGTAAGGCGGTCTCGGCTATTCTTTCATTCTTAAAGTGAACTCGGGCTATATTTTGGCCCAGAAGCTCGAAAGTGAAAGTTCGAAAAGTTTTGCTGTGTCCATTTCACCGCAAACCAAGCCACATCAGGAGATAGTTTACAGTCTCCGGGACACCAAAGTATCCCCCAAGTTCCGGGAGATCGAGCCGAAGTTTTTCAAAATCACGATGCGCGTAAAGCAGTCTCGGCTACTCTTTGAGTCTTAAAGTGACGTGGCTGTATATTTCGGGCCAGGACCTCGAAAGTGAGCGTTCAAAAAGTTATGCTGTGCCCATTTCACTGCAAAGCAAGGCCCTCAGGAAGTAGTTTACAGTCCCCGGAACTGAAAAATATCCCCCAATTTCCACGAAATCGAGACCAAGTTGGTCAAAATAACGATTCGCGTAAGGCGGTCTCGGCTACTCTTTCACTCTTAAAGTGAAGTAGGGCTATATTTCGGTCCAGAAGCTCGAAAGTGAGCGTTCAAAAAGTGTTCCTCTCTGAATTTCACTGAAAACCAAGGCCATCACGAGTTAGTTTAGCGTCCCTCTGACTGGAAAATATTTCCGAAGTTCCGGTAAATCTAGCTGAAGTTGATCAAAATCACGATGCTCCCAAAGCGGTCTCGGCTACCCTTTCAGTCTTAAAGTGAAGTGGGGCTATATTTCTGTCCAGAAGCTAGAAAGTGAGCGTTCAAAAAGTTTTCCTCTCTGAATTTCACTGAGAACCAAGGCCATCACGAGTTAGTTTAGCGTCCCTGGGACTGGAAAATATTCCCGAAGTTCCGGTAAATCGAGCTGAAGTTGATCAAAATCACGATGCTCCCAAAGCGGTCTCGGCTACCCTTTCAGTCTTAAAGTGAAGTGGGGCTATATTTCTGTCCAGAAGCTCGAAAGTGAGCGTTCAAAAAGTTTTGCTGTGTGCATTTCACTGCAAACCAAAGCTATCAAAAGTTAGTTTAGCGTCCCCGGGACTGGAAAATATTCCCCAAGTTCCGGGAAAGCGAACCCAAGTTGATCAAACTCACGATGCGCGAAATGCGGTCTCGGCTACTGTTTCAGTCTTAAAGTAAAGTGTGGCTATATTTCGGCCCACAAGCTCGAAAGTGAGCGTTCAAAAAGTTTTGCTCTGTCCATTTCAATGCAAAGCAAGGCGATAAGGAGTTAGTTTAGAGTCCCCGAGACTGGAAAATATCCCCCAAGTTCCGAGAAATCGATCCGAAAATGGTCAAAATCACGATGCGCGTAAGGCGATCTCGGCTACTCTTTCAGTCTTAAAGTGAAGTGGGGCTATATTTCGGCCCACAAGCTCGAAAGTGGGCGTTCGAAAAGTTATGCTGTGCCCATTTCAGTGCAAACAAAGGCCATCCGGAGTTAGTTTAGAGTCCCCCGGACTGGAAAATATCCCAAAAGTTGCGTGAAATCGAGCTGAACTTGGTCTAACTCACGATGCGCGTGAGGCGGTCTCGGCTACTATTTCAGTCTGAAAGTGAAGTGGGATTCTATTTCGGCCCAGAAGCTACAAAGACAGTGTTCAAAAAGCTTTCCTTTGTCCATTTCACTGAAAACCAAGGCCATCAGGAGTTAGTTTAGAGCTCGCGGAAATGGAATATATCCCCCAAGTTCCGGGAAACCGACCCGAAGTTGGTCAAAATCACGATTTCCGCATGACGGTCTCGGCTACTCTTTCAGTCTTAAAGTAAAAGTGGGGCTATATTTCGGTCCAGAAGCTCGAGAGTGAGCGTTCAAGAAGTTTCGCTTTGTCCATTTCACTGAAAACCAAGACAATAAGGAGTTAGTTTAGAGTCCCCGGGACTGGAAAATATCCCCCAAGTTCCGGCAAATCGAGCCGAAGTTGGTCAAAATCACCGTGCGCTTAAGGCGGTGTCGGCTACTCCTTCAGTCTTAAAGTGAAGTGGGGCTCTATTTCGGCCCACAAGCTCAAAGCTCAAAACAATTCCTGTGTCTATTTCACTGCAAACCAAGGCTATCAGGAGTTAGTTTAGAGTCCCCGGGAGTGGAATGAATTTCCCAAGTTCCGGAAAATCGAGAAGACGTTGGTCAAAATCACGATGCGCGTAAGACGGTCTCGGCTACTCTTTCAGTCTTAAAGTGAAGTGGGGCTATATTTCGGCCCAGAAGCCCAAAACTGAGCGTTCAAAAAGTTTTACTGTATGCATTTCAAAGCAATCCAAGGTCATCAGGGGTTACTTAGGAGTCCTCGGGACTGGAAAATATCCCCCAAGTTCCGGTAAATCGGGCCGAAGTTGGTCAAAATCACGATGTGCGTAAGGTGGTCTCGGCTACTCTTTCAGTCTTAAAGTGAAGTGGGGCAATATTTCGGCCCAGAAGCTCGAAAGTGAGTGTTTGAAAAGTTTTGCTCTGTCACTTTCAGTGCAAACCAAGGCCATCAGAAGTTAGTTTAGAGTCCTCGGGACTGGAGCATATCCCCCAAGTCCCGGGAAATCGAGCCGAAGTTGATCAAATTCATGATGCGCGTAACGTGGTCTCGGCTACTGTGTCAGTCTTAAAGTCAAGTGTGCCTATATTTCGGCACACAAGCTAGAAATTGAGCGTTCAAAAAGCTTTGTTGTGTCCCTTTTACTTCAAAACAAGGCCATCAGGACTTAGTTTAGCGTCCAGGGGACTGCAAAATATCCCCCAAGTTCCGAGAAATCCATTCGAGGTTCGTCAAAATTACCATGCGCGTAAGGCGGTCCCATCTACTCGTTCAGTCTTAAAGTAAAGTGGCGCTATATTTCTGCCCAGAAGCTCCAAAGTTGTGCTCTGTCCATTTCACTGAAAACCAAGGCCATCAGGAGTTACTTTAGAGTCCCTTTGACTGGAATATATCCCCCAAGTTTCGGGAAATAAACGCGAAATTGGTCAAAATCACGATTCGCTCAAGACGGTCTCGCCTACTCTTTCAGTCTTAAAGTAAAATGGGGCTCTATTTCGGCCCAGAAGCTCGAGAGTGAGCGTTCAAAAACTTTCGCTGTGTCCATTTCACTGCAAACCAAGACAAGCAGGAGTTAGTTGAGAGTCCCCGGCACTGGAAAGTATCCCCCAAGTTCCGGGAAATCAACCCGAAGTTTGTCAAAATCACGATGCGCGTAATGCGGTCTCGGCTACTCTTTCAGTGTTAAAGTAATGGGGGGCTATATTTTGGCCCAGAAGCTCGAAATTGAGCGTTCAAAAAGCTTTGCTGTGTCCATTTCACTGCAAAACAAGGCCATCGGCACCTAGTTTAGCGTCCTAGGGACTGGAAAATATTCCCGAAGTTCCGGAATATCGACCCGAAGTTGGTCAAAATCACGATGCGCGCACGCCGGTCTCGGCTACTCTTTAAGTCGTAAGTGATGTGGCACTATATTTCGGCCTAGAAGCTCGAAAGTGTCCGTTCAAAAACTTGTGCTGTGTCAATTTCACTGCAAACCAAGGATATCAGGAGTTAGTTTAGACTCCTCGGGACTGGAAAATAACGCTTAAGTTCGGAGAAATCGAGCCGAATTTTGTCAAAATCACGATGCGCGTAAGGCGGTCTCGGCTATTCTTTCAGTCCTAAAGTGAACTCGGACTATATTTCGGCCCAGAAGCTAGAAAGTGAAAGTTCAAAAAGTTTTGCTGTGTCCATTTCACCGCGAACCAAGCCACATCCGGAGATAGCTTACAGTTTCCGGGACATCAAAATATCCCCCAAGTTGCGGGAGATCGAGCCGAAGTTTCTCAAAATCACGATGCGCGTAAAGCAGTCTCGGCTACTCTTTGAGTCTTAAAGTGACGTGGCTGTATATTTCGGCCCAGAAGCTCGAAAGTGAGCGTTCAAAAAGTTATGCTGTCCCCATTTCACTGCAAAGCAAGGCCCTCAGGAAGTAGTTTACAGTCCCCGGAACTGGAAAATATCCCCCAATTTCCGCGAAATCGAGACGAAGTTGGTCAAAATAACGATTCGCGTAAGGTGGTCTCGGCTACTCTTTCAGTCTTAAACTGAAGTAGGGCTATATCTCGGTCCAGACGCTCGAAAGTGAGCGTTCAAAAAGTTTTCCTCTCTGAATTTCAATCAAAACCAAGGACATCATGAGTTAGTTTAGAGTCCCCGGGACTGGAAAATATCTTTTAAGTTCTGGCAACTCAAGCCGAAGTTGGTCAAAATTACGATGCGCCTAAGGCGGCCTCGGCTACTCTTTCAGTCTTAAAGTGAAGTGGGGCTTTATTCCTGCCCAGGAGCTTGAAAGTGAGCGTTCGAAAAGTTTCCCTGTGTTTATTTCAATGCAAAACAAAGCCATCATGAGTTAGTTTAGAGTTCTCGGGACTGGAAAATATCTTTTAAGTTCTGGCAACTCAAGCCGAAGTTGGTCAAAATCACGATGCGCCTAAAACGGCCTCGGCTACTCTTTCAGTCGTAAAGTGAAGTGGGGCTCTATTTCGGCCCAGAAGCTCCAAAGTGAGCGCTGCAAAAAATTTGCTGTGTCCATTTCACTGCAAACCAAGGCCATTAGGAGTTAGTTTAGAGTCCCCGGGACTGCAATATATTTCCCAAGTTCCGGAAAATGGAGAAGACGTTGGTCAAAATCACGATGCGCGCAAGACGGTCTTGGCTAGTCTTTCAGTCTTAAAGTGAAGTGGGGCTATATTTCGGCCCAGAGGCTCAAAACTGAGCTTCAAAAAGTTTTGCTGTATCCATTTCAAAGCAAACGAAGGTCATCAGGGGTTACTTAAGAGTGTTCGGGACTGTAAAATATCCCCCAAGTTCAGGGAAAGTTAGCCGAAGTTGGTCAAAATCACGGTGCGCGTTAGGCGGTCTCGCTTACTGTTTCAGTCTTAAAGTGAAGTGAGGCTTTATTCCTGCCCAGGAGCTTGAAAGTGAGCGTTCAAAAAGTTTCCCTGTGTTTATTTCACTGCAAACCAAAGCCCTCAGGAGCTAGTTTAGAGTCCCCGGGACTGGAAAATATCCCCCAACTTCCGGCAAATCGAGCCGAAGTTGGTCAAAATCACGATTTGCGTAAGGTAGTCTCGGCTACTCTTTCAGTCTTAAAGTGAAGTGGGGCTATATTTCGGGCCAGAAGCCCGAAAGTGAGCGTTCAAAAAGTTTTGCTGTGTTCATTTCACTGCAAACCAAGGCCATCAGGAGTTCCTTTAGCGTCCCCTGGACAAGAAAATATGCCCCAAGATCCGGGAAATTGAGCCGAAGTTGGTCAAAATCAAGATGCCCGTAAAGTGGTCTCGGCTACTCTTTCTGTCTTAAAGTGAAGTGGGGCTATATTTCGGGCCAGAAGCCCGAAAGTGAGCGTTCAAAAAGTTTTGCTGTGTCCATTTCACTGCAAACCAAGGCCATCGGGGGTTAGTTTAGAGTCCCCGGGACTGAAAAATATTGCCCAAGTTCCCGGGAATCGA
The DNA here is from genome assembly GCF_042242905.1 of Orbicella faveolata. Lineage (NCBI taxonomy): Eukaryota > Metazoa > Cnidaria > Anthozoa > Scleractinia > Merulinidae > Orbicella > Orbicella faveolata. The sequence goes on from NW_028301540.1 coordinate 1,070,398, forward strand.
ACCGAAGTTGATCAAAATCACGATGCGCGAAATGCGGTATCGGCTACTGTTTCAGTCTTAAAGTAAAGTGGGGCTATATTTCGGCCCAGAAGCCCAGAAGTGAGCCTTCAAAAAGTTTTCCTCTCTGAATTTCACTGAAAACCAAGGCCATCACGAGTTAGTTTAGTGTCCCTGGGACTGGAAAATATTACCCAAGTTCCGGTAAATCGAGCTGGAGTTGGTCAAAATCACAATGCTCCCAAAGCGGTCTCGGCTACCCTTTCAGTCTTAAAGTGAAGTGGGGCTATATTTCTGTCCAGAAGCTCGAAAGTGAGGGTTCAAAAAGTTTTGCTGTGTGCATTTCACTGCAAACCAAAGCTATCAAAAGTTAGTTTAGGGTCCCCGGGACTGCAAAATATTCCCCAAGTTCCGGGAAAGCGAGCCGAAGTTGATCAAAATCACGATGCGCGAAATGCGGTCTCGGCTACTGTTTCAGTCTTAAAGTAAAGTGTGGCTATATTTCGGCCCACAAGCTCGAAAGTGAGCGTTCAAAAAGCTTTGCTCTGTCCATTTCCCTGGAAAGCAAGGCCATCAGGACTTAGTTTAGCGTCCAAGGGACTGGAAAATGTTCCCCAAGTTCCGGGAGATCCACCCGAAGTTTGTCAAAATCACAATGCGCGTAAGGCGATCTCGGTTACTCTTTAAGTCTTAAAGTAGAGTGGGGCTTTATTTCGGCCAGGAAGCTCGAAGGTGAGCCTTCAAAAAGTTTTGCTCTGTCCATTTCAATGCGAACCAAGGCCATCAGGAGTTAGTTTAGAGCTCCTGGGACTGGAAAATATTCCCTCAATGTCCGGAATATCGACCCGAAGTTTGTCAAACTCACGATGCGAGCAAGGCGGTCTCGGCTACTCTTTCAGTCTTAAGTGAAGTGGCGCTATATTTCGGCCCACAATCTCGAAAGTGTGCGTTCAAAAAATTGTGTTGTGTCCATTTCAATGCAAACCAAGGCCATCAGGAGTTAGTTTAGAGTCCCCGGGACTGGAATTTATCCCCCAAGTCCCGGCAATTGGAGCCGAAGTTACCAAATTCATGATGCGCGTAACGTGGTCTCGGCTACTGTTTCAGTCTTAAAGTCAAGTGTGCCTATATTTCGGCCCACAAGCTAGAAAGTGAGCGTTCAAAAAGTTTTGCTGTGTCCCTTTCACTTCAAAACAAGGCCATCAGGACTTAGTTTACGTCCAAGGGACTGGAAAATGTTCCCCAAGTTCCGGGAGATCCACCCGAAGTTTGTCAAAATCACAATGCGCGTAAGGCGATCTCGGTTACTCTTTCAGTCTTAAGTGAAGTGGCGCTATATTTCGGCCCACAATCTCGAAAGTGTGCGTTCAAAAAATTGTGTTGTGTCCATTTCAATGCAAACCAAGGCCATCAGGAGTTAGTTTAGAGTCCCCGGGACTGGAATTTATCCCCCAAGTCCCGGCAATTGGAGCCGAAGTTACCAAATTCATTATGCGCGTAACGTGGTCTCGGCTACTGTTTCAGTCTTAAAGTCAAGTGTGCCTATATTTCGGCCCACAAGCTAAAAAGTGAGCGTTCAAAAAGTTTTGCTGTGTCCCTTTCACTTCAAAACAAGGCCATCAGGACTTAGTTTAGCGTCCAAGGGACTGGAAAATATACCCCAAGTTTCGGGAAATCCATTCGAAGTTAGTCAAAATTACGATATACGTAAGGCGGTTTCGGCTACTCTTTCAGTCTTAAAGTAAAGTCGGGCTATATTTCTGTCCAGAAGCTCGAAAGTGAGCGTTCAAAAAGTTTTGCTGTGTGCATTTCACTGCAAACCAAAGCTATCAAAAGTTAGTTTAGGGTCCCCGGGACTGGAAAATATTTCCCAAGTTCCGGGAAAGCGAACCGAAGTTGATGAAGCTCACGATGCGCGAAATGCGGTCTCGGCTACTGTTTCAGTCTTAAAGTAAAGTGTGGCTATATTTCGGCCCACAAGCTCGAAAGTGAGCGTTCAAAAAGTTTTCCTCTTCTCCATTTCAATGCAAACCAAGGCGATCAGGAGTTAGTTTAGAGTCCCCGGGACTGGAAAATATCCCCCAAGTTCCGAGAAATCGATCCGAAAATGGTCAAAATCACGATGCGCGTAAGGCGATCTCGGCTACTCTTTCAGTCTTAAGTGAAGTGGGGCTATATTTCGGCCCAGAAGCTCCAAAGTGGGCGTTCAAAAAGTTATGCTGTGCGCATTTCAGTGCAAACCAAGGCCATCCGCAGTTACTTTAGAGTCCCCCGGACTGGAAAATATCCCAAAAGTTGCTTGAAATCGAGCTGAACTTGGTCTAACTCACGATGCGCTTAAGGCGCTCTCGGCTACTATTTCAGTCTGAAAGTGAAGTGGGGCTATATTTCGGCCCACAAGCTCCAAAGTGGGCGTTCAAAAAGTTATGCTGTGCCCCTTTCAGTGCAAACCAAGGCCATCCGGAGTTAGTTTAGAGTCCCCCGGACTGGAAAATATCCCAAAAGTTGCTTGAAATCGAGCTGAACTTGGTCTAACTCACGATGCGCGTGAGGCGGTCTTGGCTACTATTTCAGTCTGAAAGTGAAGTGGGATTCTATTTCGGCCCAGAAGCTACAAAGAGAGTGTTCAAAAAGCTTTCCTTTCTCCATTTCACTGAAAACCAAGGCCATCAGGAGTTAGTTTAGAGCTCGCGGAAATGGAATATATCCCCCAAGTTCCGGCAAATCGAGCCGAAGTTGGGCAAAATCACGGTGCGCTTAAGGCGGTGTCGGCTACTCCTTCAGTCTTAAAGTAAAAGTGGGGCTCTATTTCGGCCCACAAGCTCAAAGCTCAAAAAAAATTACTGTGTCTATTTCACTGCAAACCAAGGCTATCAGGATTTAGTTTAGAGTCCCCGGGAGTGGAATGTATTTCTCAAGTTCCGGAAAATCGAGAAGACGTTGGGCAAAATCACGATGCGCGTAAGACGGTCTCGGCTACTCTTTCAGTCTTAAAGTGAAGTGGGGCTATATTTCGGCCCAGAAGCTCAAAAGTGAGCGTTCAAAAGGTTTTGCTGTATCCATTTCAATGTAAACCAAGGCCATCAGCGGTTACTTAAGAGTCCTCGGGACTGGAAAATATCCCCCAAGCTCCGGTAAATCGAGCCGAAGTTGGTCAAAATCACGATGTGCGTAAGGTGGTCTCAGCTACTCTTTCAGTCTTAAAGTGAAGTGGGACAATATTTCGGCCCAGAAGGTCGAAAGTGAGCGTTTAAAAAGTTTTGCTCTGTCACTTTCAGTGCAAACCAAGGCCATCAGAAGTTAGTTTAGAGTCCCCGGGACTGGAGAATATCCCCCGTCCCGGGAAATCGAGCCGAAGTTGATCAAATTCATGATGCGCGTAACGTGGTCTCGGCTACTCTGTCAGTCCTAAAGTGAAGTGTGGCTATATTTCGACCCACAAGCTCGAAAGTGAGCGTTCAAAAAGTTTTGTTGTGTCCATTTTACTTCAAAACAAGGCCATCAAGACTTAGTTTAGCGTCCAGGGGACTGCAAAATATCCCCCAAGTTCCGGGAAATCCATTCGAAGTGCGTCAAAATTACGATGCGCGTAAGGCGGTCTCATCTACTCTTTCAGTCTTCAAGTAAAGTGGCGCTATATTTCTGCCCAGAAGCTCCAAAGTTGTGCTCTGTCCATTTCACTGAAAACCAAGGCCATCAGGAGTTACTTTAGAGTCCCTTTGATTGGAATATGTCCCCCAAGTTTCGGGAAATAAACGCGAAATTGGTCAAAATCACGATTCGCTCAAGACGGTCTCGCCTACTCTTTCAGTCTTAAAGTAAAATGGGGCTCTATTTCGGCCCAGAAGCTCGAGAGTGAACATTCAAAAACTTTCGCTGTGTCCATTTCACTGCAAACCAAGACAAGCAGGAGTTAGTTGAGAGTCCCCGGCACTGGAAAGTATCCCCCAAGTTCCGGGAAATCAACCCAAAGTTTGTCAAAGTCACGATGCGCGTAAGGCGGTCTCGGCTACTCTTTCAGTGTTAAAGTAATGGGGGGCTATATTTTGGCCCAGAAGCTCGAAATTGAGCGTTCAAAAAGTTTTGCTGGGTCCATTTTACGGCAAACCAAGGCCTTCAGGAATTAGTTTAGAGTCCTCAGAACTGGAATATATCCCCTTAGTTCCGGCAAATCGAGCCGAAGTTGCTCAAAATCACGATGCACGTAAGGTGGTCTCGGCTACTCCTTCAGTCTTCAAGTGAAGTGGAGTTCTATTTCGGTCCAGAAGCTCGAAAGTATGCGTTCAAAAACTTTTTCTGTTTCCGTTTCCCTGCAAACCAAGACCAGCACGAGTTAGTTTAGAGTCCCCGGGACTGGAAAATATTTCGCAAGTTCCGGAAAATCGAGGCGAAGTTGATCAAAATCACGATGCGCGAAACGTGGTGTCGGCTACGGGAAGTGGGGGCAATATTTCGGCCCAGAAGCTCGAAACTGAGTGTTTCAAAAGTTTTGCTGTGTCCATTTCACTGCAAAACAAGGCCATCACGACTTAGTTTAGCGTCCAAGGGACTGGAAATATCCCCCAAGTTACGGGAAATCCACCCGAAGTTAGTCAAAATCACGATGTGCTTAAGGGGGTCTCGGCTACTCTTTGAGTCTTAAGGTAAAGTGGGCTTAGATTTAACTCCAGAAGCTCGAAAGTAAGGGTTCAAAAATTTTTGTCTCTATTTCACTCACATCTTAGACAATCAGAAGTGAGTTTAGAGACTTTGGGACTGGAAATTATCTCCCAAGTTTCGCCAGATCGAGCCGAAGATCCTCAAAATCACAATGCGCGTAAAGCGCACCCGCCTACTCTTTCAGTCTTAAAAAGAAGTAGGGCTATATTTCGGCCAGCAAGCTCGAAAGTGCGCGTTCAAAAAGTGTTCCTGTGTCCATTTCACCGAAAACCAAGGCCATCAGGAGTTAGTTTAGAGTCCCCGGGACTGGAAAATATCCCCCTATTTGCGGGAAATCCAGCCGAAGTATCCCAATATCACGATGCGCGTAAGGCGGTCTCGGCTACTCTTTCAGTCTTAAAGTTAAGAGGGGCTATATTTCGACCCATAAGCTCGAAAGTGAGCGTTCAAAAAGTTTTGCTGTGTCCATTTAACTGCAAACTAAGGCCATCGGAAGTTAGTTTAGCTTCCCCGGGAATTGAAAATATTCGCCAACTTCCGGGAAATCGAGCCGAAGTTGGTCAAAATTACGATGCGCGTGAGGCGGTCTCGGCTACTCTTTCAGTCTTAAAGTGAAGTAGGGCTATATTTCGGCCGAGAAGCTCGAAAGTGAGCGTTCAAAAAAATGTGCTGTGTCCACTTCACTGCAAACCAAGGCCATCAGCAGTTAGTTTAGAGTCCCCGGGACTGGAATATATCCCCGAAGTTCCGGGAAATCGAACGGTAGTTGGTCAAAATCACGATGCGCCTAAGACGGTCTCGGCTACTCTTTCAGTCTTAAAGTAAAGTGGGGCTATATTTCGGCCCAGAAGCTCGAAAGTGACCCTTTAAAAAGTTACCCTTTCTGCACTTAACTGCAAACCAAGGCCATCAGGAGTTAGTTTAAAGTTCCCCGGACTGCAAAATATCCCCCAAGTTCCGGGAAATCGAGCTGAACTTGGTCAAAATCACGATGCTCGTAAGGCGGTCTCGGCTACTATTTCAGTCTTAAAGTGAAATACGGTTGTATTTCGGCCCAGAAGCTCGAAACTGAGCGTTCAAAAAGTTTTCCTGCCTCCATTTCACTGCAAACCAAGGCCTTCAGGAGTTAGTTTAGAGTCCCCGGGACTTGAAAATATCGCCCAAGTTCGGGGAAATCGAGCCCAATTTTGTCAAAATCACGATGCGCGTAAGGCGGTCTCGGCTACTCTTTCATTCTTAAAGTGAACTGGGGCTATATTTCGGCCGAGAAGCTAGAGAGTGAAAGTCCAAAAAGCTTTGCTGTTTTCATTTCACTGCAAACCAAGGCCATCAGGAGTTAGTTTAGACTCCTCGGGACTGGAAAATATCGCCCAAGTTCGGGGAAATCGAGCCGAATTTAGTCAAAATCACGATCCTCGTAAGGCGGTCTCGGCTACTCTTTCATTCTTAAAGTGAACTGGGGCTATATTTCGGCCCAGAAGCTAGAAAGTGAAAGTTCAAAAAGTTTTGCTGTGTCCATATCACCGAAGTTTGTGAAAATCACGATGCGCGTAAAGCAGTCTCGGCTACTCTTTTAGTCTTAAAGTGACGTGGCCATCAGGAGTTAGTTTAGAGTCCCCGGGACTGCAATATATTTCCCAAGTTCCGGAAAATGGAGAAGACGTTGGTCAAAATCACGATGCGCGCAAGACGGTCTTGGCTAGTCTTTCAGTCTTAAAGTGAAGTGGGGCTATATTTAGGCCCAGAAGCTCAAAACTGAGCTTCAAAAAGTTTTGCTGTATCCATTTCAATGCAAACGAAGACCATCAGGGGCTACTTAAGAGTCTTCGGGACTGGAAAATATCCCCCAAGTTCAGGGAAATTTAGCCGAAGTTTGTCAAAATCACGGTGCGCGTTAGGCGGTCTCGCTTACTGTTTCAGTCTTAAAGTGAAGTGAGGCTTTATTCCTGCCCAGGAGCTTGAAAGTGAGCGTTCAAAAAAATGTGCTCTGTCCATTTCACTGCAAACCAAGGCCATCAGCAGTTAGTTTAGAGTCCCCGCGACTGGAATATATCCCCGAAGTTCCGGGAAATCGAACGGAAGTTGGTCAAAATCACGATTTGCCTAAGGTAGTCTCGGCTACTCTTTCAGTCTTAAAGTAAAGTGGGGCTATATTTCGGCCCAGAAGCTCGAAAGTGACCCTTTAAAAAGTTACCCTTTCTGCACTTAACTGCAAACCAAGGCCATCAGGAGTTAGTTTAAAGTTCCCCGGACTGCAAAATATCCCCCAAGTTGCGGGAAATCGAGCTGAACTTGGTCAAAATCACGATGCTCGTAAGGCGGTCTCGGCTACTATTTCAGTCTTAAAGTGAAATACGGTTGTATTTCGGCCCAGAAGCTCGAAACTGAGCGTTCAAAAAGTTTTCCTGCCTCCATTTCACTGCAAACCAAGGCCATCAAGAGTTAGTTTAGAGTCCCCGGGACTTGAAAATATCGCCAAAATTCTAGAAAATCGAGCGGAAGTTGCTCAAAATCGCGATTCGCGTAAGGCGGTCTCCTCTACTCTTTCAGTCTTAAAGTGAACTGGGGCTATTTTCATCCCAGAATCTCGAAAATAAGCCTTCAAAAAGTGTTACTGTGTTCATTTCACTGCAAACCAAGGCCATCAGGAGTTAGTTTAGACTCCTCGGGACTGGAAAATATCGCCCAAGTTCGGGGAAATCAAGCCCAATTTTTTTCAAAATCACGATGCGGGTAAGGCGGTCTCGGCTACTCTTTCATTCTTAAAGTGAACTGGGGCTATATTTCGGCCCAGAAGCTAGAAAGTGAAAGTTCAAAAAGTTTTGCTGTGTCCATTTCACCGAAGTTTGTCAAAATCACGATGCGCGTAAAGCAGTCTCGGCTACTCTTTTAGTCTTAAAGTGACGTGGCCATCAGGAGTTAGTTTAGAGTCCCCGGGACTGCAATATATTTCCCAAGTTCCGGAAAATGGAGAAGACGTTGGTCAAAATCACGATGCGCGCAAGACGGTCTTGGCTAGTCTTTCAGTCTTAAAGTGAAGTGGGGCTATATTTAGGCCCAGAAGCTCAAAACTGAGCTTCAAAAAGTTTTGCTGTATCCATTTCAATGCAAACGAAGGCCATCAGGGGTTACTTAAGAGTCTTCGGGACTGTAAAATATCCCCCAAGTTCAGGGAAAGTTAGCCGAAGTTGGTCAAAATCACAGTGCGCGTTAGGCGGTCTCGCTTACTGTTTCAGTCTTAAAGTGAAGTGAGGCTTTATTCCTGCCCAGGAGCTTGAAAGTGAGCGTTCAAAAAGTTTCCCTGTGTTTATTCCACTGCAAACCAAAGCCATCAGGGGCTAGTTTAGAGTCCCCGGGACTGGAAAGTATCCCCCAACTTCTGGGAAATCGAGCCGAAGTTGGTCAAAATCACGATTTGCGTAAGGTAGTCTCGGCTACTCTTTCAGTCTTAAAGTGAAGTGGGGCTATATTTCGGGCCAGAAGCCCGAAAGTGAGCGTTCAAAAAGTTTTGCTGTGTTCATTTCACTGCAAAGCAAGGCCATCAGGAGTTAGTTTAGCGTCCCCGGGACAAGAAAATATGCCCCAAGGTCCGGGAAATTGAGCTGAGGTTGGTCAAAATCACGATGCCCCTAAAGTGGTCTCGGCTACTCTTTCTGTCTTAAAATGAAGTGGGGCTATATTTCGGGCCAGAAGCCCGAAAGTGAGCGTTCAAAAAGTTTTGCTGTGTCCATTTCACTGCAAACCAAGGCCATCAGGGGTTAGTTTAGAGTCCCCGGGACTGAAAAATATTGCTCAAGTTCCGGGGAATCGAACCGAAGTTGATCAAAATCACGATGCGCGAAATGCGGTATCGGCTACTGTTTCAGTCTTGAAGTGAAGTGGGGCTATATTTCGGCCCAGAAGCCCGAAAGTGAGCGTTCAAAAAGTTTTGCTGTGTTCTTTGACTGAAAAACAAGGCCATCACGAGTTCGTTTAGCGTCCCTGGGACTGGAAACTCTTCCCCAAGTTCCGGTAAATCGAGCTGAAGTTGGTCAAAACCACGATGCTACCAAAGCGGTCTCGGCCACCCTTTCAGTCTTCAAGTGAAGTGGGGCTATATTTCTGTCCAGAAGCTCGAAAGTGAGCGTTCAAAGAGTTTTGCTGTGTCCATTTCACTGCAAACCAAAGCTATCAAAAGTTAGTTTAGGGTCCTCGGGACTGGAAAATATTCCCCAAGTTCCGGGATATCCACCCGAAGTTTCTAAAAATCACAATGCGCGTAAGGTGGTCTTGGTTACTCTTTAAGTCTTAAAGTAAAGTGGGGCTTTATTTCGGCCAGGAAGCTCGAAGGTGAGCGTTCAAAAAGTTTTGCTCTGTCCATTTCACTGCGAACCAAGGCCATCAGGAGTTAAGTTAGAGCTCCTGGGACTGGAAAATATCCCTCAAGTTCCGGAATATCGACTCGGAGTTTGTCAAACTCACGATGCGAGCAAGGCGGTCTCGGCTACTCTTTCAGTCTTAAGTGAAGTGGCGCTATATTTCGGCCCACAATCTCGAAAGTGTGCGTTCAAAAAATTGTGCTGTGTCCATTTCAGTGCAAACCAAGGCAGTCAGGAGTTAGTTTAGAGTCCCCGGGACTTGAAAATATCCCCCAAGTCCCGGGAATTGGAACCGAAGTTGATCAAATTCATGATGCCCGTAACGTGGTCTCGGCTACTGTTTCAGTCTTAAAGTCAAGTGTGCCTATATTTCGGCCCACAAGCTAGAAAGTGAGCGTTCAAAAAGTTTTGCTGTGTCCATTTCACTTCAAAACAAGGCCATCAGGACTTAGTTTAGCGTCCAAGGGACTGGAAAATATCCCCCAAGTTCCGGGAAATCCATTCGAACTTCGTCAAAATTACGATATACGTAAGGCGGTTTCGGTTACTCTTTCAGTCTTAAAGTAAAGTCGGGCTATATTTCTGTCCAGAAGCTCGAAAGTGAGCGTTCAAAAAGTTTTGCTGTGTGCATTTCACTGCAAACCAAAGCTATCAAAAGTTAGTTTAGGGTCCCCGGGACTGGAAAATATTCCCCAAGTTCCGGGAAAGCGAGCCGAAGTTGATCAAAATCACGATGCGCGAAATGCAGTCTCGGCTACTCTTTCAGTCTTAAAGTAAAGTGTGGCTATATTTCGGCCCACAAGCTCAAAAGTGAGCGCTCAAAAAGTTTTGCTCTGTTCATTTCAATGCAAAGCAAGGCGATCAGGAGTTAGTTTAGAGTCCTCGGGACTTTAAAATATCCCCCAAGCTCCGAGAAATCGATCCGAAAACGGTCAAACTCACAATGCGCGTAAGGCGATCTCGGCTACTCTTTCAGTCTTAAAGTGAAGTGGGGCTATATTTCGGCCCCGAAGCTCCGAAGTGGGCGTTCAAAAAGTTATGCTGTGCCCCTTTCAGTGCAAACCAAGACCATCCGGAGTTAGTTTAGAGTCCCCCGGACTGGAAAATATCCCAAAAGTTGCGTGAAATCGAGCTGAACTTGGTCTAACTCACGATGCGCGTGAGGCGGTCTTGGCTACTATTTCAGTCTGAAAGTGAAGTGGGATTCTATTTCGGCCCAGAAGCTACAAAGAGAGTGTTCAAAAAGCTTTCTTTTGTCCATTTCACTGAAAACCAAGGCCATCAGGAGTTAGTTTAGAGCCCTCGCAAATGGAATATATCCCCCAAGTTCCGGGAAACCGACCCGAAGTTGGTCAAAATCACGATTTGCGCAAAACGTAAGGCGGTCTCATCTACTCTTTCAGTCTTAAGGTAAAGTGGGGCTATATTTCTGCCCAGAAGCTCCAAAGTTGTGCTCTGTCCATTTCACTGAAAACCAAGGCCATCAGCAGTTACTTTAGAGTCCCTTTGACTGGAATCTATCCCCCAAGTTTCGGGAAATAAACGCGAAATTGGTCAAAATCACGATTCGCTCAAGACGGTCTCGCCTGCTCTTTCAGTCTTAAAGTAAAATGGGGCTCTATTTCGGCCCAGAAGCTCGAGAGTGAGCGTTCAAAACCTTTCGCTGTGTCCATTTCACTGCAAACCAAGACAAGCAGGAGTTAGTTGAGAGTCCCCGGCACTGGAAAATATCCCCCAAGTTCTGGGAAATCAACCCGAAGTTTGTCAAAACCACGATGCGCGTAATGCGGTCTCGGCTACTCTTTCAGTGTTAAAGTAATGGGGGGCTATATTTTGGCCCAGAAGCTCGAAATTGAGCGTTCAAAAAGTTTTGCTGGGTCCATTTTACGGCAAACCAAGGCCATCAGGAATTAGTTTAGAGTCCTCAGAACTGGAATATATCCCCTAAGTTCCGGCAAATCGAGCCGAAGTTGCTCAAAATCACGATGCACGTAAGGCGGTCTCGGCTACTCCTTCAGTCTTCAAGTGAAGTGGGGTTCTATTTCGGTCCAGAAGCTCGAAAGTATGCCTTCAAAAACTTTTTCTGTTTTCGTTTCCCTGCAAACCAAGACCAGCACGAGTTAGTTTAGAGTCCCCGGGACTGGAAAATATTTCGCAAGTTCCGGAAAATCGAGCCGAAGTTGATCAAAATCACGATGCGCGAAACGTGGTGTCGGCTACTGTTTCAGTCTTAAAGTAAAGTGGGCTATATTTCGGCCCAGAAGCTTGAAGGTGAGCGTTTAAAAAGTTTTGCTGTCTCCATTTCACTGCAAACCAAGACCATCAAGAGTTAGTTTAGAGTCCCTGGGACTGGAAAGTATCCCCCAATGTCCGGAATATTGACCCGAAGTTGGTCAAAATCACGATGCGCGCACGCCGGTCTCGGCTACTCTTTAAGTGGTAAGTCATGTTGGACTATATTTCGGCCTAGAAGCTCGAAAGTGTGCGTTCAAAAACTTGTGCTGTGTGAATTTCACTGCAAACCATGGCCATCAGGAGTTAGTTTAGAGTTCTCGGGACTGGAAAATATTCCCCAAGTTCCGGGAAAGCGAGCAGAAGTTGATCAAAATCACCATGCGCGCAACGCGGTCTCGGGTACTGTTTCAGTCTTAAAGTGAAGTGTGGCTATATTTAGCCCCACAAGCTCAAAAGTGAGCGTTCAAAAAGTTTTGCTGTGTCCATTTTACTGCAGACCAAGGACGTCGGGGGTCAGTTTAGAGTCCCTGGCACTGGAAAATATCCCCCAAGTTCCGGGAAATTTAACCGAAGTTGGTCAAAATCACCATGCGCGTACGGCGGTCTCGGCTACTCTTTCAGTCTTAAAGTGAAGTGGGGCAATATTTCGGCCCAGAAGCTCGAAACTGAGTGTTTCAAAAGTTTTGCTGTGTCCATTTCACTGCAAAACAAGGCCATCACGACTTAGTTTAGCGTCCAGGGGACTGGAAATATCCCCCAAGTTACGGGAAATCCACCCGAAGTTAGTCAAAATCACGATGCGCTTAAGTGGGTCTCGGCTACTCTTTCAGTCTTAAGTTAAAGTGGGCTTAGATTTAACTCCAGAAGCTCGAAAGTAAGGGTTCAAAAATTTTTGTCTCTATTTCACTCACATCTTAGACAATCAGGAGTGAGTTTAGAGACTTTGGGACTGGAAAATATCTCCCAAGTTTCGCCAGATCGAGCCGAAGATCCTCAAAAACACAATGCGCGTAAGGCGCTCCCGCCTACTCTTTCAGTCTTAAAAAGAAGTAGGGCTATATTTCGGCCAGCAAGCTCGAAAGTGCGCGTTCAAAAAGTGTTCCTGTGTCCATTTCACTGGAAACCAAGGCCATCAGGAGTTAGTTTAGAGTCCCCGGGACTGGAAAATATCCCCCTATTTGCGGGAAATCCAGCCGAAGTATCCCAAAATCACGATGCGCGTAAGGTGGTCTCGGCTACTCTTTCAGTCTTAAAGTTAAGAGGGGCTATATTTCGAGCCATAAGCTCGAAAGTGACCGTTCAAAAAGTTTTGCTGTGTCCATTTAACTGCACACTAAGGCCACCGAAAGTTAGTTTAGCTTCCCCGGGAATTGAAAATATTCGCCAACTTCCGGGAAATCGAGCCGAAGTTGGCCAAAATTACGATGCGCGTAAGGCGGTCTCGGCTACTCTTTCAGTCTTAAAGTGAAGTAGGGCTATATTTCGGCCGAGAAGCTCGAAAGTGAGCGTTCAAAAAATTGTGCTGTGTCCACTTCACTGCAAACCAAGGCCATCAGCAGTTAGTTTAGAGTCCCCGGGACTGGAATATATCCCCGAAGTTCCGGGAAATCGAACGGAAGTTGGTCAAAATCACGATGCGCCTAAGACCGTCTCGGCTACTCTTTCAGTCTTAAAGTAAAGTGGGACTATATTTCGGCCCAGAAGCTCGAAAGTGACCCTTTAAAAAGTTACCCTTTCTGCATTTAACTGCAAACCAAGGCCATCAGGAGTTAGTTTAAAGTCCCCCCGAAAATATCCCCCAAGTTCTGGGAAATCGAGCTTAACTTCGTCAAAATGACCATGCTCGTAAGGCGGTCTCGCCTACTATTTCAGTCTTAAAGTGAAATACGGCTGTATTTTGGCCCACAAGCTCGAAACTGAGCGTTCAAAAAGTTTTCCTGCCTCCATTTCACTGCAAACCAAGGCCATCAGAAGTTACTTTAGAGTCCCGGGGACTTGAAAATATCGCCAAAATTCTAGAAAATCGAGCGGAAGTTGCTCAAAATCGCGATGCGCGTAAGGCGGTCTCGCCTACTCTTTCAGTATTAAAGTTAAGTGGGGCTATATTTCATCCCAGAAGCTCGAAAATAAGCGTTCAAAAAGTGTTACTGTGTTCATTTCACTGCAAACCAAGGCCATCAGGAGTTAGTTTAGACTCCCCGGGACTGGAAAATATCGCCCAAGTTCGGGCAACTCGAGCCGAATTTTGTCAAAATCACGATTCGCGTAAGGCGGTCTCGGCTACTCTTTTAGTCTTAAAGTGAAGTGGGGCTATATTTCGGGCCAGAAGCCCGAAAGTTAGCGTTCAAAAAGTTTTGCTGTGTTCTTATCACTGCAAACCAAGGCCATCAGGAGTTACTTTAGCGTCCCCGGGACAAGAAAATACGCCCCAAGGTCCGGGAAATTGAGCCGAGGTTGGTCAAAATCACGATGCCCCTAAAGTTGTCTCGGCTACTCTTTCTGTCTTAAAGTGAAGTGGGGCTATATTTCGGGCCAGAAGCCCGAAAGTGAGCGTTCAAAAATTTTTGCTCTGTCCATTTCACTGCAAACCAAGGCCATCAGAGGTTAGTTCAGAGTCCCCGGGACTGAAAAATATTGCTCAAGTTCCGGGGAATCGAACCGAATTTGATCAAAATCACGATGCGCGAAATGCGGTATCGGCTACTGTTTCAGTCTTAAAGTTAAGTCGGGCTATATTTCGGCCCAGAAGCCCGAAAGTGAGCGTTCAAAAAGTTTTGCTGTGTTCTTTCCCTTAAAAACAAGGCCATCAGGAGTTAGTTTAGCGTCCCTGGGACTGGAAAATCTTCCCCAAGTTCCGGTAAATCGAGCTGAAGTTGGTCAAAATCACGATGCTCCCAAAGCGGTCTCGGCCACCCTTTCAGTCTTAAAGTGAAGTGGGGCTATATTTCTGTCCAGAAGCTCGAAAGTGAGCGTTCAAAAAGTTTTGCTGTGTGCATTTCACTGCAAACCGAAGCTAGCAAAAGTTAGTTTAGGGTCCCCGGGACTGGAAAATATTCCCCAAGTTCCGGGAAAGCGAGCCGAAGTTGATCAAAATCACAATGCGCGAAATGCGGTCTCGGCTACTGTTTCAGTCTTAAAATAAAGTGTGGCTATATTTCGGCCCACAAGCTCGAAAGTGAGCGTTCAAAAAGTTTTGCTCTGTCCATTTCAATGCAAAACAAGGCCATCGGGACTTAGGTTAGCGTCCAAGGGACTGGAAAATTTTCCCCAAGTTCTGGGAGATCCACCCGAAGTTTTTCAAAATTACGATATACGTAAGGCGGTTTCGGTTACTCTTTCAGTCTTAAAGTAAAGTCGGGCTATATTTCTGTCCAGAAGCTCGAAAGTGAGCGTTCAAAAAGTTATGCTGTGTGCATTTCACTGCAAACCAAAGCTATCAAAGTTAGTTTAGGGTCCCCGGGACTGGAAAGTATTCCCCAAGTTCCGGAAAAGTGAGCCGAAGTTGATCAAAATCACGATGCGCGAAATGCGGTCTCGGCTACTGTTTCAGTCTTAAAGTAAAGTGTGGCTATATTTCGGCCCACAAGCTCGAAAGTGAGCGTTCAAAAAGTTTTGCTGTGTCCATTTCACTGCAAAACAAGGCCATCAAGACTTAGGTTAACGTCCAAGGCACTGGAAAATGTTCCCCAAGTTCCGGGAGATCCAACCGAAGTTTGTCAAAATCACAATGCGCGTAGGGTGGTCTCGGTTACTCTTTAAGTCTTAAAGTAAAGTGGGGCTTTATTTTGGCCAGGAAGCTCGAAGGTGAGCGTTGAAAAAGTTTTGCTCTCTCCATTTCACTGCAAACCAAGGCCATCAGGAGTTAGTTTAGAGCTCCTGGGACTGGAAAATATCCCCCAAGTTCCGAAATATCGACCCGAAGTTTGTAAAACTCACGATGCGAGCAAGGCGGTCTTGGCTACTCTTTCAGTCTTAAGTGAAGTGGTGCTATATTTCGGCCCACAATCTCGAAAGTGTGCGTTCAAAAACTTTTGCTCTGTCCATTTCACTGCAAACCAAGGCCATCAGGAGTTAGTTTAGAGCTCCTGGGACTGGAAAATATCCCCCAAGTTCCGAAATATCGACCCGAAGTTTGTAAAACTCACGATGCGAGCAAGGTGGTCTCGGCTACTCTTTCAGTCTTAAGTGAAGTGGTGCTATATTTCGGCCCACAATCTCGAAAGTGTGCGTTCAAAAAATTGTGCTGTGTCCATTTCAATGCAAACCAAGGCTATCAGCAGTTAGTTTAGAGTCCCCGGGACTGGAAAATATCCCCCAAGTCCCGGCAATTGGAGCCGAAGTTGATCAAATTCATGATGGACGTAACGTGGTCTCGGCTACTGTTTCAGTCTTAAAGTCAAGTGTGCCTATATTTCGGCCCACAAGCTAGAAAGTGAGCGTTCAAAAAGTTTTGCTGTGTCCCTTTCACTTCAAAACAAGGCCATCGGGACTTAGTTTAGCGTCCAAGGGACTGGAAAATATCCCCCAAGTTCCGGGAAATCCATTCGAACTTCGTCAAAATTACGATATACGTAAAGCGGTTTCGGCTACTCATTCAGTCTTAAAGTAAAGTCGGGCTATATTTCTGTCCAGAAGCTCGAAAGTGAGCGTTCAAAAAGTTTTGCTGTGTGCATTTCACTGCAAACCAAAGCTATCAAAAGTTAGTTTAGGGTCCCCGGGACTGGAAAATATTCCCCAAGTTCCGGGAAAGCGAGCCGAAGTTGATTAAAATCACGATGCGCGAAATGCGGTCTGGGCTACTGTTTCAGTCTTAAAGTAAAGTGTGGCTATATTTCGGCCCACAAGCTCGAAAGTGAGCGTTCAAAAAGTTTTGCTCTGTTCATTTCAATGCAAAGCAAGGCGATCAGAAGTTAGTTTAGAGTCCCCGGGACTGGAAAATATCCCCCAAGTTACGAGAAATCGATCCGAAAATGGTCAAAATTACGATGCGCATAAGGCGATCTCGGCTACTCTTTCAGTCTTAAAGTGAAGTGGGGCTATATTTCGGCCCACAAGCTCCAAAGTGGGCGTTCAAAAAGTTATGCTGTGCCCCTTTCAGTACAAACCAAGGCCATCCGGAGTTAGTTTAGAGTCCCCCGGACTGGAAAATATCCCAAAAGTTGCGTGAAATCGAGCTGAACTTGGTCTAACTCACGATGCGCGTGAGGCGGTCTCGGCTACTATTTCAGTCTGAAAGTGAAGTGGGATTCTATTTCGGCCCAGAAGCTACAAAGAGAGTGTTCAAAAACCTTTCCTTTGTCCATTTCACTGAAAACCAAGGCCATCAGGAGTTAGTTTAGAGCCCGCGGAAATGGAATATATCCCCCAAGTTCCGGGAAACCGACCCGAAGTTGGTCAAAATCACGATTTGCGCAAGACGGTCTCGGCTACTCTTTCAGTCTTAAAGTAAAGTGGGGCTATATTGCGGTCCAGAAGCTCGAGAGTGAGCGTTCAAAAAGTTTCGCTGTGTCCATTTCACTGAAAACCAAGACAATCAGGAGTTAGTTTAGAGTCCCCGGGACTGGAAAATATCCCCCAAGTTCCGGCAAATCGAGCCGAAGTTGGTCAAAATCACGGTGCGCTTAAGGCGGTGTCGGCTACTCCTTCAGTCTTAAAGTAAAAGTGGGGCTCTATTTCGGCCCACAAGCTCAAAGCTGAAAAAAATTACTGTGTCTATTTCACTGCAAACCAAGGCTATCACGAGTTAGTTTAGAGTCCCCGGGAGTGGAATGTATTTCCCAAGTTCGGCAAATTTGAGAAGACGTTGGTCAAAATCACGATGCGCGTAAGACCTTCTCGGCTACTCTTTCAGTCTTAAAGTTAAGTGGGGCTATATTTCGGCCCAGAAGCTCAAAAGTGAGCGTTCAAAAGGTTTTGCTGTATCCATTTCAATGAAAACCAAGGCCATCAGCGGTTACTTAAGAGTCCTCGGGACTGGAAAATATCCCCCAAGTTCCGGTAAATCGAGCCTAAGTTGGTAAAAATCACGATGTGCGTAAGGTGGTCTCGGCTACTCTTTCAGTCTTAAAGTGAAGTGGGGCAATATTTCGGCCCAGAAGCTCGAAAGTGAGTGTTTAAAAAGTTTTGCTCTGTCACTTTCAGTGCAAACCAAGGCCATTAGAAGTTAGTTTAGAGTCCCCGGGACTGGAGAATATCCCCCAAGTCCCGGGAAATCGAGCCGAGGTTGATCAAATTCATGATGCGCGTAACGTGGTCTCGGCTACCGTGTCAGTCCTAAAGTGAAGTGTGGCTATGTTTCGGCCCACGAGCTAGAAAGTGAGCGTTCAAAAAGTTTTGTTGTGTCCATTTTACTTCAAAACAAGGCCATCAGGACTTAGTTTAGCGTCCAAGGGACTGCAAAATATCCCCCAAGTTCCGGGAAATCCATTCGAAGTTCGCCAAAATTACGATGCGCGTAAGGCGGTCTCATCTACTCTTTCAGTCTTAAAGTAAAGTCGGGCTATATTTCCGCTCAGAAGCTCCAAAGTTTTGCTCTGTCCATTTCACTGAAAACCTAGGCCATCAGGAGTTACTTTAGAGTCCCTTTGACTGGAATATATCCCCCAAGTTTCGGGAAATAAACGCGAAATTGGTCAAAATCACGATTCACTCAAGACGGTCTCGCCTACTCTTTCAGTCTTAAAGTAAAATGGGGCTCTATTTCGGCCCAGAAGCTCGAGAGTGAGCGTTCAAAAACTTTCGCTGTGTCCATTTCACTGCAAACCAAGACAAGCAGGAGTTAGTTGAGAGTCCCCGAGACTGGAAAATATCCCCCAAGTTCCGGGAAATCAACCCGAAGTTTGTCAAAATCACGATGCGCGTAGGGCGGTCTCGGCTACTCTTTTAGTGTTAAAGTAATGGGGGACTATATTTTGGCCCAGAAGCTCGAAATTGAGCGTTCAAAAAGTTTTGCTGGGTCCATTTTACTGCAAACCAAGGCCATCAGGAATTAGTTTAGAGTCCTCAGAACTGGAATATATCCCCTTAGTTCCGGCAAATCCAGCCGAAGTTGCTCAAAATCACGATGCACGTAAGGCGGTCTCGGCTACTCTTTCAGTCTTCAAGTGAAGTGGGGTTCTATTTCGGTCCACAAGCTCGAAAGTACGCGTTCAAAAGCTTTTTCTGTTTCCGTTTCACTGCAAACCAAGACCAGCACAAGTTAGTTTAGAGTCCCCGGGACTGGAAAATATTTCGCAAGTTCCGGGAAATCCACCCGAAGTTGATCAAAATCACGATGCGCGAAACGTGGTGTCGGCTACTGTTTCAGTCTTAAAGTGAAGTATGGCTATATTTCGGCCCACAAGCTCGAAAGTGAGCGTTCAAAAAGCTTTGCTGTGTCCATTTCACTGCAAAACAAGGCCATCGGCACCTAGTTTAGCGTCCAAGAGACTGGAAAATATCCCCCAAGTTCCGGGAAATCCACCCGAAGTTTGTCAAAATCACGATGCGCGTAAGGCGGTCTCGGCTACTTTTTCAGTATTAAAGTAAAGTGGGCTATATTTCGGCCCAGAAGCTTGAAGGTGAGCGTTCAAAACGTTTTGCTGTGTCCATTTCACTGCAAAACAAGGCCATCGGCACCTAGTTTAGCGTCCAAGAGACTGGAAAATATCCCCCAAGTTCCGGGAAATCCACCCGAAGTTTGTCAAAATCACGATGCGCGTAAGGCGGTCTCGGCTACTTTTTCAGTATTAAAGTAAAGTGGGCTATATTTCGGCCCAGAAGCTTGAAGGTGAGCGTTCAAAACGTTTTGCTGTGTCCATTTCACTGCAAACCAAGACAATTAAGAGTTAGTTTAGAGTTCCTGGAACTTAAAAATAGCCCCCAAGTTCCGGAATATCGACGCGAAGTTGGTCAAAATCACGATGCGCGCACGCCGGTCTCGGCTACTCTTTAAGTCGTAAGTGATGTGGGACTATATTTCGGCCTAGAAGCTCGAAAGTGTGCGTTCAAAAACTTGTGCTGTGTGAATTTCACTGCAAACCATGGTCATCAGGAGTTCGTTTAGAGTCCCCAGGACTGGAAAATATTCCACAAGTTCCAGGAAAGCGAGTAGAAGTTGATCAAAATCACCATGTGCGTAACGCGGTCTCGACTACTGTTTCAGTCTGAAAGTGAAGTGTGGCTATATTTAGGCCCACAAGCTCGAAAGTGAGCGTTCAAAAAGTTTTGCTGTGTCCATTTCACTCCAAACCAAGACCATCAGGACTTAGTTTAGAGTCCCCGGGACTGGAAAATATTCTCCAAGTTCCAGGAAATGGCGCCGAAGTTGATGAAAATTACGATGCGCGTAACGGGCTCTCGGCTAATCTTTCTGTCGTAAATTTAAGTAGGGCTATATTTCGGCCCTGAAGCTCGAAGGTGAGCGTTCAGAATGTTTTGCTGTGTTCATTAAACTGCAAACCAAGGTCATCGGGAGTTAGTTTAGCGTCCCCGGGACTTTAAATTATTCGCCAACTTCCGGGAAATCGTGCAAAAGTGGCCCAAAATCACGATGCGCGTAAGGCGGTCTCGGCAACTCTTTCAGTCTTAAAAATAAGGGGCGCTATATTTCGACCTAGAAGCTCGAGACCGGGCGTGCGCTAATTTTACCTGTGTCCATTTCACTGACATCTTAGGCCATCAGGAGTTAGTTTAGAGTCCTTGGGACTGGAAAATATTTCCCAAATTCTGGCAGATCGAGCCAAAGTTGCTCAAAATCACGATGCGCGTAAGGCGGTCTCGGCTACTCTTTCAGTCTTAAAATGAAGTGGGGCTATATTTCGGCCGACAAGCTCAACATCGAGCGTGCGCTCCTTTTGCCTGTGTACATATCACTGAAAACTAAGTTCATCAGGAGTTAGAATAGAGTCCTGGGGACTGGAAAATATTCTCCGAATTCCGGCAAATCGAGCCAAAGATGCTCAAAATCACGATGCGCGTAAGGCGGTCTCCGCTACTCTTTCATTCTTAAAGTGAACTGGGGCTATATTTCGGCCGAGAAGCTAGAAAGTGAAAGTTCAAAAAGTTTTGCTGTGTCCATTTTACCGCAAACCAAGCCACATCAGCAGACTCTATACAGTGTCCGGGACATCAAAATATCCCCCAAGTCACGGGAAATCGAGCCGAAGTTTGTCAAAATCACGATGCGCGTAAAGCAGTCTCGGCTACTCTTTTGGTCTTAAAGTGACGTGGCTGTATATTTCGGCCCAGAAGCTCGAAAGTGAGCGTTCAAAAAGTTTTGCTCTCTCCATTTAACTGAAAACCAAGGCCATCATGAGTTAGTTTAGAGTCCACGGGACTGGAAAATATCCCTTAAGTTCTGGCAACTCAATCCGAAGTTGGTCAAAATCACGATGCTTCTAAGGCGGTCTCGGCTACTATTTCAGTCTTAAAGTGAAGTGGGGCTATATTTCGGCCCAGAATTTCGAAAGTAAGCGTTCAAAAAAATTTGCTACGTCCATTTCACTGCAGACCAAGGCCATCAGGGGTTAGTTTAGAGTCCTTGGGACGAACTTTCGGGAAATCGAGCCGAAGTTGGTCAAAATCACGATGCGCGTAAGACGGTGTCGGCTACTCTTTCAGTCTTAAAGTGAAGTGAGGCTATACTTCGCCTCAGAAGCCCGAAGGGGAGCGTTGAAAAAGTTTTGCTCTCTCCATTTCAATGCAAACCAAGCCAATCAGGAGTTACTTTAGAGTCCCCGGTACCGGAAAATATTCCCCATTTGCCAGGAAATCGAGCCAAAGTTGGTCAAAATCACGATGCGCGTAAGGCGGTCTCGGCTATTCTTTCATTCTTAAAGTGAACTCGGGCTATATTTCGGCCGAGAAGCTCGAAAGTGAAAGTTCAAAAAGTTTTGCTGTGTCCATTTCACCGCGAACCAAGCCACATCAAGAGATAGTTTACAGTCTCCGGGACATCAAAATATCCCCCAAGTTGCGGGAAATCGAGCCGAAGTTTGTCAAAATCACGATGCGCGTAAAGCAGTCTCGGCTACTCTTTTAGTCTTAAAGTGAGGTGGCTGTATATTTCGGCCCAGAAGCTCCAAAGTGAGCGTTCAAAAAGTTATGCTGTGCCCATTTCACTGCAAAGCAAGAACCTCAGGAAGTAGTTTACAGTCCCCGGAACTGGAAAATCTCTCCCAAGTTCCGCGAAATCCAGACGAAGTTGGTCATAATAACGATTCGCGTAAGGCGGTCTCGGCTACTCTTTCAGTCTTAAAGTGAAGTAGGGCTATATTTCGGTCCAGAAGCTCGAAAGTGAGCGTTCAAAAAGTTTTCCTCTCTGAATTTCACTGAAAACCAAGGCCATCATGAGTTAGTTTAGAGTCCCCGGGACTGGAAAATATCTTTTAAGTTCTGGCAACTCAAGCCGAAGTTGGTCAAAATCACGATGCGCCTAAGGCGGCCTCGGCTACTCTTTCAGTCTTGAGGTAAAGTGTGGCTATATTTCGGCCCACAAGCTCGAAAGTGAGCGTTCAAAAAGTTTTGCTGTGTCCATTTCACTGCAAAACAAGGCCATCAGGACTTAGTTTAGCGTCCAAGGGACAGGAAAATGTTCTCAGATTCCGGGAGATCCACCCGACGTTTGTCAAAATCACAATGCGCGTAAGGTAGTCTCGGTTACTCTTTAAGTCTTAAAGTAAAGTGGGGCTTTATTTCGGCCAGGAAGCTCGAAGGTGAGCATTCAAAAAGTTTTGCTCTGTCCATTTCACTGCAAACCAAGGCCATCAGGAGTTAGTTTAGAGCTCCTGGGACTGGAAAATATCCCCCAAGTTCCGGAATATCGACCCGAAGTTTGTCAAACTCACGATGCGAGCAAGGCGGTCTCGGCTACTCTTTCAGTCTTAAGTGAAGTGGGGCTATATTTTGGCCCAGAATCTCCAAAGTGTGCTTTCACAAAATTGTGCTGTGTCCATTTCAATGCAAACCAAGGCCATCAGGAGTTAGTTTAGAGTCCCCGGGACTGGAAAATATCCCCCAAGTCCCGGCAATTGGAGACGAAGTTGGTCAAATTCATCATGCGCGTAACGTCGTCTCAGCTACTGTTTCAGTCTTAAAGTCAATTGTGCCTATATTTCGGCCCACAAGCTAGAAAGTGAGCGTTCAAAAAGTTTTGGTGTGTCCATTTCACTTCAAAACAAGGCCATCAGGACTTAGTTTAGCGTCCAAGGGACTGGAAAATATCCCCCAAGTTCCGGGAAATCCATTCGAACTTCGTCAAAATTACGATAAACGTAAGGCGGTTTCGGCTACTCATTCAGTCTTAAAGTAAAGTCGGGCTATATTTCTGTCCGGAAGCTCGAAAGTGAGCTCTCAAAAAGTTTTGCTGTGTGAATTTCACTGCAAACCAAAGCTATCAAAAGTTAGTTTAGGGTCCCCGGGACTGGAAAAGATTCCCCAAGTTCCGGGAAAGCGAGCCGAAGTTGATTAAAATCACGATGCGCGAAATGCGGTCTGGGCTACTGTTTCAGTCTTAAAGTAAAGTGTGGCTATATTTCGGCCCACAAGCTCGAAAGTGAGCGCTCAAAAAGTTTTGCTCTGTCCATTTCCCTGGAAAGCAAGGCCATCAGGAGTTAGTTTAGAGTCCCCGAAACTTGAAAATATCCCCAAAGTTTCGGCAAATCGAGCCGAAGTTGGTCAAAATCACAGTGCGCTTAAGGCGGTGTCGGCTACTCCTTCAGTCTTAAAGTGAAGTGGGGCTCTATTTCGGCCCGCGGAAATGGAATATATCCCCCAAGTTCCGGGAAACCGACCCGAAGTTGGTCAAAATCACGATTTGCGCAAGACGGTCTCGGCTACTCTTTCAGTCTTAAAGTAAAGTGGGGCTATATTTCGGTCCAGAAGCTCGAGAGTGAGCGTTCAAAAAGTTTCGCTGTGTCCATTTCACTGAAAACCAAGACAATCAGGAGTTAGTTTAGAGTCCCCGAAACTTGAAAATATCCCCCAAGTTTCGGCAAATCGAGCCGAAGTTGGTCAAAATCACAGTGCGCTTAAAGCGGTGTCGGCTACTCCTTCAGTCTTAAAGTGAAGTGGGGCTCTATTTCGGCCCACAAGCTCAAAGCTCAAAAAAAATTACTGCGTCTATTTCACTGCAAACCAAAGCTATCAGGAGTTAGTTTAGAGTCCCCAGGAGTGGAATGTATTTCCCAAGCTCCGCAAAATCGAGAAGAAGTTGGTCAAAATCACGATGCGCGTAAGACGGTCTCGGCTACTCTTTCAGTCTTCAAGTGAAGTGGGGCTATATTTCGGTCCAGAAGCTCAAAAGTGAGCGTTCAAAAGCTTTTGCTGTATCCATTTCAATGCAAACCAAGGCCATCAGCGGTTACTTAAGAGTCCTCGGGACTGGAAAATATCCCCCAAGTTCCGGTAAATCGAGCCGAAGTTGGTCAAAATCACGATGTGCGTAAGGTGGTCTCGGCTACTCTTTCAGTCTTAAAGTGAAGTGGGGCAATATTTCGGCCCAGAAGCTCGAAAGTGAGTGTTTAAAAAGTTTTGCCCGGTCACTTTCAGTGCAAACCAAGGCCATCAAGAGTTAATTTAGAGTCCCCGGGACTGGAGAATATCCCCCAAGTCCCGGGAAATCGAGCCGAAGTTGATCAAATTCATGATGCGCGTAACGTGGTCTCGGCTACCGTGTCAGTAATAAAGTTAAGTGTGGCTATATTTCGGCCCACAAGCTAGAAAGTGAGCGTTCAAAAAGTTTTGTTGTGTCTATTTTACTTCAAAACAAGGCCATCAGGACTTAGTTTAGCGTCCAAGGGACTGCAAAATATCCCCCAAGTTCCGGGAAATCCATTCGAGGTTCGCCAAAATTACGATGCGCGTAAGGCGGTCTCATCTACTCTTTCAGTCTTAAAGTAAAGTGGGGCTATATTTCTGCCCAGAAGCTCCAAAGTTGTGCTCTGTCCATTTCACTGAAAACCAAGGCCATCAGCAGTTACTTTAGAGTCCCTTTGACTGGAATATATCCCCCAAGTTTCGGGAAATAAACGCGAAATTGGTCAAATCACGATTCGCTCAAGACGGTCTCGCCTACTCTTTCAGTCTTAAAGTAAAATGGGGCTCTATTTCGGCCCAGAAGCTCGAGAGTGAGCGTTCAAAAACTTTCGCTGTGTCCATTTCACTGCAAACCAAGACAAGCAGGAGTTAGTTGAGAGTCCCCGGGACTGGAAAATATCCCCCAAGTTCTGGGAAATCAACCCGAAGTTTGTCAAAACCACGATGCGCGTAAGGCGGTCTCGGCTACTCTTTCCGTGTTAAAGTAATGGGGGGTTATATTTTGGCCCAGAAGCTCGAAATTGAGCGTTCGAAAAGTTTTGCTGGGTCCATTTTACTGCAAACCAAGGCCATCAGCGATTAGTTTAGTCCTCAGAACTGGAATATATCCCCTTAGTTCCGGCAAATCCAGCCGAAGTTGCTCAAAATCACGATGCACGTAAGGCGGTCTCGGCTACTCTTTCAGTCTTCAAGTGAAGTGGGGTTCTATTTCGGTCCACAAGCTCGAAAGTATGCGTTCAAAAACTTTTTCTGTTTCCGTTTCACTGTAAACCAAGACCAGCACGAGTTAGTTTAGAGTCCCCGGGACTGGAAAATATTTCGCAAGTTCCGGGAAATCGAGCCGAAGTTGATCAAAATCACGATGCGCGAAACGTGGTGTCGGCTACTGTTTCAGTCTTAAAGTGAAGTATGGCTATATTTCGGCCCACAACCTCGAAAGTGAGCGTTCAAAAAGCTTTGCTGTGTCCATTTCACTGCAAAACAAGGCCATCCGCACCTAGTTTAGCGTCCAAGGGACTGCAAAATATCCCCCAAGTTCCGGGAAATCCACCCGCAGTTTGTCAAAATCACGATCCGCGTAAGGCGGTCTCGGCTACTTTTTCAGTATTAAAGTAAACTGGGCTATATTTCGGCCCAGAAGCTCGAAGGTGAGCGTTCAAAAAGTTTTGCTGTCTCCATTTCACTCCAAACCGAGGCCATCAACAGTTAGTTTAGAGTCCCTGGGACTGGAAAATATCCCTCAAGTTCCGGAATATCGACCCGAAGTTGGTCAAAATCACGATGGGCGCACGGCGCTCTCCGCTACTCTTTAAGTCGTAAGTGATGTGGGACTATATTTAGGCCTAGAAACTCGAAAGTGTGCGTTCAAAAACTTGTGCTGTGTGAATTTCACTGCAAACCATGGCCATCAGGAGTTAGTTTAGAGTCCCCAGGACTGGAAAATATTCCCCAAGTTCCAGGAAAGCGAGCAGAAATTGATCAAAATCACGATGCGCATAACGCGGTCTCGGCTACTGTTTCAGTCATAAAGTGAAGTGTGGCTATATTTAGGCCCACAAGCTCGAAAGTGAGCGTTCAAAAAGTTTTGCTGTGTCCATTTCACTGCAAACCAAGGCAATCAGGACTTAGTTTAGAGTCCCCGAGACTGGAAAATATTCTCCAAGTTCCAGGAAATGCCGCCAAAGTTGATGAAAATTACGATGCGCCTAACGGGCTCTCGGCTATTCTTTCAGTCTTAAATTTAAGTAGGGCTATATTTCGGCCCTGAAGCTCGAAGGTGAGCGTTCAGAATGTTTTGCTGTGTTCATTAAACTGCAAACCAAGGTCATCGGGAGTTAGTTTAGCGTCCCCGGGACTTTAAATTATTCGCCAACTTCCGGGAAATCGTGCAAAAGTGACCCAAAATCACGATGCGCGTAAGGCGGTCTCGGCTACTCTTTCAGTCTTAAAATTAAGGGGGGCTATATTTCGACCTAGAAGCTCGAGACCGGGCGTGCGCTAATTTTACCTGTGTCCATTTCACTGACATCTTAGGCCATCAGGAGTTAGTTTAGAGTCCTTGGGACTGGAAAATATTTCCCAAATTCTGGCAGATCGAGCCAAAGTTGTTCAAAATCACGATGCGCGTAAGGCGGTCTCAACTACTCTTTCAGTCTTAAAATGAAGTGGGGCTATATTTCGGCCGACAAGCTCAACACGGAGCGTGCGCTCCTTTTGCCTGTGTACATATCACTGAAAACTAAGTTCATCAGGAGTTAGCATAGAGTCCTCGGGACTGGAAAATACTCCCCGAATTCCGGCAAATCGAGCCAAAGATGCTTAAAATCACGATGCGCGTAAGGCGGTCTCGGCTACTCGTTTACTCCGAAAATGAAGTGGGGCTATATTTCGGTTCTACAAGCTCGACAGCGAGCGTGCTCTCTTTTTACCTGTGTCCATTTCACTAAGCACTAAGTCCATCAGGAGATAGTTTAGAATCCTCGAGACTGGAAGCTATCCTCCAAGTTTCGGGAAATTGAGCCATACTTTCTTAAAATTACGATAAGCCTACGGCAGTTTCGTTTACTCTTTCAGTCTTAAAATGAACTGGGGCTACATTTCGGCCTAGAAGCTCGACACCGAGCGTGCGCTCCTGTTACCTGTGACCATTTGACTGAAAACTAAGGCCATCAAGAGTTAGGGTAGAGTCCCCTGGACTGGAAAATATTCCCCAAGTTTTGGCAGATCGAGCCATAGTGGCTAAAAATTTCGATGCGCTTAAGGCGGTTTCGTGTACACTTTCAGTCTTAAAATAAAGTGGGGCTATATTTCGGGCTACAACCTGGAAACCTAGCGTGCGCCCCTTTTACCTGTCTCTATTTCACTAAAAACCAAGGCATTCAGGAGTTAGTTTAGAGCTTCTGGGACTGGAAAATATTCCCCAAGTCCCAGGAAATCAAGCCGAAGTTCGACAAAATTGCCATGCGCGTAAGGCGGTCCCGGCTACTCTTTTAGTTTTAAAGTGAAGTGAGGCTATATTTCGGCCCAGAAGCTCGAAAGTGAACGTTCAAAGAGTTTGGCTGTGTCCATTTCACTGAAAACCAAGGCCATCAGGAATTAGTGTAGCGTGCCCGGGACTGGGAATTATCTCCCAAGTTCCAGGAAATTGATCCGAAGTAGCCCAAAATCACGATGCGCGTAAGGCGGTCTCGGCTAGTCTTTCAGTCTTAAAGTGAAGTAGGGCTATGCTTCGGCCCAGAAGCTCGAGCGTGAGCGTTCAAAAAGTTGTGCTGTGTCCATTTCACTGCAAACCAAGGCAATCAGGAGTTACTTTAGAGTCCCCGGTACCGGAAAATATCTCCCATTTCCCGGGATATCGAGCCAAAGTTGGTCAAAATCACCATGCGCGTAAGGCGGTCCCGGTTACTCTTTCATTCTTAAAGTGAACTGGGGCAATATTTCCGCCCAGAAGCTGGAAAGTAAGCGTTCAAAAAGTTGTGCTGTGTCCATTTTACTGCAGACCAAGGACGTCGGGGGTCAGTTTAGAGTCCCCGGCACTGGAAAATATCCCCCAAGTTCCGGGAAATTTAACCGAAGTTGGTCAAAATCACGACGCGCGTACGGCGGTCTCGGCTACTCTTTCAGTCTTAAAGTGAAGTGGGGCAACATTTCGGCCCAGAAGCTCGAAACTGAGTGTTTCAAAACTTTTGCTGTGTCCATTTCACTGCAAAACAAGGCCATCACGACTTACTTTAGCGTCCAAGGGACTGGAAATATCCCCCAAGTTACGGGAAATCCACCCGAAGTTAGTCAAAATCACGATGCGCTTAAGGGGGTCTCGGCTACTCTTTCAGTCTAAAGGTAAAGTGGGCTTAGATTTAACTCCAGAAGCTCGAAAGTAAGGGTTCAAAAAATTTTGTCTCTATTTCACTCACATCTTAGACGATCAGGAGTGAGTTTAGAGACTTTGGGACTGGAAATTATCTCCCAAGTTTCGCCAGGTCGAGCCGAAGATCCTGAAAAGCACAATGCCCGTAAGGCGCTCCCGCCTACTCTTTCAGTCTTAAAAAGAAGTAGGGCTATATTTCGGCAAGCAAGCTCGAAAGTGCGCGTTCAAAAAGTGTTGCTATCTCCATTTCACTGGAAACCAAGACCATCAGGAGTTAGTTTAGAGTCCCCGGGACTGGAAAATATCCCCCAAGTTCCGGGAAATTTAACCGAAGTTGGTCAAAATTACGACGCGCGTACGGCGGTCTCGGCTACTCTTTCAGTCTTAAAGTGAAGTGGGGCAACATTTCGGCCCAGAAGCTCGAAACTGAGTGTTTAAAAAGTTTTCCTGTGTCCATTTCACTGCAAAACAAGGCCATCACGACTTAGTTTAGCGTCCAAGGGACTGGAAATATCCCGCAAGTTACGGGAAATCCACCCGAAGTTAGTCAAAATCACGATGCCCTTAAGGGGGTCTCGGCTACTCTTTCAGTCTTAAGGGACTGGAAAATATCCCCCTATTTGCGGGAAATCCAGCCGAAGTATCCCAAAATCACGATGCGCGTGAGGCGGTCTCGACTACTCTTTCAGTCTTAAAGTTAAGTGGGGCTATATTTCGACCCATAAGCTCGACAGTGAGCGTTCAAAAAGTTTTGCTGTGTCCATTTAACTGCAAACTAAGGCCATCGGAAGTTAGTTTAGCTTCCCCGGGAATTGAAAATATTCGCCAACTTCCGGGAAATCGAGCCGAAGTTGGTCAAAATTACGATGCGCGTAAGGCGGTCTCGGCTACTCTTTCAGTCTTAAAGTGAAGTAGGGCTATATTTCGGGCGAAAAGCTCGAAAGTGATTGTTCAAAAAAATGTGCTGTGTCTATTTCACTGCAAACCAAGGCCATCAGCAGTTAGTTTAGAGTCCCCGGGACTGGAATATATCCCCGAAGTTTCGGGAAATCGAACGGAAGTTGGTCAAAATCACGATGCGCGTAAGACGGTCTCGGCTACTCTTTCAGTCTTAAAGTAAAGTGGGGCTATATTTCGGCCCAGAAGCTCGAAAGTGATCCTTTAAAAAGTTACGCTTTCTGCATTTAACTGCAAACCAAGGCCAACAGGAGTTAGTTTAAAGTCCCCCGGACTGCAAAATATCCCCCAAGTTGCGGGAAATCGAGCTGAACTTGGTCAAAATCACGATGCTCGTAAGGCGGTGTCGGCTACTAATTCAGTCTTAAAGTGAAATACGGTTGTATTTCGGCCCAGAAGCTCGAAACTGAGCGTTCAAAAAGTTTTCCTGCGTCCATTTCACTGCAAACCAAGGCAATCAGGAGTTAGTTTAGAGTCCCCGGGACTTGAAAATATCGCCAAAATTCTAGAAAATCGAGCGGAAGTTGCTCAAAATCACGATGCGCGTAAGGCGGTCTCGCCTACTCTTTCAGTCTTAAAGTGAAGTGGGGCTATATTTCATCCCAGAAGCTCGAAAATAAGCGTTCAAAAACTGTTACTGTGTTCATTTCACTGCAAACCAAGGCCATCAAGAGTTAGTTTAGACTCCTCGGGACTGGAAAATATCGCCCAACTTCGGGGAAATCGAGCTGAATTTTGTCAAAATCACGATGCGCGTAAGGCGGTCTCTGCTACTCTTTCAGTCTTAAAGTGAAGTAGGGCTATATTTCGGCCGAGAAGCTCGAAAGTGAGCGTTCAAAAAAATGTGCTGTGTCCATTTCACTGCAAACCAAGGCCATCAGCAGTTAGTTTAGAGTCCCCGAGACTAGAACGTATCCCCGAAGATCCGGGAAATCGAACGGAAGTTGGTCAAAATCACGTTGCGCCTAAGAGGGTCTCGGCTACTCTTTCAGTCTTAAAGTAAAGTGGGGCTATATTTCGGCCCAGAAGCTCGAAAGTGACCCTTTAAAAAGTTACGCTTTCTGCATTTAACTGCAAGCCAAGGCCATCAGGAGTTAGCTTAAAGTCCCCCGGACTGGAAAATATCCCGCAAGTTCCGGGAAATCGAGCTGAACTTGGTCAAAATCACGATGCTCGTAATGCGGTCTCGGCTACTATTTCAGTTTTAAAGTGAAATACGGTTGTATTTCGCCCCAGAAGCTCGAAACTGAGCGTTCAAAAAGTTTTCCTGCGTCCATTTCACTCCAAACCAAGGCCATCAGAAGTTAGTTTAGAGTCCCCGGGACTTGAAAATATCGCCAAAATTCTAGAAAATCGAGCGGAAGTTTCTCAAAATCACGATGCGCGTAAGGCGGTCTCGCCTACTCTTTCAGTCTTAAATTGAAGTGGGGGCTATATTTCATCCCAGAAGCTCGAAAATTAGCGTTCAAAAAGTGTTACTGTGTTCATTGCACTGCAAACCAAGGCCATCAGGAGTTAGTTTAGACTCCTCGGGACTGGGAAATATCGCCCAAGCTCGGGGAAATCGAGCCGAATTTTGTCAAAATCACGATGCGCGTAAGGCGGTCTCGGCTACTCTTTCATTCTTAAAGTGAACTGGGGCTATATTTCGGCCCAGAAGCTAGAAGGTGAAAGTTCAAAAAGTTTTGCTGTGTCCATTTCACCGCAAACCAACCCACATCAGCAGATAGTTTACAGTCTCCGGGACATCAAAATATCCGCCAAGTCCCGGGAAATCGAGCCGAAGTTTGTCAA
This sequence comes from Orbicella faveolata, assembly GCF_042242905.1. Classification (NCBI taxonomy): domain Eukaryota; kingdom Metazoa; phylum Cnidaria; class Anthozoa; order Scleractinia; family Merulinidae; genus Orbicella; species Orbicella faveolata. The sequence continues at coordinate 1,101,061 of NW_028301540.1, forward strand.
AATAACGATGCGCGTAAGGCGTTATTGGCTACTCTTTCAGTCTTAAAGTGAAGTAGGGCTATATTTCGGTCCAGAAGCTCGAAAGTGAGCGTTCACAAAGTTTTCCTCTCTCAATTTCAGTGAAAAACAAGGGCATCATGAGCCAGTTTTGAGTCCCCGGGACTGGAAAATATCTTTTAAGTTCTGGCAACTCAAGCCGAAGTTGGTCAAAATCACGATGCGCCTAAGGCGGCCTCGCCTACTCTTTCAGTCTTAAAGTGAAGTGGGGCTCTATTTCGGCCCAGAAGCTCCAAAGTGAGCGCTGCAAAAACTTTGCTGTGTCCATTTCACTGCAAACCAAGGCCATCAGGAGATAGCTTAGAGTCTCCGGGAGTGCAATATATTTCCCAAGTTCCGGAAAATCGAGAAGACGTTGGTCAAAATGACGATGCGCGCAAGACGGTCTTGGCTAGTCTTTCAGTCTCAAAGTGAAGTGGGGGTATATTTCGGCCCAGAAGCTCAAAAGTGAGCGATCAAAAAGTTTTGCTTTGTCCATTTCAATGCAAACGAAGGCCATCAGGGGTTACTTAAGAGTCTTCGGGACTGGAAAATATCCCCCAATTTCAGGGAAAGTTAACCGAAGTTGGTCAAAATCACGGTGCGGGTTAGGCGGTCTCGCTTATTGTTTCAGTCTTAAAGTGAAGTGAAGCTTTGTTCCCGCCCAGGAGCTTGAAAGTGAGCGTTCAAAAAGTTTCCCTGTGTTTATTTTACTGCAAATTAAAGCCATCAGGAGCTAGTTTAGAGTCCCCGGGACTGGAAAATATCCCCCAACTTGCGGGAAATCGAGCCGAAGTTGGTAAAAATCACGATTTGCGTAAGGTAGTCTCGGCTACTCTTTCAGTCTTAAACAAGGCCATCAGGACTTAGTTTAGCGTCCAAGAGACTGCAAAATATCCCCCAAGTTCCGAAATATCGACCCGAAGTTTGCCAAACTCACGATGCGAGCAAGGCGGTCTCGGCTACTCTTTCAGTCTTAAGTGAAGTGGGGCTATATTTCGCCCCGGAATCTCGAAAGTGTGCGTTCAAAAAATTGTGCTGTGTCCATTTCAACGCAAACCAAGGCTATCAGGGGTTAGTTTAGAGTCCCCAGGACTGGAAAATATCCCCCAAGTCCCGGGGAATTGGAGCCGAAGTTGATCAAATTCATGATGCGCGTAACGTGGTCTCGGCTACTGTTTCAGTCTTAAAGTCAAGTGTGCTTATATTTCGGCCCAAAAGCTAGAAAGTGAGCGTTCAAAAAAGTCTGCTGTGTCCCTTTCACTTCAAAACAAGGCCATCAGGACTTAGTTTAGCGTCCAAGGGACTGGAAAATATCCCCCAAGTTCCGGGAAATCCATTCGAACTTCGTCAAAATTACGATATACGTTAGGCGGTTTCGGCTACTCTTTCAGTCTTAAAGTAAAGTCGGGCTATATTTCTGTCAAGAAGGTCGAAAGTGAGCGTTCAAAAAGTTTTGCTGTGTGCATTTCACTGCAAAATAAAGCGATCAAAAGTTAGTTTAGGGTCCCCGGGACTGGAAAATATTCCCCAAGTTCCGGGAAAACGAGCCGAAGTTGACCAAAATCACGATGTGCGAAATGCGGTCTCGGCTACTGTTTCAGTCTTAAAGTAAAGTGTGGCTATATTTCGGCCCACAAGCTCGAAAGTGAGCGTTCAAAAAGTTTTGCTCTGTCCATTTCAATGCAAAGCAAGGCGATCAGGAGTTAGTGTAGACTCCCCGGGACTGGAAAATATCCCCAAGTTCCGAGAAATCGATCCGAAAATGGTCAAAATCACGATGCGCGTAAGGCGATCTCGGCTACTCTTTCAGTCTTAAAGTGAAGTGGGGCTATATTTCGGCCCACAAGCTCCAAAGTGGGCGTTCAAAAAGTTATGCTCTGCCCCTTTCAGTGCAAACCAAGGCCATCCGGAGTTAGTTTAGAGTCCCCCGGACTGGAAAATATCCCAAAAGTTGCGTGAAATCGAGTTGAACTTGGTCTAACTGACGATGCGCGTGAGGGGGTCTCGGCTACTATTTCAGTCTGAAAGTGAAGTGGGATTCTATTTCGGCCCAGAAGCTACAAAGAGAGTGTTCAAAAAGCTTTCCTTTGTCCATTTCACTGAAAACCAAGGCCATCAGCAGTTAGTTTAGAGCCCGCGGAAATGGAATATATCCCCCAAGTTCCGGGAAACCGACCCGAAGTTTGTCAAAATCACGATTTGCGCAAGACGGTCTCGCCTACTCTTTCAGTCTTAAAGTAAAATGGGGCTCTATTTCGGCCCAGAAGCTCGAGAGTGACCGTTCAAAAAGTTTCGCTGTGTCCATTTCACTGCAAACCAAGACAAGCAGGAGTTAGTTGAGAGTCCCCGGGACTGGAAAATATCCCCCAAGTTCCGGGAAATCGACCCGAAGTTTGTCAAAATCACGATGCGCGTAAGGCAATCTCGGCTACTCTTTCCGTGTTAAAGTAATGGGGGGCTATATTTTGGCCCAGAAGCTCGAAATTGAGCGTTCAAAAACTTTTGCTGGGTCCATTTTACTGCAAACCAAGGCCATCAGGAATTAGTTTAGAGTTCACGGAACTGGAATATATCCCCTTAGTTCCGGCAAATCCAGCCGAAGTTGCTCAAAATCACGATGCACGTAAGGCGGTCTCGGCTACTCTTTCAGTCTTCAAGTGAAGTGGGGTTCTATTTCGGTCCAGAAGCTCGAAAGTATGCGTTCAAAAACTTTTTCTGTTTCCGTTTCACTGCAAACCAAGACCAGCACGAGTTAGTTTAGAGTCCCCGGGACTGGAAAATATATCGCAAGTTCCGGGAAATCGAGCCGAAGTTGATCAAAATCACCATGCGCGAAACGTGGTGTCGGCTACTGTTTCAGTCTTAAAGTGAAGTATGGCTATATTTCGGCCCACAACCTCGAAAGTGAGCGTTCAAAAAGCTTTGCTGTGTCCATTTCACTGCAAAACAAGGCCATCCGCACCTAGTTTAGCGTCCAAGGGACTGCAAAATATCCCCCAAGTTCCGGGAAATCCACCCGAAGTTTGTCAAAATCACGATGCGCGTAAGGCGGTCTCGGCTACTTTTTCAGTATTAAAGTAAAGTGGGCTATATTTCGGCCCAGAAGCTTGAAGGTGAGCGTTCAAAAAGTTTTGCTGTCTCCTTTTCACTGCAAACCAAGGCCATCAAGAGTTAGTTTAGAGTCCCTGGACCTGGAAAATATCCCTTAAGTTCCGGAATATCGACCCGAAGTTGGTCAAAATCACGATGCGCGCACGCCGGTCTCGGCTACTCTTTAAGTCGTAAGTGATTTGGGACTATATTTCGGCCTAGAAGCTCGAAAGTGTGCGTTCAAAAACTTGTGCTGTGTGAATTTCACTGCAAACCATGGCCATCAGGAGTTAGTTTAGAGTCCCCGGGACTGGAAAATATTCTCCAAGTTCCTGGAAATGCTGCGGAAGTTTATGAAAATTACGATGCGCGTAACGGGCTCTCGGCTATTCTTTCAGTCTTAAATTTAAGTAGGGCTATATTTCGGCCCTGAAGCTCGAAGGTCAGCGTTCAGAATGTTTTGCTGTGTTCATTAAACTGCAAACCAAGGTCATCCGGAGTTAGTTTAGCGTCCCCGTCCCCCAACTTCCGGGAAATCGAGCAAAAGTGACCCAAAATCACGATGCGCGTAAGGCGGTCTCGGCTACTCTTTCAGTCTTAAAATTAAGGGGCGCTATATTTCGACCTAGAAGCTCGAGACTGCGCGTGCGCTAATTTTACCTGTGTCCATTTCACTGACATCTTAGGCCATCAGGAGTTAGTTTAGAGTCCTTGGGACTGGAAAATATTTCCCAAATTCTGGCAGATCGAGCCAAAGTTGCTCAAAATCACGATGCGCGTAACGCGGTCTCGGCTACTCTTTCAGTCTTAAAATGAAGTGGGGCTATATTTCGGCCGACAAGCTCAACACCGAACGTGCGCTCCTTTTGCCTGTGTACATATAACTGAAAACTAAGTTCATCAGGAGTTAGCATAGAGTCCTCGGGACTGGAAAATACTCCCCGAATTCCGGCAAATCGAGCCAAAGATGCTCAAAATCACGATGCGCGTAAGGCGGTCTCGGCTACTCGTTTACTCCGAAAATGAAGTGGGGCTATATTTCGGTTCTACAAGCTCGACACCGAGCGTGCTCTCGTTTTACCTGTGTCCATTTCACTAAGAACTAAGTCCATCAGGAGATAGATTAGAATCCTCGAGACTGGAAGCTATCCTCCAAGTTTCGGTAAATTGAGCCATACTTTCTTAAAATTACGATAAGCGTACGACAGTTTCGTTTACTCTTTCAGTCTTAAAATGAGCTGTGGCTACATTTCGGCCTAGGCAATCAGGAGTTAGTTGAGAGTCCTCGGTACCGGGAAATATCCCCCATTTCCCAGGAAATCGAGCCAAAGTTGGTCAAAATCACGATGCGCGTAAGGCGGTCCCGGTTACTCTTTCATTCTTAAAGTGAACTGGGGCAATATTTCCGCCCAGAAGCTCCAAAGTGAGCGTTCACAAAGTTGTGCTGTGTCCATTTCACTCCAGACCAAGGCCATCAGGAGTTACTTTAGAGTCCGCGAGACTGGAAAATATCCCCCAAGTTCCGGGAAATCGAGCCGAAGTTGGTCAAACTTACGATGGGCGTAAGGCGGTCTCGTTTACTCTTTCACTCTTTAAGTGAAGTGGAGCTATATTTCGGCGCAGAAGCTCAAAAGTGAGCGTTCAAAAACTTTTGCTGTGTCCATTTTACTGCAGACCAAGGACGTCGGGGGTCAGTTTAGAGTCCCCGGCACTGGAAAATATCCGCCAAGTTCCGGGAAATCGAGCCGAAGTTGGTCAAACTTACGATGGGCGCAAGGTGGTCTCGTTTACTCTTTCACTCTTTAAGTGAAGTGGAGCTATATTTCGGCGCAGAAGCTCAAAAGTGAGCGTTCAAAAACTTTTGCTGTGTCCATTTTACTGCAGACCAAGGACGTCGGGGGTCACTTTAGAGTCCCCGGCACTGGAAAATATCCCCCAAGTACCGGGAAATTTAACCGAAGTCGGTCAAAATCACGACGCGCGTACGGCGGTCTCGGCTACTCTTTCAGTCTTAAAGTGAAGTGGGGCAATATTTCGGCCCAGAAGCTCGAAACTGAGTGTTTAAAAAGTTTTCCTGTGTCCATTTCACTGCAAAACAAGGCCATCACGACTTAGTTTAGCGTCCAAGGGACTGGAAATATCCCCCAAGTTACGGGAAATCCACCCGAAGTTAGTCAAAATCACGATGCGCTTAAGGGGGTCTCGGCTACTCTTTCAGTCTTAAGGTAAAGTGGGCTTAGATTTAACTCCAGAAGCTCTCCATTTCACTCACATCTTAGACAATCAGGAGTGAGTTTAGAGACTTTGGGACTGGAAAATATCTCCCAAGTTTCCCCAGATCGAGCCGAAGATCCTCAAAATCAAAATGCGCGTAAGGCGCTCCCGCCTACTCTTTCAGTCTTAAAAAGAAGTAGGGCTATATTTCGGCCAGCAAGCTCGAAAGTGCGCGTTCAAAAAGTGTTCCTGTGTCCATTTCACTGGAAACCAAGGCCATCAGGAGTTAGTTTAGAGTCCCCGGAACTAGAAAATATCCCCCTATTTGCGGGAAATCGAGCCGAAGTAACCCAAAATCACGATGCGCGTAAGACGGTCTCGGCTACTCTTTCAGTCTTAAAGTAAAGTGGGGCTATATTTCGGCCCAGAAGCTCGAAAGTGACCCTTTAAAAAGTTACGCTTTCTGCATTTAACTAAAAACCAAGGCCGTCAGGAGTTAGTTTAAAGTCCCCCGGCACTGGAAAATATCCCCCAAGTACCGGGAAATCGAGCTGAACTTGGTCAAAATCACGATGCTCGTAAGGCGGTCTCGGCTACTCTTTCAGTCTTAAAGTGAAGTGGGGCAATATTTCGGCCCAGAAGCTCGAAACTGAGTGTTTAAAAAGTTTTCCTGTGTCCATTTCACTGCAAAACAAGGCCATCACGACTTAGTTTAGCGTCCAAGGGACTGGAAATATCCCCCAAGTTACGGGAAATCCACCCGAAGTTAGTCAAAATCACGATGCGCTTAAGGGGGTCTCGGCTACTCTTTCAGTCTTAAGGTAAAGTGGGCTTAGATTTAACTCCAGAAGCTCTCCATTTCACTCACATCTTAGACAATCAGGAGTGAGTTTAGAGACTTTGGGACTGGAAAATATCTCCCAAGTTTCCCCAGATCGAGCCGAAGATCCTCAAAATCAAAATGCGCGTAAGGCGCTCCCGCCTACTCTTTCAGTCTTAAAAAGAAGTAGGGCTATATTTCGGCCAGCAAGCTCGAAAGTGCGCGTTCAAAAAGTGTTCCTGTGTCCATTTCACTGGAAACCAAGGCCATCAGGAGTTAGTTTAGAGTCCCCGGAACTAGAAAATATCCCCCTATTTGCGGGAAATCGAGCCGAAGTAACCCAAAATCACGATGCGCGTAAGGCGGTCTCGACTACTCTTTCAGTCTTAAGGTTAAGTGGGGCTATATTTCGACCCATAAGCTCGAAAGTGAGCGTTCAAAAAGTTTTGCTGTGTCCATTTAACTGCAAACTAAGGCCATCGGAAGTTAGTTTAGCTTCCCCGGGAATTGAAAATATTCGCCAACTTCCGGGAAATCGAGCCGAAGTTGGTCAAAATTACGATGCGCGTAAGGCGGTCTCGGCTACTCTTTCAGTCTTAAAGTGAAGTAGGGCTATATTTCGGCCGAGAAGCTCGAAAGTGCGCGTTCAAAAAAAATGTGCTATGTCCATTTCACTGCAAACCAAGGCCATCAGCAGTTAGTTTAGAGTCCCCGGGACTGGAATATATCCCCGAAGTTCCGGGAAATCGAACGGAAGTTGGTCAAAATCACGATGCGCGTAAGACGGTCTCGGCTACTCTTTCAGTCTTAAAGTAAAGTGGGGCTATATTTCGGCCCAGAAGCTCGAAAGTGACCCTTTAAAAAGTTACCCTTTCTGCATTTAACTAAAAACCAAGGCCGTCAGGAGTTAGTTTAAAGTCCCCCGGACTGCAAAATATCCCCCAAGTTCCGGGAAATCGAGCTGAACTTGGTCAAAATCACGATGCTCGTAAGGCGGTCTCGGCTACTATTTCAGTTTTAAAGTGAAATACGGTTGTATTTCGGCCCACAAGCTCGAAACTGAGCGTTCAAAAAGTTTTCCTGCGTCCATTTCACTGCAAACCAAGGCCATCAAGAGTTAGTTTAGAGTCCCCGGGACTTGAAAATATCGCCAAAACTCTAGAAAATCGAGCGAAAGTTGCTCAAAATCACGATGCGCCTAAGGCGGGCTCGCCTGCTCTTTCAGTCTTAAAGTGAAGTGGGGCTATATTTCATCCCAGAAGCTCGAAAATAAGCCTTCAAATAGCGTTACTGTGTTCATTTCGCTTCAAACCAAGGCCATAAGGAGTTAGTTTAGACTCCTCGGGACTGGAAAATATCGCCCAAGTTCGGGGAAATCGAGCCGAATTTTGTCAAAATCACGATGCGCGTAAGGCGGTCTCAGCTACTCTTTCATTCTTAAAGTGAACTGGGGCTATATTTCGGCCGAGAAGCTAGAAAGTGAAAGTTCAAAAAGTTTTCCTGCGTCCATTTCACTGCAAACCAAGGCCATCAAGAGTTAGTTTAGAGTCCCCGGGACTTGAAAATATCGCTAAAACTCTAGAAAATCGAGCGAAAGTTGCTCAAAATCACGATGCGCCTAAGGCGGGCTCGCCTGCTCTTTCAGTCTTAAAGTGAAGTGCGGCTATATTTCATCCCAGAAGCTCGAAAATAAGCCTTCAAATAGCGTTACTGTGTTCATTTCGCTGCAAACCAAGGCCATAAGGAGTTAGTTTAGACTCCTCGGGAATGGAAAATATCGCCCAAGTTCGGGAAAATCGAGCCGAAGTTGGTCAAAATCACGATGCGTCTAAGGCGGTCTCGGGTACTATTTCAGTCTTAAGGTGAAGTGGGGCTATATTTCGGCCCAGAGTTTCGAAAGTAAGCGTTCAAAAAAATTTGCTGTGTCCATTTCACTGCAGACCAAGGCCATCAGGAGTTAGTTTAGAGTCCTTGGGACTTGAATATATACCCGAAGTTTCGGGAAATCGAGCCGAAGTTGGTCAAAATCACGATGCGCGTAAGACGGTCTCGGCTACTCTTTCAGTCTTAAACTGAAGTGGGGCTATATTTCGGCTCAGAAGCCCGAAGGGGAGCGTTGAAAAAGTTTTGCTCTCTCCATTTCAATGCAAACCATGGCAATCAGGAGTTACTTTAGAGTCCCCGGTACCGGAAAATATTCCCCATTTCCCGGGAAATCGAGCCAAAGTTGGTCAAAATCACCATGCGCGTAAGGAGGTCTCGGCTATTCTTTCATTCTTAAAGTGAACTCGGGCTATATTTCGGACCAGAAGCTCGAAAGTGAAAGTTCAAAAGGTTTTGCTGTGCCCATTTCACTGCAAAGCAACGCCCTCAGGAAGTAATTTACAGTGCCCGGAACTGGAAAATATCCCCCAAGTTCCACGAAATCGAGACGAAGTTGGTCAAAATAACGATTAACGTAAGGCGGTCTCGGCTACTCTTTGAGTCTTAAAGTGAAGTAGGGCTATATTTCGGTCCACAAGCTCGAAAGTGAGCGTTCAAAAAGTTTTGCTGTGTCCATTTCACGGGAAAACATGGCCATCAATACTTAGTTTAGCGTCCAAGGGACTGGAAAATGTTCCCCAAGTTCCGGGAGATCCACCCGAAGTTTGTCAAAATCACAATGCGCGTAAGGTGGTCTCTGTTAATCTTTAAGTCTTAAAGTAAAGTGGGGCTTTATTTCGGCCAGGAAGCTCGAAGGTGAGCGTTCAAAAAGTTTTGCTCTGTCCATTTCACTGCAAACCAAGGCCATCAGGAGTTAGTTTAGAGTTCCTGGGACTGGAAAATATCCCCCAGGTTCCAGAATATCGACCCGAAGTTTGTCAAACTCACGATGCGAGCAAGACGGTCTCGGCTACTCTTTCAGTCTTAAGTAAAGTGGGGCTATATTTTGGCCCACAATCTCGAAAGTGTGCTTTCAAAAAATTGTGCTGTGTCCATTTCAATGCAAACCAAGGCTATCAGCAGTTAGTTTAGAGTCCCCGGGACTGGAAAATATCCCCCAAGTCCCGGCAATTGGAGCCGAAGTTCATCAAAATCATGATGCGCGTAACGTGGTCTCGGCTACTGTTTCAGTCTTAAAGTCAAGTGTGCCTATATTTCGGCCCACAAGCTAGAAAGTGAGCGTTCAAAAAGTTTTGCTGTGTCCATTTCACTTCAAAACAAGGCCATCAGTACTAGTTTAGCGTCCAAGGGAGTGGAAAATATCCCCCAAGTTCCGGGAAATCCATTCCAAGTTCGTCAAAATTACGATATACGTAAGGCGGTTTCGGCTACTCTTTCAGTCTTAGAGTAAAGTTGGGCTATATTTCTGTCCAGAAGCTCGAAAGTGGGCGTTCAAAAAGTTTTGCTGTGTGCTTTTTACGGCAAACCAAAGCTATCAAAGTTAGTTTAGGGTCCCCGGGACTGGAAAATATTCCCCAAGTTCCGGGAAAGCGAGCCGAAGTTGATCAAAATCACGATGCGCGAAATGCGGTCTCGGCTACTGTTTCAGTCTTAAAGTAAAGTGTGGCTATATTTCGGCCCACAAGCTCGAAAGTGAGCGTTCAAAACGTTTTGCTGTGTCTATTTCACTGCAAAACAAGGCCACCAGGACTTAGGTTAGCGTCCAAGAAACTGGAAAATGTTCCCCAAGTTCTGGGAAAGCGAGCCGAAGTTTGTCAAAATCACAATGCGCGTAAGGTGGTCTCGGTTACTCTTTAAGTCTTAAAGTAAAGTAGTGGCTTTATTTCGGCCAGGAAGCTCGAAGTAGAGCGTTCAAAAAGTTTTGCTCTGTCCATTTCAATGCAAAGCAAGGCAATCAGGAGTTCGTTTAGAGTCCCCGGGAGTGGAATGTATTTCCCAAGTTCCGGAAAATCGAGAAGACGTTGGTCAAAATCACGATGCGCGTAAGACGGTCTCGGCTACTCTTTCAGTCTTAAAGTGAAGTGGGGCTCTATTTCGGCCCACAAGCTCAAAGCTCAAAAAAAATTACTGTGTCCATTTCACTGCAAACCAAGGCTATCAGGAGTTAGTTTAGAGTCCCTGGGAGTGGAATGTATTTCCCAAGTCCCGGAAAATCGAGAAGACGTTGGTCAAAATCACGATGCGCGTAAGACGGTCTCGGCTACTCTTTCAGTCTTATAGTGAAGTGGGGCTATATTTCGGCCCAGAAGCTCAAAAGTGAGCGTTCAAAAAGTTTTGCTGTATCCATTTCAATGCAAACCAAGGCCATCACGGGTTACTTAAGAGTCCTCGGGACTGGAAAATATCCCCCAAGTTTCGGTAAATCGAGCCGAAGTTGGTCAAAATCACGATGTGCGTAATGTGGTCTCGGCTACTCTTTCAGTGTTAAAGTGAAGTGGGGCAATATTTCGGCCCAGAAGCTCGAAAGTGAGTGTTTAAAAAGTTTTGCTCTGTCACTTTCAGTGCAAGCCAAGGCCATCAGAAGTTACTTTAGAGTCCCCGGGACTGGACAATATCCCCCAAGTCCCGGGAGATCGAGCCGAAGTTGATCAAATTCATGATGCGCGTAAAGTAGTCTCGGCTACTGTGTCAGTCCTAAAGTGAAGTGTGGCTATATTTCGGCCCACAAGCTAGAAAGTGTGCGTTCAAAAAGTTTTGTTGTGTCCATTTTACTTCAAAACAAGGCCATCAGGACTTAGTTTAGCGTCCAAGGGACTGCAAAATAGCCCCCCAAGTTCCGGGAAATCCATTTGAAGTTCGTCAAAATTACGATGCGCGTAAGGCGGTCTCATCTACGCTTTCAGTCTTAAAGTAAAGTGGGGCTATATTTCTGCCCAGAAGCTCCAAAGTTGTGCTCTGTCCATTTCACTGAAAACCAAGGCCATCAGGAGTTAGTTTTGAGCCCGCGGAATGGAAGATATCCCCCAAGTTCCGGGACACCGACCCGAAGTTAGTCAAAATCACGATTTCCGCAAGACGGTCTCGCCTAGTCTTTCAGTCTTAAAGTAAAGTGGGGCTATATTTCGGTCCAGAAGCTCGAGAGTGAGCGTTCAAAAAGTTTCGCTGTGTCCATTTCACTGAAAACCAAGACAATCAGGAGTTAGTTTAGAGTCCCCGGGACTGGAAAATATCCCCCAAGTTCCGGCAAATCGAGCCGAAGTTGGTCAAAATCACGGTGCGCTTAAGGCGGTGTCGGCTACTCCTTCAGTCTTAAAGTGAAGTGGGGCTCTATTTCGGCCCGCAAGCTCAAAGCTCAAAAAACATTACTGTGTCTATTTCACTGCAAACCAAGGCTATCAGGAGTTAGTTTAGAGTCCCCGGGAGTGGAATGTATTTACCAAGTTCCGGAAAATCGAGAAGACGTTGGTCAAAATCACGATGCGCGTAAGACCTTCTCGGCTACTCTTTCAGTCTTAAAGTGAAGTGGGGCTATATTTCGGCCTACAAGCTAGAAAGTGAGCGTTCAAACAGTTTTGTTGTGTCCATTTTACTTCAAAACAAGGCCATCAGGACTTAGTTTAGCGTCCAAGGGACGGCAAGACATCCCCCGAGTTCCGGGAAATCCATTCGAAGTTCGTCAAAATTACGATGCGCGTAAGGCGGTCTCATCTACTCTTTCAGTCTTAAAGTAAAGTGGGGCTATATTTCTGCCCAGAAGCTCCAAAGTTGTGCTCTGTCCATTTCACTGAAAACCAAGGCCATCAGGAGTTACTTTAGAGTCCCTTTGACTGGAATATATCCGCCAAGTTTCGGGAAATAAACGCGAAATTGGTCAAAATGACGATTCGCTCAAGACGGTCTCGCCTACTCTTTCAGTCTTAAAGTAAAATGGGGCTCTATTTCGGCCCAGAAGCTCGAGAGTGAGCGTTGTGTCCATTTCACTGCAAACCAAGACAAGCAGGAGTTAGTTGAGAGTCCCCGGGACTGGAAAATATCCCCCAAGTTCCGCGAAATCGACCCGAAGATTGTCAAAATCACGATGCGCGTAAGGCGGTCTCGGCTATTCTTTCAGTGTTAAAGTAATGGGGGGCTATATTTTGGCCCAGAAGCTCGAAATTGAGCGTTCAAAAACTTTTGCTGGGTCCATATTACTGCAAACCAACGCCATCAAGAATTAGTTTAGAGTCCTCAGAACTGGAACATATCCCCTTAGTTCCGGCAAATCGAGCCGAAGTTGCTCAAAATCACAATGCACGTAAGGCGGTCTCGGCTACTCTTTCAGTCTTCAAGTGAAGTGGGGTTCTATTTCGGTCCAGAAGCTCGAAAGTATGCGTTCAAAATCTTTTTCTGTTTCCGTTTCACTGCAAACCAAGACCAGCACGAGTTAGTTTAGGGTACCCGGGACTGAAAAATATTTCGCAAGTTCCGGGAAATCGAGCCCAAGTTGATCAAAATCACCATGCGCCAAACGTGGTCTTGGCTACTGTTTCAGTCCTAAAGTGAAGTATGGCTATATTTCGGCCCACAAGCTCGAAAGTGAGCGTTCAAAAAGCTTTGCTGTGTGCATTTCACTGCAAAACAAGGCCATCGGCACCTAGTTTAGCGTCCAACGGACTGGAAAATATTCCCCAAGTTCCGGGAAATCCACCCGAAGTTTCTCAAAATCACGATGTGCGTAAGATGGTCTCGGCTACTTTTTCAGTATTAAAGTAAAGTGGGCTATATTTCGGCCCAGAAGCTTGAAGGTGAGCGTTCAAAAAGTTTTGCTGTCTTCTTTTCACTGCAAACCAAGGCCATCAAGAGTTAGTTTAGAGTCCCTGGGACTGGAAAATATCCCCCAAGTTCCGGAATATCGACCCGAAGTTGGTCAAAATCACGATGCGCGCACGCCGGTCTCGGCTACTCTTTAAGTCGTAAGTGATGTGGGACTATATTTCGGCCTAGAAGCTCGAAAGTGTGGGTTCAAAAACTTGTGCTGTGTGCATTTCACTGCAAACCATGGCCATCAGGAGTTAGTTTAGTGTCCCCGGGACTGGAAAATATTCCCCAAGTTCCAGGAAAGCGAGCAGAAGTTGATCAAAATCACGATGCGCATAACGCGGTCTCGGCTACTGTTTCAGTCTTAAAGTGAAGTGTGGCTATATTTAGGCCCACAAGCTCGAAAGTGAGCGTTCAAAAAGTTTTGCTCTGTCCATTTCACTGCAAACCAAGGTTATCAGGAGTTAGTTTAGAGTCCCCGGGACTGGAAAATATTCTCCAAATTCCAGGAAATGGCGCCGAAGTTGATGAAAATTACGATGCGCGTAACGGGCTCTTGGCTATTCTTTCAGTCTTAAATTTAAGTAGGGCTATATTTCGGCCCTGAAGCTCGAAGGTGAGCGTTCAGAATGTTTTGCTGTGTTCATTAAACTGCAAACCAAGGTCATCGGGAGTTAGTTTAGCGTCCCCGGGACTTTAAATTATTCGCCAACTTCCGGGAAATCGAGCAAAAGTGGCCCAATATCGCAATGCGCGTAAGGCGGTCTCGGCTACTCTTTCAGTCTTAAAATTAAGGGGCGCTATATTTCGACCTAGAAGCTCGAGACCGGGCGTGCGCTAATTTTACCTGTGTCCATTTCACTGACATCTTAGGCCATCAGGAGTTAGTTTAGAGTCCTTGGGACTGGAAACTATTTCCCAAATTCTGGCAGATCGAGCCAAAGCTGCTCAAAATCACGATGCGCGTAAGGTGGTCTCGGCTACTCTCTCAGTCTGAAAATGAAGTAGGGCTATATTTCGGCCGACAAGCTCAACACCGAGCGTGCGCTCCTTTTGCCTGTTTACATATCACTGAAAACTAAGTTCATCATGAGTAAGCATAGAGTCCTCGGGACTGGAAAATATTGCCCGACTTCCGGCAAATCGAGCCAAAGATGCTCAAAATCACGATGCGCGTAAGGCGATCTCGGCTACTCGTTTACTCCGAAAATGAAGTGGGGCTATATTTCGGTTCTACAAGCTCGACACCGAGCGTGCTCTCCTTTTACCTGTGTCCATTTCACTAAGAACTAAGTCCATCAGGAGATAGTTTAGAATCCTCGAGACTGGAAGCTATCCTCCAAGTTTCGGCAAATTGAGCCATACTTTCTTAAAATTACGATAAGCCTACGGCAGTTTCGTTTACTCTTTCAGTCTTAAAATGAACTGGGGCTACATTTCGGCCTAGAAGCTCGACACCGAGCGTGCGCTACTGTTACCTGTGACCATTTGACTGAAAACTAAGTCCATCAAGAGTTAGGGTAGAGTCCCCGGGACTGGAAAATATCCCCCAAGTTTTGGCAGATCAAGCCATAGTGGCTAGAAATTTCGATGCGCTTAAGGCGGTTTCGTGTACACTTTAAGTCTTAAAATAAAGGGGTGCTATATTTCGGCCTACAACCTGGAAACCTAGCGTGCGCCTCTTTGACCTGTGTCCATTTCACTAAAAACCAAGGCATTCACATGCGCGTAAGGTGGTCCCGGCTCCTCTTTCATATTTCGGCCCAGAAGTTCGAAAGTGAACGTTCAAAGAGTTTGGCTGTGTCCATTTCACTGAAAACCGAGGCCATCAGGAATTAGTTTAGAGTACCCGGGACTGGGAATTATCTCCCAAGTTCCGGGAAATCGAGCCGAAGTAGCGCAAAATCACGATGCGCGTAAGGCGGTCTCGGCTAGTCTTTCAGTCTTAAAGTGAAGTAGGGCTATGCTTCGGCCCAAAAGCTCAAACGTAAGCGTTCAAAAAGTTGTGCTGTGTCCATTTCACTGCAAAACAAGGCCATGACGACTTAGTTTAGCGTCCAAGCGACTGGAAATATCCCCCAAGTTACGGGAAATCCACCCGAAGTTAGTCAAAATCACGATGCGCTTAAGGGGGTCTCGGCTACTCTTTCAGTCTTAAGGTAAAGTGGGCTTAGATTTAACTCCAGAAGCTCGAAAGTAAGGGTTCAAAAAATTTTGTCTCTATTTCACTCACATCTTAGACAACCAGGAGTGAGTTTAGAGACTTTGGGACTGGAAAATATCTCCCAAGTTTCCCCAGATCGAGCCGAAGATCCTCAAAATCACAATGCGCGTAAGGCGCTCCCGCCTACTCTTTCAGTCTTAAAAAGAAGTAGGGCTCTATTTCGGCCAGCAAGCTCGAAAGTGCGCGTTCAAAAAGTGTTCCTGTGTCCATTTCACTGGAAACCAAGGCCATCAGGAGTTAGTTTAGAGTCCCCGGGACTGGAAAATATCCCCCTATTTGCGGGAAATCGAGCCGAAGTATCCCAAAATCACGATGCGCGTAAGGCGGTCTCGGCTACTCTTTCAGTCTTAAAGTTAAGTGGGGCTATATTTCGACCCATAAGCTCGAAAGTGAGCGTTCAAAAAGTTTTGCTGTGTCCATTTAACTTCAAACTAAGGCCATCGGAAGTTAGTTTAGATTCCCCGGGACTGGAATATATCCCCGAAGTTCCGGGAAATCGAACGGAAGTTGGTCAAAATCACGACGCGCGTAACACGGTCTCGGCTACTCTTTCAGTCTTAAAGTAAAGTGGGGCTATATTTCGGCCCAGAAGCTCGAAAGTAAAAGTTCAAAAAGTTTTGCTGTGTCCATTTCACCGCGAACCAAGCCACATCAAGACATAGTTTACAGTCTCCGGGAGATCAAAATTTCCCCAAGTTGCGGGAAATCGAGCCGAAGTTTGTCAAAATCACGATGCGCGTAAAGCAGTCTCGACTACTCATTGAGTCTTAAAGTGACGTGGCTGTATATTTCGGCCCAGAAGCTCGAAAGTGAGCCTTCACAAAGTTATGCTGTGCCCATTTCACTGCAAACGAAGGCCCTCAGCTAGTAGTTTACAGTGCCCGGAACTGGAAAATATCCCCCAATTTCCGCGAAATCGAGACGAAGTTGGTCAAAATAACGATTCGCGTAAGGCGGTCTCGGCTACTCTTTCAGTCTTAAGTGAAGTAGGGCTATATTTCGGTCCAGAAGCTCGAAAGTGAGCGTTCAAAAAGTTTTCCTCTCTCAATTTCACTGAAAACCAAGGCCACCATGAGTTAGTTTAGAGTCCCCGGGACTGGAAAATATCTCTTAAGTTCTGGCAGATCAAGCCGAAGTTGGTCAAAATCACGATGCGCCTAAGGCGGCCTCGGCTACTCTTTCAGTCTTAAAGTGAAGTGGGGCTCTATTTCTGCCCAGAAGCTCCAAAGTGAGCGCTGCAAAAAATTTGCTGTGTCCATTTCACTGCAAACCAAGGCCATCAGGAAATAGTTTAGAGTCCCCGGGACTGCAATATAGTTCCCAAGTTCCGGAAAATGGAGAAGACGTTGGTCAAAATCACGATGCGCGCAAGACGGTCTTGGCTAGTCTTTCAGTCTTAAAGTGAAGTGGGGCTATATTTCGGCCCCGAAGCTCAAAAGTGAGCCTCAAAAAGTTTTGCTGTATCCATTTCAATGTAAACGAAGCCCATCAGATGTAACTTAAGAGTCTTCGGTACTGGAAAATATCCCCCAAGTTCAGGGAAATTTAGCCGAAGTTGGTCAAAATCACGGTGCGCGTTAGGCGGTCTCGCTTACTGTTTCAGTCTTAAAGTGAGGTGAGACTTTATTCCTGCCCAGGAGCTTGAAAGTGAGCGTTCAAAAAGTTTCCCTGTGTTTATTTCACTGCAAACCAAAGCCATCAGGAGCTAGTTTAGAGTCCCCGGGACTGGAAAATATCCCCCAACATCCGGGAAATCGAGCCGAAGTTGGTCAAAATAACGATTCGCGTAAGGCGGTCTCGGCTACTCTTTCAGTCTTAAAGTGAAGTGGGGCTATATTTCGGGCCAGAAGCCCGAAAGTGAGCGTTCAAAAAGTTTTGCTGTGTTCATTTCACTGCAAACCAAGGCCATCAGGAGTTAGTTTAGCGTCCTCGAGACAAGAAAATATGCCCCAAGGTCCGGGAAATTGAGCCGAGGTTGGTCAAAATCACGATGCCCCTTAAGTGGTCTCGGCTACTCTTTCTGTCTTAAAGTGAAGTGGGGCTATATTTCGGGCCAGAAGCCCGAAAGTGAGCGTTCAAAAAGTTTTCCTGTGGCCATTTCACTGCAAACCAAGGCAATCAGGGGTTAGTTTAGAGTCCCCGAGACTGAAAAGTTTTGCCCCAGTTCCGGGGAATCGAAACGAAGTTGATCAAAATCACGATGCGCGAAATGCGGTATCGGCTACTGTTTCAGTCTTAAAGTGAAGTGGGGCTATATTTCGGCCGAGGAGCCCGAAAGGGAGCGTTCAAAAAGTTTTGCTGTGTGCATTTCACTGCAAACCAAAGCTATCAAAAGTTAGTTTAGGGTCCCCGGGACTGGAAAATATTTCCCAAGTTCCGGGAAAGCGAGCCGAAGTTGATCAAAATCACGATGCGCGAAATGCGGTCTCGGCTACTGTTTCAGTCTTAAAGTAAAGTGTGGCTATATTTCGGCCCACAAGCTCGAAAGTGAGCGTTCAAAAAGTTTTGCTGTGTGCATTTCAGTGCAAAACAAGGCCATCAGGACTTGGGTTAACGTCCAAGGGACTGGAAAATGTTCCCCAAGTTCCGGGAGATCCACCCGAAGTTTGTCAAAATCACAATGCGCGTAAGGTGGTCTCGGTTACTCTTTAAGTCTTAAAGTAAAATGGGGCTTTATTTCGGCCAGGAAGCTCGAAGGTGAGCGTTCAAAAAGTTTTGCTCTGTCCATTTCACTGCAAACCAAGGCCATCAGGAGTTAGTTTAGAGTTCCTGGGACTGGAAAATATCCCCCAAGTTCCGGAATATCGACCCGAAGTTTGTCAAACTCACGATGCGAGCAAGGCGGTATCGGCTACTCTTTCAGTCTTATGTGAAGTGGGCCTATATTTCGGTCCAGAATCTCGAAAGTGTGCGTTCACAAAATTGTGCTGTGTCCATTTCAATGCAAACCAAGGCTATCAGGAGTTAGTTTAGAGTCCCCGGGACTGGAAAATATCCCCCAAGTCCCGGGAATTGGAGCCGACGTTGATCAAATTCATGATGCGCGTAACGGGGTCTCGGGTACTGTTTCAATTTTAAAGTCAAGTATGCCTATATTTCGGCCCAAAAGCTAGAAAGTGAGCGTTCAAAAAGTTTTGCTGTGTCCATTTCACTTCAAAACAAGGCCATCAGGACTTAGTTTAGCGTCCAAAGGACTGGAAAATATACCCCAAGTTGCGGGAAATCCATTCCAAGTTCGTCAAAATTACGATATACGTAAGGCGTTTTCGGCTACTCTTTCAGTCTTAAAGTAAAGTCGGGCTATATTTCTGTCCAGAAGCTCGAAAGTGAGCGTTCAAAAAGTTTTGCTGTGTGCATTTCACTGTAAACCAAAGCTATCAAAAGTTAGTTTAGGGTCCCCGGGACTGGAGAATATCCCCAAGTTCTGGGAAAGCGAGCCGAAGTTGATCAAAATCACGATACGCGAACTGCGGTCTCGGCTACTGTTTCAGTCTTAAAGTAAAGTGTGGCTATATTTCGGCCCACAAGCTCGAAAGTGAGCGTTCATAAAATTTTCCTCTGTCCATTTCACTGCAAAGCAAGGCGATCAGGAGTTAGTTTAGAGTCCCCGGGATTGGAAAATATCCCCCAAGTTCCGAGAAATCGATCCGAAAATGGTCAAAATCACGATGCGCGTAAGGCGATCTCGGCTACTCTTTTAGTCTTACACTGATGTGGGGCTATATTTCGGCCCAGAAGCTCCAAGGTGGGCGTTCAAAAAGTTATGCTGTGCCCATTTCAGTGCAAACCAAGGCCATCCGGAGTTAGTTTAGAGTCCCCCGGACTGGAAAATATCCCAAAAGTTGCGTGAAATCGAGCTGAACTTGGTCTAACTCACGATGCGCGTGAGGCGGTCACGGCTACTATTTCAGTCTGAAAGTGAAGTGGGATTCTATTTCGGCCCAGAAGCTACAAAGAGAGTGTTCAAAAACCTTTCCTTTGTCCATTTCACTGAAAACCAAGGCCATCAGGAGTTAGTTTAGAGCCCGCGGAAATGGAATATATCCCCCAAGTTCCGGGAAACCGACCCGAAGTTGGTCAAAATCACGATTTGCGCAAGACGGTCTCGGCTACTCTTTCAGTCTTAAAGTAAAGTGGGGCTATATTGCGGTCCAGAAGCTCGAGAGTGAGCGTTCAAAAAGTTTCGCTGTGTCCATTTCACTGAAAACCAAGACAATCAGGAGTTAGTTTAGAGTCCCCGGGACTGGAAAATATCCCCCAAGTTCCGGCAAATCGAGCCGAAGTTGGTCAAAATCACGGTGCGCTTAAGGCGGTGTCGGCTACTCCTTCAGTCTTAAAGTGAAGTGGGGCTCTATTTCGGCCCACAAGCTCAAAGCTCAAAAAAAATTACTGTGTCTATTTCACTGCAAACCAAGGCTATCAGGAGTTAGTTTAGAGTCCCCGGGAGTGGAATGTATTTCCCAAGTTCCCGAAAATCGAGAAGACGTTGATCAAAATCACGATGCGCGTAAGACGGTCTCGGCTACTCTTTCAGTCTTAAAGTGAAGTGGGGCTATATTTCGGCCCAGAAGCTCAAAAAGTGACCGATCAAAACGTTTTGCTGTATCCATTTCCATGCAAACCAAGGCCGTCAGGGGTTACTTCAGAGGCCTCGGGACTGGAAAATATCCCCCAAGTTCCGGTAAATCGAGCCGAAGTTGGTCAAAATCACGATGTGCGTAATGTGGTCTCGGCTACTCTTTCAGTCTTAAAGTGAAGTGGGGCAATATTTCGGCCCAGAAGCTCCAAAGTGAGTGTTTAAAAAAATTTGCTCTGTCACTTTCAGAGCAAACCAATGCCATCAGAAGTTACTTTAGAGTCCCCGGGACTGGAGAATATCCCCAAAGTCCCGGGAAATCGAGCCGAAGTTTATCAAATTCATGATGCGCGTAACGTGGTCTCGGCTATTGTGTCAGTCCTAAAGTGAAGTGTGGCTATATTTCGGCCCACAAGCTAGAAAGTGAGCGTTCAAAAAGTTTTGTTGTGTCCATTTTACTTCAAAAAAAGGCCATCAGGACTTAGTTTAGCGTCCAAGGGACTGCAAAATATCCCCCAAGTTCCGGGAAATCCATTCGAAGTGCGTCAAAATTACCATGCGCGTAAGGCGGTCTCATCTACTCTTTCAGTCTTAAAGTAAAGTGGGGCTATATTTCTGCCCAGAAGCTCCAAAGTTGTGCTCTGTCCATTTCACTGAAAACCAAGGCCATCAGCAGTTACTTTAGAGTCCCTTTGACTGGAATATATCCCCCAAGTTTCGGGAAATAAACGCGAAATTGGTCAAACTCACGAATCGCTCAAGACGGTCTCGCCTACTCTTTCAGTCTTAAAGTAAAATGGGGCTCTATTTCGGCCCAGAAGCTCGAGAGTGAGCGTTCAAAAAGTTTCGCTGTGTCCATTTAACTGCAAACCAAGACAAGCAGGAGTTAGTTGAGAGTCCCCGGGACTGGAAAATATCCCCCAAGTTCCGCGAAATCAACCCGAAGTTTGTCAAAATCACGATGCGCGTAAGGCGGTGTCTGCTACTCTTTCAGTGTTAAAGTAATGGGGGGCTATATTTTGGCCCAGAAGATCGAAATTGAGCGTTCAAAGAGTTTTGCTGGGTCCATTTTACTGCAAACCAAGGCCATCAGGAAATAGTTTAGAGTCCACAGAACTGGAATATATCCCCTTAGTTCCGGCAAATCCAGCCGAAGTTGCTCAAAATCACGATGCACGTAAGGCGGTCTCGGCTACTCTTTTAGTCTTCAAGTGAAGTGGGGTTCTATTTCCGTCCAGAAGCTCGAAAGTATGCGTTCAAAATCTTTTTCTGTTTCCGTTTCACTGCAAACCAAGACCAGCACAAGTTAGTTTAGAGTCCCCGGGACTGGAAAATATTTCGCAAGTTCCGGGAAATCGAGCCCAAGTTGATCAAAATCACCATGCGCGAAACGTGGTCTCGGCTACTGTTTCAGTCTTAAAGTGAAGTATGGCTATATTTCGGCCCACAAGCTCGAAAGTGAGCGTTCAAAAAGCTTTGCTGTGTCCATTTCACTGCAAAACAAGGCCATCCGCACCTAGTTTAGCGTCCAAGGGACTGGAAAATATCCCCCAAGTTCCGGGAAATCCAACCGAAGTTTGTCAAAATCACGATGCGCGTAAGGCGGTCTCGGCGACTTTTTCAGTATTAAAGTAAAGTGGGCTATATTTCGGCCCAGAAGCTTGAAGGTGAGCGTTCAAAAAGTTTTCCTGTCTCCTTTTCACTGCAAACCAAGGCCATCAAGAGTTAGTTTAGAGTCCCTGGGACTGGAAATTATATCCCAAGTTCCGGAATATCGACCCGAAGTTGGTCAAAATCACGATGCGCGCACGCCGGTCTCGGCTACTCTTTAAGCCGTAAGTGATGTGGGACTATATTTCGGCCTAGAAGCTCGAAAGTGTGCGTTAAAAAACTCGTGCTGTGTGAATTTCACTGCAAACCATGGCCATCAGGAGTTAGTTTAGAGTCCCCGGAACTGGAAAATATTCCCCAAGTTCCAGGAAAGCGAGCAGAAGTTGATCAAAATCACGATGCGCGTAACGCGGTCTCGGCTACTGTTTCAGTCTTAAAGTGAAGTGTGGCTATATTAAGGCCCACAAGCTCGAAAGTGAGCGTTCAAAAAGTTTTGCTGTGTCCATTTCACTCCAAACCAAGACCATCAGGACTTAGTTTAGAGTCCCCGGGACTGGAAAATATTCTCCAAGTTCCAGGAAATGGCGCCGAAGTTGATGAAAATTACGATGCGCGTAACGGGCTCTCGGCTATTTTTTCAGTCTTAAATTTAAGTAGGGCTATATTTCGGCCCTGAAGCTCGAAGGTGAGCGTTCAGAATGTTTTGCTGTGTTCATTAAACTGCAAACCAAGGTCATCGGTAGTTAGTTTAGCGTCCCCGGGACTTTAAATTATTCGCCAACTTCCGGAAAATCGAGCAAAAGTAGCCCAAAATCACGATGCGCGTAAGGCGGTCTCGGCTACTCTTTCAGTCTTAAAATTAAGGGGGGCTATATTTCGACCTAGAAGCTCGAGACCGGACGTGCGCTAATTTTACCTGTGTCCATTTCACTGATATCTTAGGCCATCAGGAGTTAGTTTAGAGTCCTTGGGACTGGAAACTATTTCCCAAATTCTGGCAGATCGAGCCAAAGTTCCTCAAAATCACGATGCGCGTAAGTCGGTCTCGGCTACTCTTTCAGTCTTAAAATGAAGTGGGGCTATATTTCGGCCCAGAAGCTTCAAAGTGAACGTTCAAAGAGTTTGGCTGTGTCCATTTCACTAAAAACCAAGGCCATCAGGAATTAGTTTAGAGTGCCCAGGACTGGGAATTATCTCCCAAGTTCCGGGAAATCAAGCCGAAGTAGCCCAAAATCACGATGCGCGTAAGGCGTTCTCGGCTAGTCTTTCAGTCTTAAAGTGAAGTAGGGCTATGCTTCGGCCCAGAAGCTCAAACGTGAGCGTTCAAAAAGTTGTGCTGTGTCCATTTCACTGCAAACCAAGGCAATCAGGAGTTAGTTTAGAGTCCCCGGTACCGGAAAATATCCCCTATTTCCCAGGAAATCGAGCCAAAGTTGGTCAAAATCACGATGCGCGTAAGGCGGTCCCGGTTATTCTTTCATTCTTAAAGTGAACTGGGGCAATATTTCCGCCCAGAAGCTGGAAAGTGAGCGTTCAAAAAGTTGGGCTGTGTCCATTTCACTCCAGAGCAAGGCCATCAGGAGTTACTTTAGAGTCCGCGGGACTGGAAAATATCCCCCAAGTTCCCGGAAATCGAGCCGAAGTTGGTCAAAATTACGACGGGCGTAAGGCGGTCTAGGCTACTCTTTCACTTTTAAAGTGAAGTGGAGCTATATATCGGCCCACAAGCTCACAAGTGAGCGTTCAAAAAGTTTTGCTGTGTCCATTTTACTGCAGACCAAGGACGTCAGGGGGCAGTTTAGAGTCCCCGGGACTGGAAAATATCCCACAAGTTCCGGGAAATTTAACCGAAGTTGGTCAAAATCACGACGCGCATACGGCGGTCTCGGTTACTCTTTCAGTCTTAAAGTGAAGTGGGGCAATATTTCGGCCCAGAAGCTCGAAACTGAGTGTTTAAAAAGTTTTGCTGTGTCCATTTCACTGCAAAACAAGGCCATCACGACTTAGTTTAGCGTCCAAGGGACTGGAAATATCCCCCAAGTTACGGGAAATCCACCCGAAGTTAGTCAAAATCACGATGCGCTTAAGGGGGTCTCGGCTACTCTTTAAGTCTTAAGGTAAAGTGGGCTTAGATTTAACTCCAGAAGCTCGAAAGTAAGGGTTCAAAAATTTTTGTCTCTATTTCACCCACATCTTAGACAATCAGGAGTGAGTTTAGAGACTTTGGGACTGGAAAATATCTCCCAAGTTTCGCCAGATCGAGCCGAAGATCCCCAAAATCACAATGCAAGTAAGGCGCTCCCGCCTACTCTTTCAGTCTTAAAAGAGAAGTAGGGCTATCTTTCAACCAGCAAGCTCGAAAGTGCGCGTTCAAAAAGTGTTCCTGTGTCCATTTCACTGGAAACCAAGGTCATCAGGAGTTAGTTTAGAGTCCCCGGGACTGGAAAATATCCCCCTATTTCCGGGAAATCAAGCCGAAGTATCCCAAAATCACGATGCGCGTAAGGCGGTCTCCGCTACTCTTTCAGTCTTAAAGTTAACTGGGGCTAAATTTCGACCCATAAGCTCCAAAGTGAGCGTTCAAAAAGTTTTGCTGTGTCCATTTAACTACAAACTAAGGCCATCGGAAGTTAGTTTAGCTTCCCCGGGAATTCAAAATATTCGCCAACTTCCGGGAAATTGAGCCGAAGTTGGTCAAAACTACGATGCGCGTAAGGCGGTCTCGGCTACTCTTTCAGTCTTAAAGTCAAGTAGGGCTATATTTCGGCCGAGAAGCTCGAAAGTGAGCGTTCAAAAAAATGTTTTGTGTCCATTTCTCTGCAAACCAAGGCCATCAGCAGTTAGTTTAAAGTCCCGGGACTAGAATATATCCCCGAAGTTTCGGGAAATCGAACGGAAGTTGGTCAAAATCACGATGCGCGTAAGACGGTCTCGGCTACTCTTTCAGTCTTAAAGTTAAGTGGGGCTATATTTCGGCCCAGAAGCTCGAAAGTGACCCTTTAAAAAGTTACGCTTTCTGCATGTAACAGCAAACCAAGGCCGTAAGGAGTTAATTTAAAGTCCCCCGGACTGGAAAATATCCCCCAAGTTCCGGGAAATCGAGGTCAACTTGGTCAAAATCACGATGCTCATAAGGCGGTCTCGGCTACTATTTCAGTCTTAAAGTGAAATACGGTTGTATTTCGGCCCAGAAGCTCGAAACTGAGCGTTCAGAAAGTTTTCCTGCGTCCATTTCACTGGAAACCAAGGCCATAAGCAGTTAGTTTAGAGTCCACGGGACTTGAAAATATGGCCAAAACTCTAGAAAATCGAGCGGAAGTTGCTCAAAATCACGATGCGCGTAAGGCGGTCTTGGCTACTCTTTCAGTCTTAAAGTGAAGTGGGGCTATATTTCATCCCAGAAGCTCGAAAATAAGCCTTCAAAAAGTGTTACTGTGTTCATTTCACTGCAAACCAAGGCCATCAGGAGTTAGTTTAGACTCCTCGGGACTGGAAAATATCGCCCAATTTCGGGCAAATCGAGCCGAATTTTGTCAAAATCACGAGGCGCGTAAGGCGGTCTCGGCTACTCTTTCATTCTTAAAGTGAGCTGGGGCTATATTTCGGCCGAGAAGCTAGAAAGTGAAAGTTCAAAAAGTTTTGCTGTGTTCATTTCACTGCAAACCAATGCCATCAGGAGTTAGTTTAGTCTCCTCGGGACTGGAAAATATCGCCCAAGTTCGGGCAAATCGAGCCGAATTTTGTCAAAATCACGATGCGCGTAAGGCGGTCTCGGCTACTCTTTCATTCTTAAAGTGAACTGGGGCTATATTTCGGCCCAGAAGCTAGAAAGTGAAAGTTCAAAAAGTTTTGCTGTGTCCATTTCACCGCAAACCAAGCCACATCAGCAGATTGTTTACAGTGTCCGGGACATCAAAATATCTCCCAAGTCCCGGGAAATCGAGCCGAATTTTGTCAAAATCACGATGCGCGTAAAGCAGCCTGGGCTACTCTTTTAGTCTTAAAGTGACTTAGCTGTATATTTCGGCCCAGAAGCTCGAAAGTGAGCGTTCAAAAGGTTTTGCTCTCTCAATTTAACTGAAAACCAAGGCCATCATGAGTTAGTTTAGAGTCCACGGGAGTGGAAAATATCCCTTAAGTTCTGGCAACTCAAGCCGAAGTTGGTCAAAATCACGATGCGTCTAAGGCGGTCTCGGCTACTATTTCAGTCTTAAAGTGAAGTGGGGCTAACTTTCGGCCCAGAATTTCGAAAGTAAGCGTTCAAAAAAAATTGCTGTGTCCATTTCACTGCGGACCAAGGCCATCAGGGGTTAGCTTAGAGTCCTTAGGACTTGAATATATCCCCGAAGTTTCGGGAAATTGAGCCGAAGTTGGTCAAAATCACGATGCGCGTAAGACGGTGTCGGCTACTCTTTCAGTCTTAAACTGAAGTGGGGCTATATTTTTTCTCAGAAGCCCGAAGGGGAGCGTTGAAAAAGTTTTGCTCTCTCCATTTCAATGCAAACCAAGGCAATCAGGAGTTACTTTAGAGTCCCCGGTACCGGAAAATATTCCCCATTTCCCGGGAAATCGAGCCAAAGATGGTCAAAATCACGATCCGCGTAAGGCGGTCGCGGCTATTCTTTCATTCTTAAAGTAAACTCGGGCTATATTTCGGCCCAGAAGCTCGAAGGTGAAAGTTCAAAAAGTTTTGCTGTGTCCATTTCACCGCAAACCAAGCCACATCAGGAGATAGTTTACAGTCTCCGGGACATCAAAATATCCCCCAAGTTGCGGGAAATCGAGCCGAAGTTTGTCAAAATCACGATGCGCGTAAAGCAGTCTCGGTTACTCTTTGAGTCTTAAAGTGACGTGGCTGTATATTTCGGCCCAGAAGCTCGAAAGTGAGCGTTCAAAAAGTTATGCTGTGCCCATTTCACTGCAAAGCAAGGCCCTCAGGAAGTAGTTTACAGTGCCCGGAACTGGAAAATATCCCCCAAGTTCCGCGAAATCGAGACGAAGTTGGCCAAAATAACGACTCGCGTAAGGCGGTCTCGGCTACTCTTTCAGTCTCAAAGTTAAGTAGGGCTATATTTCGGTCCAGAAGCTCGAAAGGGAGCGTTCAAAAAGTTTTCCTCTCTCAATTTCACTGAAAACCAAGGCCACCATGAGTTAGTTTAGAGTCCTCGGGACTGGAAAATATCTTTTAACTTCTGGCAACTCAAGCCGAAGTTGGTCAAAATCACCATGCGCCTAAGGCGGCCTCGGCTACTTTTTTAGTCTTAAAGTGAAGTGGGGCCCTATTTCGGCCCAGAAGCTCCAAAGTGAGCGCTGCAAAATTTTTGCTGCGTCCATTTCACTGCAAACCAAGGCCATCAGGAGTTAGTTTAGAGTCCCCGGGTCTACAATATATTTCCCAAGTTCCGGAAAATCGAGAAGACGTTGGTCAAAATCACGGTGCGCGCAAGACGGTCTTGGCTAGTCTTTCAGTCTTAAAGTGAAGTGGGGCTATATTTCAACCCAGAAGCTCAAAAGTGAGCCTCAAAAGGTTTTGCTGTATCCATTTCAATGCAAACGAAGGCCATCAGGGGTTACTTAAGAGTCTTCGGGACTGGAAAATATCCCCCAAATTCAGGGAAATTTAGCCGAAGTTGGTCAAAATCAGGGTGCGCGTTAGGCGGTCTCGCTTACTGTTTCAGTCTTAAAGTGAAGTGAGGCTTTATTCCTGCCCAGGAGCATGAAAGTGAGCGTTCAAAAAGTTTCCCTGTGTTTATTTCACTGCAAACCAAAGCCATCAGCAGCTAGTTTAGAGTCCCCGGGACAAGAAAATATCCCCCAACTTCCGGGAAATCGAGCCGAAGTTGGTCAAAATCACGATTTGCGTAAGGTAGTCTCGGCTACTATTTCAGTCTTAAAGTGAAGTGGGGCATTATTTCGGGCCAGAAGCCCGAAAGTGAGCGTTCGAAAAGTTTTGCTGTGTGCATTTCACTGCAAACCAAGGCCATCAGGAGTTAGTTTAGCGTCCCCGGGACAAGAAAATATGCCCCAAGCTCCGGCAAATTGAGCCGAGGTAGGTCAAAATCACGATGCCCCTAAAGTGGTCTCGGCTACTCTTTCTGTCTTAAAGTGAAGTGGGGCTATATTTCGGGCAAGAAGTCCGAAAGTGAGCGTTCAAAAAGTTTTGCTGTGTCCATTTCACTGCAAACCAAGGCAATCAGGGGTTAGTTTAGCGTCCCTGGGACTGGAAAATATTCCCCAAGTTCCGGGAAAGCGAGCCGAAGTTGATCAAAATCACGATGCGCGAAGTGCGGTCTCGGCTACTGTTTCAGTCTTAAAGTAAAGTGTGGCTATATTTCGGCCCACAAGCTCGAAAGTGAACGTTCAAAAAGTTTGGCTGTGTCCATTTCACTGCAAAACAAGGCCATCACGACTTAGTTTAGCGTCCAAGGGACTGGAAAATGTTCCCCAAGTTCCGGGAGCTCCACCCGAAGTTTGTCAAAATCACAATGCGCGGAAGGTGGCAATTGGAGCCGAAGTTGGTCAAATTTATGATGCGCGAAACGTGGTCTCGGCTACTGTTTCAGTCTTAAAGTCAAGTGTGCCTATATTTCGGCCCAAAAGCTAGAAAGTGAGCTTTCAAAAAGTTTTGCTGTGTCCATTTCACTTCAAAACAAGGCCATCAGGACTTAGTTTAGCATCAAAGGGACTGGAAAATATACCCCAAGTTCCGGGAAATCCATTCCAAGTTCGTCAAAATTCCGATATACGTAAGGCGGTTTAGGCTACTCTTTCAGTCTTAAAGTAAAGTCGGGCTATACTTCTGTCCAGAAGCTCGAAAGTGAGCGTTGAAAAAGTTTTGCTGTGTGCATTTCACTGCAAACCAAAGCTATCAAAAGTTAGTTTAGGGTCCCCAGGACTGGAAAATATTCCTCAAGTTCCGGGAAAGCGAGCCCAGCTTGATCAAAATCACGATGCGCGAAATGCGGTCACGGCTACTGTTTCAGTCTTAAAGTAAAGTGTGGCTATATTTCGGCCCACAAGCTCGAAAGTGAGCGTTCAAAAAGTTTTGCTCTGTCCATTTCAATGCAAAGCAAGGCGATCAGGAGTTAGTTTAGAGTCCCCGGGACTGGAAAATATCCCCCAAGTTCCGAGAAATCGATCCGAAAATGGTCAAAATCACGATGCGCGTAAGGCGATCTCGGCTACTCTTTCAGTCTTAAAGTGAAGTGGGGCTATATTTCGGCCCAGAAGCTCCAAAGTGGGCGTTCAAAAAGTTATGCTCTGCGCATTTCAGTACAAACCAAGGCCATCCGGAGTTAGTTTAGAGTCCCCCGGACTGGAAAATATCCCAAAAGTTGCGTGAAATCGAGCTGAACTTGCTCGAACTGACGATGCGCGTGAGGCGGTCTCGGCTACTATTTCAGTCTGAAAGTGAAGTGGGATTCTATTTCGGCCCAGAAGCTACAAAGAGAGTGTTCAAAAAGCTTTGCTTTGTCCATTTCACTGAAAACCAAGGCCATCAGGAGTTAGTTTAGAGCCCGCGGAAATGGAATATATCCCCCAAGTTCCGGGAAACCGACCCGAAGTTGGTCAAAATCACAATTTGCGCAAAGCGCTCTCGGCTACTCTTTCAGTCATAGAGTAAAGTGGGGTTATATTTCGGTCCAGAACCTCGAGAGTGAGCGTTCAAAAAGTTTCGCTGTGTCCATTTCACTGAAAACCAAGACAATCAGGAGTTAGTTTAGAGTCCCCGGGACTGGAAAATATCCCCCAAGTTCCGGCTAATCGAGCCGAAGTTGGTCAAAATCACGGTGCGCTTAAGGCGGTGTCGGCTACTCCTTCAGTCTTAAAGTGAAGTGGGGCTCTATTTCGGCTCACAAGCTCAAAGCTCAAAAAAAAATTATGTGTCTATTTCACTGCAAACCAAGGCTATCAGGAGTTAGTTTAGAGTCCCCGGGAGTGGAATGTATTTCCCAAGTTCCGCAAAATTGAGAAGACGTTGGTCAAAATCACGATGCGCGTAAGACCTTCTCGGCTACTCTTTCAGTCTTAAAGTGAAGTGGGGCTATATTTCGGCCCAGAAGCTCAAAAGTGAGCGTTCAAAAAGTTTTCCTGTATCCATTTCAATGCAAACCAAGGCAAGCAGGGGTTACTTAAGAGTCCTCGGGACTGGAAAATATCCCCCAAGTCTCGGTAAATCGAGCCGAAGTTGATCAAAATCACGATGCGCGTAAGGTGGTCTCGGCTACTCTTTCAGTCTTAAAGTGAAGTGGGGCAATATTTCGGCCCAGAAGCTCGAAAGTGAGTGTTTAAAAAGTTTTGCTCTGTCACTTTCAGTGCAAACCAAGGCCATCAGAAGTTAGTTTAGAGTCCCCGGGACTGAAGAATATCCCCCAAGTCCCGGGAAATCGAGCCGAAGTTGATCAAATTCATGATGCGCGTAACGTGGTCTCGCCTACTGTGTCAGTCGTAAAGTGAAGTGTGGCTATATTTCGGCCTACAAGCTACAAAGTGACCGTTCAAAAAGTTTTGTTGTGTCCATTTTACTTCAAAACAAGGCCACCAAGACTTAGTTTAGCGTCCAAGGGACTGCAAAATATCTCCCAAGTTCCGGGAAATCCATTCGAAGTTCGTCAAAATTACGATGCGCGTAAGGCGGTCTCATCTACTCTTTCAGTCTTAAAGTAAAGTGGGGCTATATTTCTGCCCAGAAGCTCCAAAGTTGTGCTCTGTCCATTTCACTGAAAACCAAGGCCATCAGCAGTTACTTTAGAGTCCCTTTGACTGGAATATATCCGCCAAGTTTCGGGAAATAAACGCGAAATTGGTCAAAATGACGATTCGCTCAAGACGGTCTCGCCTACTCTTTCAGTCTTAAAGTAAAATGGGGCTCTATTTCGGCCCAGAAGCTCGAGAGTGAGCGTTGTGTCCATTTAACTGCAAACCAAGACAAGCAGAAGTTAGTTGATAGTCCCCGGGACTGGAAAATATCCCCCAAGTTCCGGGAAATCAACCCGAAGTTTGTCAAAATCACGATGCGCGTAAGGCGGTCTCGGCTACTCTTTCAGTGTCAAAGTAATGGGGGGCTATATGTTGGCCCAGAAGCTCGAAATTCAGCGTTCAAAAAGTTTTGCTTTGTCCATTTTACTGCAAACCAAGGCCATCAGGAATTAGTTTAGAGTCCTCAGAACTAGAATATATCCCCTTAGTTCCGGCAAATCCAGCAGAAGTTGCTCAAAATCACGATGCACATAAGGCAGTCTCGGCTACTCTTTCAGTCTTCAAGTGAAGTGGGATTCTATTTCGGTCCAGAAGCTCGAAAGTATGCGTTCAAAAACTTTTTCTGTTTCCGTTTCACTGCAAACCAAGACAAGCACGAGTTAGTTTAGAGTCCCCGGGACTGGAAAATATTTCGCAAGTTCCGGGAAATCGAGCCGAAGTTGATCAAAATCACGATGCGCGAAACGTGGTGTCGGCTACTGTTTCAGTCTTAAAGTGAAGTGTGGCTATATTAAGGCCCACAAGCTCGAAAACGAGCGTTCAAAAAGTTTTGCTGTGTCCATTTCACTGCAAACCAAGGCCATCAGGAGTTATTATAGAGTCCCCGGGACTGGAAAATATTCTCCAAGTTCCAGGAAATGGCGCTGAAGTTGATGAAAATTACGATGCGCGTAACGGGCTCTCGGCTATTTTTTCAGTCTTAAATTTAAGTAGGGCTATATTTCGGCCCTGAAGCTCGAAGGTGAGCGTTCAGAATGTTTTGCTGTGTTCATTAAACTGCAAACCAAGGTCATCGGAGTTAGTTTAGCGTCCCCGGGACTTTAAATTATTCGCCAACTTCCGGAAAATCGAGCAAAAGTAGCCCAAAATCACGATGCGCGTAAGGCGGTCTCGGCTACTCTTTCAGTCTTAAAATTAAGGGGGGCTATATTTCGACCTAGAAGCTCGAGACCGGACGTGCGCTAATTTTACCTGTGTCCATTTCACTGACATCTTAGGCCATCAGGAGTTAGTTTAGAGTCCTTGGGACTGGAAACTATTTCCCAAATTCTGGCAAATCGAGCCAAAGTTGCTCAAAATCACGATGTGCGTAAGGCGGTCTCGGCTACTCTTTTAGTCTTAAAATGAAGTGGGGCTATATTTCGGCGGACAAGCTCAACACCAAGCGTGCGCTGCTTTTGCCTGTGTACATATCACTGAAAACTAAGCTCATCAGGAGTTAGCATAGAGTCCTCGGGACTGGAGAATATTCCCCGAATTCCGGCAAATTGAGCCAAAGATGCTCAAAATCACGATGCGCGTAAGGCGGTCTCGGCTACTCGTTTACTCCGAAAATGAAGTGGGGCTATATTTCGGTTCTACAAGCTCGACACCGAGCGTGCTCTCCTTTTACCTGTGTCCATTTCCCTAAAAACTAAGTCCATCAGGAGATAGTTTAGAATCCTCGAGACTGGAAGCTATCCTCCAAGCTTCGGCAAATTGAGCCATACTTTCTTTAAATTACGATAAGCCTACGGCAGTTTCGTTTACTCTTTCAGTCTTAAAATGAACTGGGGCTACATTTCGGCCTAGAAGCTTGACACCGAGCGTGCGCTCCTGTTACCTGTGACCATTTGACTGAAAACTAAGGCCATCAAGAGTTAGGGTAGAGTCCCCGGGACTGGAAAATATCCCCCAAGTTTTGGCAGAGCGAGCCATAGTGGCTAAAAATTTCGATGCGCTTAAGGCGGTTTCGTGTACACTTTCAGTCTTAAAATAAAGTGGTGCTATATTTCGGCCTACAACCTGGAAACCTAACGTCCGTCCCTTTTACCTGTGTCCATTTGACTAAAAACCAAGGCAGTCAGGAGTTAGTTTAGAGCTTCCGGGGCTGGAAAATATCCCCCAAGTCCCACGAAATCAAGCCGAAGTTCGACAAAATTACCATGCGCGTAAGGCGGTCCCGGCTACTCTTTCAGTCTTAAAGTGAAGTGGGGCTATATTCCGGCCCAGAAATTCGAAAGTGAACGTTCAAAGAGTTTGGCTGTCCATTTCACTGAAAACCAAGGCCATCAGGAATTAGTTTAGAGTGCCCGGGACTGGAAAATATCCCAAAAGTTGCGTGAAATCGAGCTGAACTTGGTCTAACCCAAGTTCCGGGAAATCCAGCCAAAGTAGCCCAAAATCACGATGCGCGTAAGGCGGTCTCGGCTAGTCTTTCAGTCTTAAACTGAAGTAGGGCTATGCTTCGGCCGAGAAGCTCAAAAGTGAGCGTTCAAAAAGTTGTGCTGTGTCCATTTCACTGCAAACCAACCAGGAGTTAGTTTAGAGTCCCTGGTACCGGAAAATATATCCCATTTCCCGGGAAATCGAGCCAAAGTTGGTCAAAATCACGATGCGCGTAAGGCGGTCCCGGTTACTCTTTCATTCTTAAAGTGAACTGGGGCAATATTTCCGCCCAGAAGCTGGAAAGTGAGTGTTCAAAAAGTTGTGCTGTGTCCATTTCACTCCAGAGCAAGGCCATTAGGAGTTACTTTAGAGTCCGCGGGACTGGAAAATATCCCCCAAGTTCCGGGAAATCGAGCCGAAGTTGGTCAAAATTACGATGGGCGTAAGGCGGTCTCGGCTACTCTTTCAGTCTTAAAGTAAAGTGGGGCTATATTTCGGCCCAGAAGCTCGAAAGTGACCCTTTAAAAAGTTACGCTTTGTGCATTTAACTGCAAACCAAGGCCATCAGGAGTTAGTTTAAAGTCCCCCGGACTGGAAAATATCCCCCAAGCTCCAGGAAAGCGAGCTGAACTTGGTCAAAATCACGATGGCCGTAAGGCGGTCTCGGCTACTATTTCAGTCTTAAAGTGAAATACGGTTGTATTTCGGCTTAGAAGCTCGAAACTGAGCGTTCAAAAAGTTTTCCTGCGTCCATTTCACTGCAAACAAGGCCATCAGCAGTTAGTTTAGAGTCCCCGGGACTTGGAAATATCGCCAAAATTCTAGAAAATCGAGCGGAAGTTGCTCAAAATCACGATGCGCGTAAGGCGGTCTGTGCTACTCTTTCAGTCTTAAAGTGAAGTAGGGCTATATTTCGGCCAGCAAGCTCGAAAGTGAGCGGTCAAAAAAATGTGCTGTGTCCATTTCATTGCACACCAAGGCCATCAGCAGTTAGTTTAGAGTCCCCGGGACTGGAATATATCCCCGAAGTTCCGGGAAATCGAACGGAAGTTGGTCAAAATCACGATGCGCGGAAGACGGTCTCGGCTACTCTTTCAGTCTTAAAGTGAAGTTGGGCTATATTTCATCCCAGAAGCTCGAAAATAAGCCTTCAAAAAGTGTTACTGTGTTCATTTCACTGCAAACCAAGGCCATCAGGAGTTAGTTTAGACTCCTCGGGACTGGAAAATATCGCCCAAGCTCGGGGAAATCGAGCCGAATTTTGTCAAAATCACGATGCGCGTAAGGCGGTCTCGGCTACTCTTTCATTCTTAAAGTGAACTGGGGCTTTATTTCGGCCGAGAAGCTCGAAAGTGAGCGTTCAAAAAAATGTGCTGTCTCCATTCCACTGCAAACCAAGGCCATCAGCAGTTAGTTTAGAGTCCCCGGGACTGGAATATATCCCCCAAGTTCCGGGAAATCGAACGGAAGTTGGTCAAAATCACGATGCGCCTAGGACGGTCTCGGCTACTCTTTCAGTCTTAAAGTAAAGTGGGGCTATATTTCGGCCCAGAAGCTCGAAAGTGACCCTTTAAAAAGTTACGCTTTCTGCATTTAACTGCAAACCAAGGCCATCAGGAGTTAGTTTAAAGTCCCCCGGACTGGAAAATATTCCCCAAGTTCCGGGAAATCGAGCTGAACTTGGTCAAAATCACGATGCTCGTAATGCGGTCTCGGCTACTATTTCAGTCTTAAAGTGAAGTACGGTTGTATTTCGACCCAGATGCTCGAAACTGAGCGTTCAAAAAGTTTTCCTGCGTCCATTTCACTGCAAAACAAGGCAATCAGGAGTTAGTTTAGAGTCCCCAGGACTTGAAAATATGGCCAAAATTCTAGAAAATCGAGCGGAAGTTGCTCAAAATCACGATGCGCGTAAGGCGGTCTCGGCTACTCTTTCATTCTTAAAGTGAAGGTTGGCTATATTTCATCCCAGAAGCTCGAAAATAAGCGTTCAAAAACTGTTACTGTGTTCATTTCACTGCAAAGCAAGGCCATCAGGAGTTAGTTTAGACTCCTCGGGACTGGAAAATATCGCCTAATCTCGGGGAAATCGAGCCGAATTTTGTCAAAATCACGATGCGCGTAAGGCGGTCTCGGCTACTCTTTCATTCTTAAAGTGAACTGGGGCTATATTTCGGCCGAGAAGCTAGAAAGTGAAAGTTCAAAAAGTTTTGCTGTGTTCATTTCACTGCAAACCAAGGCCATCAGGAGTTAGTTTAGACTCCTCGGGACTGGAAAATATCGCCCAAGCTCGGGGAAATCGAGCCGAATTTTGTCAAAATCACGATGCGCGTAAGGCGGTCTCGGCTACTCTTTCATTCTTAAAGTGAACTGGGGCTATATTTCGGCCCAGAAGCTCGAAAGTGAAAGTTCAAAGAGTTTTGCTGTGTCCATTTCACCGCAAACCAAGCCACATCAGCAGATTGTTTACAGTGTCCGGGACATCAAAATATTCCCCAAGTCCCGGGAAATCGAGGCGAAGTTTTTCAAAATCACGATGCGCGTAAAGCAGTCTCGGCTACTCTTTTAGTCTTAAAGTGACGTGGCGGTATCTTTCGGCCATGAAGCTCGAAAGTGAGCATTCAAAAAGTTTTGCTCTCTCAATTTAACTGAAAACCAAGGCCATCATGAGTTAGTTTAGAGTCCACGGGGCTGTAAAATATCCCTTAAGTTCTGGCAACTCAAGGCGAAGTTGCTCAAAATCACGATGCGTCTAAGGCGGTCTCGGCTACTCCTTCAGTCATAAAGTGAAGTGGGGCTATCTTTCGGCCCAGAATTTCGAAAGTAAGCGTTCAAAAAAATTTGCTGTGTCCATTTCACTGCAGACCAACGCCATCAGGGGTTAGTTGAGACTCCTTGGGACTTGAATATATCCCCGAAGTTTCGGGAAATCGAGCCGAAGTTGGTCAAAATCACGATGCGCGTAAGACGGTGTCGGCTACTCTTTCAGTCTTAAACTGAAGTGGGGCTATATTTTGGCTCAGAAGCCCGAAGGGGAGCGTTGAAAACGTTTTGCTCTCT
Source organism: Orbicella faveolata (assembly GCF_042242905.1). NCBI lineage: Eukaryota > Metazoa > Cnidaria > Anthozoa > Scleractinia > Merulinidae > Orbicella > Orbicella faveolata. The sequence goes on from NW_028301540.1 coordinate 1,136,503, forward strand.
CCATTTCAATGCAAACCAAGCCAATCAGGAGTTACTTTAGAGTCCCCGGTACCGGAAAATATTCCCCATTTCCCGGGAAATCGAGCCAAAGATGGTCAAAATCACGATCCGCGTAAGGCGGTCTCGGCTATTCTTTCATTCTTTAAAGTGAACTCGGGCTATATTTCGGCCCAGAAGCTCGAAAGTGAAAGTTCAAAAAGTTTTGCTGTGTCCATTTCACCGCGAACCAAGCCACATCAGGAGATAGTTTACAGTCTCCGGGACATCAAAATATCCCCCAAATTGCGGGAAATCGAGCCGAAGTTTGTCAAAATCACGATGCGTGGAAAGCAGTCTCGGCTACTCTTTGAGTCTTAAAGTCACGTGGCTGTATATTTTGGCCCAGCAGCTCGAAAGTGAGCGTTCAAAAAGTTATGCTGTGCCCATTTCACTGCAAAGCAAGGCCCTCAGGAAGTAGTTTACAGTGCCCGGAACTGGAAAATATCCCCCAAGTTCCGCGAAATCGAGACGAAGTTGGTCAAAATAACGACTCGCGTAAGGCGGTTTCGGCTACTCTTTCAGTCTTAAAGTGAAGTAGGGCTATATTTCGGTCCAGAAGCTCGAAAGTGAGCGTTCAAAAAGTTTTCCTCTTGGAATATCACTGAAAACCAAGGCCATCATGAGCTAGTTTAGAGTCCCAGGGACTGGAAAATATCTTTTAAGTTCTGGCAGATCAAGCCGAAGTTGGTCAAAATCACAATGCGCCTAAGGCGGCCACGGCTACTCTTTCAGTCTTAAAGTGAAGTGGGGCCCTATTTCGGCCCAGAAGCTCCAAAGTGAGCGCTGCAAAAAAATTCCTGTGTCCATTTCACTGGAAACCAAGGCCATCAGGAGTTAGTTTAGAGTTCCCGGGACTGCAATATATTTCCCAAGTTCCGGAAAATCGGGAAGACGTTGGTCAAAATCACGATGCGCGTAAGACCTTCTCGGCTACTCTTTCAGTCTTAAAGTGAAGTGGGGCTATATTTCCGCCCAGAAGCTCAAAAGTGAGCGTTCAAAAAGTTTTGCTGTATCCAGTTTTGCTGTATTTCACTGCAAAGAAAGGCCTTCAGGAAGTAGTTTACAGTGCCCGGAACTGGAAAATATCCCCCAAGTTCAGGGAAATTTAGCCGAAGTTGGTCAAAATTCACGGTGCGCGTTAGCCGGTCTCGCTTACTGTTTCAGTCTTAAAGTGAAGTGAGGCTTTATTCCTTCCCAGGAGCTTGAAAGTGAGCGTTCAAAAAGTTTCCCTGTGTTTATTTCACTGCAAACCAAAGCCATCAGGACCTAGTTTAGAGTCCCCGGGACTGGAAAATATCCCCCAACTTCCGGGAAATCGAGCTGAAGTTGGTCAAAATCACGATTTGGGTAAGGTAGTCTCGGCTACTATTTCAGTCTTAAAGTGAAGTGGGGCTATATTTCGGGCCAGAAGCCCGAAAGTGAGCGTTCGAAAAGTTTTGCTGTGTTCATTTCACTGCAAACCAAGGCCATCAGGAGTTAGTTTAGCGTCCCCGGGACAAGAAAATATGCCCCAAGCTCCGGCAAATTGAGCCGGGGTAGGTCAAAATCACGATGCCCCTAAAGTGGTCTCGGCTACTCTTTTTGTCTTAAAGTGAAGTGGGGCTATATTTCGGGCCAGAAGCTCGAAAGTGAGCGTTCAAAAAGTTTTGCTGTGTTCTTTGACTTAAAAACAAGGCCATCACGAGTTAGTTTAGCGTCCCTGGGACTGCATTTCCGAGCCAAAGTGGGTCAAAATCACGGTGCGCCTAAGGCGGTGTCGGCTACTCCTTCAGTCTTAAAGTGAACTAGGGCTCTATTTCTGCCCACAAGCTCAAAGCTCAAAAACCAGCTACTGTGTCTATTTCACTGCAAACCAAGGCTATCAGGAGTTAGTTTAGAGTCCCCGGGAGTGGAATGTATTTCCCAAGTTCCGGAAAATCGAGTAGACGTTGGTCAAAATCACAATGCGCGTAAGACCTTCTCGGCTACTCTTTCAGTCTTAAAGTGAAATGGGGCTATATTTCGGCCCAGAAGCTCAAAAGTGAGCGTTCAAAAAGTTTTGCTGTATCCATTTCAATGCAAACCAAGGCAATCAGGGGTTACTTAAGAGTCCTCGGAACTGGAAAATATCCCCCAAGTTTCGGTAAATCGAGCCGAAGTTGGTCAAAATCACGATGTGCGTAAGGTGGTCTCGGCTACTCTTTCAGTCTTAAAGTGAAGTGGGGCAATATTTCGGCCCAGAAGCTCGAAAGTGAGTGTTTAAAAAGTTTTGCTCTGTCACTTTCAGTGCAAACCAAGGCCATCAGAAGTTAGTTTAGAGTCCCCGGGACTGGAGAATATCCCTCAAGTCCCGGGAAATCGAGCCGAAGTTGATCAAATTCATGATGCGCGTAACGTAGTCTCGGCTACTGTGTCAGTCTTAAAGTGAAGTATGGCTATATTTCGGCCCACAACCTCGAAAGTGAGGGTTCAAAAAGCTTTGCTGTGTCCATTTCACTGCAAAACAAGGCCATCGGCACCGAGTTTAGCGTCCACGGGACTTGAAAATATCCCCCAAGTTCCGGGAAATCCATCCGAAGTTTGTCAAAGTCACGATGCGCGTAAGGCGGTCTCGGCTGCTTTTTCAGTATTAAAGTATAGTGGGCTATATTTCGGCCCAGAAGCTTGAAGGTCAGCGTTCAAAAAGTTTTGCTGTCTCCTTTTCACTGCAAACCAAGGCCATCAAGAGTTAGTTTAGAGTCCCTTGGACTGGAAAGTATCCCCCAAGTTACGGAATATCGACCCGAAGTTGGTCACGCGCACGCCGGTCTCGGCTACTCTTTAAGTAGATCGAAAGTATGCGTTCAAAAACTTATGCTGTGTGAAATTTACTGGAAACCATGGCCATCGGGAGTTAGTTTAGAGTCCCCGGGACTGGAAAATATTCCCCAAGTTCCAGGAAAACGAGCAGAAGTTGATCAAAATCACGATGCGCGTAACGCGGTCTCGGCTACTGTTTCAGTCTTAAAGTGAAGTGTGGCTATATTAAGGCCCACAAGCTCGAAAACGAGCGTTCAAAAAGTTTTGCTGTGTCCATTTCACTGCAAACCATGGCCATGAGGAGTTAGTTTAGAGTCCCCGCGACTGGAAAATATTCTCCAAGTTCCAGGAAATGGCGCCGAAGTTGATGAAAATTACGATGCGCGTAACGGGCTCTCGGCTATTCTTTCAGTCTTAAATTTAAGTAGGGCTATATTTCGGCCCTGAAGCTCGAAGGTGAGCGTTCAGAATGTTTTGCTGTGTTCATTAAACTGCAAACCAAGGTCATCGGGAGTTAGTTTAGCGTCCCCGGGACTTTAAATTATATGCCAACTTCCGGAGAATCGAGCAAAAGTAGCCCAAAACCACGATGCGCGTAAGGCGGTCTCGGCTACTCTTTCAGTCTTAAAATTAAGGGGGGCTATATTTCGACCTAGAAGCTCGAGACCGGACGTGCGCTAATTTTACCTGTGTCCATTTCACTGACATCTTAGGCCATCAGGAGTTAGTTTAGAGTCCTTGGGACTGGAAACTATTTCCCAAATTCTGGCAGATCGAGCCAAAGTTGCTCAAAATCACGATGCGCGTAAGGCGGTCTCGGCTATTCTTGCATTCTTTAAAGTGAACTCTGGCTATATTTCGACCCAGAAGCTCGAAAGTGAAAGTTCAAAAAGTTTTGCTGTGTCCATTTCACCGCGAACCACGCCACATCAGGAGATAGTTTACAGTGTCCGGGACATCAAAATATCCCCCAAGTTCCGGAAATCGAGCCGAAGTTTGTCAAAATTACGATGCGCGTAAAGCAGTCTCGGCTACTCTTTGAGTCTTAAAGTGACGTGGCTGTATATTTCGGTCCAGAAGCTCAAAAGTGAGCGTTCACAAAGTTATGCTGTGCCCATTTCACTGCAAAGTAAGGCCCTCAGGAAGTAGTTTACAGTGCCCGGAACTGGAAAATATCCCCCAAGTTCCGCAAAACCGAGACGAAGTTGGTCAAAATAACGATTCGCGTAAGGCGGTCTGGGCTACTCTTTCAGTCTTAAAGTGAAGTAGGGCTATATTTCGGTCCAGAAGCTCGAAAGTGAGCGTTCAAAAAGTTTTCCTCTTGGAATTTCAATGAAAACCAAGGCCATCATGAGTTAGTTTAGAGTCCTCGGGACTGGAAAATATCTTTTAAGTTCTGGCAACTCAAGCCGAAGTTGGTCAAAATCACGATGCGCCTAAGGCGGCCTCGGCTACTCTTTCAGTCTTAAAGTGAAGTGGGGCTCTATTTTGACCCAGAAGCTCCAAAGTGAGCGCTGCAAAATTTTTGCTGTGTCCATTTCACTGCAAACCAAGGCCATCAGGAGTTAGTTTAGAGTCCCCGGGACTGCAATATATTTCCCAAGTTCCGGAAAATCGAGAAGACGTTGGTCAAAATCACGATGCGCGCAAGACGGTCTTGGCTAGTCTTTCAGTCTTCAAGTGAAGTGGGGCTATATTTCGGCCCAGAAGCTCAAAAGTGAGCTTCAAAAAGTTTTCCTGTATCCATTTCAATGCACACGAAGGCCATCAGGGGTTTATTAAGAGTCTTCGGGACTGGAAAATATCCCTCAAGTTCAGGGAAATTTAGTCGAAGTTGGTCAAAATCACGGTGCGCGTTAGGCGGTCTCGCTTACTGTTTCAGTCTTAAAGTGAAGTGAGGCTTTATTCCTGCCCAGGAGCTTGAAAGTGAGCGTTCAAAAAGTTTCCCTGTGTTTATTTCACTGCAAACCAAAGCCATCAGGAGCTAGTTTAGAGACCCCGGGACTGGAAAATATCCCCCAACTTCCGGGAAATCAAGCCGAAGTTAGTCAAAATGACGATTTCGTAAGGTAGTCTCGGCTACTCTTTTAGTCTTAAAGTGAAGTGGGGCTATATTTCGGGCCAGAAGCCCGAAAGTGAGCGTTCAAAAAGTTTTGCTGTGTCCATTTCACTGCAAACCAAGGCCATCAGGGGTTAGTTTAGAGTCCCCGGGTCTGAAAAATATTGCCCAAGTTCCGGGGAATCGAGCCGAAGTTGATCAAAATCACGATGGGCGAGATGCGGTATCGGCTACTCTTTCAGTCTTAAAGTGAAGTGGGGCTATATTTCGGGCCAGAAGCCCGAAAGTGAGCGTTCAAAAAGTTTTGCTGTGTTCTTTGACTGAAAAACAAGGCCATCACGAGTTAGTTTAGCGTCCCTGGGACTGGAAAATATTCCCCAAGTTCCGGGAAAGCGAGCTGAAGTTGGTCAAAATCACGATGCTCCCAAAGCGGTCTCGGCTACCCTTTTAGTCTTTAAGTGAAGTGGGGCTATATTTCTGTGTAGAAGCTCGAAAGTGAGCGTTCAAAAAGTTTTGCTGTGTGCATTTCACTGCAAACCAAAGCTATCAAAAGTTAGTTTAGGGTCCCCGGGCCTGGAAAATATTCCCCAAGTTCCGGGAAAGCGAGCCGAAGTTGATCAAAATCACGATGCGCGAAATGCGGTTTCGGCTACTGTTTCAGTCTTAGAGTAAAGTGTTACTATATTTCGGCCCACAAGCTCGAAAGTGAGCGTTCAAAAAGTTTTGCTGTGTCCATTTCACTGCAAAACAAGGCCATCAGGACTTAGGTTAGCGTCCAAGGGGCTGGAAAATGTTCCCCAAGTTCCGGGAGATCCACCCGAAGTTTGTCAAAATCACAATGCGCGTAAGGTGGTCTCGGTTACTCTTTAAGTCTTAAAGTAAAGTGGGGCTTTATTTCGGCCAGGAAGCTCGAAGGTGAGCGTTCAAAAAGTTTTCCTCTGTGCATTTCAATGCACGCCAAGGCGATCAGGAGTTATTTTAGAGTCCCCGGGACCGGAAAATATCCCCCAAGTTCCGAGAAATCGATCCGAAAATGGTCAAAATCACGATGCGCGTAAGGCGATCTCGGCTACTCTTTCAGTCTTAAAGTGAAGTGGGGCTATATTTTGGCCCACAAGCTCCAAAGTGGGCGTTCCAAAAATTATACTCTGCGCATTCAAGTGCAAACCAAGGGCATCCGGAGTTAGTTGAGAGTCCCCCGGACTGGAAAATATCCCAAAAGTTGCGTGAAATCGAGCTAAACTTGGTCTAACTCACGATGCGCGTGAGGCGGTCTCGGCTACTATTTCAGTCTGAAAGTGAAGTGGGATTCTATTTCAGCCCAAAAGATACAAAGAGAGTGTTCAAAAAGCTTTCCTTTGTCCATATCACTGAAAACCAAGGCCATCAGGAGTTAGTTTAGAGCCCGCGGAAATGGAATATATCCCCCAAGTTCCGGGAAACCGACCCGAAGTTGATCAAAATCACGATTTGCGCAACACGCTCTCGGCTACTCTTTCAGTCTTAAAGTGAAGTGGGGCTATATTTCGGTCCAGAAGCTCGAGAGTGAGCGTTCAAAAAGTTTCACTGTGTCCATTTCACAGAAAACCAAGACAATCAGGAGTTAGTTTAGAGTCCCCGGGACTGGAAAGTATCCCCCAAGTTACGGCAAATCGAACCAAAGTGGGTCAAAATCACGGTGCGCTTAAGGCGGTGTCGGCTACTCCTTCAGTCTTAAAGTGAAGTAGGGCTCTATTTCTGCCCACAAGCTCAAAGCTCAAAAACCAATTACTGTGTCTATTTCACTGCAAACCAAGGCTATCAGGAGTTAGTTTAGAGTCCCCGGGAGTGGAATGTATTTCCCAAGTTCCGGAAAATCGAGTAGACGTTGGTCAAAATCACAATGCGCGTAAGACCTTCTCGGCTACTCTTTCAGTCTTAAAGTGAAATGGGGCTATATTTCGGCCCAGAAGCTCAAAAGTGAGCGTTCAAAAAGTTTTGCTGTATCCATTTCAATGCAAACCAAGGCAATCAGGGGTTACTTAAGAGTCCTCGGAACTGGAAAATATCCCCCAAGTTTCGGTAAATCGAGCCGAAGTTGGTCAAAATCACGATGTGCGTAAGGTGGTCTCGGCTACTCTTTCAGTCTTAAAGTGAAGTGGGGCAATATTTCGGCCCAGAAGCTCGAAAGTGAGTGTTTAAAAAGTTTTGCTCTGTCACTTTCAGTGCAAACCAAGGCCATCAGAAGTTAGTTTAGAGTCCCCGGGACTGGAGAATATCCCTCAAGTCCCGGGAAATCGAGCCGAAGTTGATCAAATTCATGATGCGCGTAACGTAGTCTCGGCTACTGTGTCAGTCTTAAAGTGAAGTATGGCTATATTTCGGCCCACAACCTCGAAAGTGAGGGTTCAAAAAGCTTTGCTGTGTCCATTTCACTGCAAAACAAGGCCATCGGCACCGAGTTTAGCGTCCAAGGGACTGCAAAATATCCCCCAAGTTCCGGAATATCGACCCGAAGTTGGTCAAAATCACGATGCGCGCACGCCGGTCTCGGCTACTCTTTAAGTCGTAAGTGATGTGGGACTATATTTGGGCCTAGAAGCTCGAAAGTGTGCGTTCAAAAACTTGTGCTGTGTGAATTTCACTGCAAACCATGGCCATCAGGAGTTAGTTTAGAGTCCCCGGGACTGGAAAATATTCCCCAAGTTCCAGGAAAGCGAGCAGAAGTTGATCAAAATCACGATGCGCGTAACGCGGTCTCGGCTACTGTTTCAGTCTTAAAGTGAAGTGTGGCTATATTAAGGCCCACAAGCTCGAAAACGAGCGTTCAAAAAGTTTTGCTGTGTCCATTTCACTGCAAACCATGGCCATGAGGAGTTAGTTTAGAGTCCCCGCGACTGGAAAATATTCTCCAAGTTCCAGGAAATGGCGCCGAAGTTGATGAAAATTACGATGCGCGTAACGGGCTCTCGGCTATTCTTTCAGTCTTAAATTTAAGTAGGGCTATATTTCGGCCCTGAAGCTCGAAGGTGAGCGTTCAGAATGTTTTGCTGTGTTCATTAAACTGCAAACCAAGGTCATCGGGAGTTAGTTTAGCGTCCCCGGGACTTTAAATTATTCGCCAACTTCCGGAGAATCGAGCAAAAGTAGCCCAAAACCACGATGCGCGTAAGGCGGTCTCGGCTACTCTTTTAGTCTTAAAATTAAGGGGGGCTATATTTCGACCTAGAAGCTCGAGACCGGACGTGCGCTAATTTTACCTGTGTCCGTTTCACTGACATCTTAGGCCATCAGGAGTTAGTTTAGAGTCCTTGGGACTGGAAAATATTTCCCAAATTCTGGCAGATCGAGCCAAAGTTGCTCAAAATCACGATGCGCGTAAGGCGGTCTCGGCTATTCTTTCATTCTTTAAAGTGAACTCGGGCTATATTTCGGCCCAGAAGCTCGAAAGTGAAAGTTCAAAAAGTTTTGCTGTGTCCATTTCACCGCGAACCACGCCACATCAGGAGATAGTTTACAGTGTCCGGGACATCAAAATATCCCCCAAGTTCCGGAAATCGAGCCGAAGTTTGTCAAAATCACGATGCGCGTAAAGCAGTCTCGGCTACTCTTTGAGTCTTAAAGTGACGTGGCTGTATATTTCGGTCCAGAAGCTCAAAAGTGAGCGTTCACAAAGTTATGCTGTGCCCATTTCACTGCAAAGTAAGGCCCTCAGGAAGTAGTTTACAGTGCCCGGAACTGGAAAATATCCCCCAAGTTCCGCAAAACCGAGACGAAGTTGGTCAAAATAACGATTCGCGTAAGGCGGTCTGGGCTACTCTTTCAGTCTTAAAGTGAAGTAGGGCTATATTTCGGTCCAGAAGCTCGAAAGTGAGCGTTCAAAAAGTTTTCCTCTTGGAATTTCAATGAAAACCAAGGCCATCATGAGTTAGTTTAGAGTCCTCGGGACTGGAAAATATCTTTTAAGTTCTGGCAACTCAAGCCGAAGTTGGTCAAAATCACGATGCGCCTAAGGCGGCCTCGGCTACTCTTTCAGTCTTAAAGTGAAGTGGGGCTCTATTTTGACCCAGAAGCTCCAAAGTGAGCGCTGCAAAATTTTTGCTGTGTCCATTTCACTGCAAACCAAGGCCATCAGGAGTTAGTTTAGAGTCCCCGGGACTGCAATATATTTCCCAAGTTCCGGAAAATCGAGAAGACGTTGGTCAAAATCACGATGCGCGCAAGACGGTCTTGGCTAGTCTTTCAGTCTTCAAGTGAAGTGGGGCTATATTTCGGCCCAGAAGCTCAAAAGTGAGCTTCAAAAAGTTTTCCTGTATCCATTTCAATGCACACGAAGGCCATCAGGGGTTTATTAAGAGTCTTCGGGACTGGAAAATATCCCTCAAGTTCAGGGAAATTTAGTCGAAGTTGGTCAAAATCACGGTGCGCGTTAGGCGGTCTCGCTTACTGTTTCAGTCTTAAAGTGAAGTGAGGCTTTATTCCTGCCCAGGAGCTTGAAAGTGAGCGTTCAAAAAGTTTCCCTGTGTTTATTTCACTGCAAACCAAAGCCATCAGGAGCTAGTTTAGAGACCCCGGGACTGGAAAATATCCCCCAACTTCCGGGAAATCAAGCCGAAGTTAGTCAAAATGACGATTTCGTAAGGTAGTCTCGGCTACTCTTTTAGTCTTAAAGTGAAGTGGGGCTATATTTCGGGCCAGAAGCCCGAAAGTGAGCGTTCAAAAAGTTTTGCTGTGTCCATTTCACTGCAAACCAAGGCCATCAGGGGTTAGTTTAGAGTCCCCGGGTCTGAAAAATATTGCCCAAGTTCCGGGGAATCGAACCGAAGTTGATCAAAATCACGATGGGCGAGATGCGGTATCGGCTACTCTTTCAGTCTTAAAGTGAAGTGGGGCTATATTTCGGGCCAGAAGCCCGAAAGTGAGCGTTCAAAAAGTTTTGCTGTGTTCTTTGACTGAAAAACAAGGCCATCACGAGTTAGTTTAGCGTCCCTGGGACTGGAAAATATTCCCCAAGTTCCGGGAAAGCGAGCTGAAGTTGGTCAAAATCACGATGCTCCCAAAGCGGTCTCGGCTACCCTTTTAGTCTTTAAGTGAAGTGGGGCTATATTTCTGTGTAGAAGCTCGAAAGTGAGCGTTCAAAAAGTTTTGCTGTGTGCATTTCACTGCAAACCAAAGCTATCAAAAGTTAGTTTAGGGTCCCCGGGCCTGGAAAATATTCCCCAAGTTCCGGGAAAGCGAGCCGAAGTTGATCAAAATCACGATGCGCGAAATGCGGTTTCGGCTACTGTTTCAGTCTTAGAGTAAAGTGTTACTATATTTCGGCCCACAAGCTCGAAAGTGAGCGTTCAAAAAGTTTTGCTGTGTCCATTTCACTGCAAAACAAGGCCATCAGGACTTAGGTTAGCGTCCAAGGGGCTGGAAAATGTTCCCCAAGTTCCGGGAGATCCACCCGAAGTTTGTCAAAATCACAATGCGCGTAAGGTGGTCTCGGTTACTCTTTAAGTCTTAAAGTAAAGTGGGGTTTTATTTCGGCCAGGAAGCTCGAAGGTGAGCGTTCAAAAAGTTTTGCTCTGTCCATTTCACTGCAAACCAAGGCCAGCAGGGGTTAGTTTAGAGTCCCCGGGTCTGAAAAATATTGCCCAAGTTCCGGGGAATCGAGCCGAAGTTGATCAAAATCACGATGGGCGAGATGGGGTATCGGCTACTCTTTCAGTCTTAAAGTGAAGTGGGGCTATATTTCGGGCCAGAAGCCCGAAAGTGAGCGTTCAAAAAGTTTTGCTGTGTTCTTTGACTGACAAACAGGGCCATCACGAGTTATTTTAGCGTCCCTGGGACTGGAAAATATTCCCCAAGTTCCGGGAAAGCGAGCTGAAGTTGGTCAAAATCACGATGCTCCCAAAGCGGTCTCGGCTACCCTTTCACTCTTAAAGTGAAGTGGGGCTATATTTCTGTGCAGAAGGTCGAAAGTGAGCGTTCAAAAAGTTTTGCTGTGTGCATTTCACTGCAAACCAAAGCTATCAAAAGTTAGTTTAGGGTCCCCGGGACTGGAAAATATTCCCCAAGTTCCGGGAAAGTGAGCCGAAGTTGATCAAAATCACGATGCGCGAAATGCGGTTTCGGCTACTGTTTCAGTCTTGGAATAAAGTGTGGCTATATTTCGGCCCACAAGCTCGAAAGTGAGCGTTCAAAAAGTTTTGCTGTGTCCATTTCACTGCAAAACAAGGCCATCAGGACTTAGGTTAGCGTCCAAGGGGCTGGAAAATGTTCCCCAAGTTCCGGGAGATCCACCCGAAGTTTGTCAAAATCACAATGCGCGTAAGGTGGTCTCGGTTACTCTTTAAGTCTTAAAGTAAAGTGGGGTTTTATTTCGGCCAGGAAGCTCGAAGGTGAGCGTTCAAAAACTTTTGCTGTGTCCATTTCACTGCAAACCAAGGCCATCAGGGGTTAGTTTAGAGTCCCCGGGTCTGAAAAATATTGCCCAAGTTCCGGGGAATCGAACCGAAGTTGATCAAAATCACGATGGGCGAGATGCGGTATCGGCTACTCTTTCAGTCTTAAAGTGAAGTGTGGCTATATTTCGGCCCACAAGCTGGAAAGTGAGCGTTTAAAAAGTTTTGCTGTATCCATTTCAATGCAAACCAAGGCCATCAGGGGTTACTTAAGAGTCCTCGGGACTGGAAAATATCCCCCAAGTTCCGGTAAATCGAGCCGAAGTTGGTCAAAAACACGATGTGCGTAAGGTGGTCTCGGCTGCTCTTTCAGTCTTAAACTGAAGTGGGACAATATTTCGGCCCAGAAGCTCGAAAGTGAGCGTTTAAAAAGTTTTGCTCTGTCACTTTCAGTGCAAACCAAGGCCATCAGAAGTTAGTTTAGAGTCCCCGGGACTGGAGAATAACTCCCAAGTCCCGGGAAATCGAGCCGAAGTTGATCAAATTCATGATGCGCGTAACGTGGTCTCGGCTACTATGTCAGTCCTAAAGTGAAGTGTGGCTATATTTCGGCTCACAAGCTAGAAAGTGAGCGTTCAAAAAGTTTTGTTGTGTCCGTTTTACCTCAAAACAAGGGCATCAGGACTTAATTTAGCGTCCAAGGGACTTGAAAATATCCCCCAAGTTCCGGGAAATCCATTCGAAGTGCGTCAAAATTACGATGCACGTAAGGCGGTCTCATCTACTCTTTCAGTCTTAAAGTAAAGTGGGGCTATATTTCTGCCCAGAAGCTCAAAAGTTGTGCTCTGTCCATTTCACTGAAAACCAAGGCCATCAGCAGTTACTTTAGAGTCCCTTTGACTGGAATATATCCCCCAAGTTTCGGGAAATAAACGCGAAATTGGTCAAAATGACGATTCGCTCAAGACGGTCTCGCCTACTCTTTCAGTCTTAAAGTAAAATGGGGCTCTATTTCGGCCCAGAAGCTCGAGAGTGAGGATTCAAAAACTTTCGCTGTGTCCATTTCACTGCAAACCAAGACAAGCAGGAGTTAGTTGAGAGTCCCCGGCACTGGAAAATATCCCCCAAGTTCCGGGAAATCAACCCGAAGTTTGTCAAAATCACGATGCGCGTAAGGCGGTCTCGGCTACTCTTTCAGTGTTGAAGTAATGGGGGGCTATATTTTTGCCCAGAAGCTCGAAATTGAGCGTTCAAAAACTTTTCCTGGGTCCATTTTACTGCAAACCAAGCCCATCAGGAATTAGTTTAGAGTCCTCAGAACTGGAATATATCCCCTTAGTTCCGGCAAATCGAGCCGAAGTTGCTCAAAATCACGATGCACGTAAGGCGGTTTCGGCTATTCTTTCAGTCTTCAAGTGAAGTGGGGTTCTATATCGGTCCAGCAGCTCGAAAGTATGCGTTCAAAAACTTTTTCTGTTTCCGTTTCACTGCAAACCAAGACCAGCACGAGTTAGTTTAGAGTCCCCGGGACTGGAAAATATTTCGCAAGTTCCGGGAAATCGAGCCGAAGTTCATCAAAATCACAATGCGCGAAACGTGGTCTCGGCTACTGTTTCAGTCTTAAAGTGAAGTATGGCTATATTTCGGCCCACAAGCTCGAAAGTGAGCGTTCAAAAAGCTTTGCTGTGTCCATTTCACTGCAAAACAAGGCCATCGGCACCTAGTTTAGCGTCCAACGGACTGGAAAATATCCCCCAAGTTCCGGGAAATCCACCCGAAGTTTGTCAAAATCACGATGCGCGTAAGGCGGTCTCGGCTACTTTTTCAGTATTAAAGTAAAGTGGGCTATATTTTGGCCCAGAAGCTTGAAGGTGAGCGTTCAAAAAGTTTTGCTGTCTCCATTTCACTGCAAACCAAGGCCATCAAGAGTTAGTTTAGAGTCCCTTGGACTGGAAAGTATCCCCCAAGTTACGGAATATCGACCCGAAGTTGGTCACGCGCACGCCGGTCTCGGCTACTCTTTAAGTAGATCGAAAGTATGCGTTCAAAAACTTATGCTGTGTGAAATTTACTGGAAACCATGGCCATCGGGAGTTAGTTTAGAGTCCCCGGGACTGGAAAATATTCCCCAAGTTCCAGGAAAACGAGCAGAAGTTGATCAAAATCACGATGCGCGTAACGCGGTCTCGGCTACTGTTTCAGTCTTAAAGTGAAGTGTGGCTATATTTAGGCCCACAAGCTCGAAAGTGTGCCTTCAAAAAGTTTTGCTGTGTCCATTTCACTGCAAACCATGGCCATCGGGAGTTAGTTTAGAGTCCCCGGGACTGGAAAATATTCCCCAAGTTCTAGGAAAACGAGCAGAAGTTGATCAAAATCACGATGCGCGTAACGCGGTCTCGGCTACTGTTTCAGTCTTAAAGTGAAGTGTGGCTATATTTAGGCCCACAAGCTCGAAAGTGTGCCTTCAAAAAGTTTTGCTGTGTCCATTTCACTGCAAACCATGGCCATCAGGAGTTAGTTTAGAGTCCCGGCGACTAGAAAATATTCTCCAAGTTCCAGGAAATGGCGCCGAAGTTGATGAAAATTACGATGCGCGTAACGGGCTCTCGGCTATTCTTTCAGTCTTAAATTTAAGTCGGGCTATGTTTCGGCCCTGAAGCTCGAAGGTGAGCGTTCAGAGTGTTTTGCTGTGTTCATTAAACTGCACACCAAGGTCATCGGGAGTTAGTTTAGCGTTCCCGGGACTTTAAATTATTCGCCAACTTCCGGGAAATCGAGCCAAACTTGCTCAAAATCACGATGCGCGTAAGGCGGTCTCGGCTACTCGTTTACTCCGAAAATGAAGTGGGGCTATATTTCGGTTCTACAAGCTCGACACCGAGCGTGCTCTCGTTTTACCTGTGTCCATTTCACTAAGAACTAAGTCCATCAGGAGATAGTTTAGAATCCTCGAGACTGGAAGCTATCCTCCAAGTTTCGGCAAATTGAGCCATACTTTCTTAAAATTACGATAAGCCTACGGCAGTTTCGTTTACTCTTTCAGTCTTAAAATGAACTGGGGCTACATTTCGGCCTAGAAGCTCGACACCGAGCGTGCGCTCCTGTTACCTGTGACCATTTGACTGAAAACTAAGGCCATCAAGAGTTAGGGTAGAGGCCCCGGGACTGGAAAATATCCCCCAAGTTTTGGAAGATCGAGCCATAGTCGCTAAAAATTTCGATGCGCTTAAGGCGGTTTCGTGTACACTTTCAGTCTTAAAATAAAGTGGGGCTATATTTCGGCCTACAACCTGGAAACCCAGCGTGCGCCCCTTTTACCTGTGTCCATTTCACTAAAAACCAAGGCATTCAGGAGTTAGTTTAGAGCTTCCGGGACTGGAAAATATCCCCCAAGTCCCAGGAAATCAAGCCGAAGTTCGACAAAATTACCATGCGCGTAAGGCGGTCCCGGCTACTCTTTCAGTCTTAAAGTGAACTCGGGCTATATTTCGGCCCAGATGCTCGAAAGTGAACGTTCAAAGAGTTTGGCTGTGTCCATTTCACTGAAAACCAAGGCCATCAGGAATTAGTTTAGAGTGCCCGGGACTGGGAATTATCTCCCAAGTTCCGGGAAATCGAGCCGAAGTAGCCCAAAATCACGATGCGCGTAAGGCGGTGTCGGCTAGTCTTTCAGTCTTGAAGTGAAGTAGGGCTATGCTTCGGGCCAGAAGCTCAAACGTGAGCGTTCAAAAAGTTGTGCTGTGTCCATTTCACTGCAAACCAAGGCAATCAGGAGTTAGTTTAGAGTCCGCGGTACCGGAAAATATCCCCCATTTCCCGGGAAATCGAGCCAAAGTTGGTCAAAATCAGGATGCGCGTAAGGCGGTCCCGGTTACTCTTTCATTGTTAAAGTGAACTGGGGCAATATTTCCGCCTAGAAGCTGGAAAGTGAGCGTTCAAAAAGTTGTGCTGTGTCCATTTCACTCCAGAGAAAGGCCATCAGGAGTTACTTTAGAGTCCGCGGGACTGGAAAATATCCCCCAAGTTCCGGGAAATCGAGCCGAAGTTGGTCAACATTACGATGGGCGTAAGGCGGTCTCGACTACTCTTTCACTCTTAAAGGAAAGTGGAGCTATATTTCGGCCCAGAAGCTCAAAAGTGAGCGTTCAAAAAGTTTTGCTGTGTCCATTTTACTGCACACCAAGGACGTCGGGGGTCAGTTTAGAGTCCCCAGGACTGGAAAATATCCCCCAAGTTCCGGGAAATTTAACCGAAGTTGGTCAAAATCACGACGCGCGTACGGCGGTCTCGGCTACTCTTTCAGTCTTAAAGTGAAGTGGGGCAATATTTCGGCCCAGAAGCTCGAAACTGAGTGTTTCAAAAGTTTTGCTGTGTCCATTTCACTGCAAAACAAGGCCATCACGACTTAGTTTAGCGTCCAAGGGACTGGAAATATCCCCCAAGTTACGGGAAACCCACCCGAAGTTAGTCAAAATCACGATGCGCTTAAGGGAGTCTCGGCTACTCTTTCAGTCTTAAGGTAAAGTGGGCTTAGATTTAACTCCAGAAGCTCGAAAGTAAGGGTTCAAAAATTTTTGTCTCTATTTCACTCACATCTTAGAATATCAGGAGTGAGTTTAGAGACTTTAGGACTGGAAAATATCTCCCAAGTTTCCCCAGATCGAGCCGAAGATCCTCAAAATCACAATGCGCGTAAGGCGCTCCCGCCTACTCTTTCAGTCTTAAAAAGAAGTAGGGCTATATTTCGGCCAGCAAGCTCGAAAGTGCGCGTTCAAAAAGTGTTCCTGTGTCCATTTCACTGGAAACCAAGGCCACCAGGAATTAGTTTAGAGTCCCCGGGACTGGAAAATATCCCCCTATTTGCGGGAAATGCAGCCGAAGTATCCCAAAATCACGATGCGCGTAAGGCGGTCTCGGCTACTCTTTCAGTCTTAAAGTTAAGTGGGGCTATATTTCGACCCATAAGCTCGAAAGTGAGCGTTCAAAAAGTTTTGCTGTGTCCATTTCACTGCAAACTAAGGCCATCGGAAGGTAGTTTAGCTTTCCTGGGAATTGAAAATATTCGCCAACTTCCGGGAAATCGAGACGAAGTTGGTCAAAATTACGATGCGCGTAAGGCGGTCTCTGCTACTCTTTCAGTCTTAAA
Source organism: Orbicella faveolata (assembly GCF_042242905.1). Taxonomy (NCBI): domain Eukaryota; kingdom Metazoa; phylum Cnidaria; class Anthozoa; order Scleractinia; family Merulinidae; genus Orbicella; species Orbicella faveolata. The sequence continues at coordinate 1,152,893 of NW_028301540.1, forward strand.
GTGAAGTAGGGCTATATTTCGGCCGACAAGCTCGAAAGTGAGCGTTCAAAAAAATGTGCTCTGTCCATTTCACTGCACACCAAGGCCATCAGCAGTTAGTTTAGAGTCCCCGGGACTGGAATATATCCCCGAAGTTCCGGGAAATCGAACGGTAGTTGGTCAAAATCACGATGCGCCTAAGACGGTCTCGGCTACTCTTTCAGTCTTAAAGTAAAGTGGGGCTATATTTCGGCCCAGAAGCTCGAAAGTGACCCTTTAAAAAGTTACGCTTTCTGCATTTAACTGCAAACCAAGGCCATCAGGAGTTAGTTTAAAGTCCCCCGGACTGGAAAATATCCCCCAAGTCCCGGGCAATTGAGCTGAACTTGGTCAAAATCACGATGCTCGTAAGGTGGTCTCGGCTACTATTTCAGTCTTTAAGTGAAGTACGATTGTATTTCGGCCCAGAAGCTCGAAACTGAGCGTTCAAAAAGTTTTCCTGTGTCCATTTCACTTCAAACCAAGGCCATCAGGAGTTAGTTTAGCTCCAAGGGACTGGAAAATATACCCCAAGTTCCGGGAAATCCATTCGAAGTTCGTCAAAATTACGATATACGTAAGGCGGTTTCGGCTACTCTTTCAGTCTTAAAGTAAAGTCGGGCTATATTTCTGTCCAGAAGCTCGAAAGTGAGCGTTGAAAAAGTTTTGCTGTGTGCATTTCACTGCAAACCAAACCTATCAAAGGTAGCTTAGGGTCCCCGGGACTGGAAAATATTCCCCAAGTTCCGGGAAAGCGAGCCGAAGTTGATCAAAATCACGATGCGCGAAATGCGCTCTCGGCTACTGTTTTAGTCGTAAAGTAAAGTGTGGCTATATTTCGGTCCACGAGCTCGAGAGTGAAAGTTCAAAAAGTTTTGCTGTTTCTATTTCACTGCAAACCAAGGCCATCAGGAGTTAGTTTAAAGTCCCCCGGACTGGAAAATATCCCCCAAGTTCCGGGAAATCGAGCTGAACTTGGTCAAAATCGCGATGCTCGTAAGGCGGTCTCGGCTACTCTTTTAGTATTAAAGTGAAGTGGGGCTATATTTCATCCCAGAAGCTCGAAAATAAGCCTTCAAAAAGTGTTACTGTGTTCATTTCACTGCAAACCAAGGCCATCAGGAGTTAGATTAGACTCCCTGGGACTGGAAAATATCGCCCAAGTTCGGGCAAATCGAGCCGAATTTTGTCAAAATCACGATGCGCGTAAGGCGGTCTCGGCTATTCTTTCATTCTTAAAGTGAACTCGGGCTATATTTCGGCCCAGAAGCTCGAAAGTGAAAGTTCAAAAAGTTTTGCTGTGTCCATTTCACTACGAGCCAAGCCACATCAGGAGATAGTTTACAGTCTCCCGGACATCAAAATATCCCCCAAGTTCCGGGAAATCGAGCCGAAGTTTGTCAAAATCACGATGCGCGTAAAGCAGTCTCGGCTACTCTTTTAGTCTTAAAGTAACGTGGCTGTATATTTTGGCCAACAAGCTCGAAAGTGAGCGTTCACAAAGTTATGCTGTGCCCATTTCACTGCAAAGCAAGGCCCTCAGGAAGTAGTTTACAGTCCCCGGAACTGGAAAATATCCCCCAAGTTCCGCGAAATCGAGACGAAGTTGGTCAAAATAACGATTCGCGTAAGGCGGTCTCGGCTACTCTTTCAGTCTTAAAGTGAAGTAGGGCTATATTTCGGTCTAGAGTGAGCGTTTAAAAAGCTTTCCTCTCTCAATTTCACTGAAAACCAAGGCCATCATGAGTTAGTCTAGAGTCCCCGGGACTGGGAAATATCTTTTAAGTTCTGGCAACTCAAGCCGAAGTTGGTCAAAATCACGATGCGCCTAAGGTGGCCTGGGCTACTCATTCAGTCTTAAATTGAAGTGGGGCTCTATTTCGGCCCAGAAGCTCCAAAGTGAGCGCTGCAAAAAATTTGCTGTGTCCATTTCACTGCAAACCAAGGCCATCAGGAGTTAGTTTAGAGTCCCGGGGACTGCAATATATTTCGCAAGTTCCGAAGAATGGAGAAGACGTTGGTCAAAATCAGGATGCGCGCAAGACTGTGTTGGCTAGTCTTCAGTCTTAAAGTGAAGTGGGGCTATATTTCGGCCCAGAAGCTCAAAAGTGAGCTTCAAAAAGCTTTGCTGTATCCATTTCAATGCAAACGAAGGCCATCAGGGGTTACTTAAGAGTCTTCGGGACTGGAAAATACACCCCAAGTTCAGGGAAATTTAGCCGAAGTTGGTCAAAATCACGGTGCGCGTTAGGCAGTCTCGCTTACTGTTTCAGTCTTAAAGTGAAGTGAGGCTTTATTCCTGCCCAGGAGCTTGAAAGTGAGCGTTCAAAAAGTTTCCCTGTGTTTATTTCACTGCAAACCAAAGCCATCAGGAGCTAGTTTAGAGTCCCCGGGACTGGAAAATGTCCCCCAACTTCTGGGAAATCGAGCCGAAGTTGGTCAAAATCACGATTTTCGTAAGGTAGTCTCGGCTACTCTTTCAGTCTTAAAGTGAAGTGGGGCTATATTTCGGGCCAGAAGCCCGAAAGTGAGCGTTCAAAAAATTTTCCTCTGTTCATTTCACTGCAAACCAAGGCCATCAGGAGTTAGTTTAGCGTCCCCGGGACAAGAAAATATGCCCCAGGGTCCGGAAAATTGAGCCGAGGTTGGTCAAAATCACGATGCCCCTAAAGTGGTCTCGGCTACTCTTTCTGTCTTAAAGTGAAGTGGGGCTATATTTCGGGCCAGAAGTCCGAAAGTGAGCGTTCAAAAAGTTTTTGCTGTGTGCATTTCACTGCAAACCAAAGCGATCAAAAGTTAGTTTAGGGTCCCCGGGACTGGAAAATATTCCCCAAGTTCCGGGAAAGCGAGCCGAAGTTGATCAAAATCACGATGCGCGAAATGCGGTCTCGGCTACTGTTTCAGTCTTAAAGTAAAGTGTGGCTATATTTCGGCCCACAAGCTCGAAAGTGAGCGTTCAAAAAGCTTTGCTGTGTCCATATCACTGCAAAGCAAGGCCATCAGGACTTAGTTTAGCGTCCAAGGGACTGGAAAATGTTCCCCAAGTTCCGGGAGATCCACCCGAAGTTTGTCAAAATCACAATGCGCGTAAGGTGGTCTCGGGTACTATTTAAGTCTTAAAGTAAAGTGGAGCTTTATTTCGGCCAGGAAGCTCGAAGGTGAGCTTTCAAAAAGTTTTGCTCTGTCCATTTCACTGCAAACCAAGGCCATCAGGAGTTAGTTTAGAGTTCCCGAGACTGGAAAATATTCCCCCAAGTTCCGGAATATCGACCCGAAGTTTGTCAAACTCACGATGCGAGCAAGGCGGTCTCGGCTACTCTTTCAGTCTTAAGTGAAGTCGGACTATATTTCGGCCTAGAAGCTCGAGAGTGTGCGCTCAAAAACTTGTGCTGTGTCAATTTCACTGCAAACCATGGCCATCAGCAGTTAGTTTAGAGTCCCCGGGACTGGAAAATATCCCCCAAGTCCCGGCAATTGGAGCCGAAGTTGATCAAAATCATGATGCGCGTAACGTGGTCTCGGCTACTGTTTCAGTCTTAAAGTCAAGTGTGCCTATATTTCGGCCCACAAGCTAGAAAGTGAGCGTTCAAAACGTTTTGCTGTGTCCATTTCACTTCAAAACAAGCCCATCAGGACTTAGTTGAGCGTCCAAGGGACTGAAAAATATACCCCAAGTTCCGGGAAATCCATTCGAAGTTCGTCAAAATTACGATATACGTAAGGCGGTTTCGGCTACTCTTTTAGTCTTAAAGTAAAGTCGGGCTATATTTCTGTCCAGAAGCTCGAAAGTGAGCGTTGAAAAAGTTTTGCTGTGTGCATTTCACTGCAAACCAAAGCTATCAAAAGTTAGTTTAGGGTCCCCGGGACTGGAAAATATTCCCCAAGTTCCGGGAAAGCGAGCCGAAGTTGATCAAAATCACGATGCGCGAAATGCGGTCTCGGCTACTGTTTCAGTCTTAAAGTAAAGTGTGGCTATATTTCGGCCCACCAGCTCGAAAGTGAGCGTTCAAAAAGTTTTGCTGTGTCCATTTCAATGCAAAGAAAGGCGATCAGGAGTCAGTTTAGAGTCCCCTGGACGGGAAAATATCCCCCAAGTTCCGAGAAATCGATCCGAAAATGGTCAAACTCACAATGCCCGTAAGGCGATCTCGGCTACTCTTTCAGTCTTAAAGTGAAGTGGGGCTATATTTCGGCCCCGAAGCTCCAAAGTGGGCGTTCAAAAAGTTATGCTCTGCGCATTTCCGTGCAAACCAAGGCCATCCGGAGTTAGTTTAAAGTCCGCCGGACTGGAAAATATCCCAAAAGTTGCGTGAAATCGAGCTGAACTTGGTCTAAGTCACGATGCGCGTGAGCCGGTCTCGGCTACTATTTCAGTCTGAAAGTGAAGTGGGATTCTATTTCGGTCCAGATGCTAAAAAGAGAGTGTTCAGAAAGCTTTCCTTTGTCCATACCACTGAAAGCCAAGGCCATCAGGAGTTAGTTTAGAGCTCGCGGAAATGGAATCTATCACCCAAGTTCCGGGAAACCGACCCGAAGTTGGTCAAAATCACGATTTGCGCAACACGCTCTCGGCTACTCTTTCAGTCTTAAAGTAAAAGTGGGGCTATATTTCGGTCCAGAAGCTCGAGAGTGAGCGTTCAAAAAGTTTCGCTGTGTCCATTTCACAGAAAACCAAGACAATCAGGAGTTAGTTTAGAGTCCCCGGGACTGGAAAATATCCCCCAAGTTCCGGCAAATCGAGCCGAAGTTGGTCAAAATCACGGTGCGCTTAAGGCGGTGTCGGCTACTCCTTCAGTCTTAAAGTGAAGTGGGGCTCTATTTCGGCCCACAAGCTCAAAGCTCAAAAAAAATTACTGTGTCTATTTCACTGCAAACCAAGGCTATCAGGAGTTAGTTTAGAGTCCCCGGGAGTACAATGTATTTCCCAAGTTCCGGAAAATCGAGAAGACGTTGGTCAAAATCACGATGCGCGTAAGACCTTCTCGGCTACTCTTTCAGTCTTAAAGTGAAGTGTGGCTATATTTCGGCCCAGAAGCTCAAAAGTGAGCGTTCAAAACGTTTTGCTGTATCCATTTCAATGCAAACCAAGGCCATCAGGGGTTACTTAAGAGTCTTCGGGACTGGAAAATATCCCCCAAGTTCCGGTAAATCGAGCCGAAGTTGGTCAAAATCACCATGTGCGTAAGGTGGTCTCGGCTACTCTTTCAGTCTTAAAGTGAAGTGGGGCAATATTTCGGCCCAGAAGCTCGAAAGTGAGTGTTTCAAAAGTTTTGGTCTGTCACTTTCAGTGCAAAACAAGGCCATCAAAAGTTAGTTTAGAGTTCCTGGGACTGGAGAATATCCCCCAAGTCCCGAGAAATCGAGCCGAAGTTGATCAAATTCATGATGCGCGTAACGTGGTCTCGGCTACTGTGTCAGCTATATTTCGGCCCACAAGCTAGAAAGTGAGCGTTCAAAAAGTTTTGTTGTGTCCATTTTACTTCAAAACAAGGCCATCAGGACTTAGTTTATTGTCCAAGGGACTGCAAAATATCCCCCAAGTTCCGGGAAATCCATTCGAAGTTCGTCAAAATTACGATGCGCGTAAGGCGGTCTCATCTACTCTTTCAGTCTTAAAGTAAAGTCGGGCTATATTTCTGCCCAGAAGTTCCAAAGTTGTGCTCTGTCCATTTCACTGAAAACCAAGGCCATCAGGAGTGACTTTAGAGTCCCTTTGACTGGAATATATCCCCCAAGTTTCGGGAAATAAACGCGAAATTGGTCAAAATGACGATTCGCTCAAGACGGTCTCGCCTACTCTTTCAGTCTTAAAGTAAAATGGGGCTCTATTTCGGCCCAGAAGCTCGAGAGTGAGCGTTCAAACACTTTCGCTGTGTCCATTTCACCGCAAACCGAGACAAGCAGGAGTTACTTGAGAGTCCCCGGCACTGGAAAATATCCCCCAAGTTCCGGGAAATCGACACGAAGTTTGTCAAAATCACGATGCGCGTAAGGCGGTCTCGGCTACTCTTTCAGTGTTAAAGTAATGGGGGGCTATATTTTGGCCCAGAAGATCGAAATTGAGCGTTGAAAAAGTTTTGCTTGGTCCATTTTACCGCAAACCAAGGCCATCAGGAATTAGTTTAGAGTCCTCAGAACTGGAATATATCCCCTTAGTTCCGGCAAATCGAGCCGAAGTTGCTCAAAATCACGATGCACGTAAGGCGGTCTCAGCTACTCTTTCAGTCTTCAAGTGAAGTGGGGTTCTATTTCGGTCCAGAAGCTCGAAAGTATGCGTTCAAAAAACTTTTTCCTCTTTCCGTTTCACTGCAAACCAAGACCAGCACGAGTTAGTTTAGAGTCCCCGGGACTGGAAAATATTTCGCAAGTTCCGGGAAATCGAGCCGAAGTTCATCAAAATCACGATGCGCGAAACGTGGTCTCGGCTACTGTTTCAGTCTTAAAGTGAAGTATGGCTATATTTCGGCCCAAAACCCTAGAAAGTGACCGTTCAAAAAGCTTTGCTGTGTCCATTTCACTGCAAAACAAGGCCATCGGCACCTAGTTTAGCGTCCAAGGGACTGGAAAATATCCCCCAAGTTCCGGGAAATCCACCCGAAGTTTGTCAAAATCACGATGCGCGTAAGGCGGTCTCGGCTACTTTTTCAGTAATAAAGTAAAGTGGGCTATATTTCGGCCCAGAAGCTTGAAGGTGAGCGTTCAAAAAGTTTTGCTGTCTCCATTTCACTGCAAACCAAGGCCATCAAGAGTTAGTTTAGAGTCCCCGGGACTGGAAAATATTCCCCAAGTTCCAGGAAAGCGAGCAGAAGTTGATCAAAATCACGATGCGCGTAACGCGGTCTCGGCTACTGTTTCAGTCTTAAAGTGAAGTGTGGCTATATTTAGGCCCACAAGCTCGAAAGTGAGCCTTCAGAAAGTTTTGCTGTGTCCATTTCACTGCAAACCAAGGCGATCAGGAGTTAGTTTAGAGTCGGCGGGACTGGAAAATATTCTCCAAGTTCCAGGAAATGGCGCCGAAGTTGATGAAAATTACGATGCGCGTAACGGGCTCTCGGCTATTCTTTCAGTCTTAAATTTAAGTAGGGCTATATTTCGGCCCTGAAGCTCGAAGGTGAGCGTTCAGAATGTTTTGCTGTGTTCATTAAACTGCAAACCAAGGTCATCGGGAGTTAGGTTACCGTCCCCGGGACTTTAAATTATTCGCCAACTTCCGGGAAATCGAGCAAAAGTGGCCCAAAATCACGATGCGCGTAAGGCGGTCTCGGCTACTCTTTCAGTCTTAAAATGAACTAGGGCTATATTTCGGCCGACAAGCTCAACACCGAGCGTGCGCTCCTTTTGCCTGTGTACATATCACTGAAAACTAAGTTCATCAGGAGTTAGCATAGAGTCCTCGGGACTGGAAAATATTCCCCGAATTCCGGCAAATCGAGCCAAAGATGCTCAAAATCACGATGCGCGTAAGGCGGTCTCGGCTACTCGTTTACTCCGAAAATGAAGTGGGGCTATATTTCGGTTCTATAAGCTCGACACCGAGCGTGCTCTCGTTTTACCTGTGTCCATTTCACTAAGAACTAAGTCCATCAGGAGATAGTTTAGAGTCCTCGAGACTGGAAGCTATCCTCCAAGCTTCGGCAAATTGAGCCATACTTTCTTAAAATTACGATAAGCCTACGGCAGTTTCGTTTACTCTTTCAGTCTTAAAATGAACTGGGGCTACATTTCGGCCTAGAAGCTCGACACCGAGCGTGCGCTCCTGTTACCTGTGACCATTTGACTGAAAACTAAGGCCATCAAGAGTTAGGGTAGAGGCCCCGGGACTGGAAAATATCCCCCAAGTTTTGGAAGATCGAGCCATAGTCGCTAAAAATTTCGATGCGCTTAAGGCGGTTTCGTGTACACTTTCAGTCTTAAAATAAAGTGGGGCTATATTTCGGCCTACAACCTGGAAACCCAGCGTGCGCTCCTTTTACCTGTGTCCATTTCACTAAAAACCAAGGCATTCAGGAGTTAGTTTAAAGCTTCCGGGAGTGGAAAATATCCCCCAAGTCCCAGGAAATCAAGCCGAAGTTCGACAAAATTACCATGCGCGTAAGGTGGTCCCAGCTACTCTTTCAGTCTTAAAGTCAGTTGGGGCTATATTTCGGCCCAGATGCTCGAAAGTGAACATTCAAAGAGTTTGGCTGTGTCCATTTCACTGAAAACCAAGGCCATCAGGAATTAGTTTAGAGTGCCCGGGACTGGGAATTATCTCCCAAGTTCCGGGAAATCGAGCCGAAGTAGCCCAAAATCACGATGCGCGTAAGGCGGTGTCTGCTAGTCATTCAGTCTTAAAGTGAAGTAGGGCTATGCTTCGGCCCAGAAGCTCAAACGTGAGCGTTCAAAAAAGTTGTGCTGTGTCCATTTCACTGCAAACCAAGGCAATCAGGAGTTAGCTTAGAGTCCCCGGTACCGGATAATATCCCCCGTTTCGCGGGAGATCGAGCCAAAGTATGTCAAAATTACGATGCGCGTAAGGCGGTCCCGGTTACTCTTTCATTCTTAAAGTGAACTGAGGCAATATTTCCGCCTAGAAGCTGGACAGTGAGCGTTCAAAAAGTTGTGCTGTGTCCATTTCACTCCAGAGCAAGGCCATCAGGACTTACTTTAGAGTCCGCAGGACTGGAAAATATCCCCCAAGTTCCGGGAAATCGAGCCGACGTTGGTCAAAATTACGATGGGCGTAAGCCGGTCTCGGCTACTCTTTCACTCTTAAAGTGAAGTGGAGCTATATTTCGGCCCAGAAGCTCAAAAGTGAGCGTTCAAAAAGTTGTGTTGTGTCCATTTTACTGCAGAACAAGGACGTCGGGGGTCAGTTTAGACTCCCCGGGACTGGAAAATATCCCCCAAGTTCCGGGAAATTTAACCGAAGTTGGTCAAAATCACGACGCGCGTACGGCGGTCTCGGCTACTCTTTCAGTCTTAAAGTGACGTGGGGCAATATTTCGGCCCAGAAGCTCGAAACTGAGTGTTTCAAAAGTTTTGCTGTGTCCATTTCACTGCAAAACAAGGCCATCACGACTTAGTTTAGCGTCCAAGGGACTGGAAACATCCCCCAAGGTACGGGAAATCCACCCGAAGTTAGTCAAAATCACGATGCGCTTAAGGGGGTCTCGGCTACTCTTTCAGTCTTAAGGTAAAGTGGGCTTAGATTTAACTCCAGAAGCTCGAAAGTAAGGGTTCAAAAATTTTTGTCTCTATTTGACTCACATCTTAGACAATCAGGAGTGAGTTTAGAGACTTTGGGACTGGAAAATATCTCCCAAGTTTGGCCAGATCGAGCCGAAGATCCTCAAAATCACAATGCGCGGAAGGCGCTCCCGCCTACTCTTTCAGTCTTAAAAAGAGGTAGGGCTATATTTCGGCCAGCAAGCTCGAAAGTGCGCGTTCAAAAAGTGTTCCTGTGTCCATTTCACTGGAAACCAAGGCCATCAGGAGTTAGTTTAGAGTCCCTGGGACTGGAAAATATCCCCCTATTTGCGGAAAATCGAGCCGAAGTATCCCAATATAACGATGCGCGTAAGGTGGTCTCGGCTACTCTTTCAGTCTTAAACTGAAGTGGGGCTATATTTCGGCTCAGAAGCCCGAAGGGGAGCGTTGAAAAAGTTTTGCTCTCTCCATTTCAATGAAAACCAAAGCAATCAGGAGTTACTTTAGAGTCCCCGGTACCGGAAAATATTCTCCATTTCCCGGGAAATCGAGCCAAAGTTGGTCAAAATCACAATGCGCGAAAGGTGGTCTCGGTTACTCTTTAAGTCTTAAAGTAAAGTGGGGCTTTATTTCGGCCAGGAAGCTCGAAGGTGAGCGTTAAAAAAGTTTTGCTCTGTCCATTTCAATGCAAAGCAAGGCGATCAGGAATTAGTTTACAGTCCCCAGGACTGGAAAATATCCCTCAAGTTTCGAGAAATCGATCCGAAAATGGTCAAAATCACGATGCGCGTAAGGCGATCTCGGCTACTCTTTCAGTCTTAAAGTAAAGTGGGGCTATATTTCGGCCCACAAGCTCCAAAGTGGGCGTTCAAAAAGGTATGCTGTGCGCATTTCAGTGCAAACCGAGGCCATCCGGAGTTAGTTTAGAGTCCCCCGGACTGGAAAATATCCCAAAAGTTGCGTGAAATCGAGCTGAACTTGGTCTAACTCACGATGCACGTGAGGCGGTCTCGGCTACTATTTCAGTCTGAAAGTGAAGTGGGATTCTATTTCGGCCCAGAAGCTAAAAAGAGAGTGTTCAAAAAGCTTTCCTTTGTCCATATCACTGAAAACCAAGGCAATCAGGAGTTAGTTTAGAGCCCGCGGAAATGGAATACATCCCCCAAGTTCCGGGAAACCGACCCGAAGTTGGTCAAAATCACGATTTGCGCAAGACGGTCTCGGCTACTCTTTCAGTCTTAAAGTGAAGTGGGGCTATATTTCGGTCCAGAAGCTCGAGAGTGAGCGCTCAAAAAGTTTCGCTGTGTCCATTTCACTGAAAACCAAGACAATCAGGAGTTAGTTTAGAGTCCCCGGCACTGGAAAATATCAACCAAGTTCCGGCAAATCGAGCCGAAGTTGGTCAAAATCACGGTGCGCGTAAGGCGGTCTCGCCTACTCTTTCAGTCTTAAAGTGAAGTGGGGCTCTATTTCGGCCCACAAGCTCAAAGCTCAAAAAAAATTACTGTCTCTTTCACTGCAAACCAAGGCTATCAGGAGTTAGTTTAGAGTTCCCGGGAGTGGAATGTATTTCCCAAGTTCCGGAAAATCGAGAAGACGTTGGTCAAAATCACGATGCGCGTAAGACCTTCTCGTCTACTCTTTCAGTCTTAAAGTGAAGTGTGGCTATATTTCGGCCCAGAAGCTCAAAAGTGAGCGTTCAAAACGTTTTGCTGTATCCATTTCAATGCAAACCAAGGCCATCAGGGGCTACTTAAGAGTCCTCGGGACTGGAAAATATCCCCCAAGTTCCGGTAAATCGAGCCGAAGTTGGTCAAAATCACCATGTGCGTAAGGTGGTCTCGGCTACTCTTTCAGTCTTAAAGTGAAGTGGGGCAATATTTCGGCCCAGAAGCTCGAAAGTGAGTGTTTCAAAAGTTTTGGTCTGTCACTTTCAGTGCAAACCAAGGCTATCAGAAGTTAGTTTAGAGTTCCCGGAACTGGAGAATATCCCCCAAGTCCCGAGAAATCGAGCCAAAGTTGATCAAATTCATGATGCGCGTAACGTGGTCTCGGCCACTGTGTCACTCCTAAATTGAAGTGTGGCTATATTTCGGCCCACAAGCTAGAAAGTGAGCGTTCAAAAAGTTTTGTTGTGTCCATTTTACTTCAAAACAAGGCCATCAGGACTTAGTTTAGCGTCCAAGGGACTGCAAAATATCCCCCAAGTTCCGGGAAATCCATTCGAAGTTCGTCAAAATTACGATGCGCGTAAGGCGGTCTCATCTACTCTTTCAGTCTTAAAGTAAAGTCGGGCTATATTTCTGCCCAGAAGCTCCAAAGTTGTGCTCTGTCAGTTTCACCGAAAACCAAGGCCATCAGGAGTGACTTTAGAGTCCCTTTGACTGGAATATATCCCCCAAGTTTCGGGAAATAAACGCGAAATTGGTCAAAATCACGATTCGCTCAAGACGGTCTCGCCTACTCTTTCAGTCTTAAAGTAAAATGGGGCTCTATTTCGGCCCAGAAGCTCGAGAGTGAGCGTTCAAACACTTTCGCTATGTCCATTTCACCGCAACCCAAGACAAGCAGGAGTTACTTGAGAGTCCCTGGGACTGGAAAATATCCCCCAAGTTCCGGGAAATCGACACGAAGTTTGTCAAAATCACGATGCGCGTAAGGCGGTCTCGGCTACTCTTTCAGTGTTAAAATAATGGGGGGCTATATTTTGGCCCAGAAGATCGAAATTGAGCGTTGAAAAAGTTTTGCTTGGTCCATTTTACCGCAAACCAAGGCCATCAGGAATTAGTTTAGAGTCCTCAGAACTGGAATATATCCCCTTAGTTCCGGCAAATCGAGCCGAAGTTGCTCAAAATCACGATGCACGTAAGGCGGTCTCGGCTACTCTTTCAGTCTTCAAGTGAAGTGGGGTTCTATTTCGGTCCAGAAGCTCGAAAGTATGCGTTCAAAAACTTTTTCTGTTTCCGTTTCACTGCAAACCAAGACCAGCACGAGTCCCCCGAACTGGAAGATATTTCGCAAGTTCCGGGAAATCGAGCCGAAGTTGGCCAAAATCACGATGCGCGAAACGTGGTCTCGGCTACTGTTTCAGTCTTAAAGTGAAGTATGGCTATATTTCGGCCCAAAACCCTAGAAAGTGACCGTTCAAAAACCTTTGCTGTGTCCATTTCACTGCAAAACAAGGCCATCGGCACCTAGTTTAGCGTCCAAGGGACTGCAAAATATCCCCCAAGTTCCGGGAAATCCACCCGAAGTTTGTCAAAATCACGATGCGCGTAAGGCGGTCTCGGCTACTTTTTCAGTAATAAAGTAAAGTGGGCTATATTTCGGCCCAGAAGCTTGAAGGTGAGCGTTCAAAAAGTTTTGCTGTCTCCTTTTCACTGCAAACCAAGGCCATCAAGAGCTAGTTTAGAGTCCCTGGGACTGGAAAATATCCCCCAAGTTCCGGAATATCGACCCGAAGTTGGTCAAAATCACGATGCGCGCACGCCGGTCTCGGCTACTCTTTAAGTCGTAAGTGATGTGGGACTATATTTTGGCCTAGAAGCTCGAAAGTGTGCGTTCAAAAAATTGTGCTGTGTGAATTTCACTGCAAACCATGGCCATCAGGAGTTAGTTTAGAGTCCCCGGGACTGGAAAATATTCCCCAAGTTCCAGGAAAGCGAGCAGAAGTTGATCAAAATCACGATGCGCGTAACGCGGTCTCGGCTACTGTTTCAGTCTTAAAGTGAAGTGTGGCTATATTTAGACCCACAAGCTCGAAAGTGAGCCTTCAGAAAGTTTTGCTGTGTCCATTTCACTGCAAACCAAGGCGATCAGGAGTTAGTTTAGAGTCCCCGCGACTGGAAAATATTCTCCAAGTTCCAGGAAATTGCGCCGAAGTTGATGAAAATTACGATGCGCGTAACGGGCTCTCGGCTATTCTTTCAGTCTTAAATTTAAGTAGGGCTATATTTCGGCCCTGAAGCTCGAAGGTGAGCGTTCAGAGTGTTTTGCTGTGTTCATTAAACTGCAAACCAAGGTCATCGGGAGTTAGTTTAGCGTCCCCGGGACTTTACATTATTCGCCAACTTCCGGGAAATCGAGCAAAAGTGGCCCAAAATCACGATGCGCGTAAGGCGGTCTCGGCTACTCTTTCAGTCTTAAAATTAAAGGGGGGCTATATTTCCACCTAGAAGCTCGAGACCGGGCGTGCGCTAATTTTACCTGTGTCCATTTCACTGACATCTTAGGCCGTCAGGAGTTAGTTTAGAGTCCTTGGGACTGGAAAATATTTCCTAAATTCTGGCAGATCGAGTCAAAGTTGCTCAAACTCACGATGCGCGTAAGGCGGTCTCGGCTACTCTTTCAGTCTTAAAATGAAGTGGGGCTATATTTCGGCCCAGAAGCTCGAAAGTGAACGTTCAAAGAGTTTGGCTGTGTCCATTTCACTGAAAATCCTAGGCCATTAGGAATTAGTTTAGAGTGCCCGGGACTGGGAATTATCTCCCAAGTTCCGGGAAATCGAGCCGAAGTAGCCCAAAATCACGATGCGCGTAAGGCGGTGTCGGCTAGTCATTCAGTCTTAAAGTGAAGTAGGGCTATGCTTCGGCCCAGAAGCTCAAACGTGAGCGTTCAAAAAGTTGTGCTGTGTCCATTTCACTGCAAACCAAGGCAATCAGGAGTTAGCTTAGAGTCCCCGGTACCGGAAAATATCCCCCATTTCCCGGGAAATTGAGCCAAAGTTGGTCAAAATCAGGATGCGCGTAAGGCGGTCCCGGTTACTCTTTCATTCTTAAAGTGAACTGGGGCAATATTTCCGCCTAGAAGCTGGAAAGTGACCGTTCAAAAAGTTGTGCTGTGTCCATTTCACTCCAGAGCAAGGCCATCAGGAGTTACTTTAGAGTCCGCGGGACTGGAAAATATCCCCCAAGTTCCGGGAAATCGAGCCGAAGTTGGTCAAAATTACGATGGGCGTAAGGCGGTGTCGGCTACTCTTTCACTCTTAAAGTGAAGTGGAACTATATTTCGGCCCAGAAGCTCAAAAGTGTGCGTTCAAAAATTTGTGCTGTGTGAATTTCACTGCAAACCATGGCCATCAGGAGTTAGTTTAGAGTCCCCGGGACTGGAAAATATCCCCCAAGTTCCGGGAAAGGGAGCAGAAGCTGATCAAAATCACGATGCGCGTAACGCGGTCTCGGCTACTGTTTCAGTCTTAAAGTGAAGTGTGGCTATATTTAGGCCCACAAGCTCGAAAGTGAGCGTTTAAAAAGTTTTGCTGTGTCTATTTTACTGCAGACCAAGGACGTCGGGGGTCAGTTTAGACTTCCCGGGACTGGAAAATATCTCCCAAGTTCCGGGAAATTTAACCGAAGTTGGTCAAAATCACGACGCGCGTACGGCGGTCTCGGCTACTCTTTCAGTCTTAAAGTGACGTGGGGCAATATTTCGGCCCAGAAGCTCGAAACTGAGTGTTTCAAAAGTTTTGCTGTGTCCATTTCACTGCAAAACAAGGCCATAGCGACTTAGTTTAGCGTCCAAGGGACTGGAAATATCCCCCAAGTTACGGGAAATCCACCCGAAGTAAGTCAAAATAACGATGCGCTTAAGGGGGTCTCGGCTACTCTTTCAGTCTTAAGGTAAAGTGGGCTTAGATTTAACTCCAGAAGCTCGAAAGTAAGGGTTCAAAAATTTTTGTCTCTCTTTCACTCACATCTTAGACAATCAGGAGTGAGTTTAGAGACTTTAGGACTGGAAAATATCTCCAAGTTTGGCCAGATCGAGCCGAAGATCCTCAAAATCACAATGCGCGGAAGGCGCTCCCGCCTACTCTTTCAGTCTTAAAAAGAGGTAGGGCTATATTTCGGCCAGCAAGCTCGAAAGTGCGCGTTCAAAAAGTGTTCCTGTGTCCATTTCACTGGAAACCAAGGCCATCAGGAGTTAGTTTAGGGTCCCCGGGACTTGAAAATATCCCCCTATTTGCGGGAAATCGAGCCGAAGTATCCCAAAATCACGATGCGCGTAAGGCGGTCTCGGCTACTCTGTCAGTCTTAAAGTTAAGTGGGATTATTTTTCGACCCATAAGCTCGAAAGTGAGCCTTCAAAAAGTTTTTCTGTGTCCATTTAACTGCAAACTAAAGCAATTGGAAGTTAGTTTAGCTTCCCCGGGAATTGAAAATATTCGCCAACTTCCGGGAAATCGAGCCGAAGTTGGTCAAAATAACGATGCGCGTAAGGCGGTCTCGGCTACTCTTTCAGTCTTAAAGTAAAGTAGGGCTATATTTCGGCCCAGAAGCTGGAAAGTGACCCTTTAAAAAGTTACGCTTTCTGCATTTAACTGCAAACCAAGGCCATCAGGAGTTAGTTTAAAGTCCCCCGGACTGGAAAATATCCCCCAAGTTCCGGGAAATCGAGCTGAACTTGGTCAAAATCACGATGCTCGTAAGGCGGTCTCGGCTACTATTTCAGTCTTAAAGTGAAATACGGTTGTATTTCGACCCAGAAGCTCGAAACTGAGCGTTCAAAAAGTTTTCCTGCGTCCCTTTCACTGCAAACCAAGGCCATCAGGAGTTGGTTTAGAGTCCCGGGGACTTGAAAATATCGCCCAAGTTCGGGGAAATCGAGCCGAATTTTGTCAAAATCACGATGCGCGTAAGGCGGTCTCGGCTATACTTACATTCTTAAAGTGAACTCGGGCTATATTTCGGCCGAGAAGCTCGAAAGTGAAAGTTCAAAAAGTTTTGCTGTGTCCATTTCACCGCAAACCAAGCCACATCAGCAGATTTTTTACAGTCTCCGGGACATCAAAATATCCCCCAAGTCCCGGGAAATCGAGCCGAAGTTTGTCAAAATCACGATGCGCGTAAAGCAGTCTCGGCTACTCTTTCAGTCGTAAAGTGAAGTGGGGCTCTATTTCGGCCCAGAAGCTCCAAAGTGAGCGCTGCAAAAAATTTGCTGTGTCCATTTCACTGCAAACCAAGGCCATCAGGAGTTACTTTAGAGTCCCCGGGACTGCAATATATTTCCCAAGTTCCGGAAAATGGAGAAGACGTTGGTCAAAACCACTATGCGCGCAAGACGGTCTTGGCTAGTCTTTCAGTCTTAAAGTGAAGTGGGGCTATATTTCGGCCGAGAAGCTCAAAAGTGAGCGTTCAAAAAGTTTTGCTGTATCCATTTCAATGGAAACGAACGCCATCAGGGGTTACTTATGAGTCTTCGGGACTGGAAAATATCCCCCAAGTTCACGGAAATTTAGCCGAAATTGGTCAAAATCACGGTGCGCGTTAGGCGGTCTCGCTTACTGTTTCAGTCTTAAGGTGAAGTGAGGCTTTATTTCTGACCAGGAGCTTGAAAGTGAGCGTTCAAAAGGTTTCCCTGTGTTTATTTCACTGCAAACCAAACCATCAGGAGCTAGTTTAGAGTCCCCGGGACTGGAAAATATCCCCCAACTTCCGGGAAATCGAGCCGAAGTTGATCAAAATCACGATGCGCGAAATGCGGTCTTGGCTACTGTTTCAGTCTTAAAGTAAAGTGTAGCTATATTTCGGCCCACAAGCTCGAAACTGAGCGTTCAAAAACTTTTGCTCTGTCCATTTCAATGCAAAGCAAGGCGATCAGTAGTTAGTTTAGAAACTCCGAGACTGGAAAATATCCCCCAAGTTCCGAGAAATCGATCCGAAAATGGTCAAAATCACGATGCGCGTAAAGCGATCTTTGCTACTCTTTCAGTCTTAAGTGAAGTGGGGCTATATTTCGGCCCAGAAGCTCCAAAGTGGCCGTTCAAAAAGTTATGCTGTGCGCATTTCAGTGCAAACCAAGGCCATCCCGAATTAGTTTAGAGTCCCCTGGACTGGAAAATATCCCGAAAGTTGCCTGAAATCGAGCTGAACTTGGTCTAACTCACGATGCGCGTGAGGCGGTCTCGGCTACTATTTCAGTCTAAGTGGGAGTGAAGTGGGATTCTATTTCGGCCCAGAAGCTACAAAGAGAGTGTTCAGAAAGCTTTCCTTTGTCCATTTCACTGAAAACCAAGGCCATCAGGAGTTAGTTTAGAGCCCGCGGAAATGGAATATATCACCCAAGTTCCGGGAAACCGACCCGAAGTTGGTCAAAATCTCGATTTCCGCAAGACGGTCTCGGCTACTCTTTCAGTCTTAAAGTAAAAGTGGGGCTATATTTCGGTCCAGAAGCTCAAGAGTGAGCGTTCAAAAAGTTTCGCTGTGTCCATTTCACTGAAAACCAAGGCTATCAGGAGTTAGTTTAGAGTCCCCGGGACTGCAATATATTTCCCAAGTTCCTGAAAAGGAAGAAGACGTTGGTCAAAATCACGATGCGCGCAAGACGATCTTGGCTAGTCTTTCAGTCTTAAAGTGAAGTGGGGCTATATTTCGGCCCAGAAGCTCAAAAGTGAGCTTCAAAAACCTTTGCTGTATCCATTTCAATGCAAACGAAGGCCATCAGGGGTTACTTAAGAGTCTTCGGGACTGGAAAATATCCCCCAAGTTCAGGGAAATTTTGCCGAAATTGGTCAAAATCACGGTGCGCGTTAGGCGGTCTCGCTTACTGTTTCAGTCTTAAAGTGAAGTGAGGCTTTATTCCTGCCCAGGAGCTTGAAAGTGAGCGTTCAAAAAGTTTCCCTGTGTTTATTTCACTGCAAACCAAAGCCATCAGGAGCTAGTTTAGAGTCCCCGGGACTGGAAAATATCCCCCAACTTCTGGGAAATCGAGCCGAAGTTGGTCAAAATCATGATTTGCGTAAGGTAGTCTCGGCTACTCTTTCAGTCTTAAAGTGAAGTGGGGCTATATTTCGGGCCAGAAGCCCGAAAGTGAGCGTTCAAAAAATTTTCCTGTGTTCATTTCACTGCAAACCAAGGCCATCAGGAGTTAGTTTAGCGTCCGCGGGACAAGAAAATATGCCCCAATGTCCGGGAAATTGAGCCGAGGTTGGTCAAAATAAGATTGCCCCTAAAGTGGTCTCGGCTACTCTTTCTGTCTTAAAGTGAAGTGGGGCTATATTTCGGCCCAGAAGCCCGAAAGTGAGCGTTCAAAAAGATTTGCTGTGTTCTTTGACTGAAAAACAAGGCCATCACGAGTTAGTTTAGCGTCCCTGAGACTGGAAAATATTCCCCAGGTTCCGGTAAATCGAGCTGAAGTTGGTCAAAATCACGATGCTCCCAAAGCGGTCTCGGCTACCCTTTCACTCTTAAAGTGAAGTGGGGCTATATTTCTGTCCAGAAGCTCGAAAGTGAGCGTTCAAAAAGTTTTGCTGTGCGCATTTCACTGTAAACCAAAGCTATCAAAAGTTAGTTTAGGGTCCCCGGGACTGGAAAATATTCCCCAAGTTCCGGGAAAGCGAGCCGAAGTTGATCAAAATCACGATGCGCGAAATGCGGTCTCGGCTACTGTTTCAGTCTTAAAGTAAAGGTTGGCTATATTTCGGCCCACCAGCTCGAAAGTGAGCGTTCAAAAAGTTTTGCTGTGTCCATTTCACTGCAAAACAAGGCCATCAGGACTTAGTTTAGCGTCCAAGTGACTGTAAAATGTTCCCCAAGTTCCGGGAGATCCACCCGAAGTTTGTCAAAATCACAATGCGCGTAAGGTGGTCTCGGTTACTCTTTAAGTCTTAAAGTAGAGTGGGGCTTTATTTCGGCCAGGAAGCTCGAAGGTGAGCGTTCAAAAAGTTTTGCTCTGTCCATTTCACTGCAAACCAAGGCCATCAGGAGTTAGTTTAGAGCTCCTGGGACTGGAAAATATTCCCCCAAGTTCCGGAATATCGACGCCAAGTTTGTCAAACTCACGATGCGAGCAAGGCGGTCTCGGCTACTCTTTCAGTCTTAAGTGAAGTGGGGCTATATTTCGGCCCAGAACCTCGAAAGTGGGCGTTCAAAAAATTGTGCTGTGTCCATTTCAATGCAAACCAAGGCCATCAGGAGTTAGTTTAGAGTCCCCGGGACTGGAAAATATCCCCCAAGTCCCGGCAATTGGAGCCGATGTTGATCAAAATCATGATGCGCGTAACGTGGTCTCGGCTACTGTTTCAGTCTTAAAGTCAAGTGTGCCTATATTTCGGCCCAAAAGCTAGAAAGTGAGCGTTCAAAAAGTTTTGCTGTGCCCATTTCACTTCAAAACAATGCCATCAGGACTTAGTTTAGCGTCCATGGGACTGGAAAATATCCCCCAAGTTCCGGGAAATCCATTCGAAGTTCGTCAAAATTACGATATACGTAAGGCGGTTTCGGCTACTCTTTCAGTCTTAAAGTAAAGTCGGGCTATGTTTCTCTCCAGAAGCTCGAAAGTGAGCGTTCAAAAAGTTTCGCTGTGTCCATTTCACTGAAAACCAAGACAATCAGGAGTTAGTTTAGAGTCCCCGGGACTGGAAAATATCGCCCAAGTTCCGGCAAATCGAGCCGAAGTTGGTCAAAATCACGGTGCGCGTAAGGCGATCTCTGCTACTCTTTCAGTCTTAAGTGAAGTGGGGCTATATTTCGGCCCAGAACCTCGAAAGTGTGCGTTCAAAAAATTGTGCTGTGTCCATTTCAATGCAAACCAAGGCTATCAGGAGTTAGTTTAGAGTCCCCGGGACTGGAAAATATCCCCCAAGTCCCGGCAATTGGAGCCGATGTTGATCAAAATCATGATGCGCGTAACGTGGTCTCGGCTACTGTTTCAGTCTTAAAGTCAAGTGTGCCTATATTTCGGCCCAAAAGCTAGAAAGTGAGCGTTCAAAAAGTTTTGCTGTGCCCATTTCACTTCAAAACAATGCCATCAGGACTTAGTTTAGCGTCCATGGGACTGGAAAATATCCCCCAAGTTCCGGGAAATCCATTCGAAGTTCGTCAAAATTACGATATACGTAAGGCGGTTTCGGCTACTCTTTCAGTCTTAAAGTAAAGTCGGGCTATGTTTCTCTCCAGAAGCTCGAAAGTGAGCGTTCAAAAAGTTTCGCTGTGTCCATTTCACTGAAAACCAAGACAATCAGGAGTTAGTTTAGAGTCCCCGGGACTGGAAAATATCGCCCAAGTTCCGGCAAATCGAGCCGAA
Organism: Orbicella faveolata; assembly: GCF_042242905.1. Classification (NCBI taxonomy): domain Eukaryota; kingdom Metazoa; phylum Cnidaria; class Anthozoa; order Scleractinia; family Merulinidae; genus Orbicella; species Orbicella faveolata. The sequence continues at coordinate 1,173,119 of NW_028301540.1, forward strand.
GTTGGTCAAAATCACGGTGCGCGTAAGGCGATCTCTGCTACTCTTTCAGTCTTAAGTGAAGTGGGGCTATATTTCGGCCCAGAACCTCGAAAGTGGCCGTTCAAAAAGTTATGCTGTGCGCATTTCAGTGCAAACCAAGGCCATCCCGAATTAGTTTAGAGTCCCCTGGACTGGAAAATATCCCGAAAGTTACGTGAAATCGAGCTGAACTTGGTCTAACTCACGATGCGCGTGAGGCGGTCTCGGCTACTATTTCAGTCTAAGTGGGAGTGAAGTGGAATTCTATTTCGGCCCAGAAGCTACAAAGAGAGTGTTCAGAAAGCTTTCCTTTGTCCATTTCACTGAAAACCAAGGCTATCAGGAGTTAGTTTAGAGTCCCCGGGACTGCAATATATTTCCCAAGTTCCGGAAAAGGAAGAAGACGTTGGTCAAAATCACGATGCGCGCAAGACGATCTTGGTAGTCTTTCAGTCTTAAAGTGAAGTGGGACTATATTTCGGCCCAGAAGCTCAAAAGTGAGCTTCAAAAACCTTTGCTGTATCCATTTCAATGCAAACGAAGGCCATCAGGGGTTACTTAAGAGTCTTCGGGACTGGAAAATATCCCCCAAGTTCAGGGAAATTTAGCCGAAGTTGGTCAAAATAACGGTGCGCGTTAGGCGGTCTCGCTTACTGTTTCAGTCTTCAAGTGAAGTGAGGCTTTATTCCTGCCCAGGAGCTTGAAAGTGAGCGTTCAAAAAGTTTCCCTGTGTTTATTTCACTGCAAACCAAAGCCATCAGGAGCTAGTTTAGAGTCCCCGGGACTGGAAAATATCCCCCAACTTCTGGGAAATCGAGCCGAAGTTGGTCAAAATCACGATTTGCGTAAGGTAGTCTCGGCTACTCTTTCAGTCTTAAAGTGAAGTGGGGCTATATTTTGGCGCAGAAGCTCGAAGATGAGCGTTCATAAAGTTTCGCTGTGTCCATTTCATTTCAAACCAAGGCCATCAGGAATAAGTTTAGAGTCCACAGAACTGGAAAATATTCCCTAAGTTCCGGCCAATCGAGCCGAAGTTGGTCAAAATCACGATGCGCGTAAGGCGGACTCGGCTCATCTTTCACTCCTCAAGTGAAGTGGGGCTATATTTCGGCCCAGAAGCTCGAAACTCTGCTTTCAAAAACTTTTGCTGTTTCAATTTCACTGCACAACAAGGTCATCAGAACTTAGTTTTGAATCCCCGGGACTAGAAAATATCCCCTAAGTCCCGGGAAATCAAGCCGAACATGGTCAAAATCACGATGCGCGTAAAGCGGTCTCGGCAACTCTTTAAGTCTTAAAGTGAAGTGGGGTTATATTTCGGCCCAGAAGGTCCAAAGTGAGCGTTCAAAAAGTTTTGCCGTGTCCATTTCACTGCAAAGCAAGGCCATCAGGAGTTAGTTTAGAGTCCGCGGGACTGCAAAATATCCCCCAAGTTCCGGAAAATCAAGCCAAAGTTGGTCAAAATTACGATGTGCGTCAGACGGTCTCGGCTACTCTTTCAGGCTTAAAGTGAAGTGGGGCTATATTCGGCTCAGAAGCTTGAAGGTGAGCGTTTAAAATGTTTTGCTCTGTCCATTTCAATGCAAACCAAGGCGATCGGAAGTTAGTTTACAGCCGCTGGGACTGAAAAATATCCCACAAGTTCCGGCAAATTGAGCCACAGTTTCTCAAAATCACGATGCGCCTAAGGCCGTTTCGTCTATTTTTTCAGTCTTAAAATGAAGTGGGGCTATATTTCGACCTAGAAGCTCGGCACCGAGCGTGCGCTAATTTAATCTGTGTCGATTTCACTGAAAACTAAGGCAATCGAAGTTAGTTTAGAGCTCCCAAAGCTGGAAACTATCCCCCAAGTTCCGGGAAATCGAGCCATAGAGGCTCAAAATCACGATGCGCGTAAGGCGGTCTCGCCTACTCTTTCAGCCTTAAAATGAAATGGGCTATATTTCGGCCCAAAGGCTCGAAAGTGAGCGTTCAAAAAGTTTTCCTGTGTCCATTTCACTGCAAACCAAGGCCAAGAGGAAATACGTTAGAGACCCCGGGACTGTAAAATATCCCGCAAGTTCCGGGAAATCAAGCGGAAGTTGGTCAAAATCACGTTCCGCGCAAGGCGGTCTAGGCTACTCTTTCAGTTTCAAAGTGAAGTGGGGCTATATTTCGACCCAGCAGCTTGAAAGTGAGCGTTCAAAAAGTTTTCCTGTGTCCATTGCTCGGCCAACCAAGGCAATCAGGAGTTAGTTTAGAGTCCCCGGGACTGGAAAATATCCCCCCCAGTTCCAGGAAATGGAGCCGAACTTGGTCAAAATCACGATGCGCTTAAGACGGTCTCGGCTACTCTTTAAGTCTTAAAGTGAAGTGGGGCTATGTGTTGGCCCAGAAGCTTTAAAGTGAGCGTTGAAAAAGTTTTGCCGTTTCCATTTTACTGCAAACCAAGGAAATCAGGAGTTAGTTTAAAGTTCCCGGGTCTGGAAAATATCCCCCAAGTTCCGGGAAATCGAGGCGTAGTTTGTCAAAATCACGATTCGCATAAGGCGGTCTCGGCTACTCTTTCAGTCTTAAAGTGAAGTGTCGCTATATTTTGGCCCAGAAGCTCGCACAAGAGCGTTAAAAAAAGTTTTCCTGTGTCCATTTCACTACAAAGCAAGGCCATCAGGAGTTAGTTTAGAGTCCCCGGGAGTGGAAAATATCCCCCAAGTTTCCGAAAATCGAGCTTAAGTTAGTCAAAATTATGATGCGTGTAAGGCCGACTCCGCTACTCTTTCAATGTTAAAATGAAGTGGGGCTAAACTTTTGGGCCCAGAAGCTGGAAAGTCAGCGTTCAAAAAGTTTTGCTGTTTCCATTTCACTCCAAACCAAGACAAGCAGAAGTTAGTTTAGAGTCCCCGGGACTGGAAAATATTCCCCAAGTTCCGGGAAATCAACCCGAAGTTTGTCAAAATCACGATGCCCGTAAGGCGCTCTCGGTTACCCTTTTAGTGTTAAAGTAAAGTGGGCCTATATTTTGGCCCAGAAGCTCGAAATTGAGCGTTCAAAAAGTTTTGTTCTGTCCATTTTACTGCAAACCAAGGCCATCAGGAATTAGTTTAGAGTCCTCAGAACTGGAATATATTCTCTAAGTTCCGGCAAATCGAGCCGAAGTTGCTCAAAATCAGGATGCGCGTAAGTCGGTCTCGGCTACTCTTTCAGTCTTCAAGTGAAGTGGGGCTCTATTTCGGTCCAGAACCTCCAAAGTGTGCGTTCAAAAACTTGTGCTGTGTGAATTTCACTGCAAACCATGGCCATCAGGAGTTAGTTTAGAGTCCCCGGGACTGGAAAATATTCCCCAAGTTCCGGGAAATCGAGCAGAAGTTGATCAAAATCACGATGCGCGTAACGCGGTCTCGCCTACTGTTTCAGTCTTAAAGTAAAGTGTGGCTGTATTTCGGCCCACAAGCTCGAAAGTGAGCGTTCAAAAAGTTTTCCTGTGTCCATTTCACCGCAAACCAAGGCCATCAGGCGTTACTTTAGAGTACGCGGAAGTAGAAAATATCCCCCCAGTTCCGGGAAATCCAGCCCAAGTTGGTCAAAATCACGATGCGCGCAAGGCGGTCCCGGCTACTCTTTCAGTCTTAAAGTGAAGTTGCGCTATATTTCGGCCCAGAGGCTCGAAAGTGCGCATTCGAAAAGTTTTGCTGTGTCCATTTCACTGCAAAGCAAGGCCATCAGGAGTTAGTTTAGAGCCCTTGCGACTAGAAAATATTTCCCAAGTTCCGCCAGATCGAGCCGAAGTTGGTCAAAGTCACGCTGCGCGTAAGGCGCTCTCGGTTAGTCTTTCACTCTTAAAGTGAAGTTGGGCTATAGTTCGGCCAAGAAGCTCGAAAGTGCGCGTTCAAAAAGTTTTGCTCTGTCCCTTTCACTGGAAACCAAGGCCGTCAGGAGTTAGTTTAGAGTCCCCGAGACTGGAAAATATTCTCCAAGTTCCAGGAAATCGCGCCGAAGTTGATCAAAATCACCATGCGCGTAACGGGCTCTCGGCTATTCTTTCAGTCTTAAATTTAAGTAGGGCTATATTTCGGCCCTGAAGCTCGAAGGTGAGCGTTCAGAATGTTTTGCTGTGTTCATTAAATTGAAAACCAAGGTCATCGGGAGTTAGTTTAGCGTCCCCGGGACTTTAAATTATTCGCCAACTTCCGGGAAATCGAGCAAAAGTGGCCCAAAATCACCATGCGCGTAAGACGGTCTCGGCTACTCCTTCAGTCTTAAAATTAAGGGGGGCTATATTTCGACCTAGAAGCTCGAGACCGGGCGTGCGCTAATTTTACCTGTGTCCATTTCACTGACATCTTAGGCGATCAGGTGTTAGTTTAGACTCCTTGGGACTGGAAAATATTTCCCAAATTCTGGCAGATCGAGTCAAAGTTGCTCAAAATCACGATGCGCGTAAGGCGGTCTCGGCTACTCTTTCAGTCTTAAAATGAAGTGGGGCTATATTTCGGCCGAGAAGCTCGACACCGAGCGTGCGCTCCTTTTGCCTGTGTTAATATCACTCAAAAGTTCATCATGAGTTAGCATAGAGTCCTCGGGACTGGAAACTATCCTCCAAGTTTCGGCAAATTGAGCCATAGTTTCTTAAAATTACGATAAGCGTACGGCAGTTTCGTTTACTCTTTCAGTCTTAAAATGAAGTGGGGCTATATTTCGGCCGAGAAGCTCGACACCGAGCGTGCGCTCCTTTTGCCTGTGTACATATCACTGAAAACTAAGTTCATCATGAGTTAGCATAGAGTCCTCGGGACTGGAAAATATTCCCCGAATTCCGGCAAATCGAGCCAAAGATGCTCAAAATCAAGATGCGAGTAAGGCGGTCTCGGCTACTCTTTCACTCTGAAAATGAAGTGGGGCCATATTTCGGTTCTACAAGCTTGACACCGAGCGTGCGCTCCTTTTGCCTGTGTCCTTTTCACTAAGAACTAAGTCCATCAGGAGATAGTTTAGAGTCCTCGAGACTGGAAACTATCCCCCAAGCTTCGGCAAATTGAGCCATAGTTTCTTAATATCACGATAAGCGTACGGCAGTTTCGTTTACTCTTTCAGTCTTAAAATGAAGTGGGGCTTTATTTCGACCTAGAAGCTCGACAGGGAGCGTGCGCTCCTGTTACCTGTGACCATTTTACTGAAAACTAAGGTTATCAGGAGTTAGCTTAGAGTCCTCGGGACTGGAAAATATTCCCCGAATTCCGGCAAATCGAGCCAAAGATGCTCAAAATCAAGATGCGAGTAAGGCGGTCTCGGCTACTCTTTCACTCTGAAAATGAAGTTGGGCCATATTTCGGTTCTACAAGCTTGACACCGAGCGTGCGCTCCTTTTGCCTGTGTCCTTTTCACTAAGAACTAAGTCCATCAGGAGATAGTTTAGAGTCCTCGAGACTGGAAACTATCCTCCAAGTTTCGGCAAATTGAGCCATAGTTTCTTAATATCACGATAAGCGTACGGCAGTTTCGTTTACTCTTTCAGTCTTAAAATGAAGTGGGGCTTTATTTCGACCTAGAAGCTCGACAGGGAGCGTGCGCTCCTGTTACCTGTGACCATTTTACTGAAAACTAAGGCTATCAGGAGTTAGCTTAGAGTCCCCGGGACTGGAAAATATCCCCCAAGTTTTCGCAGATCGAGCCATAGTGGCTAAAAATTTCGATGCGCTTAAGGCGGTTTCGTCTACCCTTTCAGTCTTAAAATAAAGTGGGGCTACATTTCGGCCTACAACCTGGAAACCTAGCGTGCGCTCCTTTTACCTGTGTCCATTTCACTGAAAACCAAGGCAATCAGGAGTTAGTTTAGAGCTTCCGGGACTGAAAAATATCCCCCAAACCCCAAGAAATCAAGCCGAAATTGGACAACTTTACCATGCGCGTAAGGCGCTCTCGGCTACTCTTTCAGTCTTAAAGTGAAGTGGGGCTATATTTCGGCCCAGAAGCTCGAAAGTGAACGTTCAAAAAGTTTGGCTGTGTCCATTTCACTGAAAACCAAGGCCATTAGGAATTAGTTTAGAGTGCCCGGGAAGGGGAATTATTTCCCAAGTTCCGGGAAATCGAGACGAAGTAACCCAAAATCACGATGCGCGTAAGGCAATCTCAGCTACTCTTTCAGTCTTAAAGTGAAGTAGGGCTATCCTTCGGCCCAGAAGCTCGAAAGTGAGCGTTCAAAAAGTTATCCTGTGTCCATTTCACTGCAAACCAAAGCCATCAGGAGTTAGCTTAGAGTCCCCGGAACTGGAAAATATCCCCCAAGTTCCCCGAAATCGAGACGAAGTTGGTCAAAATCACGATGCGCCTAAGGCGGTCTCGGCTACTCTTTCAGTTTTAAAGTGAAGTGGGGCTATATTTCTCCCCAGAATTTCGAAAGTATGCGTTCAAAAAAATTGGCTGAGTCCATTTCACTGCAAACCAAGGACATCAGCAATTACTTTAGAGTCCTTGGGACTGGAATATATCCCCGAAGTTTCGGGAAATCTAGCCGAAGTTGGTCAAAACCACGATGCGCGTAAGACGGTCTCGGCTACTCTTTCAGTCTTAAAGTGAAGTGGGGCTATATTTCGGCTCAGAAGCTAGAAGGGGAGCGTTCAAAAAGTTTTGCTCTCTCCATTTCAATGCAAACCAAGGCAATCACGAGTTACTTTAGAGTCCCCGGTACCGGAAAATATCCCCTATTTCCCGGGAAATCGAGCCAAAGTGTGTCACAATCACGATAAGCGTAAGGCGGTCTCGGCTACTCTTTCATTCTTAAAGTGAACTGGGGCAATATTTCCGCCTAGAAGCTTGAAAGTGAGCGTTCAGAAAGTTTTGCTGTGTCCATTTCACTCCAGAGCAAGGCCATCAGGAGTTACTTTAGAGTCCGCGGGACTGTGAAATATCCCCCAAGTTCCGGGAAATCGAGCCGAAGTTGGTCAAAATTACGATGCGCGTAAGCCGGTCTCGGCTACTCTTTCAATCTTAAAGTAAAGTGGAGCTATATTTCGGCCCAGAAGCTCGAAAGTGAGCGTTCAAAAAGTTTTACTGTGTCCATTTTACTGCAGACCAAGGACGTCGGGGGCCAGTTTAGAGTCCCCGGGAATGGAAAATATCCCACAAGTTCGGGTAAATTTAGCCAAAGTTTCTCAAAATCACGACGCGCACACGGCGGTCTCGGCTACTCTTTCAGTCTTAAAGTGAAGTGGGGCTATATTTCGGCCCAGAAGCTCGAAACAGAGTGTTTAAAAAGTTTTGCTGTGTCAATTTCACTTCAAACCAAGGCCATCAGGAGTTAGTTTAGAGACCCAGGGAGTGGAAAATATCCCCCAAATTCCGGGAAATTTAGCCGAAGTTTGTCAAAATCACCAGGACGTAAGGCGGTCTTGGCTAATCTTTCAGTCTTAAAGTGAAGTGGGGCTATATTTCGCCCCAGAAGCTCGAAAGTGAGCGTTCAAAAAGTTTTCCTGTGTCAATTTCACTTCGAACCAAAGTCATCAAGAGTTAGTTTAGAGTCCCAGGGACTGGAAAATATCCCGTAAGTGCCGAAAACTCGAGACAAAGTTTGGCAAAATAAATAAGCGCGTAAGGCCGTCTCGGCTACTCTTTTAGTGTTAAAATAAAGTGGGGCTCTATTTCGGCCCAGAAGCTCCAAAGTAAGGGTTCAAAAAAATTTGCTGTGTCAATTTCACTGGAAACCAAGGCCATCAGGAGTTAGTTTAGTGTCCCCGAGACTGGAATATATCCCCCATGTTCCGGGAAATCGAGCCGAAGTTAGTCAAAATCACGATTTGCGTAAGACAGACTCGGCTACTCTTACTCTTAAAAAACAGTGGGGCTATATTTCGGCCCAGAAGTTCGAAGGTGCTCTGTCAGTTTCAATGCAAAGCAAGGCGATCAGGAGTTAGTTTAGAGTCCCCGGGACTGGAAAATATCCCCAAAGTTCCGGGATATCGATCCGAAGTTGGTCAAAATCACGATGTGCGAAACGCGATCTCGGCTATTGTTTCAGTCTTAAAGTGAAGTGGGGCTATATTTCGGCCCAGAAGCACGAAAGTGACCGTTTAAAAAGTTACGCTTTGTGCATTTAACTGCAAACAAAGGCCATCAGGAGTTAGTTTAAAATTCCCCAGACTGGAAAATATCCGCCAAGTTACGGGAAACCGAGCTGAAGTTGGTCAAAATCAGGATGCCTGTAAGGCGGTCTCCGCTACTCTTTCAGTCTTAAAGTGAAGTGGGGCTATATTTCGGCCCAGAAGCTGCAAAGTGATCGTTAAAAAAGCTATGCTCTGTGCATTTCACTGCAAACCAAGGCCATCAGCAGTTAGTTTAGAGTCCCCCGGACTGGAAAATATCCCCCAAGTTCCGGGAAATCGAGCTGCACTTGCTCAAAATCACGATGCCTGTAAGGCGGTCTCGGCTACTATTTCAGGGTTAAAGTGAAGTGGGCTTCTATTTAAGCCCACAAGCTAGAAGGTGAGTGTTAAAAAAGTTCTGCTCTGTCCATTTCTCCGAAAACCAAGGCCATAAGGAGTTAATTTAGAGCTCGCGGGACTCGAATATATCTGCCAACCTCCGGGAAATCGACCCGAAGTTGGTCAAAATCACGATTCGCGCAAGGCGGTTTCGGCTACTCTTTCAGTCTTAAAGTAAAGTGGGCTATATTTCGGGCCAGAAGCTCGAAAGTGAGCGTTCAAAAAGTTTCGCTGTGTCCATTTCAATGCAAACCAGGACGATCAGGAGTTAGTTTAGAGTCTCCGGGACTGGAAAATATCCCCAAATTCCGAGAAATCGAGCCGAAGTTGGTCAAAATCACGATGCGCGCAAGTCGGTCTCAGCTATTCTTTCAGTCTTAAAGTGAAGTTGGGCTATATTTTAGGCCAGAAGCTCGAAGATAAGCGCTCAAAAGGTTTTGCTGTGTCCATTTCACTGCAAACCAAGGCAATGCCGACTTAGTTTAGAATCCCCGGGACTAGAAAATATCCCCCAAGTCCCGCGAAATCAAGCCGAAGATGGTCAAAATCACGATGCGCGTAAGGCGGTCTCGGCTACTCTCTAAGTCTTAAAGTGAAGTGGGGCTATGTTTCGGCCCAGAAGCTCGAAAGGAAGCGTTCAAAAAGTTTTCCTGTGTCCATTTCACTGCAAACCCAGGCCATCAGGAGTTATTTTAGAGTCCCCGGGACTGGAATATATCCCCCAAGTTCCGGGAAATCGAACCAAATTTGGTCAAAATCACCATGCGCGTAAGCCGGTCTCGGCTACTCTATCAGTCTTAAAGTAAAGTTGGGCTGTATTTTGTTCCAGAAACTCACAAGTGAGCGTTGAAAAAGTTCTGTTTAGTCCACTTCACTGCAAACCACGACAATGAGGAGTTAGTTTAGAAATCCCGGGACTGGAAAATATCCTCGAAGTTGCGAGAAATCGAGCCGAAGTTGGTGAAAATCACGATGCGCGGAAGGCGTTCTTTGCTACTCTTTCCGTCTTAAAGTGAAGTGGGGCTATATTTCGGCCTAGAAGCTCGACACCGAGCGAGCGCTCCTTTTATCTGTGTCCATTTTAGTAAAAATTAAGGCCATCAGAAGTTAGTTTAGAGTCCCCGGGACTGTAAAATATCAACCAAAATCCGGCAAATCAACCAAAGTTGCTGAAAATCACGATGTGCGTAAGAGTTTATGGTACTCTTACCGTTTTAAATTAAAGTGGGGTTATATTTCGGTCTAGAAGCTCCACACTTAGCGTCCGCTTCGTTTACCTCTGTCCTTTTCACTTAATAATACGGCAATCAGGAGTTCGTTTAGAGTCCCCGGCACTGAAAAATATCCCCCTAGTCCCCGCAAATCCAGCCAAAGATGCTCAAAAATCACCATTCGCGTAAGGCGGTCTCGGCTACTCTTTTAGTCTTAAAATAAAGTGGGGCTATATTTCGGCCTAGAAGCTCGACACCTAGCTTGCGCTTCTTTAACCTGTGTCCATTTCAGCAAAAAATAAAGACATCAGGGTTTAGTTTAGAGATTCCGGCACTGGAAAATATCCCCCAATTTCCGGAAAATCGAGCCGAAGTTGATCAAAATCACGATGCGCCTAAGGCGGTCTCGGCTACTCTTTCAGTCTTGAAGTGAAGTAGGGCTACATTGCTGCCCAAGAGCTTGAAAGTGAGCGTTTAAAAAGTTTTGCTCTCTCTATTTCACTGCAAACGAAGACCATCAGGAGTTAATTTAGAGTTTCCGGGAGTAGAAAATATCCCCCAACTTCCTGGCAATCGAGCCGAGGTTGGTTAAAATCACCATGCCCGTAAGGCGGTCTCGGCTACTCTTTCAGTCTTAAAGTGAAGTGGGGCAATATTTCGGCCCAGAAGCTCTAAAGTGAGTGTTTAAAAAGGTTTTGCTGTGTCAATTTCACTGCAAACCAAAGCCATCAGGAGTTAGTTTAGAGACCCAGGGAGTGGAAAATATCCCCCAAATTCCGGGAAATTTCGTCTACTTCGGCCCAGAAGGTCCAAAGTGAGCGTTCAAAAAAAATTGCTGTGTCCATTTCACTGCAAACCAAGGCAATCAGGAGATAGTTTAGAGTCCCCGAGACTTGAATATATCCCCTAAGTTCCGGGAAATCGAGCCAAAGTTTGTCAAACTCACGATGCGCGTAAGACGGACTCGGCTACTCTTTCAATCTTAAAGTAGAGTGGGGCTATATTTCGGCCCAGAAGCTCGAAGGTGAGCGTTCAAAATGTTTTCCTCTGTCCATTTCAATACAAACCAAGGCGATCAGGGGTTAGTTTAGAGTCCTCGGGACTGGAATATACCCCCCAAGGTCCTAGAAATCGATCCGAAGTTGGTCAAAATCACGATGCGCGTAAGGCGGTCTCGGCTACTCTTTCAGTCTTAAAGTGAAGTGTGGCTATATTTCGGCAAAGAAGGTCGAAAGTAAGCGTTGAAAAAGTTATGCCGTGTCCAATTCACTGCAAAGCAAGGTAATCAGGTGTTAGTTTAGAGTCCGCCGGATTTGAAAATATCCCTCAAGTTCCGGGAAATCGAGCCTAAGCCGGTCAAAATCACCATGCGCGTAAGGCGGTATCGGCTACTCTTAAAGTCTTAAAGTGAAGTGGGGCTATATTTGGGCCCAGAAGCTCGAAGGTGAGCGTTCAAAATGTTTTCCTATGTCCATTTCAATGCAAACCAAGGCAATCAGGAGTTAGTTTAGAGTCCGCGGGACCAAAAAAAATATTCCCCAAGTTCCGGGAAACCGAGCCGAAGTTGGTCAAAATCTCGACGCGCGTAAGGCGCTCTCGCTTACTCTTTCAGTCTTTAAGTGAAGTGGGGCTACATTTGGGCCAACAAACTCGAAAGTGAACGTTCAAAAAGTTTTGCTGTGTCCATTTCAATGCGAACCAAGGCCATCAGGAGTTACTTTAGAGTCCGCGGGACCAAAAAAATATTCCCCAAGTTCCGGGAAACCGAGCCGAAGTTGGTCAAAATCACGATGCGCGTAAGGCGGGCTCGGCTACTCTTTTAGTCTTAAAGTAAAGTGGGGCTATATCTCGTCCCAGAAGCTCGAAAATGAGCGTTCAAAAAGCCTTGCTGTGTCCAGTTTACCGCAGACCAAGGACGTCGGGGGTCAGTTTAGAGTCCCCGGGAATGGAAAATATCCCCCAAGTTCCGGGAAATTTAGCCGAAGTTGGTCAAAATCACGACGCACGTACGCGATCTCGGCTACTCTTTCAGTCTTAAAGTGAAGTGGGGCTATATTTCACCCCAGAAGCTCGAAACTGAGTGTTTAAAAAGTTTTGCTGTCTCAATTTCACTCCAAACCAAGGCCATCAGGAGTTAGTATAGAGACCCAGGGAGTGGAAAATATCCCCCAAATTCCGGGAAATTTAGCCTAAGTTTGTCAAAATCACCATGGGCGTCAGACGGTCTTGGCTAATCTTTTAGTCTTAAAGTGAAGTGGGGCTATATTTCGCCCCAGAAACTCGAAAGTGAGCGTTCAAAAACTTTTCCCTTGTCAAGTTCACTTCAGAAGCTCGAACATGAGCGTTCAAAAAGTTTTGCTGTGTCCATTTCATTGCAAACCAAGGCCATCAGGAATAAGTTTAGAGTCCACAGAACTGAAAAATATTCCCTAAGTTCCGGCCAATCGAGCCGAAGTTGGTCAATATCACCATGCGCGTAAGGCGGACTCGGCTCATCTTTCACTCCTCAAGTGAAGTGGGGCTATATTTCGGCCCAGAAGCTCGAAACTCTGCCCTCAAAAACTTTTGCTGTTTCAATTTCACTGCAAAACGAGGTCATCAGGACTTAGTTTATAGTCCCCGGAACTAGAAAATATCCCCCAAGTCCCGCGAAATCAAGCCGAAGATGGTCAAAATCACGATGCGCGTAAAGCAGTCTCGGCAACTCTTTAAGTCTTAAAGTGAAGTGGGGTTATATTTCGGCCCAGAAGGTCCAAAGTGAGCATTCAAAAAGTTTTGCTGTGTCCATTTCACTGCAAAGCAAGGCCATCAGGAGTTAGTTTAGAGTCCCCGGGACTGGAAAATATCCCCCAAGTTCCGGAAAATCAAGCCAAAGTTGGTCAAAATCACGATCCGCGTAAGACGGTCTCGGCTACTCTTTCAGGCTTAAAGTGAAGTGGGGCTATATTCGGCTCAGAAGCTTGAAGGTGAGCGTTTAAAATGTTTTGCTCTGTCCATTTCAATGCAAACCAAGGCGATCGGGAGTTAGTTTACAGTCCCTGGGACTGAAAAATATCCCACAAGTTCCGGCAAATTGAGCCAAAGTTGCTCAAAATCACGATGCGCCTAAGGCCGTTTCGTCTATTTTTTCAGTCTTAAAATGAAGTGGGGCTATATTTCGACCTAGAAGCTCGGCACCGAGCGTGCGCTAATTTAACCTGTGTCGATTTCACTGAAAACTAAGGCAAACAGGGGTTAGTTTAGAGCTCCCAAAGCTGGAAACTATCCCCCAAGTTCCGGGAAATCGAGCCATAGAGGCTCAAAATCACGATGCGCGTAAGACGTTCTCGTCTACTCTTTCAGCCTTAAAATGAAATGGGCTATATTTCGGCCCAAAGGCTCGAAAGTGAGCGTTCAAAAAGTTTTCCTGTGTCCATTTCACTGCAAACCAAGGCCAAGAGGAAATACGTTAGAGTCCCTGGGACTGTAAAATATCCCCCAAGTTCCGGGAAATCAAGCGGAAGTTGGTCAAAATCACGTTGCGCGCAAGGCGGTCTCGGCTACTCTTTCAGTTTCAAAGTGAAGTGGGGCTATATTTCGACCCAGCAGCTCGAAAGTGAGCGTTCAAAAAATTTTTCCTGTGTCCATTGCTCGGCCAACCAAGGCAATCAGGACTTAGTTTAGAGTCCCCGGGACTGGAAAATATCCCCCCAGTTCCGGGAAATGGAGCCGAACTTGGTCAAAATCACGATGCGCTTAAGACGGTCTCGGCTACTCCTTAAGCCTTAAAGTGAAGTGGGGCTATGTGTTGGCCCAAAAGCTTTAAAGTGAGCGTTGAAAAAGTTTTGCCGTTTCCATTTTACTGCAAACCAAGGCAATCAGGAGTTATTTTAAAGTTCCGGGGTCTGGAAAATATCCCCCAAGTTCCGGGAAATCGAGGCGTAGTTTGTCAAAATCACGATTCGCATAAGCCGGTCTGGGCTACTCTTTCAGTCTTAAAGTGAAGTGTGGCTATATTTTGGCCCAAAAGCTCGCACAAGAGCGTTAAAAAAGTGAAGTGGGGCTAAACTTTTGGGCCCAGAAGCTGGAAAGTCAGCGTTCAAAAAGTTTTGCTGTTTCCATTTCACTCCAAACCAAGACAAGCAGGAGTTAGTTTAGAGTCCCCGGGACTGGAAAATATCCCCCAAGTTCCGGGAAATCAACCCGAAGTTTGTCAAAATCACGATGCCCGTAAGGCGCTCTCGGCTACCCTTTTAGTGTTAGAGTAAAGTGGGGCTATATTTTGGCCCAGAAGCTCGAAATTGAGCGTTCAAAAAGTTTTTTTGTGTCCATTTTACTGCAAACCAAGGCCATCAGGAATTAGTTTAGAGTCCTCAGAACTGGAATATATCCCCTAAGTTCCGGCAAATCGAGCCGAAGTTGCTCAAAATCAGGATGCCCGTAAGTCGGTCTCGGCTACTCTTTCAGTCTTCAAGTGAAGTGGGGCTCTATTTCGGTCCAGAACCTCAAAAGTGTACGTTGAAAAACTTGTGCCGTGTAAATTTCACTGCAAACCATGGCCATCAGGAGTTAGTTTAGAGTCCCCGGGACTGGAAAATATTCCCCAAGTTCCGGGAAATCGAGCAGAAGTTGATCAAAATCACGATGCGCGTAACGCGGTCTCGGCTACTGTTTCAGTCTTAAAGTTAAGTGTGGCTGTATTTCGGCCCACAAGCTCGAAAGTGAGCGTTCAAAAAGTTTTCCTGTGTCCATTTCACTGCAAACCAAGGCCATCAGGCGTTAGTACGCGGAAGTAGAAAATATCACCCAGTTCCGGGAAATCCAGCCCAAGTTGGTCAAAATCACGATGCGCGCAAGGCGGTCCCGGCTACTCTTTCAGTCTTTAAGTGAAGATGCGCTATATTTCGGCCCAGAGGCTCGAAAGTGCGCATTCGAAAAGTTTTGCCGTGTCCATTTCACTGCAAAGCAAGGCCATCAGGAGCTAGTTTAGAGCCCTTGGGACTAGAAAATATTTCCCAAGTTCCGCCAGATCGAGCCGAAGTTGGTCAAAGTCACGATGCGCGTAACGCGCTCTCGGTTAGTCTTTCAATCTTAAAGTGAAGTTGGGCTATAGTTCGGCCAAGAAGCTCGAAAGTGCGCGTTCAAAAAGTTTCGCTCTGTCCCTTTCACTGTAAACCAAGGCCGTCAGGAGTTAGTTTAGAGTCCCCGAGACTGGAAAATATTCTCCAGGAAAGTTCAGGAAATCGCGCCGAAGTTGATCAAAATCACCATGCGCGTAACGGGCTCTCGGCTATTCTTTCAGTCTTAAATTTAAGTAGGGTTATATTTCTGCCCTGAAGCTCGAAGGTGAGCGGTCAGAATGTTTTGCTGTGTTCATTAAATTGGAAACCAAGGTCATCAGGAGTTAGTTTAGCGTTCCCGGGACTTTAAATTATTCGCCAACTTCCGGGAAATCGAGCAAAAGTGGCCCAAAATCACCATGCGCGTAAGACGGTCTCGCCTACTCCTTCAGTCTTAAAATTAAGGGGGGCTATATTTCGACCTAGAAGCTCGAGACCGGGCGTGCGCTAATTTTACCTGTGTCCATTTCACTGACATCTTAGGCGATTAGGTGTTAGTTTAGAGTCCTTGGGACTGGAAAATGTTTCCCAAATTCTGGCAGATCGAGCCAAAGTTGCTCAAAATCACGATGCGCGTAAGGCGGTCTCGGCTACTCTTTCAGTCTTAAAATGAAGTGGGACTATATTTCGACCGAGAAGCTCGACACCGAGCGTGCGCTCCTTTTGCCTGTGTACATATCACTGAAAACTAAGTTCATCATGAGTTAGCATAGAGTCCTCGGGACTGGAAAATATTCCCCGAATTCCGGCAAATCGAGCCAAAGATGCTCAAAATCAAGATGCGAGTAAGGCGGTCTCGGCTACTCTTTCACTCTGAAAATGAAGTGGGGCCATATTTCGGTTCTACAAGCTTGACACCGAGCGTGCGCTCCTTTTGCCTGTGTCCTTTTCACTAAGAACTAAGTCCATCAGGAGATAGCTTAGCGTCCTCGAGACTGGAAACTATCCTCCAAGTTTCGGCAAATTGAGCCATAGTTTTTTAAAATTACGATAAACGTACGGCAGTTTCGTTTACTCTTTCAGTCTTAAAGTCAAGTGGGGCTTTATTTCGACCTAGAAGCTCGACAGGGAGCGTGCGCTTCTCTTACCTGTGACCATTTTACTGAAAACTAAGGTTATCAGGAGTTAGCTTAGAGTCCCCGGGACTGGAAAATATCCCCCAAGTTTTGGCAGATCGAGCCATAGTGGCTAAAAATTTGGATGCGCTTAAGGCGGTTTCGTCTACCCTTTCAGTCTTAAAATAAAGTGGGGTTACATTTCGGCCTACAACCTGGAAACCTAGCGTGCGCTCCTTTTACCTGAGTTAGTTTAGAGCTTTCGGGACTGGAAAATATCCCCCAAAGCCCGAGAAATCAAGCCGAAGTTGGACATATTTACCATGCGCGTAAGGCGGTCTCGGCTACTCTTTCAGTCTTAAAGTGAAGTGGGGCTATATTTCGGCCCAGAAGCTCGAAAGTGAACGTTCAAAAAGTTTGGCTGTGTCCATTTCACTGAAAACCAAGGCAATCACGAGTTAGTTTAGAGTGCCCGGGACTGGAAAATATCCCCCAAGTTCCGCGAAATCGAGACGAAGTTGGTCAAAATCACGATGCGCGTAAGGCGGTCTCGGCTACTCTTTCAGTCTTAAAGTGAAGTAGGGCTATATTTCGGTCCAGAAGCTCGAAAGTGAGCGTTCAAAAAGCTTTGCTCTCTCAATTTAACTGAAAACCAAGGCCATCGTGAGTTAGTTTAGAGTCCCCGGGACTGAAAAATAGCCCTTAAGTTCCAGAAACTCGAGCCGAAGTTGGTCAAAATCACGATGCGCCTAAGGCGGTCTCGGCTACTCTTTCAGTTTTAAAGTGAAGTGGGGCTATATTTCTCCCCAGAATTTCGAAAGTATGCGTTCAAAAAAATTGGCTGTGTCCATTTCACTGCAAACCAAGGACATCAGCAATTACTTTAGAGTCCTTGGGACTGGAATATGTCCCTGAAGTTTCGGAAAATCTAGCCGAAGTTGGTCAAAACCACGATGCGCGTAAGACGGTCTCGGCTACTCTTTCAGTCTTAAAGTGAAGTGGGGCTATATTTCGGCTCAGAAGCTCGAAGGGGAGCGTTCAAAAAGTTTTGCTCTCTCCATTTCAATGCAAACCAAGGCAATCAGGAGTTACTTTAGAGTCCAAGGTACCGCAAAATATCCCCCATTTCCCGGGAAATCGAGCCAAAGTTGGTCACAATCACCGTAAGCGTAAGGCAGTCTCGGCTACTCTTTCATTCTTAAAGTGAACTGGGGCAATATTTCCGCCTAGAAGCTTGCAAGTGAGCGTTCAGAAAGTTTTGCTGTGTCCATTTCACTCCAAAGCAAGGCCATAGAGGCTCAAAATCACGATGCGCGTAAGGCGGTCTCGCCTACTCTTTCAGCCTTAAAATGAAATGGGCTATATTTCTGCCCAAAGGCTCGAAAGTGAGCGTTCAAAAAGTTTTCCTGTGTCCATTTCACTGCAAACCAAGGCCAAGAGGAAATACGTTAGAGTCCCCGGGACTGTAAAATATCCTCCAAGTTCCGGGAAATCAAGCGGAAGTTGGTCAAAATCACGTTGCGCGCAAAGCGGTCTCGGCTGCTCTTTCAGTTTTAAAGTGAAGTGGGGCTATATTTCGACCCAGCAGCTCGAACGTGAGCGTTCAAAAAGTTTTCCTGTGTCCATTGCTCGGCCAACCAAGGCAATCAGAAGTTAGTTTAGAGTCCCCGGGACTGGAAAATATCCCCCCAGTTCCGGGAAATGGAGCCGAACTTGGTCAAAATCACGATGCGCTTAAGACGGTCTCGGCTACTCCTTAAGCCTTAAAGTGAAGTGGGGCTATGTGTTGGCCCAGAAGCTTTAAAGTGAGCGTTGAAAAAGTTTTGCCGTTTCCATTTTACTGCAAACCAAGGCAATCAGGAGTTAGTTTAAAGTTCCCGGGTCTGGAAAATATCCCCCAAGTTCCGAGAAATCGACGCGCAGTTTGTCAAAATCACGATTCGCATAAGGCGGTCTCGGCTACTCTTTCAGTCTTAAAATGAAGTGTCGCTATATTTTGGCCCACAAGCTCGAAAGTGAGCGTTGAAAAAGTTTTCCTGTGTCCATTTCACTGCAAAGCAAGGCCATCAGGAGTTAGTTTAGAGTCCCCGGGAGTGGAAAATATCCCCCAAGTTTCCGAAAATCGAGCTTAAGTTAGTCAAAATTACGATGTGCGTAAGGCGGCCTCGGCTACTCTTTCAATCTTAAAATGAAGTGGGGCTAAACTTTTGGGCCCAGAAGCTGGAAAGTCAGCGTTCAAAAAGTTTTGCTGTTTTTCTTTCACTCCAAACCAAGACAAGCAGGAGTTAGTTTAGAGTCCCCGGGACTGGAAAATATCCCCCAAGTTCCGGGAAATCAACCCGAAGTTTGTCAAAATCACGCTGCGCGTAAGGCGGTCTCGGCTACCCTTTTAGTGTTAAAGTAAAGTGGGGCTATATTTTGGCCCAGAAGCTCGAAATTGAGCGTTCAAAAAGTTTGCTGTCTACATTTTACTGCAAACCAAGGCCATCAGGAATTAGTTTAGAGTCCTCAGAACTGGAATATATCCCCTAAGTTCCGGCAAATCGAGCCGAAGTTGCTCAAAATCAGGATGTGCGTAACTCGGTCTCGCCTACTCTTTCAGTCTTCAAGTGAAGTGGGGCTCTATTTCGGTCCAGAACCTCCAAAGTGTGCGTTCAAAAACTTGTCCTGTGTAAATTTCACTGCAAACCATGGCCATCAGGAGTTAGTTTAGAGTCCCCGGGACTGGAAAATATTCCCCAAGTTCCGGGAAATCGAGCAGAAGTTGATCAAAATCACGATGCGCGTAACGCGGTCTCGGCTACTGTTTCAGTCTTAAAGTTAAGTGTGGCTGTATTTCGGCCCACAAGCTCGAAAGTGAGCGTTCAAAAAGTTTTGCTGTGTCCATTTCACTGCAAACCAAGGCCATCAGGCGTTAGTTTAGAGTACGCGGAAGTAGAAAATATCCCCCCAGTTCCGGGAAATCCAGCCCAAGTTGGTCAAAATCACGATGCGCGCAAGGCGGTCCCGGCTACTCTTTCAGTCTTAAAGTGAAGTTGCGCTATATTTCGGCCCAGAGGCTCGAAAGTGCGCATTCGAAAAGTTTTGCTGTGTCCATTTCACTGCAAAGCAAGACCATCAGGAGTTAGTTTAGAGCCCTTGGGACTAGAAAATATTTCCCAAGTTCCGCCAGATCGAGCCGAAGTTGGTCAAAGTCACGATGCGCGTAACGCGCTCTCGGTTAGTCTTTCAGTCTTAAAGTGAAGTTGGGCTATAGTTCGGCCAAGAAGCTCGAAAGTGCGCGTTCAAAAAGTTTTGCTCTTTCCCTTTCACTGGAAACCAAGGCCGTCAGGAGTTAGTTTAGAGTCCCTGGGACTGGAAAATATTCTCCAAGTTCCAGGAAATCGCGCCGAAGTTGATCAAAATCACCATGCGCGTAACGGGCTCTCGGCTATTCTTTCAGTCTTAAATTTAAGTAGGGCTATATTTCGGCCCTGAAGCTCGAAGGTGAGCGTTCAGAATGTTTTGCTGTGTTCATTAAATTGAAAACCAAGGTCATCGGGAGTTAGTTTAGCGTCCCCGGGACTTTAAATTATTCGCCAACTTCCGGGAAATCGAGCAAAAGTGGCCCAAAATCACCATGCGCGTAAGGCGGTCTCGGCTACTCTTTAAAGGGTGCTATATTTCGACCTAGAAGCTCGAGACCGGGCGTGCGCTAATTTTACCTGTGTCCATTTCACTGACATCTTAGGCGATTAGGTGTTAGTTTAGAGTCCTTGGGACTGGAAAATGTTTCCCAAATTCTGGCAGATCGAGCCAAAGTTGCTCAAAATCACGATGCGCGTAAGGCGGTCTCGGCTACTCTTTCAGTCTTAAAATGAAGTGGGGCTATATTTCGGCCGAGAAGCTCGACACCGAGCGTGCGCTCCTTTTGCCTGTGCACATATCACTGAAAACTAAGTTCATCATGAGTTAGCATAGAGTCTTCGGGACTGGAAAATATTCCCCGAATTCCGGCAAATCGAGCCAAAGATGCTCAAAATCAAGATGCGAGTAAGGCGGTCTCGGCTACTCTTTCACTCTGAAAATGAAGTGGGGCCATATTTCGGTTCTACAAGCTTGACACCGAGCGTGCGCTCCTTTTGCCTGTGTCCTTTTCACTAAGAACTAAGTCCATCAGGAGATAGTTTAGAGTCCTCGAGACTGGAAACTATCCTCCAAGTTTCGGCAAATTGAGCCATAGTTTCTTAAAATTACGATAAGCGTACGGCAGTTTCGTTTACTCTTTCAGTCTTAAAATCAAGTGGAGCTTTATTTCGACCTAGAAGCTCGACAGGGAGCGTGCGCTCCTGTTACCTGTGACCATTTTACTGAAAACTAAGGTTATCAGGAGTTAGCTTAGAGTCCCCGGGACTGGAAAATATCCCCCAAGTTTTGGCAGATCGAGCCATAGTGGCTAAAAATTTGGATGCGCTTAAGGCGGTTTCGTCTACCCTTTCAGTCTTAAAATAAAGTGGGGTTACATTTCGGCCTACAACCTGGAAACCTAGCGTGCGCTCCTTTTACCTGTGTCCATTTCACTGAAAACCAAGGCAATCAGGAGTGTAGTTTAGAGCTGCCGAGACTGGAAAATATCCCCCAAGGCCCGAGAAATCAAGCCGAAGTTGTACAACTTTACCATGCGCGTAAGGCGGTCTCGGCTACTCTTTCAGTCTTAAAGTGAAGTGGGGCTATATTTCGGCCCAGAAGCTCGAAAGTGAACGTTCAAAAAGTTTGGCTGTGTCCATTTCACTGAAAACCAAGCCAATCAGGAATTAGTTTAGAGTGCCCGGGACTGGGAATTATTTCCCAAGTTCCCGGAAATCGAGCCGAAGTAACCCAAAATCACGATGCGCGTAAGGCAATCTCAGCTACTCCTTCAGTCTTAAAGTGAAGTGGGGCTATGCTTCGGCCCAGAAGCTCGAAAGTGAGCGTTCAAAAAGTTATCCTGTGTCCATTTCACTGCAAACCAAAGCCATCAGGAGTTAGTTTAGAGTGCCCGGGACTGGAAAATATCCCCCAAGTTCCGCGAAATCGAGACGAAGTTGGTCAAAATCACGATGCGCGTAAGGCGGTCTCGGCTACTCTTTCAGTCTAAAAGTGAAGTAGGGCTATATTTCGGTCCAGAAGCTCGAAAGTGAGCGTTCAAAAAGCTTTGCTCTCTCAATTTAACTGAAAACCAAGGCCATCGTGAGTTAGTTTAGAGTCCCCGGGACTGAAAAATATCCCTTAAGTTCCAGAAACTCGAGCCGAAGTTGGTCAAAATCACGATGCGCCTAAGGCGGTCTCGGCTACTCTTTCAGTTTTAAAGTGAAGTGGGGCTATATTTCTCCCCAGAATTTCGAAAGTATGCGTTCAAAAAAATTGGCTGTGTCCATTTCACTGCAAACCAAGGCCATCAGCAATTACTTTAGAGTCCTTGGGACTGGAATATGTCCCCGAAGTTTCGGGAAATCTAGCCGAAGTTGGTCAAAACCACGATGCGCGTAAGAAGGTCTCGGCTACTATTTCAGGGTTAAAGTGAAGTGGGCTTCTATTTAAGCCCACAAGCTAGAAGGTGAGTGTTAAAAAAGTTCTGCTCTGTCCATTTCTCCGAAAACCAAGGCCATAAGGAGTTAATTTAGAGCTCGCGGGACTCGAACATATCCGCCAAGCTCCGGGAAATCGACCCGAAGTTGGTCAAAATCACGATTCGCGCAAGACGGTTTCGGCTACTCTTTTAGTCTTAAAGTAAAGTGGGCTCTATTTCGGGCCAGAAGCTCGAAAGTGAGCGTTCAAAAAGTTTCGCTGTGTCTATTTCAATGCAAACCAAGACGATCAGGAGTTAGTTTAGAGTCTCCGAGACTGGAAAATATCCCCCAAATTCCGGGAAATCGAGTCGAAGTTGGTCAAAATCACGATGCGCGCAAGTCGGTCTCAGCTATTCTTTCAGTCTTAAAGTGAAGTTGGGCTATATTTTAGGCCAGAAGCTCGAAGATAAGCGTTGAAACAGTTTTGCTGTGTCAATTTCACTGCAAACCAAGGCCAGCAGTAATTAGTTTAGAGACCCAGGGAGTGGAAAATAGCCCCCAAATTGCCGGAAATTTAGCCGAAGTTGGTCAAAATCACCATGTGCGTAACGCGGGCTCGGCTAATCTTTCAGTCTTAAAGTGAGGTGGGGCTATATTTCTGCCCAGAAGCTCGAAAGTGAACGTTCAAAAGGCCTTCCTGTGTCAATTTCACTGCAAACAAAGGCGAGCAGAAGTTACGTTAGGTCCCAGGGGCTGCAAAATATCCTCTAAGTGCGAAAAAATGGGGACAAAGGTTGTCAAAATGAAGATACGCGTAAGTCCGTCTCGGCTATTCGTTCAGTCTTAAAGTGAAGTGAGGCTCTACTTCGGCCCAGAAGGTCGAAAGTGAGCGTTCAAAAAAAATTGCTGTGTCCATTTCACTGCAAACCAAGGCAATCAGGAGATAGTTTAGAGTCCCCGAGACTTGAATATATCCCCTAAGTTCCGGGAAATCGAGCCAAAGTTTGTCAAACTCACGATGCGCGTAAGACGGACTCGGCTACTCTTTCAATCTTAAAGTAGAGTGGGTCTATATTTCGGCCCAGAAGCTCGAAGGTGAGCGTTCAAAATGTTTTCCTCTGTCCATTTCAATACAAACCAAGGCGATCAGGGGTTAGTTTAGAGTCCTCGGAACTGGAAAATACCCCCCAAGGTCCTAGAAATCGCTCCGAAGTTGGTCAAAATCACGATGCGCGTAAGGCGGTCTCGGCTACTCTTTCAGTCTTAAAGTGAAGTGTGGCTATATTTCGGCAAAGAAGGTCGAAAGTGAGCGTTGAAAAAGTTATGCTGTTTCCAATTCACTGCAAAGCAAGGTAATCAGGTGTTAGTTTAGAGTCCGCCGGATTTGAAAATATCCCCCAAGTTCCAGGAAATCGAGCCTAAGCTGGTCAAAATCACGATGCGCGTAAGGCGGTGTCGGATACTCTTAAAGTCTTAAAGTGAAGTGGGGCTATATTTGGGCCCAGAAGCTCGAAGGTGAGCGTTCAAAATGTTTTCTTATGTCCATTTCAATGCAAACCAAGGCAATCAGGAGTTAGTTTAGAGTCCCCGGGACTAAAAAAATATTCCCGAAGTTGCGGGAAATCGAGCCGAAGTTGGTCAAAATCAAGATGCCCGTAAGGCGCTCTCGCTTACTCTTTCAGTCTTTAAGTGAAGTGGGGCTACATTTGGGCCCAGAAGCTCGAAAGTGAACCTTCAAAAAGTTTTGCTGTGTCCATTTCAATACCAACCAAGGCCATCAGGAGTTACTTTAGAGTCCGCGGAACTAAAAAATATTCCCCAAGTTCCGGGAAACCGAGCCGAAGTTGCTTAAAATCACGATGCGCGTAAGGCGGGCTCGGCTACTCTTTTAGTCTTAAAGTAAAGTGGGATTATATCTCGTCCCAGAAGCTCGAAAATGAGTGTTCAAAAAGCCTTGCTGTGTCCAGTTTACTGCAGACCAAGGACGCCGGGGGTCAGTTTAGAGTCCCCGGGAATGGAAAATATCCCCCAAGTTCCGGGAAATTTAGCCGAAGTTGGTCAAAATCACGACGCGCGTACGCGGTCTCGGCTACTCTTTTAGTCTTAAAGTGAAGTGGGGCAATATTTCGCCCCAGAAGCTCGCAACTGAGTGTTTGAAAAGTTTTCCTGTGCCAATTTCACTGCAAACCAAGACCATCAGGAGTTAGTATAGAGACCCAGGGAGTGGAAAATATCCCCCAAATTCCGGGAAATCTAGCCTAAGTTTGACAAAATCACCATGGGCGTAAGACGGTCTTGGCTAATCTGTCAGTCTTAAAGTGAAGTGGGCCTATATTTTGCTCCAGAAGCTCGAAAGTGAGCGTTCAAAAGGTTTTCCCTTGTCAAGCTCACTTCAAACCAAGGTGATCAGGAGTTAGTTTAGGATCCCCAGGCCTGGAAAATATCCCCCAAGTTCCGGGATATCGATCCGAAGTTGGTCAAAATCACGGCTCGCGAAAAGCGAGTCGGCTATTGTTGCAGTCTTAAAGTGAAGTGGGGCTATATTTCAGCCCAGAAGCTCGAAAGTGACCGTTTAAAAATTTACGCTTCGTGCATTTAACTGCAAAAAAAGGCCATCAGGAGTTATTTTAAAGTCCCCCGGACTGCAAAATATCCGCCAAGTTCCGGGAAATCGAGCTGAACTTGGTCAAAATCACGATGTCTGTAAGGCGGTCTCGGCTATTCTTTCAGTCTTCAAGTGAAGTGGGGCTATATTTTGGCGCAGAAGCTCGAAGATGAGCGTTCAAAAAGTTTTGCTGTGTCCATTTCATTGCAAACCAAGGCCATCAGGAATTAGTTTAGAGTCCACAGAACTGGAAAATATTCCCTAAGTTCCGGCCAATCCAGCCGAAGTTGGTCAAAATCACGATGCGCGTAAGGCGGACTCGGCTCATCTTTCACTCCTTAAGTGAAGTGGGTCTATATTTCGGCCCAGAAGCTCGAAACTCTGCTTTCAAAAACTTTTGCTGTTTCAATTTCACTGCAAAACGAGGTCATCAGGACTTAGTTTATAGTCCCCGGAACTAGAAAATATCCCCCAAGTCCCGCGAAATCAAGCCGAAGATGGTCAAAATCACGATGCGCGTAAAGCGGTCTCGGCAACTCTTTAAGTCTTAAAGTGAAGTGGGATTATATTTCGGCCCAGAAGGTCCAAAGTGAACGTTCAAAAAGTTTTCCTGTGTCCATTTCACTGCAAAGCAAGGCCATCAGGAGTTAGTTTAGAGTCCCCGGGACTGGAAAATATCCCCCAAGTTCCGGAAAATCAAGCCAAAGTTGGTCAAAATCACGATCCGCGTAAGACGGTCTCGGCTACTCTTTCAGGCTTAAAGTGAAGTGGGGCTATATTCGGCTCAGAAGCTTGAAGGTGAGCGTTTAAAATGTTTTGCTCTGTCCATTTCAATGCAAACCAAGGCGATCGGGAGTTAGTTTACAGTCCCTGGGATTGAAAAATATCCCACAAGTTCCGGCAAATTGAGCCAAAGTTGCTCAAAATCACGATGCGCGTAAGGCCGTTTCGTCTATTTTTTCAGTCTTAAAATGAAGTGGGGCTATATTTCGACCTAGAAGCTCGGCACCGAGCGTGCGCTAATTTAATCTGTGTCGATTTCACTGAAAACTAAGGCAAACAGGGGTTAGTTTAGAGCTCCCAAAGCTGGAAACTATCCCCCAAGTTCCGGGAAATCGAGCCATAGAGGCTCAAAATCACGATGCGCGTAAGGCGGTCTCGTCTACTATTTCAGCCTTAAAATGAAATGGGCTATATTTCGGCCCAAAGGCTCGAAAGTGAGCGTTCAAAACATTTTCCTGTGTCCATTTCACTGCAAACCAAGGCCAAGAGGAAATACGTTAGAGTCCCCGGGACTGTAAAATATCCCCCAGGTTCCCGGAAATCAAGCGGAAGTTGGTCAAAATCACGTTGCGCGCAAGGCGGTCTCGGCTACTCTTTCAGTTTTAAAGTGAAGTGGGGCTATATTTCGACCCAGCAGCTCGAACGTGAGCGTTCAAAAAGTTTTCCTGTGTCCGTTGCTCGGCCAACCAAGGCAATCAGAAGTTAGTTTAGAGTCCCCGGGACTGGAAAATATCCCCCCAGTTCCGGGAAATGGAGCCGAACTTGGTCAAAATCACGATGCGCTTAAGACGGTCTCGGCTACTCTTTAAGTCTTAAAGTGAAGTGGGGCTATGTGTTGGCCCAGAAGCTTTAAAGTGAGCGTTGAAAAAGTTTTGCTGTTTCCATTTTACTGCAAACCAGGGCAATCAGGAGTTAGTTTAAAGTTACCGGGTCTGGAAAACATCCCCCAAGTTCCGGGAAATCGAGGCGTAGTTTGTCAAAATCACGATTCGCATCAGGCGGTCTCGGCTACTCTTTCAGTCTTAAAGTTAAATGGGGCTATATTTTGGCCCAGAAGCTAGCACAAGAGCGCTAAAAAAGTTTTCCTGTGTCCATTTCACTGCAAAGCAAGGCCATCAGGAGTTAGTTTAGAGTCCCTGGGACTAGAAAATATTCTCCAAGTTCCAGGAAATCGCGCCGAAGTTGATCAAAATCACCATGCGCGTAACGGGCTCTCGGCTATTCTTTCAGTCTTAAATTTAAGTAGGGCTATATTTCGGCCCTGAAGCTCGAAGGTGAGCGTTCAGAATGTTTTGCTGTGTTCTTTAAATTGGAAACCAAGGTCATCGGGAGTTAGTTTAGCGTCCCCGGGACTTTAAATTATTCGCCAACTTCCGGGAAATCGAGCAAAAGCGGCCCAAAATCACGATGCGCGTGAGGCGGTCTCCGTTAGTCTTTCAGTCTTAAAGTGAAGTTGGGCTATAGTTCGGCCAAGAAGCTCGAAAGTGCGCGTTCAAAAAGTTTCGCTCTGTCCCTTTCACTGGAAACCAAGGCCGTCAGGAGTTAGTTTAGAGTCCCCGGGTGTGGAAAATATTCTCCAAAATCCAGGAAATCGCGCCAAAGTTGATCAAAATCACCATGCGCGTAACGGGCTCTCGGCTATTCTTTCAGTCTTAAATTTAAGTAGGGTTATATTTCGGCCCTGAAGCTCGAAGGTGAGCGGTCAGAATGTTTTGCTGTGTTCATTAAATTGGAAACCAAGGTCATCGGGAGTTAGATTAGCGTCCCCGGGACTTTAAATTATTCGCCAACTTCCGGGAAATCGAGAAAAAGCGGCCCAAAATCACCATGCGCGTAAGGCGGTCTCGGCTACTCTTTCAGTCTTAAAATTAAGGGGGGCTATATTTCGACCTAGAAGCTCGAGACCGGGCGTGCGCTAATTTTACCTGTGTCCATTTCACTGACATCTTAGGCGATCAGGTGTTAGTTTAGAGTCCTTGGGACTGGAAAATATTTCCCAAATTCTGGCAGATCGAGCCAAAGTTGCTCAAAATCACGACGCGCGTAAGGCGGTCTCGGCTACTCTTTCAGTCTTAAAATGAAGTGGGGCTATATTTCGGCCGAGAAGCTCGACACCGAGCGTGCGCTCCTTTTGCCTGTGTACATATCACTGAAAACTAAGTTCATCATGAGTTAGCATAGAGTCCTCGGGACTGGAAAATATTCTCCGAATTCCGGCAAATCGAGCCAAAGATGCTCAAAATCAAGATGCGAGTAAGGCGGTCTCGGCTACTCTTTCACTCTGAAAATGAAGTGGGGCCATATTTCGGTTCTACAAGCTTGACACCGAGCGTGCGCTCCTTTTGCCTGTGTCCTTTTCACTAAGAACTAAGTCCATCAGGAGATAGTTTAGAGTCCTCGAGACTGGAAACTATCCTCCAAGTTTCGGCAAATTGAGCCATAGTTTTTTAAAATTACGATAAGCGTACGGCAGTTTCGTTTACTCTTTCAGTCTTAAAATCAAGTGGGGCTTTATTTCGACCTAGAAGCTCGACAGGGAGCGTGCGCTCCTGTTACCTGTGACCATTTTACTAAAAACTAAGCTTATCAGGAGTTAGCTTAGAGTCCCCGGGACTGGAAAATATCCCCAAGTTTTGGCAGATCGAGCCATAGTGGCTAAAAATTTGGATGCGCTTAAGGCGGTTTCGTCTACCCTTTCAGTCTTAAAATAAAGTGGGGCTACATTTCGGCCTACAACCTGGAAACCTAGCGTGCGCTCCTTTTACCTGTGTCCATTTCCCTGAAAACCAAGGCAATCAGGAGTGTAGTTTAGAGCTTTCGGGACTGGAAAATATCCCCCAAAGCCCGAGAAATCAAGCCGAAGTTGCACAAATTTACCATGCGCGTAAGGCGGTTTCGGCTACTCTTTCAGTCTTAAAGTGAAGTGGGGCTATATTTGGGCCCAGAAGCTCGAAAGTGAACGTTCAAAAAGTTTGGCTGTGTCCATTTCACTGCAAACCAAAGCCATCAGGAGTTAGTTTAGAGTTCCCGGAACTGGGAAATATCCCCCAAGTTCCGCGAAATCGAGCCGAAGTTGGTCAAAATCACGATGCGCGTAAGGCGGTCTCGGCTACTCTTTCAGTCTTAAAGTGAAGTAGGGCTATATTTCGGTCCAGAAGCTCGAAAGTGAGCGTTCAAAAAGTTATCCTGTGTCCATTTCACTGCAAACCAAGGCCATCACGAGTTAGTTTAGAGTGCCCGGGACTGGGAATTATTTCCCAAGTTCCGGGAAATCGAGCCGAAGTAACCCAAAATCACGATGCGCGTAAGGCAATCTCAGCTACTCTTTCAGTCTTAAGTGAAGTAGGGCTATGCTTCGGCCCAAAAGCTCGAAAGTAAGCGTTCAAAAAGTTATCCTGTGTCCATTACATTGCAAACCAAGCCCATATGCAATTACTTTAGAGTCCTTGGGACTGGAATATGTCCCGGAAGTTTCGGGAAATCTAGCCGAAGTTGGTCAAAACCACGATGCGCGTAAGACGGTCTCGGCTACTCTTTCAGTCTTAAAGTGAAGTGGGGTTATATTTCGGCTCAGAAGCTCGAAGGGGAGCGTTCAAAAAGTTTTGCTCTCTCCATTTCAATGCAAACCAAGGCAATCAGGAGTTACTTTAGAGTCCCCGGTACCGGAAAATATCCCCATTTCCCCGGAAATCGAGCCAAAGTTGGTCACAATCACGATAAGCGTAAGGCGGTCTCGGCTACTCTTTCATTCTTAAAGTGAACTGGGGCAATATTTCCGCCCAGAAGCTTGAAAGTGAGCGTTCAGAAAGTTTTGCTGTGTCCATTTCACTCCAAAGCAAGGCCATCAGGAGTTACTTTAGAGTCCGCGGGACTGTAAAATATCCCCCAAGTTCCGGGAAATCGAGCCGAAGTTGCTCAAAATTACGATGCGCGTAAGCCGGTCTCGGCTACTCTTTCAATCTTAAAGTAAAGTGGAGCTATATTTCGGCCCAGAAGCTCGAAAGTGAGCGTTCAAAAAGTTTTACTGTGTCCATTTTACTGCAGACCAAGGACGTCGGGGGCCAGTTTAGAGTCCCCGGGAATGGAAAATATCCCCCAAGTTCCGGCAAATTTAGCCAAAGTTGGTCAAAATCACGACGCGCGTACGGCGGTCTCGGCTACTCTTTCAGTCTTAAAGTGGAGTGGGGCAATATTTCGCCCCAGAAGCTCGAAACTGAGTGTTTAAAAAGGTTTGCTGTCTCCATTTCACTGCAAACTAGGGCAATCAGGAGTTAGTTTAGAGACCCAGGGAGTGGAAAATATCCCCCAAGTTCCGGCAAATTTAGCCTAAGTTTGTCAAAATCACGACGCGCGTACGGCGGTCTCGGCTACTCTTTCAGTCTTAAAGTGAAGTGGGGCAATATTTCGGCCCAGAAGCTCGAAACTGAGTGTTTAAAAAGTTTTGCTGTCTCAATTTCACTGCAAACCAAGGCCATCAGGAGTTAGTTTAGAGACCCAGGGAGTGGAAAATATCCCCCAAATTCCGGGAAATTTAGCCGAAGTTTGTCAAAATCACCATGGGCGTAAGGCGGTCTTGGCTAATCTTTCAGTCTTAAAGTGCAGTGGGGCTATATTTCGCCCCAGAAGCTCGAAAGTGAGCGTTCAAAAAGTTTTCCTGTGTCAATTTCACTTCGAACCAAAGCCATCAAGAGTTAGTTTAGAGTCCCAGGGACTGGAAAATATCCCGTAAGTGCCGAAAAATCGAGACAAAGTTTGGCAAAATAAATAAGCGCGTAAGGCCGTCTCGGCCACTCTTTTAGTGTTAAAATAAAGTGGGGCTCTATTTCGGCCCAGAAGCTCCAAAGTAAGGGTTCAAAAAAATTTACTGTGTCCATTTCACTGGAAACCAAGGCCATCAGGAGTTAGTTTAGTGTTCCCGGGACTGGAATATATCCCCCAGGTTCCGGGAAATCGAGCCGAAGTTAGTCGAAATCACGATTTGCGTAAGACAGACTCGGCTACTCTTACTCTTAAAAAGAAGTGGGGCTATATTTCGGCCCAGAAGCTCGAAGGTGAGTCTTCACAACGTTTTGCTCTGTCAGTTTCAATGCAAAGCAAGGCGATCAGGAGTTAGTTTAGAGTCCCCGGGACTGGAAAATATCCCCCAAGTTCCGGGAAATCGAGCTGAACTTGGTCAAAATCACGATGCCTGTAAGGCGGTCTCGGCTACTATTTCAGGGTTAAAGTGAAGTGGGCTTCTATTTAAGCCCACAAGCTAGAAGATGAGTGTTAAAAAAGTTCTGCTCTGTCCATTTCTCCGAAAACCAAGGCCATAAGGAGTTAATTTAGAGCTCGCGGGACTCGAAGATATCCGCCAATCTCCGGGAAATCGACCCGAAGTTGGTCAAAATCACGATTCGCGCAAGACGGTTTCGGCTACTCTTTTAGTCTTAAAGTAAAGTGGGCTATATTTCGGGCCAGAAGCTCGAAAGTGAGCGTTCAAAAAGTTTCGCTGTGTCTATTTCAATGCAAACCAAGACGATCAGGAGTTAGTTTAGAGTCTCCGGGACTACAAAATATGCCCCAAATTCCGGGAAATCGACCCGAAGTTGGTCAAAATCACGATTCGCGCAAGACGGTTTCGGCTACTCTTTCAGTCTTAGAGTAAAGTGGGCTATATTTCGGGCCAGAAGCTCGAAAGTGAGCGTTCAAAAAGTTTCGCTGTGTCTATTTCACTGCAAACCAAGGCCATCAGGAATAAGTTTAGAGTCCAGAGAACTGGAAAATATTCCCTAATTTCCGGCAAATCGAGCCGAAGTTGGTCAAAATCACGATGCGCGTAAGGCGGACTCGGCTCATCTTTCACTCTTCAAGTGAAGTGGGGCTATATTTCGGCCTAGAAGCTCGAAACTTTGCTTTCAAAAAATTTTTCGCTGTTTCAATTTCACTGCAAAACAAGGCCATCCGGACTTAGTTTAGAATCCCCGGGACTAGAAAATATCCCCCAAGTCCCGCGAAATCAAGCCGAAGATGGTCAAAATCACGATGCGCGTAAGGCGGTCTCGGCTACTCTCTAAGTCTTAAAGTGAAGTGGGGCTATGTTTCGGCCCAGAAGCTCGAAAGGAAGCGTTCAAAAAGTTTTCCTGTGTCCATTTCACTGCAAACCCAGGCCATCAGGAGTTAGTTTAGAGTCCCCGGGACTGGAATATATCCCCCAAGTTCCGGGAAATCGAGCCAAATTTGGTCAAAATCACCATGCGCGTAAGCCGGTCTCGGCTACTCTATCAGTCTTAAAGTAAAGTTGGGCTATATTTTGTTTCAGAAACTCACAAGTGAGCACTTAAAAAGTTCTGCTTAGTCCACTTCACTGCAAACCACGACAATAAGGAGTTAGTTTAGAAATCCCGGGACTGGAAAATATCCTCGAAGTTGCGGGAAATCGAGCCGAAGTTGGTGAAAATCACGATGCGCGGAAGGCGTTCTTTGCTACTCTTTCCGTCTTAAAGTGAAGTGGGGCTATATTTCGGCCTAGAAGCTCGACACCGAGCGAGCGCTCCTTTTATCTGTGTCCATTTTAGTAAAAATTAAGGCCATCAGATGTTAGTTTAGAGTCCCCGGGACTGTAAAATATCAACCAAAATCCGGCAAATCAACCAAAGTTGCTGAAAATCACGATGTGCGTAAGAGTTTATGGTACTCTTACCGTTTTAAATTAAAGTGGGGCTATATTTCGGCCTAGAAGCTCCACACCTAGCGTCCGCTTCGTTTACCTCTGTCCTTTTCACTTAATAATACGGCAATCAGGAGTTAGTTTAGAGTCCCCGGCACTGAAAAATATCCCCCTAGTCCCCGCAAATCCAGCCAAAGATGCTCAAAAATCACCATTCGCGTAAGGCGGTCTCGGCTACTCTTTTAGTCTTAAAATGAAGTGAGGCTATATTTCGGCCTAGAAGCTCGACACCTAGCTTGCGCTTCTTTAACCTGTGTCCATTTCAGCAAAAAATAAAGACATCAGGGTTTAGTTTAGAGATTCCGGTACTGGAAAATATCCCCCAATTTCCGGAAAATCGAGCCGAAGTTGATCAAAATCACGATGCGCCTAAGGTGGTCTCGGCTACTCTTTCAGTCTTGAAGTGAATTAGGGCTACATTGCTGCCCAAGAGCTTGAAAGTGAGCGTTTAAAAAGTTTTGCTCTCTCTATTTCACTGCAAACGAAGGCCATCAGGAGTTAATTTAGAGTTTCCGGGAGTAGAAAATATCCCCCAACTTCCCGGCAATCGAGCCGAGGTTGGTTAAAATCACCATGCCCGTAAGGCGGTCTCGGCTACTCTTTCAGTCTTAAAGTGAAGTGGGGCTATATTTCGGCCCAGAAGCTCTAAAGTGAGTGTTTAAAAAGGTTTTGCTGTGTCAATTTCACTGCAAACCAAAGCCTTCAGGAATTGGTTTAGAGACCCAGGAAGTGGAAAATATCCCCCAAATTCCGGGAAATTTAGCCGAAGTTGGTCAAAATCACCATGTGCGTAACGCGGTCTCGGCTAATCTTTCAGTCTTAAAGTGAAGTGGGGCTATATTTCTGCCCAGAAGCTCGAAAGTGACCGTTCAAGAGGTCTTCCTGTGTCAATTTCACTGCAAACAAAGGCGAGCAGAAGTTACGTTAGAGTCCCAGGGACTGGAAAGTATCCTCTAAGTGCGGGAAAATGGGGACAAAGGTTGTCAAAATGAAGATACGCGTAAGTCCGTCTCGGCTATTCGTTCAGTCTTAAAGTGAAGTGAGGCTCTACTTCCGCCCAGAAGGTCTAAAGTGAGCGTTCAAAAAAAATTGCTGTGTCCATTTCACTGCAAACCAAGGCAATCAGGAGATAGTTTAGAGTCCCCGAGACTTGAATATATCCCCTAAGTTCCGGGAAATCGAGCCAAAGTTTGTCAAACTCACGATGCGCGTAAGACGGACTCGGCTACTCTTTCAATCTTAAAGTAGAGTGGGGCTATATTTCGGCCCAGAAGCTCGAAGGTGAGCGTTCAAAATGTTTTCCTCTGTCCATTTCAATACAAACCAAGGCGATCAGGGGTTAGTTTAGAGTCCTCGGGACTGGAAAATACCCCCCAAGGTCCTAGAAATCGCTCCGAAGTTGGTCAAAATCACGATGCGCGTAAGGCGGTCTCGGCTACTCTTTCAGTCTTAAAGTGAAGTGTGGCTATATTTCGGCAAAGAAGGTCGAAAGTGAGCGTTGAAAAAGTTATCCTGTGTCCAATTCACTGCAAAGCAAGGTAATCAGGTGTTAGTTTAGAGTCCGCCGGATTTGAAAATATCCCCCAAGTTCCGGGAAATCGAGCCTAAGCTGGTCAAAATCACGATGCGCGTAAGGGGGTCTCGGCTACTCTTAAAGTCTTAAAGTGAAGTGGGGCTATATTTGGGCCCAGAAGCTCGAAGGTGAGCGTTCAAAATGTTTTCCTATGTCCATTTCAATGCAAACCAAGGCAATAAGGAGTTAGTTTAGAGTCCTCGGGACTAAATAAATATTCCCAAATTTGCGGGAAATCGAGCCGAAGTTGGTCAAAATCACGATGCGCGTAAGGCGGGCTCGGCTACTCTTTTAGTCTTAAAGTAAAGTGGGGCTATATCTCGTCCCAGAAGCTCGAAAATGAGCGTTCAAAAAGCCTTGCTGTGTCCAGTTTACTGCAGACCAAGGACGTCGGGGGCCAGTTTAGAGTCCCCGGGAATGGAAAATATCCCCCAAGTTCCGGCAAATTTAGGCGAAGTTGGTCAAAATCACGACGCGCGTACGCGGTCTCGGCTACTCTTTCAGTCTTAAAGTGAAGTGGGGCAATATTTCGCCCCAGAAGCTCGAAACTGAGTGTTTAAAAACTTTTCCTGTCTCAATTTCACTGCAAACCAAGGCCATCAGGAGTTAGTATAGAGACCCAGGGAGTGGAAAATATCCCCCAAATTCCGGGAAATTTAGCCGAAGTTTGTCAAAATCACCATGGGCGTAAGACGGTCTTGGCTAATCTTTCAGTCTTCAAGTGAAGTGGGGCTATATTTCGCCCCAGAAGCTCGAAAGTGATTGTTCAAAAAGTTTTCCCTTCTCAAGTTCACTTCAAACCAAGGTGATCAGGAGTTAGTTTAGGGTTCCCAGGACTGGAAAATATCCCCCGAGTTCCGGGATATCGATGCGAAGTTGGTCAAAATCACGATTCGCGAAACGCGGGTCGGCTATTGTTGCAGTCTTAAAGTGAAGTGGGGCTATATTGCGGCCAAGAAGGTCCAAAGTGAGCGTTCAAAAAGTTTTGCTGTGTCCATTTCACTGCAAAGCAAGGCCATCAGGAGTTAGTTTAGAGTCCCCGGGACTGGAAAATATCCCCCAAGTTCCGGAAAATCAAGCCAAAGTTGGTCAAAATCACGATGCGCGTAAGACGGTCTCGGCTACTCTTTCAGGCTTAAAGTGAAGTGGGGCTATATTCGGCTCAGAAGCTTGAAGGTGGGCGTTTAAAATGTTTGTTCTGTCCATTTCAATGCAAACCAAGGCGATCGGGAGTTAGTTTACAGTCCCTGGGACTGAAAAATATCCCACAAGTTCCCGCAAATTGAGCCAAAGTTGCTCAAAATCACGATGCGCGTAAGGCCGTTTCGTCTATTTTTTCAGTCTTAAAATGAAGTGGGGCTATATTTCGACCTAGAAGCTCGGCACCGAGCGTGCGCTAATTTAATCTGTGTCGATTTCACTGAAAACTAAGGCAATCAGGAGTTAGTTTAGAGCTCCCAAAGCTGGAAACTATCCCTCAAGTTCCGGGAAATCGAGCCATAGAGGCTCAAAATCACGATGCGCGTAAGGCGGTCCCGTCGACTCTTTCAGCCTTAAAATGAAATGGGCTATATTTCGGCCCAAAGGCTCGAAAGTGAGCGTTCAAAACGTTTTCCTGTGTCCATTTCACTGCAAAGCAAGGCCATCAGGAGTTAGTTTAGAGTCCCCGGGACTGGTAAATATCCCCCAAGTTTCCGAAAATCGAGCTTAAGTTAGTCAAAATTACGATGCGCGTAAGGCGGCCTCGGCTACTCTTTCAACCTGAAAATGAAGTGGGGCTAAACTTTTGGGCCCAGAAGCTGGAAAGTCAGCGTTCAAAAAGTTTTGCCGTTTCCATTTTACTGCAAACCAAGGCAATCAGGAGTTAGTTTAAAGTTCCCGGGTCTGGAAAATATCCCCCAAGTTCCGGGAAATCGAGGCGTAGTTTGTCAAAATCACGATTCGCATAAGGCGGTCTCGGCTACTCTTTCAGTCTTAAAATGAAGTGGGGCTAAACTTTTGGGCCCAGAAGCTGGAAAGTCAGCGTTCAAAAAGTTTTGCTGTTTCCATTTCACTCCAAACCAAGACAAGCAGGGGTTAGTTTAGAGTCCCCGGGACTGGAAAATATCCCCCAAGTTCCGGGAAATCAACCCGAAGTTTGTCAAAATCACGATGCGCGTAAGGCGGTCTCGGCTACCCTTTTAGTGTTAAAGTAAAGTAGGGCTATATTTTGGCCCAGAAACTCGAAATTGAGCGTTCAAAAAGTTTTGTTGTGTCCATTTTACTGCAAACCAAGGCCATCAGGAATTAGTTTAGAGTCCTCAGAACTGGAATATATCCCCTAAGTTCCGGCAAATCGAGCCGAAGTTGCTCAAAATCAGGATGCGCGTAAGTCGGTCTCGCCTACTCTTTCAGTCTTCAAGTCAAGTGGGGCTCTATTTCGGTCCAGAACCTCGAAAGTGTGCGTTCAAAAACTTGTGCTGTGTAACTTTCACTGGAAACCATGGCCATCAGGAGTTAGTTTAGAGTCCCCGGGACTGGAAAATATTCCCCAAGTTCCGGGAAATCGAGCAGAAGTTGATCAAAATCACGATGCGCGTAAGGCGGTCTCGGCTACCCTTTCAGTCTTATAGTGAAGTGTGGCTGTATTTCGGCCCACAAGCTCGAAAGTGAGCGTTCAAAAAGTTTTGCTGTGTCCATTTCACTGCAAACCAAGGCCATCAGCCGCTAGTTTAGAGTACGCGGAAGTAGAAAATATCCCCCCAGTTCCGGGAAATCCAGCCCAGGTTGGTCAAAATCACGATGCGCGCAAGGCGGTCCCGGCTACTCTTTCAGTCTTAAAGTGAAGTTGCGCTATATTTCGGCCCAGAGGCTCGAAAGTGCGCATTCGAAAAGTTTTGCTGTGTCCATTTCACTGCAAAACAAGGCCACCAGGAGTTAGTTTAGAGCCCTTGGGACAAGAAAATATTTCCCAAGTTCCGCCATATCGAGCCGAAGTTGGTCAAAGTCACGATGCGCGTAACGCGCTCTCGGTTAGCCTTTCAGTCTTAAAGTGAAGTTGGGCTATAGTTCGGCCAAGAAGCTCGAAAGTGCGCGTTCAAACAGTTTTGCTCTGTCCCTTTCACTGGAAACCAAGGCCGTCAGGAGTTAGTTTAGAGTCCCCGGGAGTGGAAAATATTCCCCAAGTTCCAGGAAATCGCGCCGAAGTTGATCAAAATCACCACGCGCGTAACGGGCTCTCGGCTATTCTTTCAGTCTTAAATTTCATTAGGGCTATATTTCGGCCCTGAAGCTCGGAGGTGAGCGTTCAGAATGTTTTGCTGTGTTCATTAAATTGGAAACCAAGGTCATCGGGAGTTAGTTTAGCGTCCCCGGGACCTTAAATTATTCGCCAACTTCCGGGAAATCGAGAAAAACCGGCCCAAAATCACCATGCGCGTAAGGCGGTCTCGGCTACTCTTTCAGTCTTAAAATTAAGGGGGGCTATATTTCGACCTAGAAGCTCGAGACCGGGCGTGCGCTAATTTTACCTGTGTCCATTTCACTGACATCTTAGGCGATCAGGTGTTAGTTTAGAGTCCTTGGGACTGGAAAATATTTCCCAAATTCTGGCAGATCGAGCCAAAGTTGCTCAAAATCACGATGCGCGTAAGGCGGTCTCGGCTACTCTTTCAGTCTTAAAATGAAGTGGGGCTATATTTCGGCCGAGAAGCTCGACACCGAGCGTGCGCTCCTTTTGCCTGTGTACATATCACTGAAAACTAAGTTCATCATGAGTTAGCATAGAGTCCTCGGGACTGGAAAATATTCCCCGAATTCCGGCAAATCGAGCCAAAGATGCTCAAAATCAAGATGCGAGTAAGGCGGTCTCGGCTACTCTTTCACTCTGAAAATGAAGTGGGGCCATATTTCGGTTCTACAAGCTTGACACCGAGCGTGCGCTCCTTTTGCCTGTGTCCTTTTCACTAAGAACTAAGTCCATCAGGAGATAGTTTAGAGTCCTCGAGACTGGAAACTATCCTCCAAGTTTCGGCAAATTGAGCCATAGTTTCTTAAAATTACGATAAACGTACGGCAGTTTCGTTTACTCTTTCAGTCTTAAAATCAAGTGGGGCTTTATTTCGACCTAGAAGCTCGACAGGGAGCGTGCGCTCCTGTTACCTGTGACCATTTTACTGAAAACTAAGGTTATCAGGAGTTAGCTTAGAGTCCCCGGGACTGGAAAATATCCCCCAAGTTTTGGCAGATCGAGCCATAGTGGCTAAAAATTTGGATG
Organism: Orbicella faveolata; assembly: GCF_042242905.1. Classification (NCBI taxonomy): domain Eukaryota; kingdom Metazoa; phylum Cnidaria; class Anthozoa; order Scleractinia; family Merulinidae; genus Orbicella; species Orbicella faveolata. The sequence goes on from NW_028301540.1 coordinate 1,210,408, forward strand.
CGCTTAAGGCGGTTTCGTCTACCCTTTCAGTCTTAAAATAAAGTGGGGCTACATTTCGGCCTACAACCTGGAAACCTAGCGTGCGCTCCTTTTACCTGTGTCCATTTCACTGAAAACCAAGGCAATCAGGAGTTAATTTAGAGCTTCCCGGACTGGAAAATATCCCCCAAAGCCCGAGAAATCAAGCCGAAGTTGGACAAATTTACCATGCGCGTAAGGCGGTCTCGGCTACTCTTTCAGTCTTAAAGTGAAGTGGGGCTATATTTCGGCCCAGAAGCTCGAAAGTGAACGTTCAAATAGTTTGGCTGTGTCCATTTCACTGAAAACCAAGGCCATCAGGAATTAGTTTAGCGTGCCCGGGACTGGGAATTATTTCCCAAGTTCCCGGAAATCGAGCCGAAGTAACCCAAAATCACGATGCGCGTAAGGCAATCTCAGCTACTCTTTCAGTCTTAAAGTAAAGTAGGGCTATGCTTCGGCCCAGAATCTCGAAAGTGAGCGTTCAAAAAGTTATCCTGTGTCCATTTCACTGCAAACCAAAGCCATCAGGAGTTAGTTTAGAGTCCCCGGGACTGAAAAATATCCCCCAAGTTCGCGAAATCGAGACGAAGTTGGTCAAAATCACGATGCGCGTAAGGCGGTCTCGGCTACTCTTTCAGTCTTAAAGTGAAGTAGGGCTATATTTCGGTCCAAAAGCTCGAAAGTGAGCGTTCAAAAAGTTTTGCTCTCTCAATTTAACTGAAAACCAATGCCATCGTGAGTTAGTTTAGAGTCCCCGGAACTGAAAAATATCCCTTAAGTTCGGGAAACTGGAGCCGAAGTTGGTCAAAATCACGATGCGCCTAAGGCGGTCCCGGCTACTCTTTCAGTTTTAAAGTGAAGTGGGGCTATATTTCTCCCCAGAATTTCGAAAGTATGCGTTCAAAAAAATTGGCTGTGTCCATTTCACTGCAAACCAAGGACATCAGCAATTACTTTAGAGGCCTTGGGACTGGAATATATCCCCGAAGTTTCGGGAAATCTAGCCGAAGTTGGTCAAAACCACGATGCGCGTAAGACGGTCTCGGCTACTCTTTCAGTCTTAAAGTGAAGTGGGGCTATATTTCGGCTCAGAAGCTAGAAGGGGAGCGTTCAAAAAGTTTTGCTCTCTCCATTTCAATGCAAGCCAAGGCAATCAGGAGTTACTTTAGAGTCCCCGGTACCGGAAAATATCCCCCATTTCCCGGGAAACCGAGCCAAAGTTGGTCAAAATCATGATGCGCGTAAGGCGGTCTCGGTTGATTTTCAGTCTAAAAGTGAAGTAGGGCTATGCTTCGGCCAAGAAGCTCAAAAGTGAGCGTTCAAAAGGTTCTGCTGTGTCCATTTCACTGCAAACCAAGGCAATCAGGAGTTACTTTAGAGTCCCCGGTACCGGAAAATATCCCCCATTTCCCGGGAAATCGAGCCAAAGTTGGTCAAAATCATGATGCGCGTAAGGCGGTCTCGGCTAGTCTTTCAGTCTAAAAGTGAAGTAGGGCTATGCTTCGGCCAAGAAGCTCAAAAGTGAGCGTTCAAAACGTTGTGCTGTGTCCATTTCACTGCAAACCAGGGCAATCAGGAGTTACTTTAGAGTCCCCGGTACCGGAAAATATCCCCCATTTCCCGGGAAATCGAGCCAAAGTTGGTCACAATCACGATAAGCGTAAGGCGGTCTCGGCTACTCTTTCATTCTTAAAGTGAACTGGGGCAATATTTCCGCCCAGAGGCTTGAAAGTGAGCGTTCAGAAAGTTTTGCTGTGTCCATTTCACTCCAAAGCAAGGCCATCAGGAGTTACTTTAGAGTCCGCGGGACTGTAAAATATCCCCCAAGTTCCGGGAAATCGAGCCGAAGTTGCTCAAAATTACGATGCGCGTAAGCCGGTCTCGGCTACTCTTTCAATCTTAAAGTAAAGTGGAGCTATATTTCGGCCCAGAAGCTCGAAAGTGAGCGTTCAAAAAGTTTTGCTGTGTCCATTTTACTGCAGACCAAGGATGTCGGGGGCCAGTTTAGAGTCCCCGGGAATGGAAAATATCTCCCCAAGTTCCGGCAAATTTAGCCGAAGTGTGTTAAAACCACGATGCGCGTGAGACGGTCTCGGCTACTCTTTCAGTCTTAAAGTGAAGTGGGGCTATATTTCGGCTCAGAAGCTCGAAGGGGAGCGTTCAAAAAGTTTTGCTTTCTCCATTTCGCTGCAAACCAAGGCAATCAGGAGTTACTTTAGAGTCCCCGGTACCGGAAAATATCCCCCATTTCCCGGGAAATCGAGCCAAAGTTGGTCACAATCACGATAAGCGTAAGGCGGTTTCGGGTACTTTTTCATTCTTAAAGTGAACTGGGGCAATATTTCTGCCCAGAAGCTTGAAAGTGAGCGTTCAGAAAGTTTTGCTGTGTCCATTTCACTCCAAAGCAAGGCCATCAGGAGTTATTTTAGAGTCCGCGGGACTGTAAAATATCCCCCAAGTTCCGGGAAATCGAGCCGAAGTTGCTCAAAATTACGATGCGCGTAAGCCGGTCTCGGCTACTCTTTCAATCTTAAAGTAAAGTGGAGCTATATTTCGGCCCAGAAGCTCGAAAGTGAGCGTTCAAAAAGTTTTGCTGTGTCCATTTTGCTGCAGACCAAGGATGTCGGGGGCCAGTTTAGAGTCCCCGGGAATGGAAAATATCCCCCAAGTTCCGGCAAATTTAACCGAAGTTGGTCAAAATCACGACGCGCGTACGGCGGTCTCGGCTACTCTTTCAGTCTTAAAGTGAAGTGGGGCAATATTTCGGCCCAGAAGCTCGAAACTGAGTGTTTAAAAAGTTTTGCTGTCCCAATTTCACTGCAAACCAAGGCCATCACGAGTTAGTTTAGAGACCCAGGGAGTGGAAAATATCCCCCAAATTCCGGGAAATTTAGCCGAAGTTTGTCAAAATCACCATGGGCGTAAGACGGTCTTGGCTAATCTTTCAGTCTTGAAGTGAAGTGGGGCTATATTTCGCCCCAGAAGCTCGAAAGTGAGCGTTCAAAAGGTTTTCCCTTCTCAAGTTCACTTCAAACCAAGGTGATCAGGAGTTAGTTTAGGGTTCCCAGGACTGGAAAATGTCCCCCAAGTTCCGGGATATCGATCCGAAGTTGGTCAAAATCACGATTCGCGAAACGCGGGTCGGCTATTGTTGCAGTCTTAAAGTGAAGTGGGGCTATATTTCAGCCCAGAAGCTCGAAAGTGACCGTTTAAAAAGTTCCGCTTCGTGCCTTTAACTGCAAAAAAAGACCATCAGGAGTTATTTTAAAGTCCCCCGGACTGGAAAATATATCCCAAGTTCCGGGAAATCGAGCTGAACTTGGTCAAAATCACGATGTCTGTAAGGCGGTCTCGGCTATTCTTTCAGTCTTCAAGTGAAATGGGGCTATATTTTGGCGCAGAAGCTCGAAGATGAGCGTTCAAAAAGTTTTGCTGTGTCCATTTCATTGCAAACCAAGGCCATCAGGAATTAGTTTAGAGTCCACAGAACTGGAAAATATTCCCTAAGTTCCGGCCAATCCAGCCGAAGTTGGTCAAAATCACGATGCGCGTAAGGCGGACTCGGCTCATCTTTCACTCCTCAAGTGAAGTGGGGCTATATTTCGGCCCAGAAGCTCGAAACTCTGCTTTCAAAAACTTTTCCTGTTTCAATTTCACTGCAAAACAAGGTCATCAGGACTTAGTTCATAGTCCCCGGGACTAGAAAATATCCCCCAAGTCCCGCGAAATCAAGCCGAAGATGGTCAAAATCACGATGCGCGTAAAGCGGTCTCGGCAACTCTTTAAGTCTTAAAGTGAAGTGGGGTTATATTTCGGCCAAGAAGGTCCAAAGTGAGCGTTCAAAAAGTTTTGCTGTGTCCATTTCACTGCAAAGCAAGGCCATCAGGAGTTAGTTTAGAGTCCCCGGGACTGGAAAATATCCCCCAAGTTCCGGAAAATCAAGCCAAAGTTGGTCAAAATCACGATGCGCCTAAGACGGTCTCGGCTACTCTTTCAGGCTTAAAGTGAAGTGGGGCTATATTCGGCTCAGAAGCTTGAAGGTGAGCGTTTAAAATGTTTTGCTCTGTCCATTTCAATGCAAACCAAGGCGATCGGGAGTTAGTTTACAGTCCCTGGGACTGAAAAATATCCCACAAGTTCCGGCAAATTGAGCCAAAGTTGCTCAAAATCACGATGCGCCTAAGGCCGTTTCGTCTATTTTTTCAGTCTTAAAATGAAGTGGGGCTATATTTCGACCTAGAAGCTCGGCACCGAGCGTGCGCTAATTTAATCTGTGTCGATTTCACTGAAAACTAACGCAATCAGGAGTTAGTTTAGAGCTCCCAAAGCTGGAAACTCTCCTGCAAGTTCCGGGAAATCGAGCCATAGAGGCTCAAAATCACGATGCGCGTAAGGCGCTCTCGCTTACTCTTTCAGTCTTTAAGTGAAGTGGGGCTATATTGGGGCCAAGAAGCTCGAAAGTGAGCGTTCAAAAAGTTTTCCTGTGTCCATTTCACTGCAAACCAAGGCCAAGAGGAAATACGTTAGAGTCCCCGGGACTGTAAAATATCCACCAAGTTCCGCGAAATCAAGCGGAAGTTGGTCAAAATCACGTTGCGCGCAAGGCGGTCTCGGCTACTCTTTCAGTTTTAAAGTGAAGTGGGGCTATATTTCGACCCAGCAGCTCGAACGTGAGCGTTCAAAACGTTTTCCTGTGTCCATTGCTCGGCGAACCAAGGCAATCAGGAGTTAGTTTAGAGTCCCCGGGACTGGAAAATATCCCCCCAGTTCCGGGAAATGGAGCCGAACTTGGTCAAAATCACGATGCGCTTAAGACGGTCTCGGCTACTCTTTAAGTCTTAAAGTGAGGTGGGGCTATGTGTTGGCCCAGAAGCTTTAAAGTGAGCGTTGAAAAAGTTTTGCCGTTTCCATTTTACTGCAAACCAAGGCAATCAGGAGTTAGTTTAAAGTTCCCGGGTCTGGAAAATATCCCCCAAGTTCCGGGAAATCGAGGCGTAGTTTGTCAAAATCACGATTCGCATAAGGCGGTCTCGGCTACTCTTTCAGTCTTAAAATGAAGTGGGGCTAAACTTTTGGGCCCAGAAGCTGGAAAGTCAGCGTTCAAAAAGTTTTGCTGTTTCCATTTCACTCCAAACCAAGACAAGCAGGGGTTAGTTTAGAGTCCCCGGGACTGGAAAATATCCCCCAAGTTCCGGGAAATCAACCCGAAGTTTGTCAAAATCACGATGCGCGTAAGGCGGTCTCGGCTACCCTTTTAGTGTTAAAGTAAAGTAGGGCTATATTTTGGCCCAGAAACTCGAAATTGAGCGTTCAAAAAGTTTTGTTGTGTCCATTTTACTGCAAACCAAGGCCATCAGGAATTAGTTTAGAGTCCTCAGAACTGGAATATATCCCCTAAGTTCCGGCAAATCGAGCCGAAGTTGCTCAAAATCAGGATGCGCGTAAGTCGGTCTCGCCTACTCTTTCAGTCTTCAAGTCAAGTGGGGCTCTATTTCGGTCCAGAACCTCGAAAGTGTGCGTTCAAAAACTTGTGCTGTGTAACTTTCACTGGAAACCATGGCCATCAGGAGTTAGTTTAGAGTCCCCGGGACTGGAAAATATTCCCCAAGTTCCGGGAAATCGAGCAGAAGTTGATCAAAATCACGATGCGCGTAAGGCGGTCTCGGCTACCCTTTCAGTCTTAAAGTGAAGTGTGGCTGTATTTCGGCCCACAAGCTCGAAAGTGAGCGTTCAAAAAGTTTTGCTGTGTCCATTTCACTGCAAACCAAGGCCATCAGCCGTTAGTTTAGAGTATGCGGAAGTAGAAAATATCCCCCCAGTTCCGGGAAATCCAGCCCAGGTTGGTCAAAATCACGATGCCCGCAAGGCGGTCCCGGCTACTCTTTCAGTCTTAAAGTGAAGTTGCGCTATATTTCGGCCCAGAGGCTCGAAAGTGCGCATTCGAAAAGTTTTGCTGTGTCCATTTCACTGCAACGCAAGGCCATCAGGAGTTAGTTTAGAGCCCTTGGGACTAGAAAATATTTCCCAAGTTCCGTCAGATTGGGGCGAAGTTGGTCAAAGTCACGATGCGCGTAACGCGCTCTCGGTTAGTCTTTCAATCTTAAAGTGAAGTTGGGCTATAGTTCGGCCAAGAAGCTCGAAAGTGCGCGTTCAAACAGTTTTGCTCTGTCCCTTTCACTGGAAACCAAGGCCGTCAGGAGTTAGTTTAGAGTCCCCGGGAGTGGAAAATATTCTCCAAGTTCCAGGAAATCGCGCCGAAGTTGATCAAAATCGCCATGCGCGTAACGGGCTCTCGGCTATTCTTTCAGTCTTAAATTGAAGTAGGACTATATTTCGGCCCTGAAGCTCGAAGGTGAGCGTTCAGAATGTTTTGCTGTGTTCATTAAATTGGAAACCAAGGTCATCGGGAGTTAGTTTAGCGTCCCCGGGACTTTAAATTATTCGCCAACTTCCGGGAAATCGAGCAAAAGTGGCCCAAAATCACCATGCGCGTAAGGCGGTCTCGGCTACTCTTTAAAGGGTGCTATATTTCGACCTAGAAGCTCGAGACCGGGCGTGCGCTAATTTTACCTGTGTCCATTTCACTGACATCTTAGGCGATCAGATGTTAGTTTAGAGTCCTTGGGACTGGAAAATGTTTCCCAAATTCTGGCAGATCGAGCCAAAGTTGCTCAAAATCACGATGCGCGTAAGGCGGTCTCGGCTACTCTTTCAGTCTTAAAATGAAGTGGGGCTATATTTCGGCCGAGAAGCTCGACACCGAGCGTGCGCTCCTTTTGCCTGTGTACATATCACTGAAAACTAAGTTCATCATGAGTTAGCATAGAGTCCTCGGGACTGGAAAATATTCCCCGAATTCCGGCAAATCGAGCCAAAGATGCTCAAAATCAAGATGCGAGTAAGGCGGTCTCGGCTACTCTTTCACTCTGAAAATGAAGTGGGGCCATATTTCGGTTCTACAAGCTTGACACCGAGCGTGCGCTCCTTTTGCCTGTGTCCTTTTCACTAAGAACTAAGTCCATCAGGAGATAGTTTAGAGTCCTCGAGACTGGAAACTATCCTCCAAGTTTCGGCAAATTGAGCCATAGTTTCTTAAAATTACGATAAGCGTACGGCAGTTTCGTTTACTCTTTCAGTCTTAAAATCAAGTGGAGCTTTATTTCGACCTAGAAGCTCGACAGGGAGCGTGCGCTCCTGTTACCTGTGACCATTTTACTGAAAACTAAGGTTATCAGGAGTTAGCTTAGAGTCCCCGGGACTGGAAAATATCCCCCAAGTTTTGGCAGATCGAGCCATAGTGGCTAAAAATTTGGATGCGCTTAAGGCGGTTTCGTCTACCCTTTCAGTCTTAAAATAAAGTGGGGCTACATTTCGGCCTACAACCTGGAAACCTAGCGTGCGCTCCTTTTACCTGTGTCCATTTCACTGAAAACCAAGGCAATCAGGAGTTAATTTAGAGCTTCCGGGACTGGAAAATATCCCCCAAACCCCGAGAAATCAAGCCGAAGTTGGACAAATTTACCATGCGCGTAAGGCGGTCTCGGCTACTCTTTCAATCTTAAAGTGAAGTGGGGCTATATTTCCGCCCAGAAGCTCGAAAGTGAACGTTCAAATAGTTTGGCTGTGTCCATTTCACTGAAAACCAAGGCCATCAGGAATTAGTTTAGCGTGCCCGGGACTGGGAATTATTTCCCAAGTTCCCGGAAATCGAGCCGAAGTAACCCAAAATCACGATGCGCGTAAGGCAATCTCAGCTACTCTTTCAGTCTTAAAGTAAAGTAGGGCTATGCTTCGGCCAAGAAGCTCGAAAGTGAGCGTTCAAAAAGTTATCCTGTGTCCATTTCACTGCAAACCAAAGCCATCAGGAGTTAGTTTAGAGTCCCCGGGACTGGAAAATATCCCCCAAGTTCGCGAAATCGAGACGAAGTTGGTCAAAATCACGATGCGCGTAAGGCGGTCTCGGCTACTCTTTCAGTCTTAAAGTGAAGTAGGGCTATATTTCGGTCCAGAAGCTCGAAAGTGAGCGTTCAAAAAGTTTTGCTCTCTCAATTCAACTGAAAACCAATGCCATCGTGAGTTAGTTTAGAGTCCCCGGAACTGAAAAATATCCCTTAAGTTCGGGAAACTGGAGCCGAAGTTGGTCAAAATCACGATGCGCGTAAGGCGGTCTCGGCTACTCTTTCAGTCTTAAAGTGAAGTAGGGCTATATTTCGGTCCAGAAGCTCGAAAGTGAGCGTTCAAAAAGTTTTGCTCTCTCAATTCAACTGAAAACCAATGCCATCGTGAGTTAGTTTAGAGTCCCCGGAACTGAAAAATATCCCTTAAGTTCGGGAAACTGGAGCCGAAGTTGGTCAAAATCACGATGCGCCTAAGGCGGTCTCGGCTACTCTTTCAGTTTTAAAGTGAAGTGGGGCTATATTGCTCCCCAGAATTTCGAAAGTATGCGTTCAAAAAAATTGGCTGTGTCCATTTCACTGCAAACCAAGGACATCAGCAATTACTTTAGAGGCCTTGGGACTGGAATATATCCCCGAAGTTTCGGGAAATCTAGCCGAAGTTGGTCAAAACCACGATGCGCGTAAGACGGTCTCGGCTACTCTTTCAGTCTTAAAGTGAAGTGGGGCTATATTTCGGCTCAGAAGCTCGAAGGGGAGCGTTCAAAAAGTTTTGCTCTCTCCATTTCAATGCAAACCAAGGCAATCACGAGTTACTTTAGAGTCCCCGGTACCGGAAAATATCCCCCATTTCCCGGGAAATCGAGCCAAAGTTGGTCACAATCACGATAAGCGTAAGGCGGTCTCGGCTACTCTTTCATTCTTAAAGTGAACTGGGGCAATATTTCTGCCCAGAAGCTTGAAAGTGAGCGTTCAGAAAGTTTTGCTGTGTCCATTTCACTCCAAAGCAAGGCCATCAGGAGTTACTTTAGAGTCCGCGGGACTGTAAAATATCCCCCAAGTTCCGGGAAATCGAGCCGAAGTTGCTCAAAATTACGATGCGCGTAAGCCGGTCTCGGCTACTCTTTTAATCTTAAAGTAAAGTGGAGCTTTATTTCGGCCCAGAAGCTCGAAAGTGAGCGTTCAAAAAGTTTTGCGGTGTCCATTTTGCTGCAGACCAAAGACGTCGGGGGCCAGTTTAGAGTCCCCGGGAATGGAAAATATCCCCCAAGTTCCGGCAAATTTAGCCAAAGCTGGTCAAAATCACGACGCGCGTACGGCGGTCTCGGCTACTCTTTCAGTCTTAAAGTGAAGTGGGGCAATATTTCGGCCCAGAAGCTCGAAACTGAGTGTTTAAAAAGTTTTGCTGTCTCAATTTCACTGCAAACCAAGGCCATCACGAGTTAGTTTAGAGACCCAGGGAGTGGAAAATATCCCCCAAATTCCGGGAAATTTAGCCGAAGTTTGTCAAAATCACCAGGGCGTAAGGCGGTCTTGGCTAATCTTTCAGTCTTAAAGTGAAGTGGGGCTATAGTTCGCCCCAGAAGCTCGAAAGTGAGCGTTCAAAAAGTTTTCCTGTGTCCATTTCACTTCGAACCAAAGCCATCAAGAGTTAGTTTAGAGTCCCAGGGACTGGAAAATATCCCGTAAGTGCCGAAAAATCGAGACAAAGTTTGGCAAAATAAATAAGCGCGTAAGGCCGTCTCGGCTACTCTTTTAGTGTTAAAATAAAGTGGGGCTCTATTTCGGCCCAGAAGCTCCAAAGTAAGGGTTCAAAAAAATTTGCTGTGTCCATTTCACTGGCCATGAACATGAACATGGCCATCAGGAGTTAGTTTAGTGTTCCCGGGACTGGAATATATCCCCCACGTTCCGCGAAATCGAGCCGAAGTTAGTCAAAATCACGACTTGCGTAAGACAGACTCGGCTACTCTTACTCTTAAAAAGAAGTGGGGCTATATTTCGGCCCAGAAGCTCGAAGGTGAGTCTTCACAACGTTTTGCTCTGTCAGTTTCAATGCAAAGCAAGGCGATCAGGAGTTAGTTTAGAGTCCCCGGGACTGGAAAATATCCCCCAAGTTCCGGGATATCGATCCGAAGTTGGTCAAAATCACGATGCGCGAAACGCGATCTCGGCTATTGTTTCAGTCTTAAAGTGAAGTGGGGCTATATTTCGGCCCAGAAGCTCGAAAGTGACCGTTTAAAAAGTTACGCTTTGTGCATTTAACTGCAAACAAAGGCCATCAGGAGTTAGTTTAAAGTTCCCCGGACTGGAAAATATCCGCCAAGTTCCGGGAAATCGAGCTGAAGTTGGTCAAAGTCATGATGCCTGTAAGGCCGTCTCCGCTACTCTTTCAGTCTTAAAGTGAAGTGGGGCTATATTTCGGCCCAGAAGCTGCAAAGTGATCGGTAAAAAAGTTATGCTCTGTGCATTTCACTGCAAACCAAGGCCATCAGGAGTTAGTTTAGAGTCCCCCGGGCCGGAAATTATCCCCCAAGCTCCGGGAAATCGAGCTGAACTTGGTGAAAATCACGATGCGCGTAAGGCGGTCTCGGCTACTATTTCAAGGTTAAAGTGAAGTGGGCTTCTATTTAAGCCCACAAGCTAGAAGGTGAGTGTTAAAAAAAGTTCTGCTCTGTCCATTTCTCCGAAAACCAAGGCCATAAGGAGTTAATTTAGAGCTCGCGGGACTCGAATATATCCGCCAAGCTCCGGGAAATCCACCCGAAGTTGGTCAAAATCACGATTCGCGCAAGACAGTTTCGGCTACTCTTTCAGTCTTAAAGTAAAGTGGGCTATATTTCGGGCCAGAAGCTCGAAAGTGAGCGTTCAAAAAGTTTCGCTGTGTCTATTTCAATGCAAACCAAGACGATCAGGAGTTAGTTTAGAGTCTCCGGGACTGGAAAATATGCCCCAAATTCCGGGAAACCGAGCCGAAGTTGGTCAAAATCACGATGCGCGCAAGGCGGTCTCAGCTATTCTTTCAGTCTTAAAGTGAAGTTGGGCTATATTTTAGGCCAGAAGCTCGAAGATGAGCGTTCAAAAAGTTTTGCTGTGTCCATTTCACTGCAAACCAAGGCCATCAGTAATTAGTTTAGAGACCCAGGGAGTGGAAAATATCCCCCAAATTCCGGGAAATTTAGCCGAAGTTGGTCAAAATCACCATGTGCGTAAGGCGGTCTCGGCTAATCTTTCAGTCTTAAAGTGAAAGGGGGCTATATTTCTGCCCAGAAGCTCGAAAGTGACAGTTCAAAAGGTCTTCCTGTGTCAATTTCACTGCAAACAAAGGCGAGCAGAAGTTACGTTAGAGTCCCAGGGACTTGAAAATATCCTGTAAGTGCGGGGAAATGGGGACAAAGGTTGTCAAAATGAAGATACGCGTAAGGCCGTCTCGGCTATTCGTTGAGTCTTAAAGTGAAGTGAGGCTCTACTTCGGCCCAGAAGGTCCAAAGTGAGCGTTCAAAAAAAATTGCTGTGTCCATTTCACTGCAAACCAAGGCAATCAGGAGATAGTTTAGAGTCCCCGAGACTTGAATATATCCCCTAAGTTCCGGGAAATCGAGCCAAAGTTTGTCAAACTCACGATGCGCGTAAGACGGACTCGGCTACTCCTTCAATCTTAAAGTAGAGTGGGGCTATATTTCGGCCCAGAAGCTCGAAGGTGAGCGTTCAAAATGTTTTCCTCTGTCCATTTCAATACAAACCAAGACGATCCGGGGTTAGTTTAGAGTCCTCGGGACTGGAAAATACCCCCCAAGTTCCTAGAAATCGATCCGAAGTTGGTCAAAATCACGATGCGCGTAAGGCGGTCTCGGCTACTCTTTCAGTCTTAAAGTGAAGTGTGGCTATATTTCGGCAAAGAAGTTCGAAAGTGAGCGTTGAAAAAGTTATGCTGCTTCCAATTCACTTCAAAGCAAGGTAATCAGGTGTTAGTTTAGAGTCCGCCGGATTTGAAAATATCCCTCAAGTTCCGGGAAATCGAGCCTAAGCTGGTCAAAATCACGATGCGCGTAAGGCGGTCTCGGCTACTCTTAAAGTCTTAAAGTGAAGTGGGGCTATATTTGGGCCCAGAAGCTCGAAGGTGAGCGTTCAAAATGTTTTCCTATGTCCATTTCAATGCAAACCAAGGCCATCAGGAGTTAGTTTAGAGTCCCCGGGACTAAAAAAATATCCCCCAAGTTGCGGGAAATCGAGCCGAGGTTGGTCAAAATCACGATGTGCGTAAGACGCTCTCGCTTACTCTTTCGGTCTTTAAGTGAAGTGGGGCTACATTTGGGCCAAGAAGCTCGAAAGTGAACGTTCAAAAAGTTTTGCTGTGTCCATTTCAATGCGAACCAAGGCAATCAGGAGTTCGTTTAGAGTCCGCGGGACTAAAATATATTCCCCAAGTTCCGGGAAACCGAGCCGAAGTTGGTCAAAATCACGATGCGCGTAAGGCGGGCTCGGCTACTCTTTTAGTCTTAAAGTAAAGTGGGGCTATATCTCGTCCCAGAAGCTCGAAAATGAGCGTTCAAAAAGCCTTGCTGTGTCCAGTTTACTGCAGACCAAGGACGTCGGGAGCCAGTTTAGAGTCCCCGGGAATGGAAAATATCCCCCAAGTTCCGGGAAATTTAGGCGAAGTTGGTCAAAATCACGACGCGCGTACGCGGTCTCGGCTACTCTTTCAGGCTTAAAGTGAAGTGGGGCAATATTTCGCCCCAGAAGCTCGAAACTGAGTGTTTAAAAAGTTTTGCTGTCTCAATTTCACTGCAAACCAAGGCCATCACGAGTTAGTATAGAGACCCAGGGAGTGGAAAATATCCCCCGAATTCCGGGAAATTTAGCCGAAGTTTGTCAAAATCACCATGGGCGTAAGACGGTCTTGGCTAATCTTTCAGTCTTAAAGTGAAGTGGGGCTATATTTCGCCCCAGAAGCTCGAAAGTGAGCGTTCAAAAAGTTTTCCCTTGTCAAGTTCACTTCAAACCAAGGTGATCAGGAGTTAGTTTAGGGTCCCCAGGACTGGAAAATATCCCCCAAGTTCCGGGATATCGATCCGAAGTTGGTCAAAATCACGATGCGCGAAACGCGGGTCGGCTATTGTGTCAGTCTTAAAGTGAAGTGGGGCTATATTTCAGCCCAGAAGCTCGAAAGTGACCGTTTAAAAAGTTACGCTTCGTGCATTTAACTGCAAAAAAAGGCCATCAGGAGTTATTTTAAAGTCCCCCGGACTGGAAAATATCCCCCAAGTTCCGGGAAATCGAGCTGAACTTGGTCAAAATCACGATGTCTGTCAGGCGGTCTCGGCTATTCTTTCAGTCTTCAAGTGAAGTGGGGCTATATTTTGGCGCAGAAGCTCGAAGATGAGCGTTCAAAAAGTTTTGCTGTGTCCATTTCATTGCAAACCAAGGCCATCAGGAATTAGTTTAGAGTCCACAGAACTGGAAAATATTCCCTAAGTTCCGGCCAATCCAGCCGAAGTTGGTCAATATCACCATGCGCGTAAGGCGGACTCGGCTCATCTTTCACTCCTCAAGTGAAGTGGGGCTATATTTCGGCCCAGAAGCTCGAAACTCTGCTTTCAAAAACTTTTGCTGTTTCAATTTCACTGCAAAACGAGGTCATCAGGACTTAGTTTATAGTCCCCGGGACTAGAAAATATCCCCCAAGTCCCGGGAAATCAAGCCGAAGATGGTCAAAATCACGATGCGCGTAAAGCGTTCTCGGCAACTCTTTAAGTCTTAAAGTGAAGTGGGGTTATATTTCGGCCAAGAAGGTCCAAAGTGAGCGTTCAAAAAGTTTTGCTGTGTCCATTTCACTGCAAAGCAAGGCCATCAGGAGTTAGTTTAGAGTCCCCGGGACTGGAAAATATCCCCCAAGTTCCGGAAAATCAAGCCAAAGTTGGTCAAAATCACGATGCGCCTAAGACGGTCTCGGCTACTCTTTCAGGCTTAAAGTGAAGTGGGGCTATATTCGGCTCAGAAGCTTGAAGGTGAGCGTTTAAAATGTTTTGCTCTGTCCATTTCAATGCAAACCAAGGCGATCGGGAGTTAGTTTACAGTCCCTGGGACTGAAAAATATCCCACAAGTTCCGGCAAATTGAGCCAAAGTTGCTCAAAATCACGATGCGCCTAAGGCCGTTTCGTCTATTTTTTCAGTCTTAAAATGAAGTGGGGCTATATTTCGACCTAGAAGCTCGGCACCGAGCGTGCGCTAATTTAATCTGTGTCGATTTCACTGAAAACTAAGGCAATCAGGAGGTAGTTTAGAGCTCCCAAAGCTGGAAACTATCCCCCAAGTTCCGGGAAATCGAGCCATAGAGGCTCAAAATCACGATGCGCGTAAGGCGGTCTCGTCTACTCTTTCAGCCTTAAAACGAAATGGGCTATATTTTGGCCCAAAGGCTCGAAAGTGAGCGTTCAAAAAGTTTTCCTGTGTCCATTTCACTGCAAACCAAGGCCAAGAGGAAATACGTTAGAGTCCCCGGGACTGTAAAATATCCCCCAAGTTCCGCGAAATCAAGCGGAAGTTGGTCAAAATCACGTTGCGCGCAAGGCGGTCTAGGCTACTCTTTCAGTTTTAAAGTGAAGTGGGGCTATATTTCGACCCAGCAGCTCGAACGTGAGCGTTCAAAAAGTTTTCCTGTGTCCATTGCTCGGCGAACCAAGGCAATCAGGAGTTAGTTTAGAGTCCCCGGGACTGGAAAATATCCCCCCAGTTCCGGGAAATGGAGCCGAACTTGGTCAAAATCACGATGCGCTTAAGACGGTCTCGGCTACTCTTTTTAAATTGTTCACTTTCACACTGGTTTGCTTGGGGTTAGCTTTTATTTATTAGCTAGGGAAATACCATAAAATATAATAGACTACGAAAGTCAGCTTTTGTAATTTAATTTTGCGGGATTTGATAGATCAACCTGGTGGAGTAGTGGTAAGAGAGGTAATGTTGGTATGCGAGAGGTACTGGGTTCAATACTGGGTGGCTATCTACAACTTTTGTTTTTCTTTAATTTAGTAGAAAAAAGATTAATTGATAGTTAAAAAAAATAATGTATCGCGAAAATGGCAACGACCGTTTACGAACGAGAAGTGCGTGGCCGAGCTGCAGAACATTCATTCCTGATGATTCATTCATTCATGATGTAGGCTTAAGCTACTTGTTCAAGGGTCGATATCACAGCGCCACACCACAGCTTTGTATAAATCAATATACACTTCCTTCGAATCTATATAGCGCACACGTGGCTGCATGCATGCACTCATAATGTAATTTGTCCCTGCTGCAGGGAGGCCAAATCAGTGAACACGGCCGTTCCAAAATATCTCGATATATACTGGATTACGATTGCGTTACAAGACGTCAACGCAATCATGTGGGAATATTTAACGTTCAGAATTGAGATATAGAGCGTTTCACAATAACGTCACAGCAGCCATGTTGGTGTTCCAAACCAATCCTGTGAGAGTTCAACTCTTTTCTTATGTAAACACTTTCTTTTGTTTCAATACATTTGCATGGCTGCTGGCCACGTGAGTGAAAACGCTCTATTTATTTATGTGCACTCGACATTCCTCCCCAAGACTTCCCCTATTTTAATCGCGATATTTTCCTGACATAGTAGCAAACATCACATTATTTCACATCAAAACGTTTAATATGTTAGCTGGCGATCTCAATGCTAGAACAGGTAAAGCTAATGACTTTATTGATGACGAGAACTATAATTTTATAGCTGGCAGTAACATGCCATTACCATTTACTCTACCGCTTGGGCTGAACTTTGACGACAACACTAATGATCATGCTTCCTTTTCCTGTTTCTACTTGTGTAAATGTACATAGCAGCAACTGGTAAAACATTCAACCTGGACCTTTTCTGTATTACGTTTCACAAACTACTAAGAAGTATCACTATTTAAAACGTATTTTTTTTTGCGAATTATTCTAGGCTAAGAAGCCGAACAGCACATTACATTTGTCATTCAAATAGTGAGGAAGAGATCCCAGAAAAAAAAAAATGCTCGCGAATTTGTGTGCATGGCAACTACTTTTCCTAGTCAGGATGTTATTTTATTTTGTAAACGATACAATGGTTTTCGTCTGTATTTTTCAGTTCTTTATAATCTGAAACAAGTTTAAATTTCTTAACTAGGCTAAGCTAAAAACCGACAATAAAAAAAGAATAGACCCAGTCTTCCTGGCATCTGTTATCGAGCTTTGGAGCGTTCCATATCTTCAATAATGGCCAATAGTTTCTGTTTTCCTTTTTTGGTCACGTGAGAACCCACACCACACATGACCAAACTTGTAAGCTGCTTTGCAGTATATTCCTGAAAACCAAACACAAACCTCCAGATATTTTGCTACACAAGGGTAACTCGAACTGTTAAATGTTCAGCATTTTACGAGGATGAGGCAAAGATAAAAAATCTCGTCAGGGTCGACAGGGATTTTTTTTTTCTTCGTCCCATGTTTACGACATGCTGAACACTTGATCTTTAACAATTTTTCGCCTGATTCAAGGACTTTCGCACCCAAATGTTCCCACGTACAATTTTTTAAAAACTTCCTTGAGGCAGAATAAGCCTTGATAAAGAATAAATAGTATTCTTGCCTGTCCACATTCGAAAATATTTTCAGTCGCACGAGAGTAAGTCAAATATCTTTTAACATCTAACGTACAGATTGTTTCTGTTGTGTTTTTTTTTTTTTTTTTTTTTTTTTTTGAAAAAAACAACAGAAACAAAATGGAGAAATTCGATAAAGGAAGCGATTTATGAAAGGCCGACCATTTAAGAACGCGAACTCTAGGTGAAGTTAACAAAACCTGTGCTAAATCCTATACTTGCTTATCTTTCTTCCTTAGCGCGCGCTTGATGTATGACTTGGCGTGACGTTGTGACATGAACTACGTGCAGAGTGAGGATGCACAGAAACAATGGGCGCGAACGTCCTTAAAATCTATTTGGAGTTATTATTATTTAACTTTCATACACTGTACGAATTCCGATTTTCTGATTGGCTGATTTGTACCACGTGATACTGGGTTGTGACGAGACAACCACCTTGACGTCATTATCGTGGTGTAATAGCCCGTGGTGTAAATTCAACACACCACTGTCCTTACACCATGGCTTCGGCTGACTCAAATATAGTGGTTTCAATGCAGTGTTTCTTTGTGCAGTGTATTCGATTTGAATAATACAAATGTTAACGCACTCATTGCTCGTGAATTATCGAGATTTACCTGTATTCGTTCACTGACAATGAACTAGAAACTTTCAATACAGCACTCGGCAAAGCCTCGTGCGGTATTGAAATTTCTCGTTCATTGTTAGTGAACTCGTGCAGGTACATCCCGATAAGTCACTCGCTGAGTGCTTTAACCTGTAAATATGTGAGAGAAATGTTCCTCTATAAATAATGGCAGCAAAAGGTTGTCTTCATGCTTTAAAAAATTCTTGTGTACTTCGTACAAAGTTTTAGCAAGACATACATGTTCAAACGTTGTCACCAAAAAATACAGTATCTTCTGAATGAACTCAAAATGAAAGTAAACATCATGCATGTACCGCATAGTAAACAATCAAACTTTAGAACATCACCTTGTGTTCTCGGATCCATCTTTCCATTTCATTTTCTGTCAAATAAAAAGCCTTTACATACGTTTCCACAAACTCTCTGTCGGGAATAGGTCTATATAAAGGACGACAATAAATCACATGAGTCTTATGAAAGAAATCGAGTGTGCAACATGTGCTATCGTGTGCAATTTCTTTCACTGTTTTTTTTTTTTTTTTCCCCTCGAATTTGACAGGGTTAACTCCCAACTAACTGACCACACAATACCAGTAAGAAGGAGGAGGAAGAGAATACAGTTAAAACTTTTTCGCCTCGATATTGCTATCTAGAAGTGCTAGCACTAAGCACCAAGAGCCCTAAATGCACTTACCGAATATCTGTGAGTTTCTCCAGCTTCATGAGGTATTGTTGAAAGTCAAGCTGCATCAATGCTCGTCCCTCGTTGCTACATTTCTTTGCACTTGCAAACCTTGAATATAAAACGTAGCTGTTAAAACACAAGCACAAAGGAAGCTATTCCGGTCAACACGTCATGAAAGCACAGGAAGGTGGTTGGTTGCATAGTTTTTGATCATTTGTCCAAGTAAGATACTCACCCCTCCACAAAGGTTCTGTTAATAAGTCGAATGCAGTGGTCCCATAGCACTGCTCGAGTCTCCTGTGGAACTGGTATTTGTCTGCACGGGATGGAGAAATCACCTTCCTTATTACATATTATTATACTATCAACATTAAAGGAACTCTATCAATACACTTTTGAACGTAAACTTTCTTCTGAATCAAATCATAAAGGCCTGAGAATAATTATAGTTTTGGTAGTCAGAAAAACACACAACAGTCAAACTAATGTGTTGGATAACGAACGAAGAACTTGACAAGATCACTGCAGTTGCGCGTTGCTAATTATTCCCAGAGTCACCCCTCCTTGTTTCTGTCCTGAAGTAAGTTAACTGTTAGTCTGAAGAGCCAGTTTTCTTTTAAACACCATTTTTTCAAGACTCCTTGTTTGGTCACATGGATTAGAACTTTTTTCGGTCTAGTATAATTTATCACTTCTACTCAGCTTCTACTTCGTCAAGAAATAATAGCAAAAGGCCTATGTTTTTTGTTACTTTCGGACATAAGCTGCTGACAAAGTGCAAGTGTACATTACATAATCAAATAATCAAACTTGCGAAACTCACTTTGCTAACTGGGTCAATCTCATACTAAAAACTTGTAATTCCTGGATTAAAAAAGAAAAGTCGCCAATGAAAACATCATGCATTTACTTTTACATAGTAACAACCAAATATTGGCAAATACGCCCTGTGATTAGCAATTGATAAACACGCTGCAAAGCGCGCTCAGTTTTCGTCTACCTGTATGTTCATCCGGTGGTAAATATCGTAAAGACTTACACTGCTCCTTCTCAGTTAACCTCGATTGGCATAGTGGTTCCAGTCTTCAATCCAAAATAGAAATCTCAAGCTCGCAAAAGCCAATCATTAAGAGAAACTGAGTATCAAAAACATTAAAGTTGCACTCAGGCTTAAGTCATCCACATTGCCGCTACTCCAATGCAAGTCAATGCCAGGTTCTCCCCAGCATTTTACCACCTTGCACTCACAATTCGCCGCTACCCATATACGTTTCAGGAAGTGTAAGAATAAATGCTATTGTACACAGCACAGAAACCCTAGTCATCAGGGGCCCGCTTGTTCAAAACAGAGTTCACTTTGGATTAGAGCTAACAGACGTCTACAGGTAAAATTACGTTCCCCAAGGGTGGATTAGTGAGTCGATTAGGTAAACTCGGGTTAAGGGAGTTTAACTCCCTAACATACTCCTTGGTAGTTTTTAACGCTGTTATGTCTTCCTCTTGAAGTCAAATTACCATGCGTCAGCAAGCGGAACTTTGATGCACCAAAACATCATCACGATGTGAGTTGAATTGGACCCGCTGTTTTTCACAAGGTTAGCCGTTACTAGCTTTTAACAACAGAAGTAAATTTCGACCTCGATTTACTTCGATTAATTAGCCGTAACCAAGCTTTTAACAACAGTAGTGACGTGCCGTTTAATTTTGACCCCGAGTTAATTCGATTTAACCTGAGGTTGGACTTAACCAGTCACAGAAGTACCACCGCATCACCGTATGCAAGTACTCCCTACTGGCCACAGTCCATTTCTTACAGCACCAGTTGAGAGAATATCATTATGTATCAACCCTTCAAAACCTGATGTCAACATACAATTTCTCTTAACAGGTCCCCATAGATTTCTTATAGAACTAGACATCGACTCTGAAAAGCCCCGTGAGGACGAGCCAATAGAGTATGTGTGTATGTATGTAACTAGCTGGGAGAATTTAATGATTTATTATCCCTTTTAAACTGCGACGTCAACATACTAATATTCCCTACTGGTCCCACTGCATTTGTTATAGTACTTGTACGGAGAGATTGTTCATGACATCGAAACAATTTACCTATCTGATGAGCTGTACGCTTGATTTCGCGCTGATATTTCAAACGAAGAAATGAAACGAAGATCTAACTTAACATCGATATGCGTAGAATACTATCCGGTAAGTTTACATAAAGTATTACCCGCACAAGAATGTCCACATAAGCGTTATGTTGTGACATAATATCACGAATGTCCCATCGTACTCCAGTCATCAACTGAAGCGTCTGAAACGCAAAACAGCAATGTCTTTGTTTCTGATAATAAAATCTCAAATATAAAATACAATAAAAGTACATTTAGATTTTGAACAGGAAAAAAACAGCCACAGGATAAAGAACCTTCTATTATAGAACAGTTAAACTCTGGAATTCACTGGACTATACTCTTAAGTTGAAACCGACACTAACGGACTTCAAACGTTGCCTGAAGAGGAGTTTAATTTCAAAATGTTTCGAGATTGTTAATTAGTTGCTTATTCATCAATTAATTGAATTGTACATAGTTTCTATCGTTATTCCGAAAAGCCCTTTTGGGACGAATAAAGTACGTGTGTATGTATTATACATATCGGTTGTTGATGACGAGACTGCAGGCTTGAGGTTTTCGAGTTATCCTCCCGCCTTTTCATGTTTATTTGTACGAAAGCAGAAAGCAAGAAAAAAGAAATTTCAGTTGAGGCATTCGTTATAACATGAAGCTGCCAAATAACCCAGGAAACTTGACATGAGGAATGGCAGGAGGCACAGTTCTCTTGTAAAAGCTGTTCAGTCTTAGCGTGGAGCCTACCTGATCATAGTCAATAACTCTTGAGGCCACACTTCTGTAGACTGGCCGCCGTAATTCCTGGGCAGTACTCACCGTCTGAAGTGGAATCAGTACAAGCTTTATTAGATTCTTTGTGTCAAGTCATCTTTCGAACTCTCAGTTGTGAAGATTGGACAAAAGATTGTAAGATGATTCTCTCTGAACCTACCTGAGAGTAGAACTGAGAAAGAAATGCTCGCTTGTTACCAGGTATCATGGCCTCCAGGTGTGCATGGAGAGATTCAAACTGACCAGCTAGAAACACCCTGAAATACAAATAGTAAACTGAACAACTCATCAATACACTACAATCAATTTATTAATGTCAATACACGGGATGAGGCTGCCCCCATGTCCAAGCCACAAGCTCATAACTATTAAGCACTTGATAATTAACGAAAAGTTAAAAGGAAGTAGCTAATATGTATACATAGTTACTTATGGAGCAGCTATGAAACGCAGTACAATAAGAGCTCCAGAACTTTTACCAAACAATAAAAAGAAAACAAGAATTTCAACTCACAACGATTCCGTAGCAATGATTCTCTCAGACAAACCAAACATGGTATCAACTCGAGTTAAGTCCACAAGAGGTGACAGATAAGGATGCAAAACCTAATAAAATGGAAAGAGACTTAAGTGGAGTCCTTCCCACGACACACCAACAAAATTCACATAAACTGCCATAAAACAATGCAATGAAAACCTTCATGTCATTTCCGCCAGTCATCAGTTCAGGTGGCTGTTCCTGTAAAAAAAAATATATAAACTGAATCAGAAAGCAACGCTTATGAGACAACATGCCTTAAAAGACGTCAGACACATTCATAATAACACCGTGGATGACAGCTAACGCCAAGCAAATCAGTCACAAAACATACGTCACTAACAAGTTCCAACAAAGTGGCTTCCGCATGCACTTCTAGCGACACAGAAAAAGGCTTCAACACTCACTTGAAAGACTTACTCATTCAAGTTATTGAATACCCGACTCGAATGTACAGGACTCTTTTATCAGGTAGCGAAGATTATTGGACCGATCACATCACATCTTGAACAACGGAGATTTTCCAAGCAAAACCAAACTACCACTGAGGAGGGTTTTTTTTCGCATAGTGTGATCGTCCGGGTGAGGATAGTTCTGAAGTTCTGTTCCAATAGTTGTTAGTAACTGATATTTCGACAATCCTGGCGGAAGTCATCTTCAGAGTCAAGGCCTGATAAAAACAGCCATGACGCCATAATGGTTTTTTAACCAGCTTCCTAGAACTGTGCATATCGTGCAGTATTGTCGAGCATTTTCAGCGCGGCAACATTGGACATTGCAAATTTCCAATAAGAAAACACCTCATTTTCCAAAGGAGACAAGGACACAAATATGGCTAACTTGACGCCATATCTACGCTTTTGTGAAAAATAAACGGATTGCATCATTCAAAGGCAAGCAAAGAGAATAGCAATTGACAACAATTTGATGAAATCTAAACCAAACCCTAAGATAATACGATGCAAACTTTCATCTCAGGCAGAGGGCAGAGGTGCTATGGTAAAACGTCAGAAGAATCCCACCAATCAGAAGTATCAACTAAACGTTTTGTGACACTTACGTGATGAATAAGATTATCTGAGATTCTCTTCAAACTTGTCCTCAATTTTATACTCAAACCATGGGCACTACCGTCAACCTGATATAAATCAAATTTAAGATTTCAAATCAATTACTTGATATAGTAAACAACTAAAGGAATATTTTATATTTTATACTCTTGATCAACAACGACGTGAATAAATTAATGCGAAGATTTGATTTTGATAGCATACAGTCTCTAAAATTTAGCATAATAACAAAGGCTCACAAGTTCTTCAAGTGAATTCCTTTGCGCGAATCGAGTCCGTTTGCAAGTTTAGAGATGGTTAAAGTTTTCGCATAAAAAGCATCCCTTTAACTAGGCAATCAAATTTGATCGAGCATTTAGCAAGCACCTGAAATTGTTCTGAAAAACAAGTAGGTACTTTCGAAAGAAATCTTCCATTAAATTGCTCGAGCACACGGCGACATGTAGACAAACTAGTGTTTAGCATGTAGGGAAAATGCGTGTACCTGACAGTGTACGATAGCTCAGCCAATCGGATTGCAGCATTTGCATTAGTTTCCAAGTAGAATTGTACTAATAATCGATAGTCATTGATTAATCGGTATGCGCCTAAATCATACACTACAAGCAGCAGTCTTACCATAACTTCAGGGGCAAAAAATGACGCAACCTGTGAAATACGTTAAATGCAAAGTAGAATAAATAACCTAAATGCAACATGAAAGCATAAAGATCGACATGACATTGGCCCATCATATGGCTGGCCTCCCGTAAGCAGCTGAACACTTGCGGACTAGCCGAAAGACAACTGACTGCACGGAGCTTCGCTCACACACAATTTCACCCTACTTTCTTCCTTGGGAAACCCCGATGTTTTAATTTTAAACTCTGAAATTTGTATTATTAGTTTTTTCGGGAGTGTGCAAATTAAGACTGTAAAACTGCATATCACTTGTCTCTTACTGACAATCCGAGAACGAATTAGGAGTAACATTACATCACACACACACACAAAATTAAAATCAGTAAAAACAGGCTGAAGTGAATAACGTTACTTTGTATTTTCCTTAAGTCATTTGGAAGTTGTCTGAGTGTAATCTTTATTCCTAATAATATCCGGTACAGATCTTGTTCATAGCAGATAAACGTAATACTCACGGCAAACAAATAATAATCAAACAACTGAGACATGCAGATTACTACATCAAAGGCAATAGGCTTCAACACATTCATCATTTGCATGTATTTACCTACAACAAACAATTAACAACAGCAAAAATACATATCAGGTACTTTATGTAATATAATGTAATATTATAAAAGTGATGATCAAGGCACTGATGCACAATAAATTGACAGCTTCCATTTGAATTGTCAAGTTGAAATTATTTTTACGGCAGTTTCTCAATTTAAGCTTATATTTTAGAAATCGAGAGCAACACCATATCTTAACGGAGGACGCCCTTACGCTGAACTACGCCGAGTTGCTGTGTAGATAGCACGCATTAACACAAAAATGCAAGATGTCTGTCATAAATTAGGACGGCGGATAGAATTCTAACGCTCAGACTTCAGGCGTGTGTCGGCCGGAGATGACGTAGATGAAGTCCGTGGAAAACAATTGAAATGTAACCAAATACACAACACACTTTGGTAAGGCCAGAAAACGAGTTAAAATGTGTTACACTCATCCAAATAATTTATTTTCCATGTAGACAATAAGGAAAGGCTCACTCTTGTTATGTCTAACTATGACATAGAGGATTAGCCTTATCTACACCTTTCTTCACACCTCTTTCACAATTAGGCAAGTTACTTAAACTGCATAGTCAAATGATTGGGTCAACAGTAAACTCACCGAACACTCTCAGGACATTGAGAGTCGTGTTGGTTATACAAGGAACTTTAGACAGGAATTTCTGATGTTTCCTGCTATGAACTGATGTTTCTGTCCTAAGAATAAATTATAACAGACTGTTAATTTAAATATAAACAAGGCTCCAACATTAATTTAACATCACTGTTTGGAACTTATCCATTCTTGCAGCCCTAGTTATTTTAACAATTGTAAGCGCATTGCATTCTTATTACTGTACATATCTAACAAACATGGACATGTGAATTGACGGATATAACTATGCTGCCAAAATCATTCTGTCTTTTATTCTCGCTGCCTTTCCTGCATGTCGTTTCTCTCAAAAACCTTAAACAGACAACCAAGTACACCAAACCTGCTTAAAGGTATTTCACCAGTCTTTTCATCCACGTAATCTAATTTGAGCTCTTCTGTAAACAACAAAAAGGATAAAATAAATGATCTTGAATACTGGACACTGCGAATAACAGGATGAAATCTTTCACCTGGAATGTCTTCATCTTCATCGTCTTCTTCCTCATCGTCTTGACTAAGTCCTCTTGATCTTTTATCATTTTCATTCACGTCCCCGTCTGCTATTTCCTTTTAAAACAGAAAGAATACCTCCATTAACAGCAGCGTAAGTTTTCTGGCCTGGGATTATAAGTTAACCAAGGCACTATTTTCTATTTTGACACATGTTAAAAGTTAACTAACAATTTGGACCAATTGCATGAGAAAAAATATTTGATTTGGTGCAAAGGTGAACCATGGATTGCAAAAATGGAATGCTGTTAAGCAAGCTTTAAAGGCATGTTTTCTACTCTTTTCTAAACTAGATTGCGTATATACATTTCGATTTTCAGTTTTACCCTGTTCACCAGCACTGCCACCCTTCCCACAACCCGCCATGTAGAATGTGGATGTAGATGATTGTTAATAAATTGAACTAAATTTTGAAACTGACGCTAATCTTGCTTTGAAAAACTGGAAAAGACCAGACACTTAACTTTATAGGACTATAAAAAAAAATAATAAATAATGCTGAACTTGACCGTCAAATGGAAAATTGAACTCCAATCTGTGACTGAAAAAGCTCAACAAACAGACAAACAAACAACAAACATTTCTCCAACAATGACATAAACAGAAGGAAACGCATGCAGTAGGACTCACTCCATTCTCTGCTAAGACATCCTCAGCTTCATCTTCGACATACACATAATCAAAAGGATTGCCATGACTAGAGTACCGCGAGAAGAAACCTGTTCATAAGAGACCTTAAATCAGCACTGAAAATATCCTATTACTCTCAACTGAAAAGACTGAATTTATTATGCCATTACTGCCATTATTGTTCCATGAATACACTGAAAAGCACAACTTTTTAACCTTTGTCCTGGAGTAAAAGGACAGCAGGAGATTCCCACAAATGTTAAAAATAGACATGTGAGGGAGCTCATCACAACATGTAAGTATAAAGCTGAACAATCATTACAGTATTGAACCAGCTTTCCACCCCCCCCCCCCCCCTACAAAATGTTCACACTGAATTGCACAGTTGTCTTTACTGACTTGAGGTTTGAGGGGGATTGCCTAATTGGTTAAAATCAAGAACTGCAACCTTGATGATTGACTAAAGATTGACTTTGTTTATGGCAACTGACCACAGTGTGTGTAACATATCAAGCTGGACATAGCAAGTACAAGTACTCCAAGGATTACACACCTGTATCCGTGGTAACATGGACTGTTCCAGAAGGGGTTCTTTTGTGAGTTTTGAGAAGAGGTTGTTGATGTTTCATAAAACGGAATTCCTGCAATAAATGCTCCAGTCATCAGATGTGTGTGTATAAATGCTCTAGTGATAAAATATAATGCTCTAGTAATCAGATGTACGTATGTACTGTATGCATGTCTGTCTGATACAACTACTGCAGTCAATGAAATACCAGCTGCAGGGTACACTGTTTTTTCAATACACTATTTATGTCAAGTATCTGTTCCATGTATGTATGTGTCAACATCAGCTTGGAAATCCTCCACTCCTGACTCCTAATAAATAGTTGTGCCTGCAGTTCTTGTTGACTTACTACACACCAAGATTCGTTCTGCATAATGGGATCGGAACCTTGGTAGTTACAGGTCATTATACATGTCCGTCACTGTGTCCAGATGTTAGAAATGACTGGGTTTCACAAAGATGGTTCATTACATGTTACCAAAATTTGGATGTACACATACATTTATCATGGATATTAGATAGTCACTTATCCACTAGAACTAACTCAGAATTGTACTCAAGAATGAAATGGAAGCTTTTTACTACATATATGTATTTCTTAAGTGAAAATGAGTATAGAAAATAGCAAATAAAGGATGATTAATATTTTACATGCATGTGACACACAGCTCTCAGGTCTGCACAAAATGTGGGCTAGCGAGTCACGTGAGCCACTCCAGTTAGCCTAAATATTACATTCTGTAAAGCCTGGATAGCACCTGGTTAGCCTAAATAGCCCCTAACCCTTCATAAATTTTGTTGGTTTGTGGTTAGCCTTAGAGACAGCAGGGATCACTTGCTTCCATGGCTTGTATGGCTCACTTCCTGGTTAGCCTAAATAACACTCCTATTAGCCTAACTAGAACTTTGGTTAGACTAAAGAGCACTCTGCTAAGCCTAAGCTAGCTTGATTTGCTTGTGGTTAGCCTTTAACAGGAGGGGGGGAGGTAGGGATCCTGACTCACATGGCTTGTATGGCTCACTTGTTGGGTAGCTTCAATAACATTCCTATTAGCCTAACTACAGTAGAACTCTGGTTAGACTAAAGAGCACTCTGCTTAACCTAAGCTAGCTTGATTTGCTTGTGGTTAGCCCTTTTGAAAGGTTAGGGATCCTGGTTCACATGGCTCACACGCTTGACTCACTGGCTTGCAATTTGTCTATGCTCCAGCTCTCCATATCTATACAGCTTAATCACATTATGCGAGCAGAGCTTGAAAATAGTGCCATCTGGGAATCCACAAAATGTAGCTTGTCCTGGCGGGCAAGTAACTTCTCATTCTCACTTGCGTGATGGGCAGAGGCTCAGACAAGTCATCTGCCAACTAAATTAAAAAAAGACCAAACTAAGACTTGCTTGTCCAAAGGGCAAGTTGGAATTCAAGTTTTTTCAAGCCCTGTACACATAGTGTGGTATCAGCTTTATTTATTTACCGAAAGATCAATGATTTTGAATGACGCCTTAACAGGACATAACTCCCAAGCATCATTTTCCAGGAACATGCGTAGCTCATCCATCCTTGACCTGTGGTATGTCTTAAAGTACTTCACAGTCTGTGTTCGGATGGAATCATGGAGATCTTCTGATGTACTGCCACAAAATTCTTCACCAACAGCAATCAATCTGGGAAAAGGACAATGAAACATGTGGCTGTGTTGTGTATTCTTTGCACTTCCATACATAAGTAAATAACTGTCTGTTATATTCATTGTACACTATTACACTCTTTCTAACAAACACCAGCGTACTAAATTTTAAATGGTGGAAAGAAAAAACATGTATTACCTGTTCACAAGATCCAAGACGTAAATGAAGTCATCATATTTAAAATAAGACAGATCATGTGCAAGAATGTGTGTTTTTATTCTCTCTTGGACTTCCTAGACGTAACCATTGACAGAAATCATCATTTAAAATGTCTTAATATTACAACTTGTTCACTGTTTCATTTAATTGAACAACACAAATTTGGTATTATACACCATATATAGATAAAATATAAATGATATTACACGGCCGCAACAAGATATGATTCTATGTTCAAGATACAACAACAATAATTCATCAGTGAGCACAGTGACCAAGTGAGATTATATTTTTATTTATTTTTTGGATTTGCCACACAAACAAAAATAAATATTGTGGTTGCATGGGTTAGTAGCGAGATATTGTGGGTGCATGTAGAATTACATCATATTCCAAATATCTGTTTTATGGGGATCTTAAATATGCATTTAGGCAGTGTAATGGGGCAGGAAAAAACCCAGGTCCATTAATTCCCTGGGCAAGTAAATTTTGCTCTTGGGCAAATGAAAATAGAAGTTCAGAGGCCCAGTGGGCAAGTGAAATTAGCCTCAGTAGTCTTGTGAGTGTGAATGAAAATGTCAGCTTGATGAATGATAATTTACAGTCAGAAGCTATTTGAATGCAAGATTAGTTATCCACTGAGTTGAAAGCATGGATTAGTTAGGAATCCAAGCATACTTTGCTCCCATATGTCCTCTGATTGCCATACTGGCTGCCACATTGGCAAGTGATATTTTAGTGGGGGCAAGTGAAAACTGAAATTTACTAGTCCACTGGGCAAGTGGAGTTGAATTTTTTTTCCTGCCATGTGTAATAACAATTATACAGTATTTTAAAAAATATTTGCCTTGGAGTGATAAAAAGAACTTGCACAGGACTGGGAATATTTTTCCCTGTCAGTGTGTGTCAAAGGACTCAATGCTCTTGTCCATGCATATTTGGCCTTCTCATTAGGACAAATACAAGTAACAGTTCAAGACACTGGCAGCTAATGACTAATGTAACAACTCTTGCCGCAAACAAGGCTGCAATGCTTGAATCAATTGATTACATGTAATCTTCAACAGGCACTGAACAATAAGGAATCGATTACCTTCCATATCCTATTGAGTCCATGTTCTAGTTTTTGCTGAATGTAATTTTTGTTGTACGTGGCCTCAGCAGAAGGCTCATCCTGTTCAGCCTCACTTACATGCATAGCAGGGTCATACTGCTCATGCCATTTGATTATGTGGTGATAGTTTAACATGAGAGACCACAGCACCTGAAATATAAGAGTATCAACATATAGCTAGGGGACAACAGCATCTGTGAATATTTATTTTATCTCAACAGGATTCACTTTACATACAGTAGCTGCACCTGCAATATGAATGGCAGTCAAAACTGAGCTGTCCAAAATGACACAACAATAGTCTTTTTCTTCTCAGTAAACGAATATAGAGACAATGCTAATGTCGACTTGGTCTCTTCTGATACTTAACTCTAGAATTCTGGGTTTAATTTGATGAGTAACAGCATTATTTTGTTCAAAATAAGGTAACTACAGTATTTTCCCACTTGGTGACACTTGACGAGTAGCAAGGGAGTTGACAGATGCTAGCAACCCATTTTTTGTGTCATACTAAAAGCTTGGAGACATGACATGTTTCTTGTTTTCACTTCTTACAATCTGATATGGTTTTTGGCAGTATAAATCTCTTTTCATGAATATTAAATGCAATCTCCATTGACTGACTTCATGCCTTTTGTTTTAACATGGTTTACCCTTTTAGTTCACCTACGTAGGAGAGCTCTTCATTTTTCAAACCTAATTTATAATATCATACATGTAAGATATATACATGTTGTAAACAGGATAGGATGATAAGCGCAGGAACAGTTGTACTTGTGTAATAACACCACTTGTCATACCTTGCAGAGATCCAATAAACAAGGGGTAAAATGGTCCAATCCAACTTTCTGAAATACAATTATACAAATAATTCAATATTTTCAATTACAGCAGCAAACACGAGGGAGACGTATGACTTAAAAAGCTGCACATATACCTTGCACTGCTCTTCAAAATGAAGATGCTGAAAACCATCTTCAGACACAGCTTCTGTGGAATATTCCTTAAGAACATACAAAAAATAGTTAAATTAAGGGGACAAACTGATCAGAAAGCAACAAATATTGTTACATCTGCACACTTTACTAACATTAATATAGTATCAAAAAGAATATTTTAAGAAAACATTTTGTTCTTAGTAGACAGATATAAGTATTGTGCAAAATATATACAAAATATTAAACAACATTATTATATACTAGACTTCAGTGTTTTGCTGGAAAATACACCACTCATAAAATTCACACAAAACTACATCTGGAACACCTGAGTGGCATATTTTCAATATCCTCACTGATGACAATGTTGATGTCATCATTTCTCACTTTTTCACAGTGGTTTGTACAAACAGTCAATTTCTTTGATATAATAACAAGAAAATTACATGGCGCCTTGAAGATATGAATTTTTTTCTCATGTTAAAATCAATATTATAATAATATCTTTTTTACTACCAAAAAAATAAAATTTGTATCTTCGTACCAAGGTGTAATATCCTCAGTGTATATATTGAAATATTACATTCAAATGGAAATAATAATTATTACAAAGCATTACAGCAAACTAGTCTAACTTACAATATTAATAGCTTGCTCTTAAGAAAGTATAAATCATAAACTTTGTTTTATGCACTTTTTAACAAATGCAATCTTCAATTAGAAGAATACAGTAACATGGGTGGAGACCACATACACTGTAGAAAAGAAAATAGGAAAAAACCTTACAAGTACTTCAACAGAGAAATCTGCTAACGTAACAAAATGCCTCAGACCTAAAAAAGAGATTATTATTCTCAATAATTTACATACCCCATTATGATCCAATAAAACAGAAAAGGATTCATGATTAATAGCAGTCATAAAATGAATGATCAGCTGGTCCATAGCAATCTGTGTCTTCCCAAGGTATCGATAAGCAGTCAGTAGACGTTCGTAATTTACAGGAGTGAAGGTTTTGCACATCTTTCCCAAGGCCACATCAAGTTGTTTCTGTGTATGGACAGTACAAGTATAATATTAAACTGTTACACACAACTACATATAGGTTTAATAGATTCAACTGCAGAAATCATAAACTGCCAGCTCACCTCAATGTCTATAAGAGTCTCTTGGAGATTGGAACTCAGTTCACTGAAAATTACATAAGATACATGTACTCAAAACAATTTTGTTAACCACAAAATGTTCCATTGGAGATGGGTGGACTTCAATACAGTGCAATACAGTGCAATACAGTGTAATACAGTGCAATACAGTGCAACACAGTGCAACACAGTGCAATACAGGGCAATACAATGCAATCAAAATTTATTAATATGTAAGAAAACATAAAAGGAAACATCAGAGGTTATGAGTTTCCCAATATAATCATCTGTGTTCTGTTGGTTCAACTTTGTAGAAGGTAAGTTGGCAACTAGTTGCACTGTTAATAAAACCTGAAACAGACTTAAGTGTACATGCACATGTACCTTATACAGTGTATATGCCACTCAATCCCAGAATGCCCAGTGACACATAGGGCTTCAATAGTGTATATGAACATATACCTTATACAGTTGTAATGTTTGAATGCTCTAGCTGCCTTCTCACACTCAAGGCACAAATCAATGGCACCTGGGTAATCCTCTTCCTGCAGAAAGTAACATTCATTGACTTGTACATGTAATCTATACTGACAAGAGATACTTCTGCTAAATTAAAATATTCTTTAACTAAGCCAAAGAATGACCTTTTCTCCTGACCTAAAATATTAATGTTATTGTCAAAGAGGTCTGCATGATATGATATACGTATTTAACTATAACACATTGAGATGGCACAAC
The DNA here is from genome assembly GCF_042242905.1 of Orbicella faveolata. Classification (NCBI taxonomy): domain Eukaryota; kingdom Metazoa; phylum Cnidaria; class Anthozoa; order Scleractinia; family Merulinidae; genus Orbicella; species Orbicella faveolata. The sequence goes on from NW_028301540.1 coordinate 1,242,152, forward strand.
ATGACTTGTACATGTAAGAATTGACAACTGAGATAGATTGTTGTTTTCATTTGTGTTCTAGAGTGAAGATTGGCCATGTAAGTTACCCTTGCTATCTTCTTCATATATTTCTATAATCTAATAATAACCACGTAACAAATTATATCAGAGAACATTCTTTGATTAAGGGTAGTCACTTCCATTCAAAATCTAAGCAATAAATTAAGCTCCACACAAATCCATATATACATTTGTATGTTAAAAAAACTTGTCTGAAAATGAACAATAACCCACATTTGAGAGAAAAAGATGGAGTTTCAGTGTAATTATAACATTTTGAGGAAATTTTCAACTGAGGGTCTTACAGTGTGTTAGTCTTAGGAACAGTGTTCTAAGGTAATTTGTCAAAAGTTCATCAGTAGTCCTATCCTCGCCAAAACTTTTTAAAAGACTTCATGTGATTAAAACCATGCCTTGAACATGTCACTTTCAGGTGTTCAGGAAGTCACATTTTTCCCACTACCAAGATAAATGTAACCCTGACTAGCCAGGATTATCAATAGAGGTTGTGTATTACTGTTGTTCTCAAGTTTGACCAGTCAGTAATAAAAGGAGACCAATAATTGCTGGAAAATATCAGTATTAATTTGTTTGCATGGGCTGAATGGGCCACCCTGTTTAAATTAAGTTTTACTTTACTTTACTTTACTTTACTTTACTTTGACATCAGAACTACCATATTGCTGTATAACATGATTATAATTGTAATTCTATCCCAACTTCTTTCTCCTCCCCTTCCACCCCTTATCTTGAAGTGAATATATATAGATATCTTGTTTGTAAAGAATGTAATGTACCTCAAGCATTTCTTTCAGTCTGACATCTGTCCTTTGCTGAGAAAAATAAGATAATAAAAAGTTAATGATTATTTAATTTACTTGGCAACTACACTCAAATACTCCACTCCAACTTAATATATTTAAAAAGTTAAGTCAATTGTTGTTGGAAAGACAATGATTCATTGTTAGGCTTAACAAGCATGACATCATCAGTTCTTCAGGTGTTTCACAGTACACATGTCTCATATGGACAAAATCTTATTACGGGTTATGCAAGTAATATCCACATGGGGTACAATGTATCTTCTTCCTTACCAAGGTCTTAATTGTTCTCAGAGACTCAAGCAGAATGAGTAGATGCTGTTTCTTGCGGTGTTTGGCCAAAATTCCTAATCCACCAACAGATACTCCTCTTTTGGCCTTGTCCAAGTGTCTTGAAAATAATAAAAAAGGAAATTTTGGAGGCAAACTACTTGTATCATCCTCACTTGACCAGTATCAGGGTGTCATTTAACTCTATCAGTTTTTATATATTGAGCACATCAGAGAGGGAACAGAACCTTTAAAAAAATTAAAATGGCTATAAAATGTGTCCAGTGAAAATGTTATTGTATTGCTCAATGCACTGCTTGTCTCTATTTGAAATGCCAGAAAACAAGACCTGTAAATTAATGATTGCTCTGATGAATCCTTGGTTGCCCATTAAAAACAACATTTACCCATTGATTTGAAAGTGTGGCTTTCCGTTGGCAGAGGAATGAAAGAAGCAGAAAACATTTTTCTCACACACGGCTGAGAGGCTGAGTACAAGTGTGCTGGGGGTTTTCAGGTCATGTGGCTTGTGTAAGGTTCAGTTTTTGTCTTCCCATCTGCCAATGCCTGACATGCCCCACCCACCCACCCATGAAGTATTTTTAGAATGCATTAAGTTGAAGTGAAATATTATTCTCTAGCTATTTTTTTGTGTCATTGTAAGACAGCTATGTTGTTCTGTTAATATAGGTCAGGCTGCATGGTTGGGCTTGGCATGGCTCCCAGCAGTGTGTGAGAAGTGTTTCACATGTGTTATTGCAAAAATTAGATTTTACAAGAATGAAAAAAATGAGCCAATTTTGAAGTCCAGCCAGACTCTTGACTTCACTGTAAAATAGTTGACTGTTGAACTAGTTGGTCATCTCAGCCATTAATATTGGCCACTAATATTTCAATAGTTGACTGACAGTGAACTTGTTGGTCATATCAGATGACTAAACAACCACTTTTTTTCAAGCACTGTATGTTGTACTGCACTTTCATTAATTATTTTTTGAAAACATTTTCATGTCCAGTACAGAGAGGTATTTGTAATGTGCAATTCAACAAGCTCAAGAAACTTTGATCCAACCTTCTTCCTCTGTCACAGATTGAAGAGGCAGTGTGTAATGATTCTTGCAAGTCCATCACTCTTTGTAATTCCTGGAAAATATTCAAAGTATCACAAGGCACAGTGTTTCTTCTTTAAATAACTTAGTGGTCAAAAGATCAAATGACAGTTGATGACACAACACTTTTTTCACAGACACATGATCGTCATCACATGCATTTCTGATTAACTGAATGGCAGAGATTATAACTGATGATTGTTAGAAAGGGTATGTATGGAGCCTACAAACTCCTTTAATTTCAAACTTCAGCATTAACTATGTACCCCCTCTGGCTGGACAGAAACAACCAAACAATAAAGCTCAAAAGCCACAGCACCAGTTTGATAATTCAACAATCATAAAAACTTTATTCTACACTGCTCTAAATTTATACACTAAACTACATGTAATAAAAAAAATTGCTGAATACTAGTCATACTATGTAAACTACAACAAGTGGTTTGTTTTTATTTTTTATTTGGAAATAAAATAATTTATAACTCCTGAGACTAAAACCATAACTGCAGTTCTACATGTAGCAATTGAAACATTTTGCACCAGTTCAAAGTATTTTGTACCGGTTCAGAAACAAACTGTACCAAAGGCAAAATTGAACTACAACATATACATGTATATTTATATGCCAAGAGAGAAGTTGAGGTCTTTTGCAGCAGTCACTACAAACCCTCATTCGCTGAGTCCAGCAGGACTGATAAAGGCCATGCTTTGAAACACAACATATATAAATTACATAATGTGTCAAGTAATTCTTGTATTTTGATTGGTTCTTAGTTATGATCTATCAGAGGAGAGATGCATTGGTGTCGTCATTAACATTTTTTTTTTTGGTTTGTTTCTTTATTACACAAAACAAGTAAATTCCATGTTGCAATGCATCTGTTCAGTAATAGATCACAGAAGACACCGAAAAATGTGAAATGAACAACAGCACTTCACACACTCACCTGATGGCTCATTTCCCACTTTTCTGTTCTTACCACATTTTGACATCAGCAGCAATCTATTACTGAACAGACACATGGCAACATGGAATCTATTTGTTAATCTGACAATGTCAAGGTGTTTCTGAATGTTACCTGTACATATGCACTGTGATTTTCAAGAACCTTTGTGTACAGTGTTTTTGAGACCTAGAATAAAAATTAAATTTTTAAGAATTCAGCATGTCATCAGATGATAGTTTTACTAAATATTAAAAAGTTTTTTAGGTCTATCCATTTCAATTGATCCATTTGAGTTGGAGTTTCACGTCTGAATTCAAAGTTAAAATATTCAGAGTTTGAGTTCAGGGTAACAGTCCCTATTTTTAGTCCCAGTGTGCTCTGGTTATAACCTATATTAGACTACTTAGGTTAGATTTATTAGGGTTAGATTTGGGATAATAGCTTTTATTTAAAGGTACATGTACGTGTAAGGTAATACTAAATTAGATTCATTGAATTACAACTCTAAAAGTCAAGGAACATAAAAAGATGGAAGTTAGACTCTGACTTGAAATTTCAATGCAAACACAATATTATTCTAACATGACTTTAACTGTGACTTCAACTAAAAAATTAAATGAAAGTCATTCAAATTCCCTCAAATGGGTGTTGTAGAGTAAACATTCCATGAACCCACTATCGGTGAGGAAAGTTAAACAGCAAATCCATCCTTTAAGAGAATCAAGAGGAGTCGGTTTTCTTAGATCTGTAAATGCCTGGTTCCACATTATTACTGGTAACACATTACAGTGAGGTGACAATGTTATATCAAAAATATCAAATCTAAATCCTTAGCCACAATAATGAAAACAAATAATTAGTCTTACTGCCTGGAGTTGTCGTCGAAGATCATTTCTGTAATCATCCAGTTCATCAAGATCTAGAACTTCTGGAAGTTGCTTTAAAAAACATCAAACAATAAAATTACATTTGATCAATTTTTAATAATTATACAACAGGAATACCAACTATAAATATTGTACATTCAATAATATTATTCTAAACTATCTGAGTGTGCTTCCTGCATCGTTCACTCTACAAACACTAGCAATAAAATAAACATTCCGATGAAATAGTGGATGTACAGTGTAGAGCCTCTGTGTGAATATGCCACTACTAATTAATCTTAGTTATTATTTATTAATTACTTATTTAATTTATAATTGGATAATGCATATAAAAGAGTTCTTGTCCAAGAAACTGAATAATTAGAATTCTTTAACAGACTAATAAACAGCTGCACTGCATATATATAAATATCTCCAGGATTTATGAAAACCGTGTTAAATTTTTGCCTGACTGTCGGCTATCACTGGCAGTCAGGCCTTCGCAGCACTTGAAAACCCAGGGTGTCTTCCATCAAGCGGGGTTGTAGCAGACAGCCCAAGGTTCTGGTTACCAGCTGGTGCCCAGTTGGGCTTCAAGGGCCTTAACCCAGAGGGGTGGACTGGGCCACGGAGAGAGGGATTTCTGTCAGTAAAACTGATGTTTCCTCTGCAGGACAGTTTTGCCAACCAAGCTAAGCAAGTTTAGGGACTGGTAGCCAGCCAGTTACACACAAGCAAGGTGGTTAAGTAGGTTGTACAGTGACAGACTGCCTGTGATTAATTGACTGAAAAGCCTGTGTATTTCCTGGAGAAGTGGCAGGGTCACTATGCTGAAATTGACACAGTTTTCATAAATCCAGACATATACATATATACACTGTATATTGGTTAGAAGCTATCAATAAATGTTTCTGCAGCTACTGCACTTACATGAAGTTCATAATCACTGGAATCAAATGAGGTGTCACTGAAATATATCTCTTTTATTGATCCTAACACCTGAAGAAATAAAATGTTTGCAAGGGAGAGGAGCTAGTATTAATCGTGAGGTAAACAGGTGTCAGCAAACTGGGAATATATGTCAGCATTGATAAACAAATGGGACAGAAAACAGGCACAAACCTCTTCATCACTACGAGGGTCATCCTGGAATTCACGCACATCATCCTAAAAAATAATGAACAATTATTAGACGAGGTTGAACAAAATATCATGATTTGTCAGTGGTGAGAAGATCAATTACTTGTGCCAAAGGATGAGGCAACTAATTGATCTGTGAAACACTGACAAATCATGATATTTTGAGATAACTGAGTTCAATAAATATATCTATGACAGCTAAGGAAAGCGATCTGCCATTTTCCACCCAAGAGTGTGGTTACAATAATTGTTATGCAGGAGCAGAATATTATTTCTAGCTAAACACACTTAGATAATACTATGCATGAGTAGACAGTTATCTGTAGTTAGTTATTTGCAGGTCACAAGATGGGCTCTTAGCCAATGAAAAGGAAGAAAAAAGTTTCAAATGATAATCAAGGTTATTGGATTAAGTTATTCTCTCCCTGCGTTATCTACTTATTATTTTTTTCTTGTTAGACATAGACATAGACATAGACAAAAATACAATAAATAAAAAACTTTATTATTAACTTTATTAATTAATGTGCCAAAATCCTACATGTCACTGTAAAATAGTGAGCTAATTTGGGACACCTATACTAATTTAGAGCTACACATAGATGCATAGACATAAACACAGACATAGTTTATTTTACTTGGTCGCACACTTAGGTGTGGTAACAGTGCATCCCATAGACTTGATAAGAGTCTACAGGATGCACAGCTAGTATAGAGGTGTGCCAAGAAAACAAAATAACAAGGTAAAATGTTCATATTTTAAAACTAAATATTAACTAAACTAAGATTATATAACAATTAACTTTAAAATATCTAAAAATATATAAGAATATAAAAAAATGTATAAAAATTGTACAGATAAAAACTATGCATAAGTAAGATATGAAAAGGAGAAAGATATATATAAAAAGAGGAGTGATATTGTACATGTGAGCTTTATAAAAGGGTTAACCAATCTACTAAAGCTGAAACAATCGCACTTAAAATTAAGCATTAAGCTCTAATTATAAATACATGATCATTTCCTCAAAATAAAAGCGTTTGTTAGTAATTCTCTGTTGTCAAACAGTAGCTGTAACCCTGCATTTGAGCTTGGGCTTATTAAGCTTAATTTAATAATTTATTTAATTTATTAAGCTTTAAATGCTTAAAACAGGCATCGGGTTCCGATCCGTTCAAAGACAAATAAGTATTACTCACAGACCTTATATAAAATTTCAGATAGGTTCTCCGTAGAGCCTCCATCAAGAGAATCTTTCTGAGGACGCTAAACAGAAAAAGAGATACAAATCGAACTTCACAACATTGAGCATATTTTCCTACAAACTGAGCCGATATTTTGACAAACTGACTCGCATAATTTGTCGTCACCAAGTAAAATACTGCACTTACGTCTAGGCCAAGAAAGGTGCGAAATCGATTCCGTAGAGCCATAAACTTCACGTAGTTGCACAAACTACGGTGTTGGAGTTTTGACTAATTTCTTTATGATAACTCCATGATTCTTCTGATTCTCCTGATTCTCCATGATTAGTTTTCGAAAATCGAGCAAAGAATTTATTTAGTCAGCGGTCAAAGCTTTTCTCAGGAAGATACGTCATATAACTTAAGGGCACAGTTCACCTTTGATATATAAAGCTTCCATTTAGCGCGAAAATATGCTTATGCGTCAGTCAATACCAGCAGTGCCCATCCTCCCCCCGGGCTAACCCCCGGACATTAGTATTTTTCTAAAAAAATGGGCAAATTCCCCGGGGTGGGGACACATCTAGTTCTAAGATATCTTAGGCCATATCTTCATGAGTTGATATAGCAGGTATATGTGGGGGGTTAGTGAGATGTAGGCTGTGTAGGTATGTGTAGGGGATTTTTGAAATGTGGACTGTGTAGGTATATATGGGGGATTAATAAGAGGTGGGCTGTGTAGATATGTATGGGATTAATGAACTGCAGGCTGTGAGGGGATATTGGGGGGATATTTAAAGGGGTGGTTGAAGAAGAATACTTTATTATATATCCGGGAGGTATTGTTTTAAGAGAGATTAAGAGAGATGTGTATATTGCGGTGGAGTTAACTGACCGCCCAACCATCCGGGTGGTGTCGCACTTATAAAGCGAAAAAACAAAAAGATTTGGCTGTGAGCCAATGAGAAAGCCTTGACGTCATAGCCAAACTAGACAAACGAGTTTCTGAGACCGGCTGGATTTGATTATTCAAAATGGCGGACATACCTTAATTAATTTAAGGTTATAATATGTTAATTTGCCAAACATTCTTTATATGCACGCTTATGTTCTGTAACGGCTTTGTAATTTATGTTATATATACAGTTATATATTAAAATACGCGTTCACCTTCTGTATCTTGATTTACAGTAGCCACATTAGGCCTTGCTGAGTGATGACGTTCGTTTAAAGTTCTCTCTGCCCTCTAATATTACATGTTGCAGCGAAAGGGTAGTTCAAATTCGTCGACAACGTCCACCGTCTACGAATGCCTACGTGCGAGCGAAAACAACTTCCGGTGCCTCGCCGCCTAAAGCATCACAATTTTCAATGTTACTCCACCAGATATAATTATTTCCGCAGCATTTAGATTTGTGGTCAATTAAGTAGCGAGATCTCCGAGAACTGGAAGCTATGGAAAGAGAAATACTGTAATAATTACTTGGTTTGGAGCGGGAAAGCCCCGAGTTTCATCTCGCCACGTTCAGAGGAAGATGCAAACGATATTGCCATGTAGCAATGGGGAAGATGAAAAGGTATTGCATCGGCGGAGTAACGTAAACGAGATTGTTTCAGCAGGAGAAAAAAACTTCCCACCGAAACGCTCGACAACTTAATCGCTGAATTAAAAAGAACCCATGGCAAAGAGCTTCAATTTATGTGATTTTTTACGGTTTTTATACGATACTCTCATCTGCGTTCGACTAGTCTTGGGATAAAACATGAGCAAAGCACAAAGCAGCCCATGACTCTAAAACCTCGCTCAGGCTAAATACGTAATGACATCGTTCAATTCTAAATGGAAATACGAAAAATTAGCAGTTCGACTCCTCGTTCGCGTTCGCGGTCATTTTGCGTTGTTGTTTTGCAGAGGACGGCTATGAAATGTACAAAGGTTTACGGCTGAACACACTTGTACAGACTTTGTTTTGCTCATTAAACCTTTTGTTTGGTGGTGCTTATTGAAGTCGTGGTTTGCTCCAGACTCCATCCACACTACGCCGGAGGAATTTAACAACGCATACAGCTTTATTTCTGCGGTTAGGCCTACGGTCCAGAGTAATCCATCACGAAAACGGAGCTTTTCGAAAACGCTCGTCAAACCAGAGGAATTTGAAAACGCCGACTTTGAGTTTTCGTGTGGACGGAAAACATTTTAGAACGGACCTTTTCGTACACGATAGGATCAGGAGAACCATGTGATTTCCCTGGCCGAGATTTCCTCAAACAAAAATATAAAACGACCGGTGATGGTTACGTTTTTAAATTCCTCCGGTGACCGGGCCTAAGCTTCCTAGGCTCCTAATGAAGTCAATAATCAGACGGCGTTCTTCAATGAGTCCAATGAGAAAACAATCGGAGGAGGTCCCACGCAAAGGAAAAAAGCACCATAAATAAACGCCATAAACAAAATAAAAATTTAGGAGCGGAACTCTAAAGACCTCGATCAAATTTAATATTCGTTATATTTTACTAGCATTATCAAAAAGGCTGACCCGGTGGCTAAATAAAGTTTTACTTTACTTGCCGACTTTTACTGTCGAATTTATCAGATGGAACCTGGAACACATACACGTTTAACAAAACGAGCGGCTTGTCGTTGTACACCTTAAATCTGGATGTCATGAATTTCCCTTTAGGTATGCGAATCACATACCCTGGTATTCGATAATAAATTGTATACCCAAGATCTGGATGTCGTGAGTTTCCTTTTGGGTATGTGAATCCCACACAGATGGTCTCTTACTAATGAATAACAAGAGTTTTACTTAATATACAGGCAACATTTGTGTCAAGATCTTTACACCTGCAAATCTTTTTCTGTGCGGCAACGTTCCTATGTCTGTAAAGGTTATAACGTGGCTTTTGAATTCAGTTAGGTCTTTATGACGACGTTCATTAAGTAGCACACAAAATCTTTCCTCTTGTCGTCTCTCTTTGCTTACACAACTGTCTTCTCGAGCGGTATAAAATGACACCAAACTCTAACGTGTGTCAGCCATGACAGCATCAATATAACTATTGGGATGGAAGACATTTTCGTTGCAGCATTAGTAAGTTTATTGAGGAGGGAGGCAAAGGTTTTGCATGAGACAACCAAGTCGGACAACCGATTCTCAGAAGCTGCTAAGGCCTACATTTCTGATTCCTTACCACCAGCCTTGGCCTCCTCTGATAGTGAGAGCCTCAGTGATTCTGACTCTGATTAGTGACAGACACTGATCTGTGACCTGTGACATTTAATAACCAATCTGCGTTAACCAAACTTCTCTTTAACAGTTTCTTTCAGATATTAAAAGATGTTGTTGTTGTTGTATTTTTTGTCAAGTTTAAATAGGATCTAAAAATGACTGCGACTGGGACTTTTATATAGTTCAGTGGCACAAAGCTCATTTATATTAGCTCTGTAACGTTATGAGTTCAAAGATCACTGTTTATATAAACTTGTATAATGTTAAAAAAAATTAAGTGCCTCCCTCAATGTTGTGTCAAATTTATGTTAACCCTCCCGTTTTGGGTTGGTAAAAAGTTAATGACCCTCCCCTGAATTCCTCCGGCTCATCCCCCCTTCTACAAATGAATGCTCCCTTACTTCCAATATTTCCTGCCGCGTTGGGAGAAAGTAAATCGAAGGAGCGCTCGGCATGACGGGAAAGCATGTTTCGCGAGATAACCAGGACGTTCCTTTGATTGCATTACCTTTTGCCTTTGGTTCAAAATGAGGATTGGCCAAAACCAATTTTTCCTGACATGTTCATTTTCATGTAAATTGACCACAAATTCCTTGTCATTAGAAAGAATTTACCCCAAGCCTCATTTTGAAACAGAGGCAGGGCTAAACAGAACCGACAATTTATTACCAAATTTAAAAGGTTTTCTTTCGGGTTACAATGTGCCGCTATGTAACGATTTAGAGGACATGATGAGTTAAATTAACTCCAAGTGAATTATCTCTGAAGTTATTTGAAGTGTTGGAAATCAACCCAACTTTTTCCTTTTGATTGTTAGCCCCAAAAAGGAAGTGGGAGACCACATGAGGTAAAGAAAAACTCTTTGACTTCACTGACCAACTGAGCTACAAGACCACAGCAGGTCGTAAGAAACTACGCTGGTAATTCATGGCAAGGTGGATATTGAGGGTCAACATTTTTGCCTCGTGTGGTCGGTTGTTTCCTTTCTAATGGAAAATCTAGTCCGTTCAATTCGCCCCCAGTCCTTCCCAACCCCCCTTACAGAAAAAATGGCTCAAACTAGGCCCAGCAAAAACCCAATCAAGAAAAAAAGACACACGTTCCTGAACAATCATATCAGAAAGCAGCTTTCATTCACTGTTCATTTGACCGTTCACGCTGGGATGTGCAAATGGCCAATAAAGTAAGCAAGTCAAATGATGGTATTTCTGCTTGATTTAACACACTTATAAATGTTTAATAGACCACCTGGCTGCCGTCAAATAACATAGCCAAGCAGTTATGTGGAAAAACAGAGTCAAGAAAATCGTGAAGGCTGCGACCGAAAAAGAACAAGGATTTTGTATTGTTTCTGGCCTTGAATGTGCAACTTAATTCATAACTGAGAACAAGTGATCCCAAGCGATTAACACTACAAACTGAACGAACATATCTCTACACGCTGACATGTCCGATAGGTCGTGGTTTCGGATTAATCGTGATTTACTAGTGTACAAAGCTTTCTATTTCTTTTTTCTCAGCGGATTCGGTTCCATATTTCCTTATCTTCCGGTTTATTTTCGTCAAATTGGTCTGCCCGCCAGTCAGGTTGGGTTATTACTTGGTTTGCGGCCCATTGTTCAGCTGGCGAGCGCTCCGTTCTGGGCCATCATGGCGGATAAATACAGGAAGCGGAAATCGGTGCTTGTAATGTCAGTGATGTCTTGGCTTATCATGACCATGGCTTTAGCGTTCGTCGAGCCTACCAACGAAATCTGCGAGATTCGCCGGGGCAATAATACTCATAGTCTCGTTTATAATTATACCAAAGTAAAGACTGGATTCTTTAGACGAACTCTGCTGTGGCACAAAGCTGACGTTGGAGAGGAAACTGAAGACGTTCAGCACCCTGGCATAGACATTGTACCCATTTATATTGATGGTGAAAGAAAACGACACTTCAAGTCTGTTTCAAGTTCAAACATCAAACCGCATTCAGCAGTTACGCTTACACAACTAAACCACACAAAGTTTGAAATCACTAACCAGCCAAGAGCATTTTATCCAAGCAACGTCACTGACTTCTCTCAAAAACCAGACAAAAAGCACCGGACAGTTCCTGATCAAGAGGGCAATAGGTTATCTTTAAACACATTGAGTTCCGAACGAAATTTAAGTGCGCTACTAAACTTTATAAACAATACGCAACAGTATGGCGAGTACAGCAAGCAAGGTCCAACGTTAAAAGCAAGAACTAACAACACATTACAAACAACCACCAGCCGAATGGTGGTACCAACTACTCAACAAATTAACCGCTCAAATCACCTTTCGCGTTTTCACAAATTCAACAATTCTCCCGGTCAAAACAAGAGATGGAAACACTTCTCAAACTCTGGAAATTTAGGGAAACCCAAAAATGAAGGAACAAAACTGCGTGAAACAGACACAGCAAACTTGACGTCCAATTTCGTGTCACCCGCAAAACACTCTGAAGAGAAAAATGATGACTCGTCCATTGACAAGAGAAGGCAAAATAAGCGAGTGCCACCTGTAGTTATTGAGTTTTCAAGGATCGTAATTCCAGACAGTAAAGACTCCTCTGCAAATGATAATAGTGATGACATCCACAATTATTTGAAAGGCTTGAAAAAGGAAAATACGACTAAATATGTACATGCGCACAAAACTGCTTTCCACTTGTCTCAGCCGGCCTCGGAGCAAGAAAATTATAGCATCTCTGAGCCATTGGTGAGTAAGGCAGGATTGTTACCACACGTAAACAATTCAAAGTACAAAGATTATCAAACAGGATTTAAACCTATTAGCAAAGGCCTGTTGCAGTTGGAGGAAAAACTATCAAAACTCGTAGAATTTGACTCCAAGAGCACCTTGACTGTTAATACCCCTCTTGACGCGAGCAAGGGAGACATGCACAAGTTGCATATAAACAATACTGCTGTTGACAAGTCAGGCTTTTCCAATCAATCTCTGACTCGAACCTTTCAAATTCATATTCGCAATAAAAACATTTCCAAGGAAATTGATAAGCTTCATCAAGGAGAAAGTCAAAAGTTGGAAGCAGAATTTTTACTTCACCGCATGAAACCAGCCTTCGACATCTCAGTAGACCCCACCAACAACACAAATGGCTTGAACGTAAAACCTTTAAATGATAGTAATTCAACCAGCAAGCATCTCCCACTGAATAACTCTCTAAGAAGCTCTGGAACTACGTTACTTAAACCTCTTTGGCAGCAGAATGTTAAAAGTGGTAATGTGACATCTGATGGTGCGCAAAAAGGAAAACCCAAATACAATGAGCTAGAAGACAGCGAAAGTACGTTTCAAACAATCCAAAATTTTACGCGAAGTAACGTTTCAGGCAGTTACCAAGAAAGCTATACAAAAACAGGCCAAAGTTATCTTTTACAGAACCTTAACGGAGGGAATACACAACTACTGGGAAATTACGAGTCAGATCAGAAAATATGGATGACAAATTTGTTAAAAACAAACTCTTTTGAACTTAAGAGAATTTTCACAATTCTGCTCGTTCTAGTAGTTGTGGGAGAGTTTCTAGAGGCTCCATCGACGACTTTAGCAGACGCCTCCCTTCTTGAGCACCTCGGGGAAGAGCGACGGTACTACGGAAAACAACGACTTTGGGGTTCGCTTGGATTCGGATTATCTTCGTTTCTTGTAGGAGTCTTATTGGAGAGGTCACGCCACGTTGTTTGTGGTGATCAATACACAGATTACATGATATGTTTCTGTGTGTTTGCCCTTCTCATGGTTATGACTTTGTTTATATCTACCACATTTAAATTTCAGTATAAAGAAACTGATGCAAAAAGTGCAAGCGTGCTCTCCGCGCTTTGTAACGTACATTATGGGTCTTGCCTTGCAGCGGCCTGCTTCATGGGAGTTGGTCACGGAATGTCTCATAGTTTTCTCAACTGGTTTCTCGAGGATCTTGGTGCCACTAAAACATTAATGGGTGTGGCTGTGATTTGCCGCAGCACTCTGGATTTACTGACATTTTTCGCGGCGGGAAGCCTCATAAAAGCCATCGGACAGATTAAAATCATGATATGCGCGCTCATATCTTATGGAATAGCTTTTACACTGTACTCTTTGCTAACAAACCCTTGGTGGGTCTTGCCGATAGAAATGTTAGTTGGCTGCACGTACGCTGCTTCATGGTCAGCTTGTACTTCATATATGGCAGGTGCATCGTCCTCAGAATCAGTCACAACTATTCAAGGTAACAAAAGAACCACTCACATACCAAGGTTGAAACATTTAGTCACGATCGTTGCAAACTGTCGTTGTCGTATCTAACGCATTTAGCTTTCGTGCACCATTTGATATATCAACCCAATTTCAGTAGCTGACGAAGATTCCCAAAACATGGATTCTTTACAGTGTCGTGACAATGCAAGGAGAAATTAAGTGCTCATCACTCTTGACGATTGCTAAAAGCTGTATCAGTGACGTAGTTTTAGATAGAGTGTAAATTGGTGCTTGGCTATTCAGTGATGACATAATGTTTGTGTCAACTTTTTTTTCCTGTAGGAATTCTTCAGGGTGTGTACTGGGGACTGGGGACTGGGTCAGGTACTATTACAGGTGGTTTTCTGATTCATCATATCGGAGCTGTGGCCACGTTCCGCTGCGTGGCGTGTTGCGCGTTTGTGGTCTGTCTGTTGTTTTGTCTCGCACAGTGTAAGTGGACACGCGAGTCGACAGAATATGCTGAGATGAAGTACACCTATCTCCCAACTGTAGAGTCTAAAGATACCGAGGAACTTCTACGAGGATACCGCGGAGTATCTAAGACTTCAAAGAACAAGCATAGCACTACAAGGAGATACTGAGTCATATCAAATTATATAAATAGCTACTACGTTAATACGTTGGAAATATTACCTGGCAAAGCTTATACCCATAAATACTAGATCATTGCCGGATTAGTAGAGAGAATTTACCAAACCTTACGTCTAAATATTTTGTACATTGTCAGACAATGTTGCAAAAATTTTAAATGCATGCAGTACATATCCTGCTGTGATGAAATAAACGGTTTCTTAATTTGATAGAACGAAGCTAAGCAAAACCTCGTTAAAATTATTCTAAAAAGTATTTGAAGTTGAACAACAGTCAAGTGTATCCTAAAGTAGAAGAAATACAAGGAGAACAGTTTTACATATCTTTATTTCCCAGGGCCCCTATGGATGCTGAATGGGCTACCTTGGTAAAATAAGGTTACTTACTTACTTATTAACAAGAAAGGTAAAAAGAAGATGACGAGAGTGGAGGAACAAGAGGAGAATAAACATACGATTTCTTGACACCATAGCCGTGATGGGGCTAAAAACTGTACTGGTCCATAACATTCCTCCATCATGTTCAGTCTAAGCAGACTGACTTGAAATAAATGTCGAGCAGTTGCTTAAACGTTTGTCATCGAAATTATTGAAATATATTGTAGTTGAATGTCAGTCTTAACCCATTTCTTTATTATTTTTGGATATTCACTTTTTACTAAAAGTGTTAGATCATAAATGGCGTAACTATTTAGTTTATTCGCCTCTCAATAGTTAAGACTTCACTTCATTTACATTAGTTGCTACCGAGGCGGCGCACTCTCCTCAGACTTACTGAGACATTAAAAACAAGAGGCTCAAAAATGTTGCACACCTCTTTATTTTTTTTTTTTAACCTTCGGTTGAAATAACGTGTAAAACACGTTACACGACACGAATAACAACAATCTGAGGATCATCATAGAACATGATGTGCTAAAACTGCGACATGGACATTTTACGATATTTCAATTATTATTTTAGTTCTTATTAACCGAGTTTGGTCGGTTTATACGGAAGAATCTTGACCGAGGTCAGACAGATCGAACACAGCGAGGTCTGTACTCACTGCGACCGATCACGAGGTCAAGATACAGACTGACCAAGCTCGGTTAGTAAAATGTTTAATTATATCGCCAAACAAGAAAACTTCAATTTGCTGAAAGTTGCTAAATCAACGGCTATGTTTTCAATTTCCCTAGCTTCTTATATTGACTAACAAATTTGTTACACTGAGGCGTTTGAGTAGCTTTTAGTCTTATATTTTGTTCTATTTTACTTGTCGTCTAGTTACAAAACTTCTCAATTTCTATTCTTCTGGTGTTTGATTGCCTCGGTTTACATTCACCAAGGTTTGCTCTTGATATCTTCATTTTTTTTTTCTCTTCGTCTTTGGGCTCTTCCATTGTGTATTGTCAGCAGAAGCAAGCCCAATTATTTTTGAAATTTTTATTTGCATCTTTCTCACGGCGAAAGTAAAAGGCAGAGCGACCTATGTGCCGGTCTAGATGGGAGAATCAAGACCCCAATCAGTATCGATTTTAGCCAACCATATTTTTGAATTTGGTAGTTCCCAGTCCTTGCGAGTTACGGCCATATCATAATATTTCTTATCAATAATAGCTGGGTGATTAAGACAAGCAAATTGTTTTCTTTCATTCACCATTTCAGATAAAATTTAAACAAGCTTCTCCACCCCCACCCTCTCCTCATCCACCCACCAACTCTCTCCCGTTGGATATAAGCCTGTATGGATATCACGTAGCTTTCTAAACTGTTTGCCTGTTTTCTCTAATACTTTCCCCAGTCTTCTTTTTGTGAAGTACTCGCCCCAGCATCCAAGCAAAAAGAAACGGCTGTATCCTGGTCATTGAAATGGTCCTCTTCTGAAGTGTTATTTACGTTTCCACTTTTGGTTTGTTCAGTTTTTTTCGTATCTATGCAGATATTAAACGTATTCAGCAGCACAGAGTAGTAATTACGGTCTCGGAAATTGACAGATGTCAGTCCTGTAGTGAATATCACGATAAAAGTCACAGCTAACACGGTGAATAGACGAAACGCAATGGTCGGCCCTGCTACACGGATAAGGCTCCCCCCAATCACAAGGCCGAGAATGCCACCCAGGCCCCAGTAGATGCTCTGAAAAACGCCTGTGAAAAACAGAGAGAAGCACAGCGTTAGTTTTTAAAATCGATGTTAAATGCAAAAGAATTTCAAAATAGGCAGGTTGTCTTCATCCAGGGTAGCAACAGTTGTTGGTGCCCGTTTAACACGGATTAATCCTGAGCCGTTTAACGAGTAAGCACCTGGTACAGAAACCATAATAACTTACTAAATATAAGTTATTCTCTAGCCTGTCGATAAAGCGTCAGCTGTCACAGAACTTATAGCTTTTTGATTCATAGAAAATAATTTCGCTATTCTCGTTATTTTGTAATTAGAATACAAAAGTGAATTTTTGCGCGAGCTAAAGTGTTTGTTTTCACTACTGACTCAGGTACTAGAAACTGGTGACAAAATTTGTCTCATTGGTACCGGTGTTTGGAGAAGTTATCCAAAGAATAATTAAAAGCACTGTTTCTTTACCTTGCATGGTTGAGAGGCAATCCAGAGGCGAAGAATGTGCTAAATAAGTGACACATACCACGAATGAATTTCCAAATGTGAATCCTTCGACGAAACCAAGTGGAATAATCTGCCAACAGCTTGTGACAAACGAGCAGGCAAAGTGATTAAACATGTACAACACGAGAGAGGAGAATATCATATTTATATTGCCAATATGGTTTATTAGTTTGTGGCTCACAAATAAAGCCAGAGGCTCGCCAAGAAAGCGAAAGAGATTTATTGTAGCCAACGTCGCGTGTGCCACTTTAGCCTCAGCGAGATATGAAGAATGAAAGTTTAAAATAACTGTGTGTGAGAAGCCCATGAAAGCCGCACTCGCGAAAAATGTTCCATGATGCTTCGTGTAATATATAGTTTTAAGCCTTTCGTATGGAGAATTTTCAGATGTTCTTTGCGGTACCTCAAACTTGATTAAAACAAGTAATGTCACAATTGTAAGCACACAGAAAAAGCAAAAGTTGATTATATAGTCCGCGTAAATGTGTCCACAAACAGGCCGCTGAGAATTGTTAACTAGTGTTCCAGTGATTAAGAAGAACATTAGGAAACCTACTGAGCCAAACATCTTTTGATATCCGTACGCACACGTTCCTTCCTCAGTTTGCTTGGCGAGTAAGACAGCGTCAGCTACAAAGAAAACTGGACAGAAGAATATCTCCTCAAAAACAACAAGAGCTAAAGCTCCAAGAAAGATATGGTACAGACGGGAAGTGTTTTCTCTCAGCTCGTTTCTTATGGTAAAATTTAACTCGATGATACTTGGCAAGTTCTTGGATTTTGATCCAAGATGTGAAGCCGTGAAGTGTGACGAAGCTGACATGAGGAAGCTGTGATTCTTGTTTACATTAGTGTCGTTCAGTTCTTTGTTATGATCCAAAGATTCTCCATTTCCACTTCCCGATAAAATATCGTTTTCAGTTACCTGTAGTAGTCCCGAGCCAGAACCAGTCGTTATTTCGACACGCTCAACTAAGTCATTACTGCTTAAGTTGTCGACGGGATTCTTAGGAATCAGCTTTGATTGTAATGTAAAGTACTCAGTTGCTCTTCTTCGACGGAAAAATCCTGTCTGCATCACTGTAGAGTTGATGACTGTCGAGTCAGTTTGGTTAAGAGAAACCAACTGACACATCTGTCCAGTGGGTTCAACAAACGCCAGTGAAATTGTTCCAATAAGCCACACAAAACTACAAAACTGAAGGATTATTTTTTTAGGTAAACAATGATCCGCCAGTAAGCCCCATAATGGACTTAGAAGAAGTTGTACAAACGGCCGAACCCAACAGAGAATTTGTACTTGATAGGAGGAGAAACCAATCTGTCGAAAGTATGAAGGCAGAAAAGGGAACGTTGTTGCCATTGAGCTGTACACGAAGAAAAAGAACATTTTAAAAACAAGAAGAGGTTTGTCAACCCTCGCAAGGTGGACATCTCGTTGAGCGATAAATCTCTTAATCGTGGAGTGGCTGTAATTGGCACACATTTGTTCAGCAAATTCAACATGTCCCTTTTCGCTCTTTTTACGCTTTAGTTCCATTTACCCAGATACGTCTTAGCCTTAAATAAAGAAGTTACGCTACTCTACCAGAAATATCCTATGAGATCAGTAGGAAGATCTCTCGCTTGGACAAAGTGACATCCGGGACTTGATACTACGGGTGGAGGGAAAACCTGCCGGTGGCCTACAGGCTCTGTTGTCAATCACATGACGAAAAGGAAGAAACAAACATGTGGAATACATGTAAGGTCGCAGATGTTTGAAAACAGAGCTCAGATATGGAATCTAAGAATATTGCTATCATTACAGTGATTTGACCAGCCTGAAAGAGAACATCTCCAACTTAATAACTGTCCTGTCCAAGTTGCTGATGAACAAACGCGTAAAAAAAATGTAGATTTGAGAGGATGCACTTGCAAACCAGTTATAAGTGAACAACTGAACAGAAAACTGAAAAAGAAGGAGCGCCGGAGCCAACGTGATTTCAACCCATGAGCATCTTTGGTACCAGCACGATGCTCTTGATGCAATTAGTGGACTATTTCTTCATTTGACTCACCTGTACTTTTCAAATAAATTCATAACTTTCATTCCCTTAAACTAAAAAAGATCTGGCAGTTGTAACCGATCGCGATGAAGCCCCATATTGATCCATCTTGACTTGAAGACAATGTTGAAGTTCCTAGCTTACGTACTAGCTCCCTACTGATTTTCTGTTCGTCAAAATTTACGTTGAAGTTGGAAAAGGTAAAGGTGTACGATTTGAAGACTCATTGGTATTGCAAATTCTTACTGGTTTAGTTGAGCGCCATATGTACTACAAAACGAAAGAGCTACACAAGACGTGCCTTTTGGGTCGAGTTTTAAATAAACGCTCTCGACGTTTATTTGAAGTCTGGCGTTGCTTTGAATGGGATATTCAATAGCCGATTCGTCTTACTCAGTAGGCGTATTTTTCAAGAGAGGCTGCAAACAGACTCATCTCTGCAACCACTAAGAAGAGTTTCCTGTTGAACGTTAAGGTTGCCTAAAATGGCGAATTGTTTAATACGAGAACGAGTTTTAAATAAACCGGCCTTGGCGTTTAATGACCTTTAATCGAGAGACGCTCGATCAAAAATAGCTGAATCAATGATCTGCATTAATCCTTGAATTTAAGATCTTCGTGTTTTGTTCAGTTAACCGTAGAATATCCAATTTGGGCCCAAACTTAAGGACCATTAAACGCTCTGACGGGACCTAATCTAAAACACTTCAGTTCTCTTCAACAGTGATTTGACCGAATCGCCGCCAAGATCGCACCAAACCAAATGTTTTACCTTCAGTTTTACCGGGATGGAGTTGGCAAGCAGGTTACGAACGTTTTCCATTCACTGATTTAATAATTTCAGTTGATTCTTGTTATTTGGCACATAAACACCATTTTTACGATACAATTAAGATTGGACTGGTGGGAAAATGGTGCTTTCAACAGGTACGCTTTTGGAAGGTTCTTGACATCACAGGTCTTAGTTTATATGCTACCTCTGGGAAATCTCGTCCGCTGGAAAGTGTGAAACGACGCTGCCAGTACAGGAAGAAATTTGATTCTTTTATCTGTCGCCTCTCTGAAGAAGATAAAAATTACTCAAGTGGAAGACAATTGCCCCATCAAAGGAAGGATGGAAGGAAACGAAAGCAGAGCAGAAAGCCCAAAGACTCTCACAGATCCACTATGTGACGAATTACATGTGGATAAGAGACTGTTACTCTACAAAGCATTTTATTTCCTTTTTTTCGCCGGATTTGGAGCCTCCTTTCCATATATGTCGTTGTATTTCAAGCAAATGGGTCTGAATGCAAGCTCAGTTGGGATCCTAGCGGGAATAAGACCCATTATTCAGTTTATCAGTGGGCCCTTTTGGTCCATTTTAGCCGATAGATTCAAGGCGAGAAAGGCAGTTTTGCTGTTTTCGATTTTATCATGGCTAGTCATGACTGTGGCTCTTTTAATTCCTACACCTCACAAGACACAATGCAGAAATTTGATGGCTAATGTGAACAGTACTCAGAAATATTTGTCAGTACTTAGACGGCAACATTCGACACAGCCTGTTATTGATAAGAGGAGAGAACACAACATATCAGTCCCTGTTCTCGATGAAAGCATGAGAGTCTATGGCAGTGCTAAGGTCAAACAAAACACGTTTTCATTCCTTAGGAATTCCCCTTTTGAAGTGTATTTCTTAAAAAGTTCTCATAAAGAACCTGAATACGCAGTCAGAACCAGCTCTAACCTGACTTATGAATTGGTTTATGACGACAACGAAGTTTATCAAGTGTTTACTTATCTGCTGATTTTAGTCGTATGTGGAGAGTTTCTTGAAGCACCAACCTTTATTATGGCTGATACTGCCCTGTTGCAAAAATTAGGAGAGAATCGAAGACACTATGGTAAAACCCGATTATTTGGCTCGTTGGGTTTCGCGTTTGGTTCCTTGATAGTCGGAGGGTTACTCGATAGCACAGAGTACAGATACTGTGGACAAGTGATGAACAATTATAACGTGCTGTTTTACTCGTTTGCTATTGTTATGGCAATTGCATTTGTCTTTGGTGCTTGGATGTTTGAATTTACATACGAAGAAGCCGAAGATAGTAAAAATGGCGAAAACGATGGTTCTACAATGGAGATTTTGACGTTACTTCTGAAATTCCAGTACGCTTTTTTCCTGTTCATATCTTTCTTTCTTGGCTTCTCCAATGGCCTATTTTTTAATTTTCTAAACTGGTACCTTGAGGACCTCGGCGCCAGCAAATTACTGATGGGTATTGCAACAATTTTCCGTACTGTCGCTCTTATCATTGCTTTCATATTTAACGCATTCTTGTCAGATTTATGCGGACATGTTCAGCTTATGTTATTTAGTGTTGCTGGATATTTCGTTCTGTTCGGGGGTTTCTCCATTATCCAGAATCCTTGGTGGGCATTGCCACTTGAGTTCTTGGACGGGATAACATACGGTACTACTTGGTCGACAGCTGTCACTCATCTTGCAGATGCCACGCCCAAAGGAGGAGCTGCCACAATGCAAGGCTAGTACTGAGTGATTTTTGATCCTCCCCATAATAATGGTTCCTGTTTTACGACTTGTTGGGTATCTGTAAGTCATTTTAGTTGGGTGTCTTATCAGTTTAGTATTAAATTAAAAAACGATTTTTCGGTTCTAATAAGGAATATGCGTTCTACACGGACAATAATAAATTGCTGAAAACGGCTTCCAGCTCTTTCAATCCGTTATACTTTGATTGGTCAGAACCACTACGTCACCCCATGTCAAAATTGTATTGTGGAATTGCAATTAGCATGATAGGCGCACAACGTTTTGCAAAGTAGCTAGGTCTCAGGGCAACCTCAAAATTAAGAAGCTTTGAGATTGCTGGGAACCCTTTCACACGTTTGTTTCAATTTCTGCAAAACATTGTACCTTGACTTGTTGACACAATTCGATTAGAGAAAATGGGAGTCGCCTAGCTCGTTTTTGAGTTATAAACACTCGAAGCTAAAATAATTGGCGTTTATAACAGGTTGTATTGTTGCTGCGGCAACCTGTTTTACCACAAATTATCCTAAATTTTACCAATGATTGAGTATTTGTATCATGTCAATATGTATCATCACTGTTACCTTAACTATTTACTATTATTATTATTATTATTATTATTATTATTAACTACAGTAACCATTTGAATTTGTGTTAGAAGTAATCAATTAAGTCAACTGATACACAGTGAAAAGAATGAGCGATGAGCTGTGGACAGAATTTTCTGAGTACCGAATGTCTTGATCACAACAAGCAGCACTCTCATGAATGAATTTTGCCTAGCACCTTCTTTATGTTTCCACATTCAGTAGATTAGATATACAAATATGCGAGGTCGAGTAACATTGATTATGTTTTTCTTTCAAGGCATCCTTCAGGGAATTTACTTTGGACTTGGAGGAGGCTTGGGCGCCATTCTCGGTGGAGTACTTATAGATGGATATGGTGTAGTTCCTTCATTCTGTTTGGGGGCTCTCATGTCGATTGCGGTTTTTATTGCCAGCGGATTTATTCAACTTTGTATTTTCAAAAAAAAGGAAAACATGAAAAGGGAAGCAAAGCAACCTGTGGAACATACAATGGAATAAACGCATAAGCATTATCACGCAGAAATTCAATTCAATTACGAAAATGATAAGGGAGACCATAGAACGGGTATAACTACTGAGAAGCACGAAATCAGAATTAGAATCAGCGCAGATATTATACAGGTAATACGTGGTACCACAAAGATCACACTGGATCAGCTAAGACATATATTATACAGGTGACACCACAAAGATCACATTGAATCATTCGTTGCTGGCTTTGACTTTACCGGTTTTGATTTTAAAAATGCCGCTAGGAACATATCACCAGGGTTCAGTTTATCGTCTGAGGCACCCTCCAAAAATGAGTGCGGTAAAGAGCAATTTGAATGAATTGATATTCAGTCTGTAATCGAGTTATCAATTTGCCAGAAGAAAACACTACTCGCAGTTAATTCGCTGTTGTTTTCAGATTTGCCTAGAGATGAAAAAACGATAAAGTAAAATGAAGTTCAGTGCATGGGGAACAATTATAATGAAAGTTGTTTGAAGGTTTTTTGTGTGATAATGGCTTGGTTCCTCGACCAGGGTGACAATTTGGCCATTTTATGCTTAATATGTATCAATTATAATCATAGTTAGTCGACAAGACGAGCTTTCCGATTTAGTTAATCCTGGGCGACAAGTTTGGCCGAGTGGGTAGTACTTCTGGATGTATAAGGGACCGTTCATTTTTTATGAGGGAGGGGGAGCTGGTGGGATTTGGGAAGCACCATTTAAAAATTGCATGACCCCCCCCCCCCCCTCAGCTTACCAATTTTTTCACATGGCCCCCCCTTACAGCGGTCATTTTTTGGGATGACCCCCCCAAAAAAATTGAACAAAAAATATTTAGATTTCAACTTTTTTAATATTTCTCTATTATCCCCCTACTTCACGTTATTGTGCTCACCATGAAGACAATATTTACAATCCCTATACTACAGAGAGCTGTTGATTAAAAAAACAAATCAAAAGAAAGAGAAGTCAATTTCGGATCTCCTAGTTATGGCTCGCCCTGAGCGTGTGGCATTTGGCCTCTCATTGGCATCTTCCTCATCTGAATTGACGAATGCAAGAATGACGTCACTTGAGTCATCTTCTCCCCCAGAGTCAATGGCATCACTGTCATACTCATCGTTGTCACTTTCATTCGTTTCACTGCTGTCAGCACTTGCCCTGTTGTCATTTTGTGTCAATGTCCTGGCATTTCTCAGTGTTGGTTGGCCAGTTCTG
This sequence comes from Orbicella faveolata, assembly GCF_042242905.1. Taxonomy (NCBI): domain Eukaryota; kingdom Metazoa; phylum Cnidaria; class Anthozoa; order Scleractinia; family Merulinidae; genus Orbicella; species Orbicella faveolata. Next base: position 1,266,124 of record NW_028301540.1, read on the forward strand.
AGAGGACTCTTCTGCTGCAAGCATGAATGTCTTACAATTGCCTTTACTTTCTCACTCTTGCTGCTTTTCCAATGCGCAAAATTCCAAAATGCGCAATCATGGCGAAAGCGACGAGTCGTTTAAGAAAAGGTTTACAGCTGAACGATCCAGGCAGTTTGACATCTTACAAGCAAAAGAAGCAATCTTTCTAAGTGCGGATGGCTGTTCAGAAAGGGCGAGTGAGTTTTCCATACCAGGGTACCAGTTGAAGCCCGGTGATGGAAGAAAACTGAACTTCTCCATCAAAGAGCACAGAGTAACGGTGGAAAAGTTGAATGTCATATTGAAAGATGTAAAGGAACACGATTCCACACTCTTTCAGTCCAATGGGTTTGCTTTAAAGCAGGGCGAAGAATTTGCCCACAGTTTTAATGTAAAACAGATCAAATGTATAGAAGCTAAGTTGACGAAGGTCACGCAGGACATGGAAGCACTAGAAAATAAGAAGAGCAATTATAACAGCATATTCAAGGGCATACTCAAACAGCACATCAACAAAAGGAGAAGGAAAAAAGAAAACCGCAGAAAGTCAAATGAAAGAAAGAGGAAGCGGACTGAAAACAACGTCCAACGAGTTTATGGAATCTGTGTTGGAAACCCGCTAGGAAATGATCTTCCACAATGCCTTGAGTACCCTCCTAAAACAGCCGTCCCGGAAGAGTGTATTAAAGTTGAGGATGTTGCCACGTCGTTATTTAGAAGAGATGGGCCATACATCGCACAGCTCTTGGAAGGGAATTATTTCACCAATGCTGCAAGAAGCAGAATCACCACAAACCTTGAGCAGGAAGTCAGAGATTATGTTTACACCTTCGTGTACCCTGAAGAGTACACTCTGACGGAAAGCATTGCTGCTTCTTGCAACATTGGTGAAAGAGACTCCCATAGCAGCACAAGCGGCGACGAAGAACTCGACGACACCGAAGATGAAGATGAGTGCCAGTGAAAGTTGTATTCGAAAATAACAGTGTTAAATACTTCTTTACGGTAGCTACAAATGCTTTTTGTCGCCAAACGTTTTTTTAAAGCAAAAGGAAATTTTGTAATAAATTTGTATCCTGCCTCCTATGTTTATTCTATAGCAATTTTTTTGATATTCAAACATTATACCATTTTAAAGTTTTGCTAAAATATTTCACGTGACCCCCCCTTTTTCCCTTATTTTTTGGGGATGGCCCCCCCTCTAAAGCCATTTTTTTCGCATGCCCCCCCCCCCAAATCCCACCAGCCCCCCCCTACCTTATAAAAAACTGAACGGTCCCTAAAGACAGAAATCCTGATAGGAATTATGCATCTGCATAGTTAATACGACTTCGTAATGAGTAAACGACAGCCACATCTACATCTACATGAGTTAAGTCGGTGAAAACCTTAAGACATCACACCGACTAAGGGGGACAAAAGGGACTATATAGTTAAGTGCATTGTGAATGACGAGCTAAAAGCTTAGCGAGACACATCTCAATTTTACAATAGAGGCATATGGCAATGGACGCATAATTCAGTCGTCTGGACGGATTAGTCGTCTTAAGAACAACATAAAGGAAACGGCAGTAGCTGAATCTAATAACTTTAAAAGCCTCCCTAACAAATAAACAATGACAATTTAGTTGTTTTGGGCGCGAGTTCGATCAGTCTGCTGCTTGCTTGTGGTGTTGTTACCTCCAGCAGTCTCTGTCAACAGGATCGACCGGCAACGGTAAGATTGACAAATCACACGGGAAATTGATAGCCGTGAGAGTTTGCAGTGGACCTCAATAGCTACCGGCTGTACCTCAACAACTACATTACACCTTAATGAATAGCTCCCTCTATGAGAAGTGCCTGCAGGGAATCATGGGATCCCTCTATGAGACGCGCCTGTTGGTAATCATGATAGCTGTATTGATGACTCTTGATTCCCTGCAGGCGCATATCATTGGGAGAATTGGCCATACAATACACTCACTTACTAAATCAGCTGAGGATTTTTAGCCTATGAGTAGAACAGGGGACAGAGAGATACACTAAAGTTAGTAATAAGATGAAAAACGTCGTACCATATATTGATTAACACAACAATGTCATGATAGCTATGAAGTGATTACTACATTTCTAAACCGGTCTGCCAACGAACTCAACAGTGCGAGACAATGCGCCCGTTTTACTTGCACGTAATTGCTTATTTGGCTGGCACGTCGTTAGATATATTTTGGTATTGAGTACGGCCGTGCTAGACATAAATCCATTCGGATGGAATAATATCTACTGTTTTAGACACTTTCAGCGGACGAAATGTGAAATACTGCATTTCTTGTCGCGAGAGTCGTGAGGTCAGTGTGTTGCTAATTCGACTGACAATCATTAGCAAACTCCTCTTTTGTTGTGAGGACTTTTACCTCCAAACAGTCCAAACATAATCCCAGACCAAATTTTCATTGTGATCACGGTATCTTTTCGACTCGAGTGCATTTTAGCCAAAAAAAAAGTGACATAAAAAAACTACATAATTTGCGCTTTGTTTAGACTTATGATTCATGTAGCTTTTCGTTTCAGACTCATCTGAATCACGAGCAAGCTTTGTTTGACGATAGAATTCTCATTAGCCTCTGTTAGCATGAACTGTCTCTGTTTAAGCCAGCATAACAATAATAATTCATTGCATTAAGACTCACTGAACAATACCCATGAAAACCTTTTGATGCGAATCAAAGCAAAAGAGTTTTAAATTACTTTCAAAGTAATTTAAGTTCCCAAGCAACAGACTGTTTACTTTTTCCTCACAACAGCTTGGTTGGTTTTTTTTCTAGGTTTCTCTTCTGTGTCACTATGTTAAAAATACTGTCATCTTCAAACTTTTCCTCGGAGACTTGCGAGCTGTCACAATTAACGTACATATTTTACACACCTCGATAAACATGCAAATTGCCTTTCTCGGCTTTCATCATTTTAGGGACAACACTTTGGTTACCTGGGCAGTGGTGCATAAAGATAAATTTCTTGCATAATTATTATGACGGGCTTACAATTATTAATACATGTAAGAAGAAAGCTTCATGAAGCACGATTGTAATCCAATACGAAAAATCAGGTAACATCACGATAACTGGCTTCAGTCTGGTAAGTACAGTACATCTGTTCTAGCCAGGCAACTGTTGCTACCCGGCATCACATGTATTCTTTAATAATTATAAGATAATTGTGCTGCCTTTCACAGAGATCGATTAAACATGGAGAACGAAGAAGAAATGAGAAAAGCAGTTTCCCTACAAGAGCTGGAGAAGGCAAGAGACAGAAAAAGAAAGAGAGACAAAATTCAGCAGTCGAGCTATTTCAAGTGTTTTTACGAGGCCGATTACCTAGTTTTCAAAGGATTCTGCTTCTTCTTGTATGGAGCGTATGGCGGCTTTATCCCATATCTGCCTCTGTATTTTAAACAGCTGTTCTTAGGTGCTAGCTATGCAGGGATAATAGTTGGCATTCGACCACTCATTCAGTGTATTGGAGCGCCATTTTGGGGCGTTATAGCTGATCGCTATCACGCGGGAAGAATCATATTTCTGGGAAGTGTTATTGCATGGATTGTGAAGGCTTTTGTTATCCTGGCGGTGCGGCCTCACGACCAACATTGCATTGAAATGTATAGTAACAAAACTGCAAATGTGAGTTATGTCTATGCTTACGATCTTTGGACAGAGACCAAACAAGAGGAGAAATGGGTTGTTCTTCCACTGGATAACCCCATCATTATCGAGAAAAATAAAATTGCTGTTGTCGAGGAGCACGAAATCAAGCATGCGCCTGATGAGTCTCTCCCCAAGGAGGTATTAGAAAATAGCGGACCTCTTGATCAAAAGGGCAAGACCAAAAAAGGACGAAGAACGTACAAGCACCAAGCCTACCCTGAAAAGGAAGTTTTAGACGAAAAAATGCCAAGCAAGATGTCGAGGAGGAGCGAGCAATTAGCTAGACGTGTGATGAATAAAACAAAAGCTGACGACGATGTGCTCTATGAGTCAGAGGTAAAAATTGATCTAAATGAGAGCAAACAAAATGAAGCATTAAGCTCAAAAATAACACATGTGGTGGAAGTTTACAAGGAGGAGCTAAACGCATCAGTAACATTCATAACTAACATTGACACAAAAGAAGTTGACTTCATGTTTGTGTTGTTTATGATTATTATCATTGTGGGAGAATTTCTTGAGTCTCCAACCTACGCGCTGTCAGACGCGTCTCTTCTAAAGCGACTGGGTGACGATAGAGAGTACTATGGGAGAATCCGCATGTGGGGCTCACTTGGCTGGGCTGTGGCATCAGCTATGGTCGGACTGCTTATTAACTATTCTACCTTCAAACTTTGTCAAGTGGTCCAAAACAATTACATCATTGCCTTTTACGTTTTCGTGGGTTTTGTAGCTGCCGCCTTCGCAAACAGCTTGTGGTTTCGCTTCAGTTACGATGACGAAAAAAAGTTCGAAGATATTGGAAAAGTTGCTCCGATGCTTCTTAGCCTTCGCCATACTTCATTTCTTTTGGCGACGTTGTATACTGGTTTTTGTTATGGAATCCTGGTTCATTTTGTCAACTGGTACATCGATGATATTGGAGGCTCGAGTGCAATTATGGGTGCTGCCGGCGCCGCAAGAGAGATATCAGCTTTAATTATGTTCGCAATGAGTGCTACAACTCTTCAAGCTCTTGGCAATGTGAACAGCATGGTACTCTGTCTATTGGTTTACATTATCTGCTTTATTTGTTACTCTATTCTTGACGATCCATGGGTGGCAGTAGCTCTAGAGGTGCTGGATGGAGGCACGTATGGCCTGGTATGGTCCACCTGTGTTAATTACATGAGCGCTGTCGGATCTAGCTTGGGAGTTATAGAAACCACCCAAGGTAAGACGCAACCAGCTGCTGGTTAATATACGACTAGTACATTATAAAATATGGGAATGAGCTGGAGAAAATATAACTGCAGTAATTTCCTTTGAAGGCTACGTACAAATTATTGCCTGTACTGGTTCCTTACTTAGTTTTTGAAATTTGAAATGTAGGAGACGCGAAATTTCAGCGTTAATTCAAAATTTCACATATGAAATTACAAAATTGCCATGACAACGTTTGGCGCGAAATTTCTCGATACACTAAAATAGTCAAAAACTTGAGGTCTGTTTAGTACCCTCGGTGGAGTAGGGGGTCACTTGTTCCATGCTTGGGTATGGGGTGCCGCTCAAGGATTAAATTGCCGCTGACCCAGTTCAGAACAAAACTTGCCTAACATCAACACCCAGTGGAGGACAACACCCTTTACAGAACACAGTTTGGGACAAGAAGCTAAACATGCACTCTCCTGGTTTGCACGAATTTGAAGAGTTTTATTGATCCTCTCTCGGGGCGATTGCGATAGACCAATAGGTCTTATTCGTATTCCCGGTATTGGACTGGAACTAGCTTGCAACTGAGGCTAATGCGGGGAGTCTTTTCAATTGCAAATGACATCAATCTCTTTTTAATGATATTCCCCCGCATGAGCCTCCATTTCAAGCTAGTTCCAGTCCAATACCGAGAATACAAATATGGCCTATTGTGATATATTAAAATTCAGGCAAAACAATAGACCTCAGTACGAGGCTATGGGGAATAACTACAGAGTTTGTGGGGTTTACTCCCCAGAGCCTCGTGCTGAAGTCTATTGTGTAAGGCTGAATTTTAATATATCGAAATTGGTCTATTACAAAAATCATTTTGGATGGTTCTAAAAACAGTTCTTTCGTCTATATACTTTTCCTCCACAAAATGTAATCCAGCGTCCAGACGTCTAAGTTACATAGTTTCGCAAAATTCAATATTTCGTCATGATACCCGGGGTAATGGCAGTATTACAGGTTATGCACTTCTACAGAGAAAACAATCCGAAACAAACTCCTTGTTTTCTTTTGATTGTAATCCCACCAAACCTTAACCATCAATCGTTGTTTCTTTTTGAAGTTAACGCGCTGATGTTCTTTGTAATAGTAAAGTTTATTTCTTAGGACCTTTCAATTAACAAATGGTAAACGCCATAGCGTGCACTATTGAGTTATGGATGCACGCGGGAGGTTGCTAAGCACGAAAGAAGCGTAAGAGTCGCACGAGGCGATAGCCGAGTGCGACTCTAGCTTCTTGAGTGCTTAGCAAACCTCCCAAGTGCATCCATAACTCAATAGTGCACGCTATGGGGTTTACCATTTGTTTTATAACATAACATTGAGACACTGGAACAACAGAAGTCCTTTTACTGAGCTACATCACAAAAAAATGTTCGTGTAGTCTTACATGACAAGAGAAAACAAGCGCGCGAAACTTCATTCATGACAACCGACTGCACACCAGTAACTCGATAAAGTTTCATCTTCAGACAACTGTGAAGACAGTTTCGCATTTCTGGCAGAAGAACGTCGGCCATTACTTTGGAAACAATGTCTGTCAAAAGATTTGCTTTGTAAACATTAGCACACACGTCAGCAGCGTACACCCATGGGCAAATAGTAGACGCTAAATTAACCAATCAGAGCGCGCTCTTTGCCTTAGTTATGTTATAAAAGTGCATATCTGTCACTGTCTTGACGTGGGGACACAGTTTCTTTGAGATGAGATGATTTCTGTAATGTTTGTTTGGTTTGCAGGAATTCTTCAAGGAGTATTCTGGGGACTGGGTAACGGTGGCGGAACTATGATGAGTGGTGTTTTGATTGAAATGTTCGGCCTCACAAACACTTTTCGCGCATTTGCAATAGGTGGGGCAGCGGTATTAGCGATCCTACTACTCGCACAATACACAGCGAGCTGTCTAGAGCACCAGCGACAGGAAAGGCCAGATTATGAACTTTTATCTGATAGTGAAGAATCAAAGAGTGAAGAACCGAAAGAAGTTTTGGACGAGAAGCCAACATCAAAGACTACATAAAATCACTAAATCAAATGAACACACCTATGTAACAACAGCAACTTGCGTCCCTTTTTGTCCGAAACCATAAAAAAGTTATTATTTTTTTTAATTTTTTTTTATCAGGAAATCGCGTCAAGATGATGATGTATGTGCGTGTGCGCATATGATTGTGGTGGGGAGGGGACGGGAAAGAAGAGAGGGAAAGGAAGGGTCGGTGGGAGGGGATGTACGTCAGTTTTGGGAGTCTAAAGAACCACATTTGTTTTTGTTAACGTTTTTAGACGTTGCAAAACATTCTTTCTTCATTTGCATAGTATGTTTTAAAAGGTTTTATTACTAGACAAGAAATCATTTCAATTGGGAGCACAACTCTGATTAAAAGCCGTGAGAACATGAATTAGTGTTTATCGCTGTTTATTTGGTGAGCCCATCGAACATACAACTGATCACTGATCGTTAGGAGTAGCAGAGAAAATGTACATGGGGGTTACAAGATGAAAATAACACACCGCGTTTTACATACTAGTGTTATAGAAGGGACTAGATGGGTGTGTGTTGTCAGTCATCAATTGAATTTTCACAGGAGCCATTATCGGGGACGTCTCCGTCCCCGATTATGGCTACTGATTTTCAGCGATGTTTCAGCTATTAGTTAAAAATACAGCCCATTTAACAGCTAGAAGCAAACTGATTACATCTCAGATCTCAGTTATACCGTATTTACTCGAATAAGTACCGCCCCGAATAAGCATCCTCCTCTAATAAGCGCCGCATTCAGGACAGAAAAGTTAAAAAGCGCCGAGGTCCCGATGCGGCGCTTATTCGAGGAATTCCGTATAACTAAAAAATCACTACAAAGCAACTCCAAAGCAGCATTGGAAATTTCTTTTCCATCAAAGCGATGCTAGTCTAGTCCGTTCAAAGTGATTATTCTCTGTCCAGAATTCTTACAATACGTAGATCTGGCGCTCAGCCTGCCAGCACAGCAAGACCAACTTCTCTTTTCTTTTTCCCAGTTGTTTTCAGCGTTCGCTTCCAGAAAGTTTTTCAAAAAGCGCGAAAGTTCAACCAGAACGTGACCAGCAAGCAATAAGCGCCGCCCTCAAGTGAGCGCAGCATTCGAGGAGCTAAAAAATTTTTTGGGCGCGGTCTCTTTTGTCCTAAGAACGCAGAAAGAATGGAGATTAATTATCAAAGAATCACATATTCAACATCAGCAACTATATCCTCAACAGCATTTGGATACAGTGTATATTTATATCGACGAAACCAAATCGGATCTGTTAAAAGCCTCTTCAAAACTTTTGTATAAAGGATTTAAAACAAAGAAACAAACTCCTCCAACCGCCAAAAGGAAGTTGAAGGACAAATATCCAGAGGTTATAGAAGACTGGAAAAAAATTTATTCTTTACCATTCACTGTCACACTTGAAACAAAAATTAGAGAGTTCCAATATAAATTATTAAACGATATAATTTTCACAAATGAGAGGTTATTCCGTTTTAAAATGATTGAATCACCAATGTGCACCTTTTGTTTGAAAGAGGTCGAGTCCCTCGAACATTTGCTCTTTTATTGTGATACAACAAAAGACTTCTGGCGGGCTTTTTCTTCTTGGCTTTCAAACCAGAATGTATCTTTGGACACTTTGACATTTGAAAATATATTGTTTGGAGTGTTCAACAACAACGAAGACTTTATTATCCTGAATCACTTGATACTGCTAGGAAAGTTTTTTATTTATAAATGTAAATTAAATAAAATTAAACCAACATTAACAATATTTTTAGCAAAGACAAAAACCGTTTATTACATTGAAAAAAAAATAGCTACCAAAAATAACCAACTTTATAAACATTACAAAAAGTGGGAAAAACTAATGCCATCTCTTAATAATAGTTGAGCTTAATTTGTAATTTCTCCTTCTCAGCATGTCACTAACTTACTTTCTTTTTTTTTTTTTTTTTTTTTTTCTGTATTTGGGTAGCTGCACTATTGTAAAAAACGCATTGTATATTCTTTAGGTATAATTAGGCTACGATTAGTAATTATAATTTGTTGTATGTAACCTATTGTAGTTATGACGTATTGTAAGTATTGTAACTAGTGTTATGTCTTGTGTTGTATTGTATGTATTATAACCCAAAATGTTGAAAAAAAATAAAAATTACAAAAAAAAAAAAAAAAAAGAAAGCGATATTTGAGAGCCGATCTGCGAAAATCGTATTTGTTTTGTTCTTTCCCGCAGTTTCTGTATCCTACCACCCGGATTATAGAGCAAAAGGGAGACTGCGCACTATGCTAAAAGTATCGTTATAGTGTAGAGAACACATCAACGCAATAGTAAAGCATTGGTAAAGAGGTGTACCGCAATTGGAACTTTAACATCAGCCAGGCACTGACACGAGCGCGAAACGTGGCAGTGACGGCGGAAAGCGAGTTTTTCCTCGCACTCTGCACCCGCCCTTCTGGCCACTCGCGCTCTGGCCTGCTAAATCGCCGATATTGGCCTCATTGGCATAAGCGATTTAGTTTATTATCGTGCTGCAGAAATATTAATTCTGAATATTGAAAGGGTATAGCACAATTAACTGTCTCGATGAATTTGAGCCCGATGTATTAAATACTTTTTAGGCGAGGAGGATTTAAAACATTCTAAATTTATTATCTCCTTCAATACGAAGAGCTGAAAATTTGATCACGCATGAAGTTTACAACTGGAAGACAATTTGTATCTAAGGCCTCGTCCACACTATGCCGGAGGAATTTGAAAAAGAAGGTTTCACTCTGAAAACGCATCCAATGCTGATTTTCCGGTCCGTCCACACTACGCCGGAGGAATTTAAAAATGCAACAATCACCGGCCATTTAATTTTGGATTTGTGTTTGAGGAAAACTCGATCAGGGAATTTACATGATTATCGTGGCGTCATCTTTTACGAAAATCTCCGTTTCCAAAATGTTTTCCATCCGCACGAAAACGAAAAGCCGGCGTTTTCAAATTCCTTCTGGTTTGAAGAGCGTTTTCGAAAGGCTCCGTTTTCGTGACAGATTAGTGTGGACGGTAGGCCTAACCGTAGAAATAAAGCTGCGTTTTCAAATTTCTCCGGCGCTGCCTAAAATGCCTTCTCTGTGCAAAGTCGTATGCTAATGAGGCAAAATGCAGACAAGGAGCAGCAAGGATTGCCCCCCCCCCCCGGATCGTTCGGGCGCAGCGCCAAAAACTGACGGAACGCAAAAAGGAGAGATGCTTGGTGTAAGAAGCGTTCTCACCCTTAATTCTTTCGTGCGCCATTTTGCGCGCTCCCCCAACTAACTGGACACCTGGAAGAGGCCTGGAGTGCCTTATTCTACAGGCTAGTATTGGGATAAAAGATTTCAAACGCTGTAAAGGGCAGCCCGAATTTCCTTTAGAGCTCTGCGGCCATGGTTTCGTATTGCTCTGTTTATTCGAAATATTTAATCACAACAATCATTTTTAGGGATATTGAGCAATAAGCTGCATTCAGTCATTTCCGAGATGGTTTCCCGGGGGGGTACCCCCTTATATGGGCTATATAGGTATGTGCGTCCCCAAAGGGTACAGTATTTCAGCCGTTTCGCTCATAAATAGGGTATCGATTTTGGCCACTTCGGCCTAAATAGGGTATGGGTTTTGCGCTCTAGTCTTGAATCGGGTATGTTTTTTAGAAGCTAATTTTTCATCATTATCGAGAAGACCATAAACAAGAGCCCTTCAAAAATTATATTTAAGGCAACTGTGTCAGCCCCAACGGTCACAAATAGGGTATCAAATTTTTGGTCTGGTCATAATTAGGGTAGGAAAATGGCAGATTTTGGTCATAAATAGGGTAAGGGTTTTGGGAAGCAGGTTGCACACCCCCACCAAATTTTTCAGGGAGTACCCCCCTCCCCTGGTGGTTGCTTGTTACCCCTTTTTAAAATGGAGTCCTGCTGTACATCTTTTCATATGGAAACAAGTTTGATTTCCATGACAGTGAAAGTGCAAAAAAAACTCACTTCCATATGAAAGGTTGTGCACCCAGACCTGTTTTGAAACAGAGGTAACAAGAAACTTGGAAATGGGTTACTGGTACACCAGTGAAAACAAAACTGAACAGGAAATAATTTGAAATCCATGCAGTCAACAGGGACAATCTTTTTGTTAATCATGCACTTCTCCCCATCACTGCTGAGGACTGCTACCAGAACTGAGTAAGGCAAAACACTCATCTGGGGACTGGGGTCAGGATGCACAAGGTTTGTTACAGAGGGATGTTAGATGACAATCAGGGTAAATTAGGAAGAAAACTCAACTTAGCTTTTGATTAACTTGAGGCTGATAGAGGCAAATTACCTATAAAGGCAAATTACCTGCTGCAGTATGTTTGTGAAGCTAACATTTTGAGCATTAGCCCTCCGTCAGAGCACTTCTGACACAAGAATTACCCTTGACCATGATAAGAACAAGGCTATGTAAAACCTCAAATTGCAACCTTTTTATTTATATACAAATATAAATACAATGCCGCAACACAATGATAGTAAAAGACATGTCTTTCAGACCTGTGTTTTCACTAATTCAATACAATGATTAGTGGAGTAACAATGGGGTCACTCCTTTAAATCAATCCATTAAAACATTTTTAGACTCAGAGCAACTAAGAATGCTCACAAAGGTTCTACAGAAAAAAGTTTAAGTATGTTAATTTGCAGTGTGGCCAGGATCTATCCTCCATTATTCTTTGTAATGTTCCAGGGTTCTTGCGGAAGGATCAGTGGCATTAGTCCACTTTGGCATCCACACATATGGAATAAAATGGCTCTGACCAGGAAACAATTCTTCAAAAATCTGGCGGTAGTAAAAGCCTTCCTTGGTCTTAGGAGTGTTGTACGGGTACAGTTCAGCAGCACCAGCCAAGGCCTCATCAGGAACCTGGTTTTTGATGTGATTCTGTAACAGCTCATACCATGACTGCCCAGGCTTGGTAGATGACACTCCATCAGAGAATGCCTCCTTAGCACGCCACAAAATCTCTTTGGGTAAGGCATCAGTGTTATCAAAAGAGGCTCGAAGAAGCCACTTCTCAATGCCATCCTTAGGTTGGCGGATCTCTGGATTAAGGGACAGGAAATAAGATGTGAAATGAACATCCAGGAAAGGTACTCGGATTTCTAGACCATGTGCAGCAGTTGACCGGTCACCTCGCAGAACATCATAAAGGTAAAGATCTTCCAGCAGTCTTCGGGACTCTAGGTCAGCTTCCTCTGGGCTTGGAGCTTTGTGGAAATAGATGTAACCTTGACACAGCTCATCAGAACCTTCACCAGAGTAAATAACCACCGTGTCAGTTTCTTTACTTATGTACTTGCTCACCAAATACATTCCCACAGAAGCACGGATTGTTGTTATGTCCCAAGTCTCCAGGGCATAAATGACATCGCGTAATGCTTGGATTCCTTCTTCAGCTGTGAAGATGACCTCGTGATGTTCACTACCTGAAAGAAAAGACAAATTCACTAACTTGACCTAATGGCTTCTTGCTCTTAACCAACAATCCAATGTTAAATAATTCCTAAAAAAAAGAATTCTTGAGCACTCACAGGGTAAATACAGAAGATTTCTTGCAAAGGAGATCCCTCTAGAGAAGCCATCTGCCATGCACACTGCAGGTGAAACCCTTTTTACTAAATATACCCCCAACCTTAACCTTAAGACCCTTCCCCAATCATTCTTATTCCTTTGAGCACTTCTGTATCCACTTTTCTCAGAGATCCACTTTTCAAGACTCAACTTACCAATATGGTTGGCCACTATCCGTGCTGCTGCAACATCTGTACTTCCTTCCATTCCAATTGAGAATGTTTGGATTGGGTAGTCAATCCCACTTTCCTTTGCCAGCTTGGTCAGATAAGAAGCCACTAAACTGGAATCCAGGCCTCCTGAGAGCAGACAGCCAATTCTACGGTCAGCCATGAGGCGTTTACGCACTGCCTCAGAAAACAGCTTTCTGATATTTTCCATGACATCGCTGGAGTCTGGCTTTACACTGGTTTCAAACACTGGTGGCTTGCCTATCTTTGTGTAGGCTTTTTGCTCAATAAACGTAGTTTGTCCATCGGGGGACAAGCTATATGATGCATACTGACCTGGAAAAAATGGCTTCACAACAATTTTACTGCCATTTTTTTCAAACTGCTTGATCAGAGGGACAAGAGCTTTCGCTTCAGAGCTCAGAGCCAAAATTCCTGTTTCCTTGCCAGCCACAGACAATGTAAACAATGGACGGATCCCAAAAGTGTCTCTTCCAATGTGTACTTCTTTGTTCTTAGTGTCAATGATACAGAATGCAAAAACACCATCCAGCATTTGCGCCATTTTCTCTGCTCCAAACTTGTCATAAAGATGTAGAATGACTTCTCCATCACATTTTGTGAAAAAGTCAAAGTCGTACTGCTTTCCAACTGCTTTGTGGTTGTATATTTCCCCGTTGTAAATAAGGTAGAGGTGTGGTAGTGCTTTAATCCTCATTGGCTGCATTCCATAGAGATCATCAACAATGGCAAGCCGGTGAAATGCCACACAGCAGTTCTGGAAGTGAGGAATGGTCTCCATACGGAAGACATCAGGTCCTCTTTGGCAGATTTTCATGGCACAGCTGGCATACTTTGAGTACTCTGGGATACCAAATATAGCCCAGATACCACACATTTTGCACAGTAGTTTAAGCTCCCACCTGAAATTACAAGTCGAAATGTATTATTAATATGTAAGTACTACTTTCTACAGGAGCACAAGGGTGTCTGAAAAACCCAAATAGTGAATAATCGTGAACAGCGAATAGTACGAATAATCTTGAATAGTGCAAATAGTGGCGAAAATTTATGAATAGTCGCAAATAGTGACAAAGAGTCATCAACAGTCACCACTTCAGTTCAGCACTGATCTGGATTCGTTGAAATTGATCACATGGAGCAATAGCATTTATCCACGGATGCTGATAGATTCAACCAAGCTGGAGAAATTATATTTCATAGATAAGCTTATATTATTCCCAAGGCAAGTAGTTGTTTGAATTTTATCATCTGTGCAGTTGTTGCAGTACAGTTTGCAGCTGTTGTTATAATCTAGGGCAAAAATATTACTTCATATCAGGGGCGGATCCAGAAAATTTAAAAAGAGGGGGCCGAAGAAAATCCCATCCCATGTTAATTGCTGCGAGTTTGACTGTGAGGTGCTGGGTACCAAATTTCTGTCATTTGTCACTATCCCTCCTCCCTTAATAGCCACTATTTGCCACTATTCCCGACTATTCACGACTGTTTGCCAGTATGCAGACTATTTGAGACTATTCACATTACTCATACTATTCGCACTATTTGTACTATTTGTACTATTCGCACTATTCGCTATTTGCGACTATTCGCTATTCGCTATTCGGGTTTTCCAGACACCCAGAGCACACTTCTTGAAATTCAATTAGATAACTGAAAAAATGAAGCAAGTTTCTTGAAAAATTTTAACTTGAACTTGTCTCCAGGGTTTATCCAAGGCCAAAAATAGATAACAGTGTTGTCCAGTCAACATTTCAGTTCTCTTAAATATACAAGGTATGAAAGAAATGGGGACCCTTATTGCTCAGACAGACTGGGGCCATAACAACAAATTACAGCACCCTAACTAAAGCTATGACAACCATCCATTCAAATGACAAGTTAGCTAGATCACCAGGGTTGCTGATGTAGGTTAGGAGTTTTGGCAAACATTTTTCAGTCGCTTAATCGCGTGACTGACCCCCTGTGTTGATTTCCAAAACTATCATCACCGCTGGTGATTATTAAAGCTGTGGCTTTTCAAGCGTAAACACACTGAGTAAGCTTGTGTTAAAAGAGAAGTGTTTCAAACACAAGGCATTACGATCTGATTTTGAAATCACCCAGGAAACCCGTCGAATTATTGTGGTCGAAAAACTCTCCAAAAATAAATTACAAAGGTCCCATTCAGTAACGATTTTACTCCTTTGTATAAGCTTTGTCTTACGTGGCAAAGCGGCTGAACGCGAAAGATTATACTTAGGCGACTCCCGCTTTTCAAGTAAATATCTGTGAGCAAGATGTCAACTACGCAAGCAAGATCTACGCGAAGAAGTCTACATGACAAATTCTTACCAAGTTGCGGCTTCCAGACAAGTAAATTCAGAAGAACAACCTTGAGTATACGGTTAGGAATTCTGATGCAATCCTGAATCGATTCGAGGACGACCACGTGCCAGGGAGTCGAGTATCCTGGCAGTATCTGATTGGCTGCTTTCAAGCGTTTTCAAGCCATAATCAAGACATCTATCGCATTACCATATACATATTACTGAGAGCCCGGCTGACTATTGTTCCTAGAGACAGGCTAATGGGAACTCTAGTCAATGTCTAGGCTCAATTCCAGCGTCACCCTCGAACTACGAACATCCAGTCTACATCCCTACGGGTAATTTCCTTGGCAGCCGCTCGGGACAAAGTCACGCAATGCTCTCTGGGGACGGGGAGCTTTACGTGACTTCGGCCCGAGTGGCTGACTAGGCCTTTCCACGAATATCCGATAATTTCTTGGAAATTTAGAAGTTTCCGAGACATTTAAAACATATTAAGTTATTGAGAAAATTTGGGGATATTTTAGTGTTTTCCGCGCAATTTTCCAGGCGTAGTCAATCGATAAAAATCGATATCGGAAATCAATCGCTATCAATCGCCCATTGCTATCGATTGATATCGGCATCGATAACAATCGATCACTTACTCACAGAAAAATTTCTTTATCGATTGCTATCGATTAGCAAAAAATGATAACAATCGATAATTCCTGTCTTAAGGAATGCGGTATCGATTTTTAAAAAAATCGACACAATAACCACCCGGACTATCCAAAGATGGCTTTGTTATTGTGTAAAATAATACCTGGAGCAACACGAGACGTTCATCTTCAGCATGCTAGCTAGATTATATTTAGGCCTACTCCCGAGATCTATTCTTACGTTTGTTCCTGATGCAAATAGTTTAAATCACGAGAACACTGACTCTGTTGTTTATTTCGTTTCATCATAATGCCAACGCTACAATGAGACTGGAGCCCGAGGCTTTTACGCTGCTACTTTGTGATGAGTCGTAAGCCAGCTAAGTCCATCTCTTTCTTGAAAAACATAATGGGCCAATGCCAGAACAGCGTCAGACACTATACGTGAAGACATCATGGATGGATTGCTCAATGTTGTCGCAATACTTTGAGCTATTATTGGCGCTATGACACAGCAGAAAATGAAACCAACACTAATATCACATGACACTTTTACAGGGATTTCATTGGGTGGTCTGACCCACGTTGTTGCATAAAGTATTGGCGTGTCCTGGTTTGCGGCCATATTGGTCCAACATAGGTGCAGAGAAGCAATTCAGGAGCAGAGATTTTCAAGGTAAATCTTTCGATTTTCTATTATCTGGGAGTTCTCTCCTATGTGCCGCATACTCTTAGGTTTATCTTTCCCGTTTCGGTTCGCTTGAGTGGCATTCGTCCTCCACTAGACCGTTTCGCATGTCGTTGATGGTGGCCAGTGTTGTTTTGATGAAGCTCATTTAGAATTCTTCTGACTGGGCGTTCGTTCGGTTCATTTTCTCGGCAAGTTTTTTCGCGACATGTTATGACTAGGTATGTAAAGACATGTCCCCGTTTTAAAGACAGAGTTGAACAATGTACATCGTCCTCATCCGTTTCCTTGTGCTAAATTTCGAAGCCAAATGGCGCGTGGTTTTCAGGCGTATTCCGTATTTGTTTCTGTATTTGTTTCTGCGTATCAGTGAATATTTGAAACTGGTCACCGTACATGTCAAGTTACAAAGGGCAAAGGAAAATTGGTTAAAATATTGAACAGTCGGTCAGTACGAAATATAGACTGCATACTGCAGACCAGGTAGAAAATGCAGACTAGGTACAAAATACAGACTTCATTCTGCAGATCGGGTACAAAATGCAGACTAGGCACAAAATGCAGACTGCAGACTGCAGACTGCAAACTTGGTACAAAACGCAGACTGAGAATAAAGACTTTTTTCGTCAAATACGTGATAACATGTCATTTTATAACGTACCAAGTGTCAGGCAATCGCTTTTCCGCGGTCATCTTCGATGGAAATTTGGCCTGTTTCTTCATGTATTTTGTTTTTGATAAAGCATCGAGGTCATGCTAGTTCTTAAATATAATGTGAAGCTGTTGTAGTCTTCTCACTTCCCTCGCGAGGTCAGAAGTAAACCCAAATCAAAATACACAATATTCACCAAGAAACAATAATGGTCAATGATCAATCAGTGTTCATTTTTACAACAACTGTCTAATTTCTTGCATGCTGATTGGCTCATTTTTATCATCAATAAGAGTACAGTCGGATAAAATTTTAATTTATGCAAACTTTCAGGTTCAACTTTTGGCTGTCAAACTGTCGACATTTTAACCAATGAGATTTTATGAACTTTTTTAAGGAACCAATCAAAAAGCGAGAAAAGCTATTGACAATGTTCGCATCATTTTAAATAAATTTCACTTACCTTTGTTTACGGCAAGTTTACAGCGTCTTTTCCCCTCATTTATTCCCGGCATTTGACCATTTTGGGGTCTTGTTATTGTTAAAAACAAATTGATGTCAGTTTTTATGCGTCTGTCCTCTTATTATTTTCGTCATAACATTGTCAAAGTTTACTGTGGAACCACTTGCCTGCGGCTCGTGGCTTCACAGCCACGTTGACAATGTTATGACGCAATTTATCATCAGTAAGAGGACAGATGCATAAAAAACTGATGTCAATTTGTTAATTTGTAGCCAAGTTCAGACTTCATGAAATTAGGATGAAGGGAAGAAGACTTGAAGCCAAACTGTTCCTTCCTCTTGATATATTTTCAATGTCAAGGGTAAACTTGCACTGATTGGTACATATGACAAGATTGTGTAGTTAACTAGTTACCAAACAGCGACAAGAAAAGTAAACAAACAACCAGTCACGAAAATGACGCTTTGCTTTTTCCCGGAAAGATTCACCGATTGTTCTTCACAGACAAATTGTACATTGTAGCAAACTTTGACATTCTTCAATTTAATACAAGATTCTTCTTCACTTGTTCTTAGATAATAATAATAATCCCTAATTTGGAAGATGACCACAGAAAACACTTAGTTAGTTATAAAATGACATGTTACAGCATGTTATCACTTATTAGACAAAAACAACAGTGAAAGATGACCGTGGAAAAGCGATTGCGTGACGCTTGCTAAGTTATGTGTATAAAATGACATGCTACCATGTATTTGAGGAAAAAACAGTCTTTATTCTCAGTCTGTGTTTTGTACCTACAATGGGTGACAAAAGTGTTGAGACACTTGGCAGTAAAATTCGATTTTCGAGCGTCTTGGACACATGTCCCCCCCTTCCCCCCTCCCCCAAACAATGTTGATTTTTCTATTTCTTGGACTGCACAGACCACAGCACCAACACAACATTGAATTGGGGGGCCGGGAGTATCAGAGAATCAATGCTAGATGCAAATAACAAAGAACAAGTGCTTAAATATCAAAATGCGTCTTTTCCTAAAAGTGTCTCAACTACTTTTGTCGCCCATTGTAGTCTGCAGTCTGCATTTTGTACCTGGTCTGCATTTTGTCCCCAGTCTGCAGTCTGCTGTCTGCATTTTGTACTGAGCGATTGAACAGTCATTCCTTCACTGCTGAATGTTTGCTGTCTTACATCATGTTTGCATGGAAGCTATAAGCTTATATTTATTAAATCATATCTCGTCTCACTGGGTACGTAAGCTTAAATATTATACTATCAAAATTTTGATGAAGTACTTATTTCAGATTCGTACGTTTGGAACTGTCGTTTTCATCTGCTATTGTCTTTTGGTTTTGTTGGGTTTGCTTTTTGGGGGGGTGGGTGGTGCAATGGTGGGGTGAGGAAGGGAGTTTGTTATCATATGGTTATTTGTGTCAGTGTAGTATTTGACAAGCCCCAGGCATGAGATTTTTATCCTGGTATAGTAATTCCTGGATTTTCAAGGACGACCTAAATGTATTGAAAGATGTCCAAAGATTTCTGAGGACATTCTGATGTCTTCCATCTAAAATAGCTTGGAAGTTTACTGTCATTTGTTGAACTTTTCTTATCTTTGATTGGCTGAAGTGTACATATGCAGTTTAGAACGTCTATTCATAGCTCATATTTCTCAGTTGGATGTGAGAAATTGGTCCATAGGCATGGATATCCACGAGATCAAAGTTCTCTCAGCCTCCATGTAGGTTTAAGACGCCCTTCTTGGGTGTGAGAGTTGGCAAGTATATACAAATGGATTTCTCATTCCAGTCTAAGGGCCATCAAAATCTTGATTCTGTAGTTCCAGAAAATATCCATACCTCCCCCGCAGAAGGGATTTTTTCTAACACCTCCCCACCCTTCTGGAAATTCCAGTTAAGCTTCATACATTTCTTTAAATTTTTTGGTCTTATAGAGTCCCCCACCCCCTAGGAAATTCCAATCCCTTCTGTGGGGGAAGTATGGATATTTTCTGGCACTGGACATATGCAGGAAACTCAATTTGCCTTGGTATTTAAATTGGCTCTTAATTTTCATTTAGAATTCCTGTCATCATGGAGGCTTATGCTGCAGAATTTGTTTCTGAAAGCTGCCCTGCTTTTAAGGATGGCTGTCCCTATTCCAAGCTTACTGAAGATCTTTTCATAGAAGAAATCAAGAAATGCCCTGAGTTCAAACAAGGCTGTCCATTCAAGAGTACAGGCAGTGTGACTGAAATCCTGGAAGAACTATCCAAGATGCCAGAGTCAAAGCACCACACAGGTGTAGCACATGAGCAGCTACTGAACATGCTAAGAGTTGTTCACTCTGAGTCTAAAAGCTTGGAAGAGAAAGTTGGAGAGTGTCCTGTGTTCAAGACAAAGGAAGGATGTCCTTTTAAAGATGCCAGCAAGGAAGGAAAGCCTTTGATAGAGCCACCCACTGCCGTTCTTGAGAGTCTGACAGCATCAGATGTCAGTGGGCTTAAGGAGAAGTGTCCTGCATTTAAAGAAGGATGTCCATTTGCCAAGATGGATAATGAAGCCCTTCTGGAAGAAATCAAGAAATGCCCTGAGTTTAAGGACGGATGTGCTTTCAAGGATGCCAAAACAATAGAAGAAATCTACAGTAAGTTGTCGCAGATGCCGAATAGTGACAAAGATTGTCACCATAAAGATGCTCTCATGAAGACCATGAAAGTCATACACAGTGTTGGCCATGAGAAAGCTGACAAGTGCCCAGTGCTTCAGAAAGAAGGCTGTCCTTTCAAGTTTGTTGAGAGTGAAGGGAAGCCACTTGTCAATCCAGCAGAAACTGTACTTCATGCAGTAGAAGAAAACAAATCAGAGTCTGAAAAACCTGTTGTTCACCTTGTGCCCCTCACAGATTTAAGAGAGACCTGTCCTGCATTTGAATCTGGATGTCCGTTTGTGAAAGTTGGGGAGAGAGACTTTGGAAAAGAGCTGGAACTGTGTCCTGAGTTTAGAGAAGGTTGTCCTTATAAGGACAGTGAAGTTGTAGGAGATATCTATAAGAAGCTTGTCAGTTTACCTTCTTTCTCCACTGAGGGATCCCATGGTGCAAAACTTTTGGACATTTTTAAGCACATTCATGAAGTGTCCCATTCTTTGAGAGAGGAGATGGGTGAATGTCCAGTGTTTGTGACAGATGAGGGATGCCCATTCAAGACAGTCTGCAGTGATGGCAAGCCACTGATTGAAGTGCTGGATGGTCATCGCTGGACAAAGATTCTGGAGAGCTCTGTTGATGATGTCATAGAAAATGTGAGTCAAGAGATTGAGAAAACAGAACCACCAATTCACCTCTCTAAACAGCTTAAAAAAGGTACCAAGAAAGTTCACAGAGAAGCAGAAAATGTTCATTTTGTGAAGGAGTTTGCCAAAGGAAGAATTCAAAGACAGTGGTACAAAGAACTTCTTGCTGATCTCTACTTTGTCTACAGGTAAGATGAAGTGCATTGATATAGTTTTTATTGTGGGGTTGTGTTTATGTTTTTTAAAGAAATAATGAAGGAGTACGTGTAAAATTTACTTGTACTTCTTCATTATTTCTTTAAATACTATTTAATAGTATGTAATGTATGATACACGTAAACACAACAATTATCCTTGCTAAATTTAGACCCACAGATTTTCTATATTTTATGAAACTTTTTGCGAATTTTGAACTTTGTGAAATTAAAAAGCCAATGGGGGCCAACCAAGGCAGTGCTTTAAGGTCATAAGGTGATTATTTTCCATTCTCTCATCACCTGTTTCTGGACATTTTGTTGATAATGTAAGGAGATTTCAAGTGCACATCAGTCCTGAGAATGCACACACGAACTAGGATTTAAAAATTCCTTTGACTGTTCTGAATCTAATTTACTTCACATTCGGAGCCAGCTATGCAGGGCTTTATTACATAGCTGTGCAGTCATATAAGTCTGTTATTTGTAGGGTTACATTTGCTTGGGAAAACCACCATTTCTCATAACATATATTTGAGCAGTTCTAGAAAATATCCACCCCTCCCCCCACAGAAAAGATTGGCATTTCCTGAGGTTGGGGGTTCGATGAGACCAAAGCATTTAAAGAAATGTGTGAAGCTTAATTGGAATTTCCAGAAGGGTTGTTGGGTATTAGAAAAAGTCTCATCCATAGGGGAGGTATATGGATATTTTCTGGAACTATTGCTTAACTTTCCAAATGTTGAGATTTTGTTTACTTGTAACATAGCAGAAGCTCATGAAGTGTCTTGGTATCGCTTGTTAGAGCAGTTTTCAATTAAGCGCCCCAAAACCTGCAAACCGAAGTACTAGCCTGCGTAGCAGGCATATAAAGGGGAGGGGGTAGGGGAGGAGGAAGGGAATTCGCGAAAAAAAAAAAAACAGAGGAGTGGGAGAGGAGAGGGGAAAAGGAACCGAATTCTCTTCCTCCTCCCTCACCTCCTCCCCTTTATACGCCTGCTATGCAGGCTACTAAAGTACCAGTACATGTAATCATTCTGACCTGTTACAAAGGATGCAGACTATACAGTGACCAGATCAAAACTAACAGTTATTACACGTAACTGACACAATGCGTGGGAAAACATGTGCTAATGAGTTACAATTGGTTGTGGTTTTCTTATGGATGGAAAAGTGGCATGCAGTTGATGCATAACCAATTACTCAAATGAAAACTGCTCTACTTGTGTGCAGACAATTTTAACTTGGTGGCAGCCAGTCAGAGATAACTGGGCATTGATATCTGTGCCATTATATTGGTGAGTAATACCAGACCTCTGGTATCCCAAGGGATTCGAAAGAAGTATTCATTGAGAGACATCTGTTCAGGCTAATTATGTTAGAGTATTTATGGTGCCCATCCTGATCATTTACATGTATCTTTCTTCCCTCAGGGCTCTTGAGGAAGAGAGTGAGAAACACAAGGAACATGAATTGTTCAAGGTGGTGCATTTTCCAAAAGAGCTTGGGCGTCTGCAGTGTTTGGAGGAAGATATGGAGTTCTATTTTGGAGAGGAATGGAAAGACAGAGTTCCGATGTCTGATGCTACAAAAGCCTACGTTGACAGAATCCATGAAGTTGCTGACAAAGATCCTGCTCTGCTGATAGCTCATCACTACACCAGGTACCTGGGCGATTTGTCTGGAGGACAAATCCTGCGCAAAATGGCAATGAAAGCAATGGATCTTCCAAGCACAGGTGAAGGGGTACAGTTTTACGTCTTTGAAAACATCTCTGACGCAAAGAAGTTCAAGAACATGTATCGATCACGCCTTGATGAACTGAACATTGATAAAGACAAATCAGATGAGATCGTTAAAGAAGCAAATTATGTTTTCATGCTGAACATATACTTATTTCAAGAGATAGATGCCTTGGCTGGATTTGTGGAAGAGGAACCAAAGAAGAAAAAGCTGACTGTTGAAGAGATTTACAGCAATGTCGACACCAGTAAAGAATCTGCTGGGGTGTGTCCTTTTGCCACTATGGCTAAGAAGCCTGCACAAGTAAACACAGCAACCCCAAGTGGTGAAGTAAGAAGCATCAGTCCAGTGCTTTTGGCCATAATTATTGCAGTTGCAGCTATTGTGATAGGGCTGCTTTTTACCAAAATGAGGTAAACTAGAATGTCCTTTTATGTTACATTAAGAGCAGTTAATCTAGCATTAACATAGGAACATACTGTATGGTTTCCTTTAATTAAAATTTGTTACTCTGTAGTTGGTAAACATGGGAAAACCTTTAAGTTACTAAGGCTAAAACTGAATTGTTAAATTATAACTTTCAAAGTCTTGATTATTACTTTTTTGGATTGTTGCCAGAAAATCACAATTATACTCTTGGGGTGTCTGAATTCAGAGTCTTGAAAGCTCAAAAATAGCTTGAGTTAAAACTTTTATGCAGTGAGTAAAAGGGCTCTTGAAGGAAAAGGAAGTATCTGGGAAGACTCAGAATTATCCAGACAGACCCTAGCTCAAAAATGCCATTAATAACTGTTGCAAAGTAAAATTTTGGAACAGTTTTTAGATCGCAGTGTGAAAATGCTGTGATGCAGATAAAAATGAGTCAAAGTTTGATTTTTTATCGAGCAGAGAAATTGAATTGTGATTTTGAATCCATTGTAAACAGTCAATAATCCTTGGTGAGACACAGTACATGTCCAGGGGTTTAATTAGGGTTTTCAGCAAGAGGGCAACTGATTTTCACAGGTGGGCAAAACTATTTGAACTGAACTTTTTTGTAGGACAAGCTTTCTTCTAGATGGTCAAACCAGCTAGGCAAAATTGTCCTTATAGCCAGTCAATTGGCCAGGTGCCCGGCCCTTGATGAAACCCCTACATGTTTATTAGTTAACTAAAGGTATCCCAATAAGGAATTCAAAAGATCAGTAGATATGAGCAACAGGTGTTATGTCAGGTGTGTAGATAAACATAGTTCTTGTCAGGATTTTAACCTAAGATGCCTCTGTTATCTGAAACTCCGCACTAGGCTTAAAAGGTTAAATTTACAGTATATTACTTTTTTCTGTAAAAGATTATAACTTCTCTAATGTTCACGTTGTCTATTTACGCCTGCAAAACCTGAAGGGCAGCATACCCCAGTGGCCTCTTCATGCATTGTGGGCCTGTGGTCTATTAAACATATGATTTGTCTTAATTGTCCACTCCTCAATGGGATTTTTCAAGGGCCATCTTAACTATTTTTTGAAACAAATATCATAAAAAAGCAACATAGTTTAAGATACCAACTGTTAGGAGGCAGACCAGTTGGCTAAATACAAAGCTTGATTAAGGAGTTGAACCCAAAATTACAGCAAAAAAAATTCAGATAGTGGCTAGGGGAGAGGGAAGGCTTAAACCTGGGACCCCCCAGATTACAACATAAGTGCCCTTAAAGTTAAACCATTCTGGCATCACAGTGATGATTACTAAACTTAGATCTGCATTGGGTTATTAAGTGTAAATAACATGAATTACACATGTAACTAGTCACTAACTACATGAAGCTGTTGAGTTGCCAAATTCTCAGAACCAAAATTAAAATAATGTATGGTACTAATCAGTGAGGAGAAGTGAAAAAATGTTGTATTGAAAGGGGTGCCTGTGAACAGAATTGCAGTTAATCAAGAGGTAAACCCATCAATAGAGATGATCTTCAGCATAGAGTTTTAGGTCACCTGTGGGAATGAGTATGGAGTCGCATTCAGTTTGGTTAATGGCTGGGCTTAATTAACTGTCCAACTTGCCTTTACAAGAGATATTTTAATGAAATTGTTGACTGTAGATTTGAGTTCTAAGTGTTATTACAATTCTCATAATCAGGAAAATATAGCTAATTTGTTGTGATTAGGACATTGACATTATAGGTAAGCATATAGAAGTATGTGATTTAAGCTCATTATTAGAGTACTTGTACCTAAGAGTATAAGAAGGGCCTCCAAGCTCTGTCAGTCCGTCTCCCCTTTTTGGGCTTTTTTTTTTTTTCAAGAATAATGTTAATACATGCCCATGGTGGGCCTAGAAATGCCCACGGGACCACAAATGCCTGACCCAACTGCAAGGTACAGGGTAAAATTTATATACTGAAGTACATTTAAGGAAATGCCTGGGGAGGGGATGATGGGGCTTGGAATAGATAGAGCCATAAATTGCTGGTTTGATGAACTGAATTGGAGTAATTTATAATAATTTTATTATGATATAGCGATTTTGCTGTGAAGTAATATGTCAATAAAATGGTTGAGTCATTTCCAATGTTGTACCAAGAAATACACGTAGCATTATTGATGAGTTTTCCGGTAGTGATGAACAAAGTTAAATGGAATCAGAATTATACTTGCAAGTGCTTATTTGATTAAAGTTTGAAAACCTGAGCCTTTACTTTGTATCACTTATTTTCTATTGGTTTGATTCTTAATTCGATTGTATCATACATGGCCTTGAAACTAGCAGCTATTGTCGGTAGTATAAGGTTATTTGGTCAAGTGATCAGTGTCAATCAAATGTTTTTGTACCCTCACGTCTTTACTGTCATTGAAGAAATACTAGTACATGTATCCCGGGTACAAGGCTTCCTTGCAAACATAATGAGTTCCTCAGTCAGGTAAACTTCTTCTCTGTTGGTAATATGTGATCGATCATTAACATCCACTGAGAGGAATGGGTATTGAGATTAAAAATTCTCTGGTACTGATAAATGTCTTCCACTTAAAATGTGCTGCACATAAATGAACCTGAGCTATCGTACATGGCCTTTTGGTTTTTTTACCAGTTAACATGGTGTCTAAGAAGAAAAATTTTATCTGGTACCTTTTAGAAAGAAGTATTTTTTAAGCCTCGCGACGAGAATTGTCCCTCATTTATAGGAGCCCCTTTCTCTCTGCCTGGTCGGGGTGGAAAGGGGTACATTTCCCACTCTCGTTCCCAGATCCAACCGTGTCATTGCCGGCTTCACACCTTGGGTTCTGGGTACGAGCAGCCTTTCTTTGTGAGGTGAATTAACACACGTGAGGGTCCGTGTGAGGTAAATAATAGCCGCACGAGACAGTGTTTTTGACCTAGGCGTAAACGGTGAAAACTTCAATAGATGTTTCATAACGTCGGCTCCGCGAAACGGGTCAAACCCGAAATGTTTTGATACTTAAGTTTTAATTGGCACTGACTGTCAAAGTGGCCTCTTGGAAGTCTTTAGGACCCTTTGTTTCTAAGCGGATATTAAGTCTGCTCCCGAAATAAGCGTGTTTTACTGCCTTTATAATAAAACCCTTTAATTTTTCAGTGGACACCTCAGTCGATTGAGAAGTGCCAGGTCCATTCACATTTAATCCCTGCCAGCAATACTTAAAAATTCAGCTTTCATGCCAGAACTATACCACAGTGAAACTCACAGTCTGCTGAATTGATAGACCAACCGAGTGTTGAAGCGTTTTGGGCCAGTCTCCTCTCAATGCAATAGGGATTTGACAACCTTCATTTGCTTTTTTTTTTTTCATTTTACATCTGCGGTGATAGGTAAATGCCTTTGCAGATTACAAATGTAGATGTAGATGGACAGATTACAGACAACATTAAAAATGGTCACCAACTTGAATTCAGGACAGCTTGGTCGATGAAATCGCAGTTTATCATAGGGAAACTGAGTAACAAATATCTCAACAAACCTCTATTATGCGGACAAACTCAACGACTAGTTTACCATGGGGATACCAGGGAAGGTACCAATAGAGATTTAATTGTATTTTAAACCTCTTATTCACATGAGTGAAATAGTTGGAGATGTGACGCAAGTTAAATCAACCGACAAATCGACGAAGAAACTTGTTAAGTTGAGTTAACTTAAAGAAACGAAAACTTTCCAGCCTTTATACGTGAAGTCATTCACGAAGCAGCTGGAAGGGGAGCCAGAGCGGGAGTAAGATGTTTGACCGGAAATTCTTAACGGGCATAGTTTACTACTGGCACAGATCGAAGAATGCCAAGAATGAAATTGCTACGATAAAAACTTGGCTACTGACAGCATGTGCATGCCACTTCCGGCCAGAATTTTTACTTCTGTCGTCGTTGGGTTTTTTTCATTTTTAATTCCTTTAATCTCTCTTAGAGCAAAAATCCAGCCAATCCTATCATGTTTGTATCGGAGCCACCTTATCCTTGAGTCAAGATTTCACCGGCTAAGACTGAAGACTCGGTGGAAAGGTGACTGCAGATTTCACTGTATTTGGTCTGTACTCGTGGCCTCGTTCACTATCATTCGGCCAACCGCTCGTGTATATCTGAATTCCTCGTGTTCTTCAATTGAAGTTCTTTCACGAGTTACACTCTGTTTGGCTACATTACTTTGGTGCATCAGTTGAGTCTAGCTCGATAGATTCACGCCTGGTGTTTGAGTGGTCACGGGTTAGAATATCGCTGGGAGATACGGATTCTAACTTCGTCTCGCACTGTACGATGTACATTTGCAGATTTCTCACTTTCTTCAACATGTAGTTCACAAAGAAAGAAGTCCATACTATGTTATGTACCTTTAGATAAAACAAAGCTTTTTAGTGAATGAAGTTGGGCTTTTTGGATCCTCATTTCAAGACTGAATCATCTTTGTATTTTCTTTTAGGATTCTTGTTTTCGACCTCCTCGCCTCCTCTCTGGCCATGGCTCTCTGGGTTCCGGCATATGCCAGGAGAAGGTGATTTGTGAGGATCGCGTGTTAGCAGCTGTAAAATGACTGTTTCACATTTGACTTTTACTTTTAAAGGTTTCTCCTTTATTTACTTTCATGTTAGCTAATCTGAAAAGCCAGGATAAAACAAAAATCGCCAGCTGCGCCTCCCCTGGCCTATCGCCCACCTTGTTGCAGTAAGTTTTTACATACTAGCAGTAAAAGAGTTCACATCTGATATCACTGTAAATCCAGGATTAGCGTTAAGCAGCATGGTACCCGTCCCTTCCGGTCACTAAACCATCTTAAATTCTCTTTCTCCTTAGCAGCCACTAGACAAGATACCACTAACTAAAGATGGGCCAAGTAATGATCAATGCGCATGTGTAGAGGGCTACCGATCGATAATACTACTGAAGTTTGATAGAATGTTAAATGACTTTCTCTTGGACTAGCTGATGTGTACTTAATCCCTTGCAGTCTTTGTACTTACCAGATTGATAGAATGTATCAACAAATGGAAGTTTTATAGAACTATTTTCAACTTGACTTTTTACCGTTCACAAGTTTGCTATGAATGAGAAAGGCGACATCCAGTTCAGTGATGGATTTACGCGAATGAGCCAATGGCCACCTGAAGATGTTAGGGGTTTAACAGACAAACGAGGCAAATAGATTATCTGCACCTAACAAATCGGCTTAATTTTGTGCAAATTTACTACATCTGTATCTCTATAGAAATTAAATGCTTGCTTCTTCAAGCGCCATGCGAGTCCATGCGAAGTAGTCTTCATTGAGCTCACTCTACCATTGAGCTGACCGCTGATCGGTTAGCTAAGTGGTAGAGCACCGGACTAGCGTGCGGGAGGTCGCGGGTTCAAACCCCGGCCGGACCAACACTCAGGGTCTGTAAATAATTGAGGAGAAAGTGCTGCCTTTATAATGACATCTGCAAATGGTTAAACTTTCTAGTCTTCTCGGATAAGGACGATAAACCGTAGGCCCCGTCTCACAACTCCTCATAATTAATTCTGTGAGACGGAAAAGAACACACACACTGATCGAAAAGAGTAGGGGACGTAGTTCCCGGTGTGGTGGTCTATCTCTCTCATCTGATGGTTGAATGCTCGGAGAGTATTAGTTGCATAAGCTACTCTGAAATCCGAGGGTAAATGAAGTACTCTATGTATAGAATCGTTCAACAGATTGATAAGCCAAATTAAAACTCAGTTGGCCCTCGTCTGTTTCAACTTCGGTAAAGATAAACACCGCGGTAATAAAGAAGTGTTTTATGTTAGGGAGGGAGAAAACTTTAATCGCTAGACACGTTTCATTACAAAAAGGCGTACGTGGGTGAAAAACGTGCACGTGTGGCTTCCTAGACTTCTCATGTCCGTGTTCCAAGTCATGTTGATGGTTTTGACAACTTTTACCCCAGTGACGTTATTTGGCCTATATTCGTGACGGTGATGACAAAAGTTACATCATGAAACTTTCGTTTGCACGTCAATATATTTTCTGTTGTTGTTCTTTCTTCAAGTCGTTAAAAATAAGGGAAGCGGGAAGAGAAACCGGTTATATCTGGTTCGTGCGCTGAAGTTAACTTGACCTCAAAACGTGCGCACTGGAACACACAGCTGGACATCTAAATTGTTACATCCCAAAGGTATTAAAAAACACTTGAATGATATTTACAATACACGAGTGCTGGCACATAGCTTGGACGTGTAGAGCGTTATTTCCATGATCACGGCATGTTCATGGCGAATCTTTTAAAAGTTGTTTTAATTTTTGTCGGTTTTGTGGTCACTAGATGTGTTCATATTTGGATCAAAGGTCGTTCAAGTTTCCACACAGTACGGAGTCTGTTAATTCACTTTCTTCTGAACCGCTTTATATATCTTCTTGGAGCCAAAGCTAAGCGAAAGCTTGAGCAAGACACAAAGAATTTTCGTCAAGTCCAAGAAAAGTTTTTGTTGAATATTCTGGAGAGAAATTCAGAGACTAAATATGGAAGAAAGTACAAGTTTACCCACATAACGAATCGGCGCGGGTTTACAGTCAGTCATCCCATCACAAAATACAGTCACTACAAGAGTTTAGTTGGTAGGTATTTATACTCAGTTTTCAGGTATTTATAGCAAGTAATACAAGCCCCTAACACCGGCGGGTGGTAAAAACCAAACCCTTATCACATAATATCCCCTCAGTCAAAACTTTTCAAAGTTGATTTAATACTGGGAGATGGGATTACAGATTTAGCAAGTGGTCTGGAATAGGTTGCGAAATTTTGACAAGGGAGTCTCAAGTGAGACGAAATTAAGAGTCCTATTGGCAAATTGTTACTTTCACGATGAAGCAATTGGTTTTAATAATGGTACGGAATTATGAG
Source organism: Orbicella faveolata (assembly GCF_042242905.1). NCBI lineage: Eukaryota > Metazoa > Cnidaria > Anthozoa > Scleractinia > Merulinidae > Orbicella > Orbicella faveolata. The sequence continues at coordinate 1,296,232 of NW_028301540.1, forward strand.
TTTGTACCCGAGAAGGTACTGACCAAAACAAATGATTATTAGCTATTCAGTTATTTTGGTGTGGGCGAGAGCACGAGGTTTATGCTCGATCTGTTTGATAACGAGATGTTTTGACCCCTTGGTGTTCCACCGCGCTATAACTGCACGCCATGAGACTAAAAGACAGTGAGTGACAAAAAGAAATTAAAAACAAGGAAGATAACATTGTTGCTACGCTCTTTTTGGCAGCTCCCATTTTTCAGGGACACCAAACGGATCGTTTCGGTAAATTCTCTGTTCGCAAGGCCTTTAATCCCCTCGGACTTTCGTGATATGAGAAATTTAATGCCTGTTGTTTTCTAGTTGATAAAAGTGTCGTTTTGAGCACCGAAAAATAGTCAGCTATAATTTTCCCGAGAAATGGACAAGGAAGTCGAAATAGATTCGAAACTGAATTCAAGTTGCGCTAGAATGAAAACAGATAAACATTTTATGGCGCAGCCTAAAACTAAACTCCAGGTAGCGTAAAACACTACCATAGGGAAGTGTGTTTCATTTCTAAGTCATCACTCTTGCCAACAGTATTAAAAGGACATAGACTATGTCAAAAACTAGAGATCATCTCAATGGCTTAAAAATATATTCGTCGGTAAGGAGGAGAGAACATAATAAATAAGTGAAACTATTTCTACGCTGGCGGTTTCAAATGGATAGGAAAATAGAGGATGTTTTCTTGATTTACCACAAAATTATCAGAACTGAAATTAAGAGTTAAGCATAGTAAATAAGGAAAGTGAATGTTCATATTTCGGGCATACATTTTTCGGAGAGTTCATCTCGAGACCATGAAAAACCTCTGTGATTTTTGTGAGGAAGTCTGGGAAATTTTTTGGTTGCTCAATCATTTTACAGCTTTAACATAACACTTCATACAACGCTTGCGCTAAAAAAAATATTTATTTTAAAAATTAAAATTGTTTTTCATGTGCACCAGTCATTTACCAGCTTATCATGAATGAAATATTTTCTACCTATTATCGCTGAAGTTCAGAACTCTGTGAATAATACACAAATGTCACTATGTTAGAGCGAAAAGTGGAATCATTTCCTTTCAATATCCGGCCTGAGCAGTTAATAAGCATCTCAAACACAGTGACAAGTCCTTACTAACTCTAGGGATTACCGATTCGTAGATCTGTTGTTGGACATAATCCTCGCTGATTACATTTTAAGCATCATAATTTCCCTGGGGGATAACACCAGAAACATCGGGTGGGGGTGTGCAGCCTGCTTCCCAAAACCCTTACCCTATTCAAGACTGAAATATGCGATTTTCCCTACTCTATTTACGACCTGACCAAAAATTCTATACTCCATTTAAGACCCGACCCATAAATTAATGCCTTGTTTCAGACCTACCTTTGAAATTTGTTCCCTTGTTCAGACCAGTGTTAAAGGCAATGTTTTTATGCTTTTATCAGGTAGGATAACTTTCTCAATTCAGAACTAGAGTGCAAAAACCATACCCTATTTGAGACCAAAAGGGGCCAAAATCGATACTCGATATTTCTGACCAAACCTGCCAAAAAACATACCCTTTGGGACCGGACATACCTATATAGCCAATATAAAGGCGTAACCCCCTCCCCCCTCCCCCCTCCCCCCCCTGCGGCATGACTTGTTTTACACGCGCGGTGACTACTGGTCATTGCTGCTTGATTTACACACAGCTGATGTTCCCTCTTTGTTGTTACGACCACTTCCGATTTGACTATAAACTGTAACTGTGATGGTAATTTTTTTCAAAGAACGGATTGCCAAAGGAGAGAGGAGTGTTTTGACCAGCCAGGAGCCGTGGATGTTAGCAGTTACTTCTGGAACAACCGGGAAGAGTTGTCTTATTCCTAAGACACGTGACAACTCCAAAACATTCGTAGAATATGGATTTGCAGTTGGTGTTTATTATACGATGTATAACGTTTTACCACAGGTGAGCGGACACACAAATACTAACGCCACTATAGACTAGAGATGGTCAGCACGCCCTGTGGAAAAGTTATTTGTAAAATCTCGTCTTCGTTTGTTTCATAGGCCTTATCACATAAGGTCTCGAGTTATTGTTCAGGTTTCCTCTTCAGTACAGTCACATGTCCAAAGCTTTTCTATGTAGATGTATAAACAACGCAACGTTTCGCGAAACCAAACCCATTTGTTAGTGAACACGGATAGTAACGGTTTTACCAGCCGCTTTGACTATCTGTGAAGGTGTGAAAAACGTCGAGAATTTTCTTCTAAAGGAAAATTATTTATATACTCCAACGAAAGTACTAGGTTGCAATCCTGTTTTTATTTCTTTCGTAAATGTTTATTAGTAACGAAGAGGAGTTCGGTCTTTGCGGGCGTTTTATGGTTTTGCAAACTGCTGAAAACAAACGGACTAGTGAAGGAAACCTTTTTTCTGTTATGTTACATGTCGTTTCTTTGACACCGAGAAATCCAAGAACTTAGTTCCTTCTTAGAATAAGATTTTAAACTGGCTCAAATATCATTCTGTTATCTTCCCTAGGCTGACAACTTACAGAAATCTCTTAAACTGTTTCATGCTCCTCAACTGAGGTACTCAGTAGGAGGCCTTCCAATAGGGCCTTCAACTTTGGCCCCATCTCTGCACCTCCACGCCCTCTCCACGCCCCGTGTTCACCTTGATGTCAAGTCTGAGCCCGCGGGACTTTATATTCACATTTTGTTTGCCCTAAGAGATAGAGACTTGGGCTCGATTCTTGGCAATTTTGCATACTGGATTCACGGAGTTTTTGTTTTCCTGGAGAAAAACTGGGAGTTAATGGTGCAAGACCTGGAGAAAGGTGAAATTAAAGAAGATCTTGAAATAACAGATCGTGTCCGAAGGTAAGAGCTGCAACTACAGCACATTTATGGACCTAAAGGATCTCCTGAACGGAAACATAACCATTTCACTGCTATCGACAGCACTTTCGGCTGATAAAAGGCCTGATAGCCGGTCAGTGTAAAACGAAGACTGTAGATTGCATAGCAGGGGTAAAATGCAGACTGTGGGTAAAATGCACATTGCTGACTTTTTAAGTATTTATCGTGTTATTCCGATTTACCGAGTGCTAATGGGAAACAAGGTTATACGGGTTAATCGTTGGGCTAATCGTAGTGAAAGTCTGCACTCCAGTTAGCCTGAATATCACCGCTGGTTAGATTGAATATCACTCCTGTTAGCCTGAATGTCACTCTGGTTAGATTGAATATCACTCCGGTTAGCCAGAATGTCACTCAGGTTACCCTAAATAACGCTCCGGTTAGCCTGCTCACGGTTAGCTCTCAATGATGGAAATGGTAACACGATTTAGTTAAAAAGACTACAGTCTGCAGTCTTCATTTTACCCCCGGTCTGCAGTCCGCAGTCCGCAGTCCAGTCCGCAGTCCAGTCCGCAGTCCAGTCCGCAGTCCAGTCCGCAGTCCAGTACTCATTTTACACTGACCGACTGTGAGCCCGTATTCTTCCAATACCATTTTTGAATCACAAACACTTGTTCTTTATTCATGTTCACTTACATCGAGAGAAAACGAGGGAACTCTCGTTTTGTCTTGTGTCACATGAATTAAAGGAAATAATCACAGTGAATCCCAAAAAAATTTTGTCCCTCTGTGTTTACCACGTACGCCGAAAATAACGTTTATGGTACGACTTTTCAATTTTCTTCATAGCGAGTTGAATAAGTTGCTCAAGCCTGATAAACAAAGAGCAAATGAACTCAGAAGAGAGTTTCAGAAAGGATTTGATGGAATCGCGAAGAGAATCTGGCCAAACTTAACACATGTACATGGCGTAGTATCTGGTAAGGTGATGTTTTATAACCGCACTCAGCTGTTTTACGTCGAAAACGAAATGCTGATAATGATAGTGATAAATAAGGAATGGTGGTAAAATTTGACCTGACAAACATTCAGTATCTTTCTCGTTTGACTATAGAGCTTAAGATTCTGCATCTTTCTTAATTTATCATGAAATGAACAAACAGTCAGAAACCAAACCTGTACCTCAAGGGTCAGCTGGCAGGGGTGTTAAGGTCTGCCAAACGGAATCGCAAGTACTCGAAACTTCTTGTCGTTCCATTTGGCCAAGACGTCAGTGCACTTGTAGCCTGCAAGCGCAGACGTATTTCCGGCTGTCGCTTGTCTCCGCCGAAAATAACGTCTGCGAACCCGAGCCAGGAAACGATTTCTGTGACGTAATGACTTTTGTTTCTCCTTGGCCAATCAGATTCCATGATAAAATGAAACTCGAGTGCTCCTCGCAGCGAATACCTCGTGCAGTAGTTCTAGGGCTACTTGAGCTAAACTGTGATTGGCGTAAAATTCCTACGTCAGAGAAATCGTTTCCAGGCTCGGGTTCGCAGACGTTATTTTTCGGCGGAGACGAGCGACAGCCGGAAATACGTCTGCGTTCGCAGGCTAGTGCACTTGCGTTGACTTGTGTTCACTCTGGTGGGATCAAAATTTGCACGGCGAAAGTTTTTCATCTTTTGGCCACCCACGCGACTTAATCACACGTCATATGTAGCCTTGCAGCATTTTTATTTACAACCCGCATTCACTTTCGAGTAAATTTGCGAGTCCGTTTGGCCACGAACGTATGTCTGTACTCAAGTCACTTCCGACTGCTCCGTTTGGCTTTGTTACATAGCAGTTGCCAACAAACTTAGTTGCCAAAGGCTGTGACTCCCCCCTCCTCCCGTAAACAGCGATCCCAGTGTGGTGACCAAGAATTAACCGGATTCACTACTACACTGAGTAACTGAAGCTTGTTTCTTTAAACTAAGGTTCCTCTGAGCTGTATGCTACTCAGCTGCGGGACCGCTATCTTCATGGCGTGCCATTATGTTCCACTATCTATGGGGCCACTGAAGGATTAGTAGGAGTCAACTTGTGGCCACTGGACACCAAGCCTTGTTACCTTCTTGTACCTCGATCAATGTTTTATGAGTTTATTCCACTGGATCACAGCCATGAAGAGCAGCCCAAGGTAAAATATTGCTTAGTTCTTTTTACACAATTTTTAAACATTCAGCAGCACATATGGGAAGGCCGGAGTGATTATCTGAAGGAAAGGAGGCGCCAATGGGGGGGGAGGGGGGGAACATTTGAAGAACATGTACAGTTTAGTAGATAGAGAGAGTGGAAACAGCTTTCTGAAGACTTGACGATTTTCTTGTCGTATATAAAAATGCGTGAAAAGAATAATACAAAGGCACGGGAGAAGGAAACGAGCTTTACAGTTTATGATTGATGTGTCGTTTATTTTGGTAAATAAGTGCGAGTCATTTCAGTTACAACAAAACATACATTTTCATGAGACGCTTTGTAACAAACATATCACAAATTACATTTTTGTTTCAAGTCTCTGTTTATTTGTTATTGTTGTCGTTGCCTTTGAATTCGTCTTGTGCCTTAGATGTAAATTGAATTGGTATCCATTGTTTCCTTGGCAGACGTTGTTTGGTGAAGAGGTTGAAGTGGGTGGTCTGTACGAGCTGGTAGTGACAACTCTCAGTGGTCTTTATCGATACAGGATCGGAGATGTGGTGAGAGTGGTTCGTTTTCATAACAGTTGCCCGGTGATCGAGTTCCAGTACAGACAAGGTCAGATTCTTAACATGCGTTCGGAGAAAACGACTGAAACGATGATGTACGAGGCGCTTACGAAGGTGCTCCGAGGCACACGCAAGAGGCCTCACCTTGTGGATTACACATGCGCGGAGAGCATTCTGTTGGATTTTATACCAAGTAGTAGAGCAGCCATTGAGGAAACTCTTACCAGGAAAACCCATGGAAGCCACAGTACCAACAGAAACCACATAGGGTTTGGAGGAGTCAAGCCATTCTACGTGATTTTCGTGGAGCTGAGAGGCTCAAATGGCCGTGATGCAGCGGAAAATGACATGCTTTCACAAGAGGTAATGTTCACGTCCATTGCTCTCTGCTAGTAATTATCACAGGTATCATCTAGATTTTTGAGTTTGAATGATTAGCGTGCAGCAACATTTGCGGAAACCAAATTCTAGTTCAGGTGTAAAATATTTAGCGCAGTGTGACGCCGTCGCCGGCAATGGGGACGATATGCCTGCCCCATGATTGTTGACTAGCGTAAATCGGTGCAGCCTCGTTTCGAAAGACCTAGGTAACGAGGATGGACTTAACCTATTGGCGCCTGTACCGCTCGTAAGCGCCCGTGACCAGTGATGGCCTTTGTTACACTTCTGACGTCATCATCTTTCACCAAAATTGGTATCATTTATACTCAAGTTCTCCGGGAGAGAAAGATCTTTCCAATGATACCCAGATCAGAGTGACTGGGTCAATTGAACGTGAAATGTGCAGGAAAACGCTTAGAAATTTGAGTGATAAACTTGGAGCAAAATTTTCCCCAATTACACTTGACTACTCCGTGGTAAGAATTTTCCGTCTCGATGATGCTTTCTCGGGAATTCTTGAACTGGAGACAAGCCCAGTAGAAGAAGATCAACAACTGCGGCAAAAAGATGGGAAAAGGAGAAAAAGCAAAGGCGGGAAAAAATAAACCGAAAAACATAAAGACCACCGTCGTACCCAGCGTCTTCGTTCCCCTTGACCAGCGGTCGGGAGACAAACGTTTCGTTAAGCCGGCATCGCCGGCATGCGCAGAAAGGAACGAAGACTTTAGGTACGAGATTGCCTAAAGACGTAAAAATTTGAATTGTGCGCATTCCCGAGCAAAAATGTCATAAAACGTGATGCTAGTGAAAGAAAGGCTTGCTTTCATGTTGCTAATGCCTTTTTGAGTAGATTGGAGCTATTTTAGCTCATATCCATGCTGAAAATGTCAAAAATGTCTAAACAATGTGTTTTTGCCAAAAATTTCCAGGTGTCAATGGATTAAATTTGGTTTAACAATCTCTTCGTATTCAAGTTATCTTTGACATGTTTTCAAGGATGAAGAAAAAGCAAACAGACGTCACTGCAGGCAGTGTGATTCGAGATTCAAATGACTTCGTTTTAAATCTAACCTCGTTTGTTTTAATTCCCTTTTTAGTTGGACGATGCCTTGTGTGAAGTGAACCCATTTTACCTGATACGACGTGAAAACGGCGGCTGTATTGACAGAATGAGAGTTTGTTTGGTCCAGCCTGGCACGTTCCAGAAATTTCGCGAATTTCTCCTCAAGATGACACCCACAGCGATCAATCAACTAAAGATTCCGCGAAAACTTACGTCAAAAGAACAACTGCTGTTCTTTGTAAAGAATTTGTGCACAGATGGCGCTTAAAATATTTGCTTTTTATAAAAATTGAAAATTGTGAAAATTTCATAACGCCTTGGTAAAACGAAGGAAATGATGACAGAAGCAGTTAAAGAATGTTTTTCCAAGCACAGCAAGGCGTTTGTAGGTTGAACTTTGTAAGTAGACTTGGCATACTGTATAATCCGACGTTAAAGCTCCCCCCTCCCCGCTAACACAGATATTATTCCGGATATAAGCCCCCCCCCCCCCCCACCCGAATATAAGCCTTCCCCCTGGATAGATTAAAATTGTTAATCGAAAGTTACAGGCTAATAGGGTATTTTACGGTATGTCATGGTCAGCGGCAACACAGAGTCCTAAACAACAGCAATCACAAACCTGGTGAACCAAAACAAACCTTTTTATTTGTTGCTAGTTATTTTTATATTTAAAGAAATAACATAAAATCTTCCTGAAATATGACAATCACTTACCAGAACAAAAACTTTGTCTATATATTGAAGCATTATTTATTTATTTATTGCTATACACCAAGTGTGTTGTGGCATGTCTACTCAGAGATTTCGTTTGGACAGAGCTAACTTCACCGTTCTCGGACTCAGTTAAATATGACGCGAGAAGCCTGGGCTTGTCACAGAAGAGTAAAACACGCGTAGAACTGCTTTCCTATCGTGCTATTTTTGAGTTCGCTCATTATGGTTCTTAGTGAAAACGCGTTCACAGTCGGTAATATTTATTTATAAATAGTCGCGATACAAGCGAGTTGAAACTGAGTATGCTCCATAAGAAGACATAAAAGTGATAACGTCAAATGGTTTCTCAAACATTGTAAAAAAAAAAAAGGAAATTTCGCCACAAAATAATTGATGTTTTTTTAAGTATAGCCTTACGAAAACTTGAAATAAATACATTAATAAAAATCAAACTTTTTACCTAGACAAGTGCCACGGAGTGCCTGTTACTAGCTAGGGCACTAAAAACTTAAGTTCAATTTCCCTTAGTTGTTTATGAACAGAAATTTAGATGGGTGCTACAGTCATTTCTGCTTGCCTTAAAGACTTGTCAGAAATTAACAGGGGGGAAGGGGGGAGTGGAAAACAGGGGAGGGTCATAGTTTTTTGAGTCCTTCGAAAGGGAGGGTCATGAAAAAGAGGGACGGTCACAAGAAATTAAGCCATCATGATCGTAAAGCGATACTTTAATATTATGATTTACAAGATAACAAAATGTGTAAGAAAATCAAGGCATGTAATTATTTCCTTCCATTAAGCCAAAAGCTTTCTTTTGTCTTGTTTCTCCAACACAGAGACCACTTGCATGTTCTTCCCAGGTTTTAATTCATATTTACATTATTAAAAGTACTTTTACCACTGTATATAAAATTCGGACGTTTTCTTTATCCAGGGAGGGTCATGGAGTTTTAGGACGAGCTCCGGGGGAGGATCGGGACATTTTCATCCCTTACCATAGAAGGGTCATTTTATTTCATCGCTAACTGAAAACCTCTACCCCCTCCCTCCTGCTAATCTCTGACAAGTCCCTAATTTACCAAAACAAACATTGTTTTTCTTTTTTAACGTTTTACACTGCATGTCAGTTCCAAATAACTCAATACGTCAGTTTCATTTCTAAATTCTAGAATATAAAAGCAGAAACCGACACAACGCAGGGTGATTTTTGAAGGTGTACTATATTTCGACTGGTCAAACCGGCCTTCTTCAGGTACAATGAGAATTTTACATTGGGACGTGTTTTCATGTAGCATATTTTCGTAATACCGGAAATACGGAAAACCAATTGACAGTGTAAATTAAAGATAAGCATATGGTAAAATAACAAAAATACAACGAAAATATGCCACATAAAAACACGTCCCGATGTAAAATTCTCATTTTACCTGAAAAAGGCCGGTTTGGCCTGCCGAAATGTAGCACACCTTCAAAAAATTCATCCTACGTTGTGTCGGCTTCTGCTTTTACATTCTTCATTTTATATGTGAAGCCGATTAGATCACTACTGATCCACCGTACACCAGCAGGATCATCGTTACGGTTGTTTGCTTAAACATTTTATACTAAATTCTAGACATTTTCCATTAAGTTCAGAGCTACTAATTTTTTTCCCAATACTTTATCCTGCAGTGTCCGGCCAGGCTCATAATTCATTAGTATTTTCCTCACTATATGTCTTTACACTTCCTTCGTCCAGCTGTGTCTTGTCTTCAGTCTTCTCGTCATTCTGCTCTGACGTTGAATGCGTCAGCTCTGACAGCCAAGATGTCACAAATGAGCGTGCGCTGTTGATAGCTCCGCCTGCGAAACAAAATCTAGGCTTGAAAAACACAACCAGGGTTTACCTCCGGGGCTGGAGACCGGGAGTTACGTCCGGTTTGGCATGTCATAAATTCATTGACTTGAGAATATCAGAGTGAACATTTCAATTCTTCACACCAATTGATCACCCCTCAAATAATACAATATTCGATCGGTGTACCACCTTACGTCTTTTTCCGATGTTAAAATGATATACAATGAATAAGTTGCCAGTAATCGGATACCCGTGTTTGCGCGAAGAACTCTGGGATCGTCAGGGGGCAAACATTGCTAGTCGCTAGAAGGAAATGTATGGCGAAAAGTTGTTTCGAGGTACAAGAAAACGATTTTTGAGGGAGATCAACGCTTTTTCGCCGTCGTTTTTATCGGAAATGGATTTGGGCAATGTTGATATGTGGAATATGTAAGTTTTTCTTTGAATAACCGTGAAATATGTGACAAAATCTATCGATAAACTCCGTTGTTTGCGTGAGGTTTATTGTGAAATTTACATCGCGTAATGGTCTGAAAATATTACAAAATTAATTAGGTATAAATGGAGACGGAGGAATAACCCAGTAAAGCCTTTTAAGTTGTGTACAGGCTACTTTTGGCTTATTTGAAAGTTCAGTCGTACAAATAATACTGGAAATAAGCCCGGTAGCGATCATTGTGCTGTCAGGGGTTGATTTAATGACAAATGAGTCCGCGCGACTCATGCTGTGTGGCTACTGTGTTGCTCAAAGCCTTTGTTTTGCTTTTACAAGCACGTATTTCAGTGATTTTCCATTTCTATAACAGATCAAGGGTAGCTCCTTGAATATATCTCTGAGTATTTGTATTTGAAAGTGCCATTTGTGCGTGATTATGCTTTCCAAAGTTTGGTATCGACGGTTGAGTGAAATTGCTCGACACAAAGGGTAGTAGTTCATTCTGCAATTTCGATTTGTGTTTTAGAGCTTCTTTTCTGTCTTAATATTTAACTTCTCGGAGGGTCTTTTCTACCATTTGCTCCGGGTAGCCTCTCGAGATCAGGCGTGTATTGAAATTTTCAATATTCTCTTCAATGTATTTCACAATAAACCTCACGCAAGCAAAAGGGAGTTTATCGGTAAATTTTTTCACTTATTTCACGGTTATTCAAACAAAAACTTACATTTTCCATGTATCAAAATTGCCAAAATCCATTCGCGATAAAACAACGGCGAAAAAGCGTTGATCTCTCTCCAAAACCATGTTTTTGGGCGTCGAAACAACTTTTCGCCATACATTCTCTTCTAGCGACTTGCAATGTTTGCCCCCTGACGATCCCAGAGTTCTTTTCGCAAACACGGGTATCCGATTACTGGCAACTCATTCATTGGAAACGATTTGGTGCTCTTCCCTCCCTTCCAAGTGACCACTATTTTACTTTTTCAGAGCGTTCAAGTCAGTGAACTCCAAGCTTTCTTGGTCTCACGAACACTGCAAAGTACATTTTTGAGGGTTTTAATTTAAACAGTTCCTTGGGGGTGGTCGTCCTCAGACCACTAGAGGCACGCCCTCAACGCACGCAACTTGTATGGCGTCCGATGCTTTCAGAATTAAATTCGGTAGTCCAGAAAACTGTCGTAAACCCTGCGCAACTCGGTAACCTGGACACAAATTAATTTGATTGGATATTTGGTGGATTACGTTAGCTTGGTATCCGTTCCCCGTCAATCGAAATTCCCTAAACGAGGTGCTCGTCACTTAGTTCCAACTTTCACCGACTTATCTTGGGTAAATTGAATGAAACTTTTCATTGCAGGATTGCAAAAAAAAACAAACAAACAAACAACACCACAAATACTTGTCTACGTACCCACTACCTTGCCAGTTTCCGCCACAGCATAACCAATTCTCCGTCCTCGTTCAGTCTGCATAACACTTAATAGCAAAACACTTGTTACAAAGCAAACAACACTTGAATCTTGTCCAAAGATTACTCATGAAGTTCAACTAGTTTTCTCTTACATAAGCTAAATCATCCCTGTGGATAGATTATAGAAGAACTTATGCTCAAGAGTATTTTAAGCAATTTTTATGAATGACCTTGCAAACCAAAAATTGTCTACAATGTAAATTGGTGACAGCTTACTTAGAGAGTCTGATCTTTATATCTGAGAGCCCCATCTGACCTTGAAATGGATGCCTGTCAACGAAAGACAAAATAAAATGTTCACTACAGTTTGTTTTTCTACTTTATATAAGAGCCACGTAGTTTACCCAGCATGTACGTCGTCAATCCCAGCATGTTCTTTTCCACGCCAAACTTGATAGTTCGTGGTTTGTTTCCAGGCCTCTATGAAATGCTCATTGTAGTTTGCCATTCCATCGCCATCTGCAACAATAGCAAAGTATCAGACACTGCGCCATATTTTAAAACCAATGAGACGAACGTGAAGCGTACAAACCTGTGTGTTGTATGGAAGACAGCAAAGACAAAAGATACAATTTAAACTGAGCTCGTATCCACTCATCACTGCCATCCCAGCCTGGATAAGAAAACAGAAAATAAACAAACAGATTTCTGATGCCACCTACGACAATGCTCTGAAACATCTTAGCACTAGACACACGAATCTAACTTTAACTTCACTTTATTTTGCACTTACAATTTTGAAATTACAATATTAACATAAAAAAGAAAAAAGATACGTACAACAATTAAAAGTGACAGTGGTTTGTGCATAGAGCCTAATAGAACCGCGAGGTTGTCGAGTTAGCCTCCATCTCGTTTGAGTGAACATAAAAAAACATGGGAGTAGAAGGACGGACTACTAAAGGAAAGAGCTAGAAGAATCGCGGAAACTTACGTTTGATATTGCTGCGATAGAACATAGTTATTAACACTTTTGGAATTTTGGAATCGGTCCTAATTAAGGTAAAATAGGAAAGCAGGAAAACTTAACATCGTGTAAGCCATGTTTCACATGTATTCTTAGCTTAATTAACAGAGAGACTTTTTTTCGCTATAAAATAAATACTGTTCTCAAGGCTGCGAAGTTACTTAAACCGGCAAACTACTTCCTGTTTCCAGGATCTGAAGAAAGCATGTGGAGCACATAGACATGTTCAACCTATTCGAACAAGACGTACAATGTATCACCCTAAGCGTTGTAATGTACAAAGAATGCACTTTTGAAAGTAGCTGCTGAGGACCCATATGTAAGAAATATAAACTGATAAGGAGTATGAAGCATCTACATGTCTGTTATACCTAAACTTACCGGCTTCTTGTTCGCCTTTTTCAACGTATTCCTTGACGTGATTAATGAGGTAGTCTGCAAATCTCAAGTCAGCGGTTGACAACGAGAGCTGTTCATTTAGTTCAGGACTGTGTATTTCTATTGATCCGCTTTCAAGCTGACGGAAAAAACAAACCCCGTAAATTTGCAGAATTGTGTAATTTTTATTTTCCTGCGTGGAAAATGTTTTCATTTAACGAAAGACGTTTAGGTGGGAACCAACGGGAGGAAAAGCTAACAATAAAGAAAACAAATTTAAGGAATCTGTAAGAACTGTACGAATTGAATTTTCACTTGATGTAACAGCGATGTTTGATGTATCACCCCTGAGAAGTGGAATAAGAATTAAGTAACCTGTGGCAAGCACAAGCATCTAATTAATAAAACGCGCAGAAAAAATGGAATCACCTGCCAGCACGCGTGCCAGCAAGTTTTGCACCTGACTGGCTGAGAATAAAACAACTTCGCTTTGATTGGTTGAATTGTGCTGAACATTTCTTCCAGTTCAGCACCATTCAAACCCAACAAAATAGATACACTGATCACATATTTGGAACAGCTCTCTAAACAAAGGGGCACAACAGATTGAAATACATCTTTGTATTGTCACCATATTATAAACGTGAGAGTTGCCATATCATAACCTCAGCTCGGCTTTATTTTAAATTTACTCACATCTACCAAAACTTCTGATAATCCCTTCTGTCGTTTGTACAAATAATTTGACGCTCCAACCACGAAACTACGCACATGGGCGCTCTTTAACAGTTCCATTTGTTGCAAAGACAAATAAGGATGAAATAAGGAGCTCTACAAGGAAAAAAACGGAGTGGACATCTTCCTTTACTGGCATTATTTGTTTGGGATTTGCAATTGGCAAAGTGCGATAGAGAATTAATAGTAATAATAATAATAATAATAATAATGATGATGATAGATTTAAATAGTGCCCTTTCTCCATGATTCAAGGGCCGTAATAACTTATTGTATATCCTAAAAAAGCTCGTTTAAAAAGCAACTGTTCACGTTTAAAAAATTTCAATAGAGTCTGCATTCTTGATGTCTTCCATTTAACAGTTGCATCTGTAAAAGCATGTCAGCCAAACAATTTTTTGATTAAAATTTTGTATAGTAAGGAGATTCATTTGGCCAACTTCAAAAAATGTAGAAAGGTAAAACAGGTAACAATAAGTTAAAAATCAAAACTAAGTAAATTAATAAATTTATCATAATTTAAATCAATTGGATAAAATACATTTATGGTACTGGACATTTCATGGAGTCATCAGATTTTACAGTGCCGTGAGCGTAGGAATGGTGCTATATAAATAAAAGTCATTATTAATAAAGACTTCTTCTGCCGAAAGTTATTTCAAGTTTCTAATATTGCAATTTGCAATAAATAATTTAAAAGTGATATGCCCCATCACAAGCAAAATAAAATACCATGCAAATACAATCCATTCTTGGATGAGAAAGTTGTTAATACCATTGGAAGTCCTTTGTCCAATAGAAAAACAATACTGTCAGCAGGAAGGCAAGAAGGTCAAAGAGGCTACATGCCGATAAATAATTACAAATTGCTTGTCTGACTGTTAGCTCTTTCCTTCCTTTCATTGGCTGAGCTATTTTGGATCTCTGAAGATTTCCATTATGAAATTCTGTTTCACTATGTACCAAACATTAAGAGCCCATGGTAGATGTTTACTAAGTAGTACCACATTACTTACAGAAAATAACTCACTTCACTCACGTTTGCGAAGATTGCTAATGGAAATCCAAAAATATCGACTAATAACTGCTCACACTCTCGGACATGCAAAGGTTGAAAAACTTCCTGAAAAACAAGACCTCTCTAAGAATGCAACAAGAACATACAATGTTATTATCCCTCAACCAATTTTAATTAACTTACAAATATAGTCATAAAACAAACATAGCAAACCAAAATTTCAGTGCCATCAAAGAGCAGGCATTGAGGTGTCATACGAATGCAAGCTGTGGGGTGCTTTCCAAATACACCAAAGACTCCAGAAATTCCGGTTAGAAGTCAAATGGAAAGGTCCGTTTCGATTCATTCCGACAGGAATATTTGGGGCCACCTCTGATCTGGAGGTGGTCCACTTTGATTGGTTGGACCAATCCGACCGAAATCGGCCGTTCCATTTTGACAAAGCAGTACATTACCCTAATTCTCTTCAGTAGATTTGGCTTATGTAGCCCACTGGTCTCTGACCAGTCAGTCTGGCATAATGGGCCAGTGCTTTCGAATATTTCATAGTATTAGCACTGTATAAATGTATAATTATTATTATAATTATTATAAAGCACCCATGGTCTCTGTGGTATGCTCAACAGACCAACAGCCGGTGCATGGAACCATAAGGTCGAGTGAAACTTGACTACACCAAAAGATCCAGCCTGCTTACAACCAGACATAATGATATAAAAATTACATTTGCTTAGAAGAGTATGACCAAAATACATGCATGCTTACATTATCACAAGTTTCATTTTCTCTGGGGGCTGCATACACCAAACCGTTTTGGATCATTTCTAGAAAATAAAATCAAATGGCAATACATTTGATACAGTCAAGAGTTCAAAATCTCCAAGAACTATAAGATAGCAATCACAGCCAGCACAAATAGCAATAGCATGTCTACATTAATAAGGAACAATGCACTCAAACAAATTGCAAAACATCTGGGTAATTAAAGAAATAGCAGATTGCTTGTGCATGAACCAGGGTTTTTATACATCCACCAAACATGGTGCAGCCTAACCATGATGATCTTCATCAAAGACAGAAACAAAGTTCTTACACATTTAAAAGAAGTTGATACAGGATGGGAACGCAAAGAGGCAAGGTTATAACCACTTTTTCAATTTTTTTGATATGTTTCACTAACAGCCTCAGTGAATACATAGGATGTCCTTCTTATGCCCAACTTTTGAATAAGAAAACTCTACACAAGAATAGAGGATATTTTATAAAGATTTATGGTATATTAAAACAAGTGACTAGGCTGTTTTAATCCCAAAGTTGTAATTCCTTACATTCCACAATGCGAGAAATGGTAATATATTGTCGATGGGAGGTATTTTTTTTCAAATCAAAATATCATGACTATCATTGTTCCCTTGTCTACTTGGCAAATATATGTACTGATACTGTGCAGAAGCAAAAATATAGATGTTAGCTATCATATTTCGCATTACAAAAAAAGATATTACATGTAAATCTTGTTGCATTCTCATGTAACAAAGAGACATATATATGCCATGTTTACATACTTGGAAAGAGAGAAACAAGTGAAAGAAGCTCCATACATAGACTGCCAACCGGAAAGCCATGAAATATAACCTAAGAGTTAAAAAAGTTCACAACCACATGACAATAGACTTTTCCTGCATTCCAAAAAACAATGGCGCCGAGTTGAGGTTCGGGTTGACAAGAATATCCATGGCAAATGTATGAAAATGTCTGCCCCTGCAACCTCACTCTGGTACTAATGTTTGTAAACTCTGATCCAAAAGTGGAATGTGGGAAAACTCTAAAAGATCAACAATCTTACTAATAATAAATTCTACATAATTTTAATTAAAATTTACAGTCTCCAAATGGATAAAAAGCCAGTTAGAGCATAGATTTTTTAATATGTGTATAAATAATTCACTATTTATAATAAACTCATCCATCAGTCTGTGACACAAGCTAAATAAAATAACCTATATTTTTTTTATGAAAATGAAATGTCTGAGTTGTACAAACAGGAGCTGAATCCACCACTAAGCTTTAAGAGATTCAATGCGTCTATCATCCAACATACTGCTAAAATTGTTTTGCCTAAAAAATTTATGCTTTGCATAATTATATTCATTAAAATATTTCTTTAGGCACATATTTCACACATGAACAAACAAGAAATATGGAACAAAATAGGAAATACTCGAAAAACATTTTTCAGCACATACCTTTTTTTCAAGAAGAAGCAGCTTAAAAAGAACTAAAATCTGAAAACAAGGTGATATTAATTTATTTTCAGTTAGGTCAAAAGTGTACAATCAATGAAAGAATATCCTCCAATTACACTGATATCCTCATTTGCACATAACGATGGCACTTAGTGTTAAAAAAGTTTTTGTCACAAGTAAAGCTGAGAATGTATTTGAGTGTACTCACCCTATGTTGAAATTTTCTGACTAATTCTACAACTGATAGACCTATAAGGAAATCACACCAAATACAGTTTTTGATAAAATAATAAAATCTGCAAGGTTTCATAATTTGACAGAGTGAAAGGTACAAACTTACCGACAAATAGTAAAGAATCTTCCAGTTCAAAATTCGGTGATATGGACAAGTTTAAATTCTTATACAATTCCTGGAGAGGAGCACACAAAAAATAAAGAATGAGGGGAAAAAAGCTCACACAGAATTCTGCTTGGAGACAATATATATTACTGTACTAAATTTAAACCTCTAAAATTCCTGTTCTTGAGAAGTCCCTCTCATCAAAGTACACTCTGGTAGCAACTTCCAGCTTTTCTTTCAAGTAACCATAAAGGGGCTGTTAAAACAAGAAAAAAAGTTCATTCATAACACAAAGTTATCAGCCCAGAAGGCTACAGCTTAAAATTATGTGGCTTTTTGATCAGATTCTTATCAAATGATGATAACTCTGCATCACAGATTTCTCGTTTACTGAACACCTGTTAAATGTTTAGCCTATCTGGCTGGATCTCTGTACATCCTTCTATATAACATCACTCACCAAACTGGAGAGGATACAAACACTCTTCTGCACAGTACGTCTGGTCACATCGTCCTTTTTAATTCTTAAGTCCTGTGGATGTGCAAAGACAGTTTGCTAACAGATATCAGATGCGTGTTTGTGCTGAAGGTAACCATGCATATGTGCCATTTTCTGTTTCCAATAAAATAAAGTTATATTATTTAATGTTTTCATTTTTCGTGTTTTGTCTCCACTGGAAAGTTCAAATTTGTGAAGTATACAGACATGAAATTCAAGTACATTATTTACTGTGAGAAAATAACTTCACTGTGATTGGCTGAGAGCAGGGCAATTTATTGTTAATTCTCAATTTGACTGCAGTGCAAATTAACATGCAGGCGTTTGTAATTTTCTCAGTCATAATAAATGAGTAATGAAAGTTTGAGCAATGAAGAATTTACACTGCTTATGATATTTGAAAAATTCTTTCAAATAATTTGCATTCACCTAAAGTATCGTGCAATTTTGAGAAAGTTTCAAATATCACTTGTAGTTTAATTTCTTATTAATAAATGCACTGACATTCATACATTTTTTTATAAAATAAAACAAAATAAAGAAACTACCATACCACACCTTACTGTCAATCTGCTTGTAACAAGAAATTCCAAAAATGGTAGATTGAAAGTTCTGTCTCCCAACATATGTGCTGAGACTTGGTAAATGAAATACAGAAGTGTCTACAAGATAAAAAAAAACATTGAATGGCTTATGCTTAACTGTCTATTACAAGGATAATACAACAGGTGTTCTCAGGAGCAACGTTAAACCTGTGCTATTTACTGCAAATGTAGCAAAGGCTTTTGGTGTATTTTTTTCTAGGAAAGATAAATCAAATCAATTAACTTTAAAGTACTGTCATATATACTGAATGTGGTCATAGGTGTGTTGAATTTCTACAGACTGAGAGAGTTTTCATTTTAATTGAACTCATGAACATAAAAGTTTGTTTGTATAAGAACTTAAAATCAGGCTATGTAAAAACCAATTGAAAGCAGTGGTTAATGAATGAAATGAATGAAATGAAATTATTGTTCAGTCATCTGTCGTCACACTGCTCCCCGCTTAACACCGTCACATGTCAAGCCGCAGTCTTACTTCTTACCTTGCTGACAATTATGGACGCCATCTGGTAATGCCAAAAATGGCAAGAACCGCCATTCACTTGGTGGTGTTGTACTAGGTGTGTTACCGTTCTTCAGAAATGGTGGAAATGAAAACTCTACCTGCATCAGCAAACAAAAAACAAAACACTCAACAAGAAATAGAAAGTTGGTAGTTCCAAAAATTATCAATACTCATATCACAGCTGTCATCTTGGAATTAAAATGGCAGTGCTGAGGGGGGGAGGGGGGGAGAACTTTGCAATAGACTTTCCAATTCACTTTTTTCCAAAGATGTCTGCAGCCCCTCTATTTTTCTCGGTCCCCACCCCTAACCCAGTCAAGTCTTCCGTTTTGCGCTGGCGTCCAGTTCTGTTGCGATTCTATCCGCGCGTTCAGCGATGGAATAAAAAATACGAAAAAAATAGAGGGCTGTGAACAGTCCACGGCAGGTATCCCAGATGCCAGTTGTATAAGATTTTCATGATCAGACTCTGTGCCCTTTGTTAGCTAGACATGAAACGATATTTAATGGAGCTCTGCCAGCTCATGTTCATAGCGAAAAGACAAAATCAATAACAACATTTCTAACTGATACAGCTCAAAAAAACATACCCTTAGCTTCGGAATTCAGGAAGGAACATACAACTTTCAAAGAAACTGATAACTTAATATCGCCCCTATCTAAGGGCTTTTTTATGCCTCTTTCACCTCAGATCCCCGCTGATGGTGGAATCCCACCACTACAATGTGCTGTATAACCCTCTCTGGATCTTCAGTCTCCATGTCTACTCGTTTCTCAGCTGGTTTTCATCGGTACAAGTTGTTTGAAAATAAACACTCTAATCAACCCGCCATCTTGAATGCCACTAGGGGCATGGGGCAAAGTTCCTCTACCTGGTACCCAGTTTTCTCTGATATTTTCATTGGTCAGCCAGGGACCCCTGGGTCAAGGAACAGTTGGTCGCGTGAACGTTTGCAATTACATGACTTTCAGAACTAGAAAGAGCATGTTTTAAAGAGTAATTTCAATTAGTAATAATTTGAGTGTTGCAAAAATTGGGTTGGCATATAACTATTGGAGATCGAGGATTTTGTGGCAGTTTTGAAACTTGAAAAAAATTTTCAAGGATTTGTATGAAAAACCATTGGAGTGTAATGAGGGAGGGGAACAGGGTTGCTCATCGTACCTTTTCAAGGTATTCATCCTCAACAGGTCCACGGTGGGAGCTTTTGTGGTACCTTTTAGGGTACTGAGCCGAAAAAATATGACAGGAGAGAAAGTGTTACGTTAGAATTGGTATCTCTTAGAGTAGAAAAAAATTTCAAGACAGGCCCACAAAACAGAATCTTGGTACTCCTTAGGGGCTCTTTTCAAAATCTTGGACACGTGCCCCCGTCATTTTTATACAGGAGTCCCCCCGAAGATGTGACTCAGAGGCATAGCATCTTCTTCCCTTACAAATCCTTCTAAATATTTGATAACTTGTAGAAAAAAAAATTGAAAATAAACCTTAAAATTTGCTTGTAAGCTTATTTTCAAACGTTCTTTTCATTTCTGATTACATTGTGTATTACCATTGTCTAAATCAATGTGTTCTTGAAAAGCAAGTCACGTGACCAACTGATGCTCTGTTGGGCTGTACTTGTTGTTGAATAAGGAAAGTTCTGTGGAAGACTTTCTATGGTTAGAGTTATGACAGAAATAACATCAGGGAACTAGTTCAAAGCATATGCTCAAATTTACATCCAAAGAAGAGTAAAATGACTTTTATTTTTTACTTTAACTCATTTTGTTACAGTGACACATTTAAGTATTATAGTTTCTAGAAGCTTACTTGTGTCATTACAAAACACTAGGTTCTCTTTCACCTTATGAAAATGAACAGTTAACTGAGTAATTGTTCCTGTATGAATTAGTTTCTTCACTTCTCATGTTTACTGGTTTACCCTGCATTTATTTTCCTGGATCTTCTTTGCCTACTTTAGAGATAGGACATCCAGTATCAGTAGCTGGACACTTCCTTTTTACTCCAGCTGGTAGCACAGCTTCAGCAGGCTCCACAAGTGGCTTCCCTTCACTCTCAACAGACTTGAAAGGACAGCCTTCTTTCTGAATCACTGGACACTCATCAGCTTTCTCATGGCCAACACTGTGAATAACCTTCATGGTCTTCACAAGAGCTTCTTTATGGTGGCCATCTTTGTCACTGCTCGGCATATGCGACAACTTACTGTAGATTTCTTCTATTGTTTTGGCATCCTTGAAAGCACATCCATCCTTAAACTCAGGACATTTCTTGATTTCTTCCAGAAGGGCTTCATTATCCTTCTTGGCAAATGGGCATCCTTCTTTAAATGCAGGACACTTCTCCTTAAGCTCACTGACATCCGATGCTGTCAGACTCTCAAGAACAGCAGTGGGTGGCTCTATCAAAGGCTTTCCTTCCTTGCTGGCATCTTTAAAAGGACATCCTTCATTTGTCTTGAACACAGGACACTCTCCAACTTTCTCTTCCAAGCTTTTAGACTCAGAATGAACAGCCTTAAGCATGTTTAGTAACTGCTCGTGAGCTGCACCTGTATGGTGCTTTGATTCCGGCATCTTGGAAAGCTCATCAAGAACCCCCTTGACATTATGTGCACCTTTGAATGGGCAACCCTTTTGGAACTCAGGACACTTATTCAGTTCATCCATAAAAGGATCCTGAGTTAGCTTGGAATAAGGGCAGCCCTCCTTAAATGCAGGACAGTGGTCCTTGACTGACTCTTTGTCATACTGCAGGTAAAAACAATAACAAAGTTAATTACTTCTGATTTAATTTATACAATCAAAGAATACATATGTTAACTTCTGCTGGTGGTTGGTGCTAAACCCTAATTCCTTGATTACCAGTTTACATAAAAGATAAATTAACACTAAATGCCAAAATATTGAAGCTAAACGGTCCACATCAAGCTATAAATCCACTCCCTCTAAAAAGTAGTACTAACTCGTTTTCAAACCGTATCACTTTTTGCAACACCAGTATCAACTTGAAGTATTGCCTGACGATACACATCATGTCACGGTGACATAAATGTGTCACTTTCTATGCTTGAATGAATGGGTCGCGTTCAAATTCCTCGATTTCCTCTATCTTCAGAGATACTGAGAAACTGCCAAACAACACTCATACAAGATGTTGTATGAATAACATTTTCAAATAAGCCTTTTCAATGCTTGCTACTCCACTTGTCTAACTGTCTCTAAGTATATGTTTAAAAATTGTTTGTTAAAGAAGAAATATTAACTTAAAACTCGTGATCAATATCGTCAATATCACTCAGAAGTGACTCGACAACTTTCCTTACATTCGTTTACAGCATTTATTTCGTTTTTAAACAAATAAAACTCATACATTATATGGAGGAGTGCAGCTGGGGTGTTTTACTCACAGAAAACTAAGCTTACATACGCTTCCAGAAGACAACATCAAACCGGCCATGTTTTACAATTCAATTTTGAAAGTAACAATGCCGATTGAATACAACGATCTTTTCAGTTTCTCGACTTCTGCATGACACAGCTCAAAAGAATGCTTGTACATGTTCAGCGAAATAGTATAATAGATTATTCAATGCTCTAGGGGATAAAAAACAGTAAAAAGTTGTTACCTCAGTTCCCGCCATCTCTGCTCAACAACTAAACGACGCTCAATGTGATCAAAGATGCTCAAATAACACGTGACACATTTGCGTCACAGCTCTTTCCAACAGATAAAAGTCACGAAAAGTTAACAAGGGCATAAATAAACAATAGCCTCCATTTGGCGCGAAAATCCGCGAAAATATTTTAGGATAGGATATTTGTCCGCTGACATTATCTGTTCCGACAAGCGAACACTTTTCCGAGAGCGTCGCTCGAGGAAGACTGTGAGCTTTGAGGAACAGATAATGTCCAAGGACATTAAGGCTGGTTCGTCCTTGTGAGATAAACATGACAAAAGTGAAATAAGCACAAGCATAAGCACAAGAAAAAGAAACATGTTCCTTTTTTCTTGTGCTTGCGTTAATGCTTATTTCACTTGTGTTATGCTTATCTCACAAGTGTGAACCAGGCTTTAGTGCTCGGTAGTTTCGAGCGGGCAAGATAGCTCCGGCAAGATGGAGCTATCTTGCCCGCTCGAGACGACCCGCTGTGTCCCGCAAGAGAAATTCCCCCGAAAGCCATATAATAAATCCTTTATTGACCAAGCTTGTTCGGTCAAGATGGCTTGATATTAGCCTCGTTCTTTTTTTGCGAGTTTATGGACCTCGACTCCGTCTCAGGTCGGTAAACAAGCGAAAAAAGAACTTGGCCAAGAATATCCAGCCATCTTGACCTCACACTTAGTCAATAACCCATCTGTATTTTTAGGTTTTAATTTTTTCTGCCATTAGCTAAGCTCTGGAGGGTGGATTTTTGTTTTCCCAAACAGTGCGGATAGAAAAAATTAACAGGCTAGCTGGGAGAACAAGATCGCGCCACAGGAGAAAACAAAAATGACGGTGTCCCGACCCGGCGGCTGAAGTATCGTGTGCTTGCTTTAAACTTGCTTTATTATCTTGCAGTAGAAAGAAAAAACGCCAAAGAGGTGAGAACAGAAAACTATCTACTAAAAAGCAAACCTCACTAAAATGGCGATTTTGATTTCTTGAATCCTGTCAAAAAATCAAATCCACTTTCATCCTCGTGATCTTGCACTTCTGTCTGTAAAGACTTGTTCCTGATTCTGTCCATTTTCCTTTATGGAATATATTTTTATTAGATAACATTTGTTAATACAATGTGGGAATCAGCTGGTTGTACAGACACTTCATCACTTAACCTTTAATATGAGCTCTTATGCAACCGTAGAGGTTTCGAATTTTCCGGAAATTTGCAAGAGTTTTCAAAACCTTGATTATTTAGTGTATCATTGTAACATTTTAAATAGGTCGTGAGAGTAGATTCTTCTATCACTCCCTCCCGTCTATTACAGATGGCTTTATACTGAGTAACGTGCAAGAGGTCAGGATGGCTGGATATTGGCCAAGTTTTACTTTACGCTGTTCAGTTTATGGATCGAGACTAGACGCAGTCGAGTTCCATAAACACGCCAAAAACAGAATTAGGTCAGCAACCAGCTATCTTGACCGAACAAGGCTGGTTAAGCAGCGGCTAAAGAAAGCGCAATCGGTCAGGTTGCTAATTAAAACACAGGATTTAGTTCATCTTGCCTCTCCCGCTCAGTGCAAAGCTAGCCATGTAATAAAAACATTTTTGAGAGAGTATGCACGAACTGGATTCCCCTCGTAACATTACGAAGAGCTTCCCCCGGATATGGCTAAACTTGGCTCCAGGGAAAGTAAAATGTTTGGGTAGGGCTATGGAAATAGAATATGCCTAATATGCACAGACATATGGGTACCAGAGTAATTTAATTCTGTAATCTTTCATTTGAAACAGGGCTAACTTGTGCTGGGAAGTATGTATCAAAATGAAATCAAAACTAGACGTGTAGTTTTTGAACATGGCGACACTGTTAACTATTTACTGGATAAACAAAAATCAACCATAAACGCTTCGTCGTGATCCGTTTGGAATTTGTAGATGCGTAGATAAATACCCGGCATACATCTTGGTAGAAAATCTACACGATTCTACAAGGTAAGGCTACAGAGAAGTTAAAATTGCATTCGTTATAATTATTTTAGCCATAAATAGGATAGATTTACTTCAGATTACGGAATTAGCACTGGAGGCTCATCAAATGCATGGGACCAGTACCTGTAGACGGAAAAAAAGCTAATTATTAATGCGTGTGTGCCAAATTAATCGCGAAGTTTATCCATACATAAGACTGTCTACATATCTCTTCAAAATACTTGTGTAAATATTTATTCAGTCGTTTTAATTTTCATTATTAATGCATCTGGATGTTCTTAGTTGTCCGTTCTGATCTGAGTTCTACTTACAAACTAAACTTAGGCGATCTGAAAGGAAACTTGCTTCTAACCCACACAACCGTGAGATATAAGCAGTCGCCAGTCGTTGAATTGTCGGACAGCAGCGAAAGACGTGACAGCAAAAAGGCAGTTCATCCATCCAAAAGGTAAGTTATAGGTTCACGGCAAGAAATACTAAATGCTGGAAGTACGTACGAAAACAAAATCATTAATTTGCCACCAGGGGGTCAGTCCTTACCAGCTAAAGCTGTGGTTTCACCGCACGTTTACCTCTTCTTTTAAATTCAGTGCTGCTCAGTTCTAGTCATCGTTATATTCACCCTTTAGACCCTCCGGTAATCTGTATTGGGACTCTTCATCGAGCATTAATAAAATGATATGTTAGGTATAGTGTGAAAACAAAATAGATGCTGCTGTTTTCTTTGCTGGCCACATGTTGCTCATTCAGTGCTTTAACTCGTACCGTGGTGATCTCTCACTTTATCATTATCTCCTGGCTTCATCACGCAGAAAGAATAGAATCATGTTATGCCGATATGGAAATTGCTAGTCAACCAGTCTATTTATAGCCAATGTAAGATCCACAACTGGATTTTGTTTCTTTAAATCATATCTTAGTCGGGTGGCACTAGCCCGGTGGGGGGGCATTGCCATATATGGGCTATATAGGTATGTGCCGCTGTGAAGGATATGGTTTTCAAGCAGTTTACTCTAGGATAGGGTATATAAATAAGAGCGTTTGGGTCTAGAATAGGGTATAATTTTTCACAAAACTGACTAGTTGGTTGAAGATTTTATCTAGACCAAGGAAACCAGGAATTGCCACTCAAAAATATATAAAAAAAATCAAACCGGCAAGCTTAAATTTACGCAAATCAGCCTCAACAGTGTCGATAGATGGGGGGATTTGGGGAGTTTACTCAAGTATAGGGTAGCAAAATTCAGCTGAACTAGCTCTGGTATAGGCTAGGGGCTCCGGGGTGTGAGCGGCACATCCCCACCCAGAAATTCCCAAAGTACCCCTCCCCCGGGGGCACCAGTAAACAACAGCTATTTCTATACTTGAAGATGGACATTTCGACAGTTAGCCCTTCGTCAGTGCTAAGTGCTCTGATGAAAGACTAACTTTCAAAACCTCAACTTCACATACTAGCTAAGTTGGTTGATTTTCCGCTTTTATCAACTTATTGGATATCTCTCAGTCCTCAAAGCGAGGAGGTACCGATACTCTGGTCTCTGGGGCTCAGTTTATTAATTCCTTACTTCTCCATCTTCCTTGCACAGCTGATTTTGAATCTACCTCTGCTACAAGAATACTACTTAAAGTGCAACTACTTGACTAACAAATGCACACGCACTTAAGGTATCAGTATAATCCATTTGGCCATCCTCGCGCGGTCCGCTGTAGCGTTCGTGGTTTTACTACAGAAACCCATGTAAACCGTATATCTATTGGAAGCTTAATAACTACAAATTATGACCCGATCTGTTTAAAACGGCAAAAATTACCGTGTGTCGAAAATGTGAATATGTTTGCAAAGCTTCACGAACCCATAAATCAAGGTATACGCCCGCGGAGAAAACGGTTAACATGGCGTCCGTTTCTTCACACATTGACCTCAAAAACCGTGTCTCAGATTTTTGGCACATGCGTTTGTTATTATTTTACAAGAGGATAAAGCTAGAAAAGGGGAAAAAATAGGACTGCCCGCGAAAAAAAGGCATAACTTTTTAATGAAAAGAATAATCAGAATTCGCAGACACGGTTTTGTCGACGATCGTTCTGACAACATTCTCTCCGAATTTCAGCTAATTTGGTCCAGGGGCTGCCGACCTGGAACCCGAAGTGCATGTACAACTCGCCTATTTTTTACTTTCGAGAAACAGAGAAAAAATAAAAAATTCGGCGGCATCTAAGTGTTATGAGATTATCACACCAAGGGAGACACCGCAGAGGAATCAACTTTCTGTATAACAATAGGACTGTGACAGGGAAAAGGTACAAATTTCCGCGACGGCGCGCGGTAAATTATTCACAAGTTAATAAACCGCTTTTTCATGTGTGAAGTCAGAATTCCAAAGTTAGTAAACGTGAGATTATCTTTTGATTTACTACATTAGCGTTCGAAATTTTACGTATCGGTTAACTAATCTTCAAAATTATGACCATGTCAGTTAACATGCCGAAGGCCCGTAGAAGGTCCCCGAGAAAATGCAAGCGCACAAAGGGAAACGCTGGAGCGGACGTCGTAAACGGGACTTCATCGACTGATGTTGATGCAAAGGCAAAGATGCTGGAAGAACTGACACTAGCTGGGTAAGAAAAAAAATGTTGCACTGCTGATTCTAATTTTGTACAATCGATCTGCCTTTCAATTTCATCCACTTCTCTT
The DNA here is from genome assembly GCF_042242905.1 of Orbicella faveolata. NCBI lineage: Eukaryota > Metazoa > Cnidaria > Anthozoa > Scleractinia > Merulinidae > Orbicella > Orbicella faveolata. The sequence continues at coordinate 1,323,366 of NW_028301540.1, forward strand.
TGTCAATCTCCTCTGCTTCGACAGTTTCTTGCAACAGTATTTTAGCGCGGCTTGCGCTCATTTCGGCTTGCTCGCTGGCTTCGTGATCGCGATCGTTGTCGAGTTCATCCAGCAGTTTTTCTTGATTGTAAAACGACCCTTTGTCGCTTTCCGCTAATTTAGCGGTCCACTCTTTCCCGAAAGTGTTTTTCGCCTTCTTTGGCCTTCCTTTAGCCGATGAAAACGGGCAAGATCGCTGGTTCTTCTTCGAAGACATCTGGCACTGATTATGGCGCGCGAATCGCGTGTCCACTCAGCATGATCTTGATGTCATGTGACTTCTTACCTCGATAATTAGTTCATTTGACAGAACTTGTCAACTCTCAATTAAGTAATTAATATGCAAAAAATCTTTCTCGCGCAATAACTAGCGGCAGATATAATATTTTTTCGTTGAGTTTTTTTATCTTAAAGATTACCTTAAGATTTATCCAACCGCTTAAAAAAGTAAAATTGTGCAAAATGGCAAATTTTCCCCTTACTGATACCTTAACAGCGTATCAGTAGCTATGTGTGGGCCACACGGGACGAACTGACCTTGGAGGATCGATTGGAGGATTGAACACTCCTTTGGAATACTAACCCTAAAACTATCACGCGACTCAGAAGCGAACTACACAGATCTTGAAACAACCAATAGAAACTAAAGGTTAGAGAACAAGAAACCTAAACAGGATCTTTGTGGGAGACTCAGACCAAGGCCAGTAGTCAAACCCAAACATGACCATCTTTGGTGTATTGCTCGGAGCTTAAGTGTTCTTGATAAACTAAGATAAACAACTTGACGTCAGAGGACTCACTGTGTGGGCAGGCAGGCCATAAAATCACAAGACCAATGTGGTAACTACAAAATAATAAATAAACGGTGATAACGAACTAAAAAGAACTCAATTCTATAAAAATTATCGAGCTTCATAACAAACTTCAAGCTAATGTTCAAATATCGATAAGAGTTACACTCCGATGAAGAACAACAATTTCTTTAGAAACTAACGTAAGGCTTGGGCGGAGTGCATGGTATGGGCTAGACATTTAAAGACCCTTTACACTCTGACAAAGCTGTTCATTTGTATATTTTAAGATAAGAAGCACACCCTTGTAATCCGGTTTTACAATATGACAACACAAACATCAGTTCCAGCGACCACAACCAAGGTAATAAGACACGTAAGAGAATTTTATAATACTATTATTGAAAATTATTAGGTAGAGTTAATACAGTGTCCCCAATTAGCCCACATGGGCTAAATACATTGACACTTAAATAAAGTTCTTACTTACTACCCAAATAACTGAAGGGAGAAGCTAATGTAGTCATTAGTTAGACTATGTAACACCAGGAGCCCATGAACTAAATGTTAGAACTTCCTTGCTTCCTGTTAACTCTATAATTTAGGCAAGTATCAGGGCTCCTGGAAACACTTGCACCGTTTAGAAATGACAGTGAAACAGATTATTTCTTCTTAAGACTTTCAGTGATTCTAATAAGTCATACAGCTCTGTACATACGATTCGTTCCTCTCTCGGCCACTCGGAGGAAATTTCTTCTACGATGGCGTTGAAATTCCTGGCAGATTCTATCAGTTTTCTAATAATTTCTAAGCGGATTAAGCTGTCTTTGTACTGGAGACATTTTAATCTTGCTGCTTAGGAATTTGAGTAAATTGGGTCCTAAACGGTCCTGCATAAAAACCAAAAGAGACAAACTGGGCTTCTTCAAGACAAACGTATTGACTGGCACACTGCTGTATGGCTGCGAGCCATAAAGATCACTACAGCCAGCTACTACAAGCTCGACACATTCCAGAATCGCTGCTCAGCGACGCCGAATCCTGAACATCTTCAGTGGCGCAACTCCATTTCGTACGCCGAGCTACACTGAGCAACCTCAACAACGTGAAGAAAAGAATGTGGCACCGGATCGGTCGCATCACGTGACGTCCTTTGGATAGAGCCATCTGCTATCCTTGGGTCACCATGCACTTGCCTCCACCCGGCATGGTCCGGCGCGCATGCATTTAGAACGTCAAATTAAATTGCATTTCGCGCAAAACAGTGAAAGAATTAAATTCAAATTCAAGAATAACTGGTTAATAATTAAAATTTTGAGTGCGGGCGATCTCATCACCTTCAAGGCGGCAGTTCCTATCCTGTCTTCGTTTTACTTGGCGGAAACCTTAAATGAACATGCAATGGGCATCAAGGGATATCTTTGCACCAATTAACGTCTATGTGGAGGGGACTGCATTGACAAAAATGTGTTGTACGACCGGAAATACTCTCGGGATCTTTAATCTTCAAATGAATAAGAAATTTATTTGTGCTTTATCCATGCATGAGGAATACCCTCGGACAAGAAGGAAAAGAATGTTATCTACGCTATCTCAGTATCCCCCAATGAAGGAGTAGTTCCTTTTGCCCTACCCAAATTAGCCAATCAGAAGCCGTGTTTACCATCCTGGTATCATGGGATATCAAGTCACTAACCTCATATGGCTATTGTTATCAATCGCTTAGACCGAGTTTATTTACGGTAAATACCTAAGCTACCTTTCTTTGGTGCGTTTCACCGGTATATTAGGCTCGTTTGGTCTCGCCATGGGTTTTGTATAGAATACGTCTCGCCTCGCCAAAATACCAACCATGACTCGACTTTTTAAACTCGCCTGACATGCCATTAAAGCGATCCAAAAAGGTACGATTAGATATAAATATCAACCAAAGCTTATTAATAATTTTAGCAGGAGCGAACCTCGTACTCCCGGGCTCGTACTCTGAAAAATACTAAGCTAAACGGGTATTTGATTTTTTTTCTGTATGTATCCTTTACAAGATCCCTTACAAGATCCCTTACAAGGGTGTTACAAGCTGTAATGCAATAAGGCATTCACTTCGTTTAGCTGTTGAGCGACGTAAGGCATACTTTGTATCAAAAGCAAAAAGCAAAAGAATGAGTGAATGGTTTGCATCAGCCTACTTCGAGCCTGTGTATCAAAAAGCGTTTTGCCGTCAGCTGAGTGACTGTCTGACTAACTCATTGATGGAATAAATATCAGCAGAGACAGACGCTTCCAAATCACGGTCAAACTACGGACCAAAGTTACTGAATTTAGGACGATATAATTCCACTAGTTACTTAACAAGAGAAGACGATTTTAGTTTGGGTAAGTACAGAGAAAAAAAATCGATCTTAATTTATATGGTTTCACAGCATATTTTCTCATCATGCCCCATGAGGCCATAAAGGCGCAAAGTCAAATTAAACTAAAAGAACAGAAACCGCTGTACAAATGTACCATTCCATAGGATGCTAAGAGCAAGGACTGGAACTCTGACACGCAGTAAGGAATTCGAGACTCCCCCCTCCTGATGATACCTTGATTGCAGCTTTTTTGTGGTAAGATTATCAGTAAACTTCATCTGCTGAGAAGTAATTAAAGGCAGCGGTAACGAATAATTGTAACTATTTGTTTTTCGAGTCAAGATATTGTAAATAAAGACTGTGCGGTAGATGAGTTTTATATCAAGCCCATAACCGACAACCGTAATTAGCAAACCTAAAAGTTACCGGAAATATTAATCTCGTTTTGATTGGAAAATCAAGTTTTTGAAGAGGGGTTCTCGAAGAAAACAAAATTGTTAAAACAGGTGTCTTAAGATAAGTAGCTTGAAGCCCTTCATTGAGGCTATTCTGGCCTGGGAAGTTATTTGTAAGTTTTAATTATTTAATTGAATCGTTCGGTGTTGATATTCTCTAAGACGGCAATGTCCCGCTCAGTATGGCTTGAATTGAGCCATCTATCTCGTTAGCGTTATCAGAAAAATCAGGCGCAACAACAGAAACTATTATCAGTGAAAAATTTCGGACAGGATAATTACCCTACCACGGACTGTTCCAATGTTGATTTTTCACTCATGTTACTTAACTTCAAAAACAAATGGCCCTTTTTATAATTTTACAACAGTTCCTCTTGTTGACTACGAGAGCTGTTCATATACCGCTCCTTTGATGTACATTCTAAGCTTGACATGAAATCAACAGTTCTCATTACTTGCGGGTCAGCCAGAAAAGTTTCCTATATTTTCCTGTGTGATGTGAATGTAATATGGAATGTTTACGGTGTCAAGGTCGGACAGATCATGCCCCTTTTTTCGCTGTGTTCCCCAGTAATCTAATGGCTAGAACTGGCTAACTGAACAGCTAATAGTGGAAAATGTCTCCTGGAAACACTCTTCAGATAAAACCCCCGCCTGATTGGATTTTAAGTTCATGATAAATTGAGAGAAACTCTGACCTCAGTCTGGCCACACCCCTAAGAACGAGCAACGAATCATTTGAAATGGTTTCGACGTTGAAGGAAACTTAGTAGGCGGCAGCGGTACAGAAACACGCCTGCACTGATAACAACATGGCAGATATCACGTTCAGGACTAACATATGAATTGTTGCCGCTCGGTCGGTCCAATTGGCCGAGGTAATTACCGAAACAGCAATAACCGCACGCGTCTAATCGATTACACGTTATTCACGACCGTTGTATGCCGTCCTTAGGTTAGAGATAACCTTTTTATTTGTAGAAATATTCATTCCACATTCTTTGTCATTTGTGGCTACGTAATGTGCGCTCCTACATGTACGTTGACTGCTTTGATATTTGGTAGGAACAAACTCGATTATAGGCGCCACGAGGAGGATGAATTAATTGTTCGTCTAGAGTAAAAACGTTATCGTGCTTTTTATTATTTTTCCTTAGTTTATTTTGTGAAGAAATAATAGATCATTATCATCATTCGCTATCGAATTTAATGCTTCCGAGGTTTTATCTCTTTTGCTAAATAACTTGAACACGCCCTGCTTTTGTATTGGAGAGATAAGATTAAAAGATAAAAATCTGCTTTGAATACCAATTTTGAAATCGAGTAAATTTGATTATAAACTTGTAAAATAGACCATGTCTTCACGCACATTGCAGACAGACCAATTTCAACAGCGCTACCTTAAAAAGTCCTAACAAGGTTAACATCCCTTGACATATGAACAGTCTGTGAAAGGGAAAACTACTTTATGCTCGGCTATTCGCTAGATTTTGACTAAGACGAGAATGAAAGCAACAACTACAAAAACAAGATTAAATGGTTAATTCAACTGGTAAAAAAATCAGGGAAAGTCATTAAGAGCATCCCTGTTAATCCAACCAAACCGAACGAAAAATCAGTTGCACTTAATCGAATCCCAACTGCTCCAGCAGTGTGCGACTGGTTCGGCAATTAAACATAATCATTGCTAAGTTGAACTTTTTAGGCCAGTTGGAACTCGATCGGTGTGATCGCACACTGACCGAGGAAATCGCAGCTAATCGTGCACACTCGGTGTACAGCATATCGAACGTTCGATTGGCCGAACCCGATTGAAGTTCGATTACCGAATGTTTGACAGAATGCAGCGGAGCATACAATTTTAACGAGGAATTTCTTTTTTTTTGGCTCACAAGAACCTGAAAGCCTTAGCTCTTAAGCATAATAACCTCTTGTCAGATCAGTCAACAGTCGGAATTTTTGCTAGATTTCGTTTTCCTCAGTTCTTGATGGGGTTGAATGGGCCAGGAACATTGTTTTATTCTTTCAGACAAGCATAACGGATGTCCACAAAAAAGCAGAAAAGAAGACTTCTTCTGTTATCTGCTTGACAGCTGCTTGATAAACGAACGGAAAAAAGTGATGTGATTTTCAACACGAGCTCAATACTACAGTCATCCATCATGTGATTGTATCAGGTTACTGTTATCAAGAGTCAGCCGTTCCGGTAGAGGTCAATGAGAAAGGTACAAACCAGCGGAAACTGCTCTGAAACCCGGCCTTTGATTTTTTAAGGCTGAAAGTTTGTTGACTTACAAATGTTTTCATAATTGGGGAAAATAAATACACTTTGAAAGTGTAGATTGTGTGGTTTTGTCTTCAGATTGGTGATTAACGTTTGGTTTCTTTTCGTGCTCGTTCTTCTGGATATCTTCCAAGCCGTTTTCACTCTCAATGCGACCGGAAATCCCCAGTTCATTACAACAGATATCGGGCCATCGACATTAATCAAAAACTTGTGCTCTAATCATTTTGTCATCACTGGGAGTTGTTACTGATCTCATCTCAAATTTACAGGCCTCAGGAGCTCGAAACCACAGATCGCAGCGGCACTTTCAAGAAGGAACTGATCAGCAACTGGCCATCAGATAAACAAGATTAAATCAGCTTGAGCTCACGCTTTCTGGACTGACGCGCTCCGAAATTCAAAGCAATTTTTTGCTATTCGTGCAAGAGGAAATGAGTACACCATTCACCTCATATACTAGAATGCACATCTCAAAAACTTGTCTTCTTTTTATCCCGGCATTACTCTGTTCTGTGGATGGTTTTCGAGGCGGTTCAAGATCCTATTCAAGAAGCCCTATCTCCCTCTACAGTTACAATCACCGAAATGTACAAAGGTTAGTTGTAAATTCACCTATTATTTTAAATAGTTTTTAATAAAGCATGCACGCGTAACAACCTTATGGCTTTTAGTTTCTTGAAAACACCATGTGCGTGCTTTAACAGTTCAAGGGAGTTCTATATTATTGAAGAAAGCTGACAGCTGTAGATAGATTTCACATTGCGTTAGGTCACACGAGCAAGTTGCTCGGTATTTATGTCTTAAATTCAGTGAGAAACACGAGAAATCCTGTTTAAAATAGCAAACAGCCTTTCCCTAAATTAACAAGTACACCTGTAAAATCAAACATACCTTATAGTTACCTATCATTTTCATAGTGACTTATTGTACAATGAGATAATTACTTACAAAATTGTTCTTTATGTGCGAGAATTCGCGCCACGAGAACATAAGAATTAATTTTTATAAATGACCTTGTGTCAGAGAGGAAACATCAGTTTATTGAGACAGTCAGGCATCATGTTGTGTCGTATTTTCACGTTCCTCGGTTCTGACACACAGCCGTAACTTTGCTTCATTAACTAAAAAACAATAAACGGTCTTTTGTTAATCGACTTGGTGACCCTTGTTATGTCACAAAATTTCACGTTTCTGCTCTCCGATGGAAACTGTCGATAGGTGTGCAGGATCAGTTTAGTCAGTTGCGCACCCTCAATCTGTTTCGCGGTTTTAAGCTCTGTAGACCAATACATTTCTCAGACGTTAAACATACTTCAGATATTTCCCACTGACCTCTGATGTATTTTAATTTTCTTGACTAAAATACAGCAGTAAGGTCACGGAAATGCTTCAGCAAGGTTAATAAGTGAACTGAATTTATACAGGAGCCCTGATTTATATTAACTAGTTTCGTTTCGCTTCCCACTTTCGAGATAGCGCGAGGAATGGGATGACTTGTGATAATTAATTGATCTCAACTTATCTCCAGACAGTCACAAGAGATAAATATCGCACGGCTTTTTTTACGTTATTCGTTAGAAGAAGGATAAATATTGTTACTGTTTATAGCGTTATTGCTAAGACCACCCTGAATTGAAAGTAGAGAGCGGAGATAAAGTGAAAGGTAAGGAAAGAAAGTACAAAATCATTCGACCAACGGATTATTTTTAGCGACGGAGAAAGGCCCCCTATCACATTCTTCCAGTCTTTGCTGGTCAGAGACAAAGGAGCGAAGACTGAGGACGAAAAGACTCGATTAACTGCTACTTCAGTCCATGTTCAAGCCGATCAGCGCACATGAATTGGATGGGTGGGGTGGGGACTGATCACTCTTTCTTTCTCTTTGCAGTCAATCTGGTCGCCAAACAAAGAGATTAGTACTCGATCCTTCCAGCAAGCTACCGCTCTACAAACATACTGCAGGTGCAAAGGCACCGAGCCCTGCAAGGCAAAGTCAAGGGTCTGGAAGCCAGGCTAAATCCCAGGATAGTTCGGTGGCATCTGGTGGCCAATACTGTATTTACCAGAAACCTAAACAAGTCACTTGCAATGTAGCGCACATGAAGCGGGTAACCAACAAATACAAATACTACTGTGGGGCGCGATCTCAAGGCAAAGTATGTACGGGTTACAGGTGAGCGTAGCTAAGTATCTCCCCACCTCAAAGATAAGGAAGTCCTTTGAAAATTTCTTTATTCACTCATTTTAATGCCAGTTATCTAAAATCAACTGTCACGTAATACCTTAGTCTATTGATGCTCAGATGTTTTTTGTCTGTACATTCCTTAAGGAAATAAGTGATTTAACTCCTCATCATCATCCGGCATCATCTTTTTTCACGCCCACATAAGGCCTCAACTTTGAAATACCGTGAATACTAACATACACCTGACTAACAATTGACGAGCTTACGGCTTTCACTGACAGTTTCTTCTTTAATGTTTTGTTTGTCTCCAGAGTAACTTATCGTCCAGAGTATAAAATAGAAATGAGAACAGTCATGACTTCGGTTAAAGACTGCTGTCCTGGATTTACAGGTTCAGATTGTAGCCAAGGTGAGAAGCCCACGCTGTTAATAGCGCGCGCGAGACCATTACTGACATCTCGGTGTTAGAGCCTTCGATCCTAATGTTCAGCCGCAGAGAGCGATAGGTACGTCATGAATAAAAGCTGTCGCTGACCAGTAGAGACAATGGCTCCAATAAAGAGACTGACGCTTGAAGTGACCAGTTCTAAATAATTTGACTATCTTATGAATTAATTGAATAACTAAGTTTTAAATCACTATTTCGGGGCTGCTTCGAGGTCATGTAATCGCTAAGATTATCAAATCAATTATATTTTTCGCACAGAGATACTGCTTTTGGTTTTTGGACAATAAATATGCTTATTATATAACTTGAGAAAATTATTTCATTGTGATTGGCTGAGAGCAGCGCTAATTGTTTATTTTAATTGGCTAATTGCTAAACGAGCGCGCCTTAATTTGCACTCTAGTGCAAATTAAGGCGCTCTCGTTTGCAAAAAAATTTCTCAGTCATATGACAAGTGAGTAACAAATAAATAATCGTATGAAAGCTCGAGCAATTAAGATTTAGACTACTCGTGATATTGGAAAATTCTTTCAAATTGCACTCGCCTAAAGGCTCGTGCAATTTTGAGAGAATTTCCAAATGCCACTCATAGTGTAAATGCTTAATAGCACAAACGCAGCATTCAGTTAAATTTCCATCATCTCCATGTAAATAAGTTAAGCAGTGTGATAACCAAGTGTTAATTTTAATTCGGTTTTTACACATTCGAACTGAGCAGTGGTAACTTTTACTCCCCACCAGGCACATACAGTGGTTATTCCTCTTCCTTTATAATCTACCGCGAACGAAGAAAACAAAGTCTTGAAATCATTGAAGAAACTAATTCAAATATCTCTTGGATTCTCCAGCAGTAAATAAGCGGATTAATTGACGAGCTGAAATACGCCACTGTTTTGGTGCATGTTTTAATGCGGAGATATGTTTGTTCATCGACGAAAACGCTCGAAATTGCTTCCAGAATTAAATGAGGTGAATAACAGAGAAGAAGAAACCCGCAAACATACGCCATTGTAAGAGCAGATTTCTTATAATAAGCCATGGTAACCGCGTTGGGGGTATTTCTTGCTTGAATATGAGTTTTACAGAAACGTAAACCCACGCAAACCCTTGTGTAGCAAGCAAAGGTTAATAGGAAGCAAAAACTAACCACAACAGTTTGTAACTGCCGAGCTGCGTGCTTATTTCCAAGCCGCAAACCAATCCACAGACAGGCGATCATCCAGCAACATGCAATTGCTAGAAGTGTCTTTTTCAGAGTCACAAGGTCGCGGTATTTCCCTCGCAGGCGATACGCCAGGTATCTATCTACCGAAATCACAGTGACCGTTAATAGCGAAACGGCTGCCAGTGCATCTCCGAACAAAGAATCAAATACCGCGATTATGCAGATCTCTTTGTTAAAGTCTTGTCGGTAGCCAATGATCTTAGACGCTGCAAAGAGAGGCTGAGAAAATAGGCCGACACCAAGATCTGTTAGAGCGAGGCTAAACAGGAGTGCTTTCGACGGTGGATGAATGGTGCGACATTTCTTCAACACGAGTACAATAAGTAAGTTTCCAACGAATGCTGTAAGCGACAACGCGAGGTTTATAAATGCAAGAGCAACCACGAACGGCAGTGGACCGTCTTCAGTTATTAACTTTTTGGTCAGTGAATCACATATCTCCTGGTAAACCATATCGAACCATAGCTAACCATCATAACAGACCTTTCAGCTTGGTAGTATTTTGTAAAACCCTGCAGTCACGTGACCGAATCGCTGTTTTTTTTTTTTCCTGAGGTTAGGCCATTAACTCCCATTGGGAAAAGCTTCTCATGATCTCAATATTACAATGGTAAAATACGTTTTTCCGATGTCGAATTAGGTGTCAAATTGATCTGTGCATTGATTTAAAGCAATTTCAGAGACCTCGATGGGGGTCTTTATGAAAACAAACATGACCGATAATTGATATTGCTCGATCCCCAGTGGAGAGTTAATTGTTTAGAACACCCCTGAGATTCGACTTTTTAACAAATGAATTTTTAACTTGAATAAACAGTTGTGCGGATATTAAAATTTTGTTTGAAATAAGTTATTCTCTGGTCAAGCAGTAACTCTAGCTATGTTTGTTGCTTTACCAATAAGGTACTCGCTGACCACTGGTTGTCTGATCATTGTTGATTATCTCGCTCTGCAATTATATTGTTTATATGAAGGATAATGAATCTCTGAATTAGTTCTTAACAACAATTTGTTCGCCAAAATATGACTCAAAATATGATAAGATAGTTATTGTAGTTATTTAAACAGAATGATTTTGACAAGAAATTAATATCAAAAGAACTGTCGGTTAGCTAAATTGTGTTTTTATTATGAGGTCCAGTTCTGCGGGGTGTTTCAGAAAAGAAATGGAGTTATTAAAATGCCAGTTACTCGCAGAAATCATACTGAGCACTAAGCAGAAAACAATTTTTAGCAAGCAAAAATTTGGCATATTGATAGCTTGCACACTGAGCTAAACCCAAGCAAAATGATTTCGTAATATATTTTCGCAATATTAATTGAAGAAACAGACTACACTTAGATCATCAATTATTCCAGTTTGTTCCGCCACACTCGTGGCCAGGATTTTAAATTCCTTGCTTTTCTTAAGGATGTTTAAAACTACAGACTACTACATAAACTAAAGAACCCGTTTTCCAATCTAAACGTCAAGTAAACTTATTATTTCTCACACGTCGCTTGGTGTGACTTTGTCTGATTCCACAGCATGTTTTAATTGTACGAAGTTCCTTTTGTGGGAGAGCAGATTGATGGCCTTGGAACAGGTAATTTTTTCTAACATGGAATGAGTTAAAGTAATCGTTACTAATTAAATGTTAATTCCTCTTTACTCATACTTTGTTTGGGTAGCTTTAATTATGGCTGTCAAACGGCTGATGTGGACCTATTATAGAATAAAACCGCTATTCAATTTATATAATTTTTGCTGCAGTTGTCAAAATTATGTAAATGAGATGTTGAACTGTTGTAATTTATATCACTTGTCACATACCGTAACCGTGTCTATTTTCTGAACTGAATTTTTGCTTTCAATTCTTCGTCGATTAATTTACTTACTCGCAAATAGATATTGTTAAACAATCTTTTACTAGGTTTCCAGCTCCTTTTCTTTGTTCTTTGTCCTGTATTTTCTAATATTCGTGCCCATTAATTATTAGGTTGTTGCCTTGTACTAAGGTAAATTATTACGTTTACTTTTTTAACCTGAGTCACTTATCTTATGCAGGACACAACACTTTTAGTTTGATAATTTTCTTTCCATTTTTCAAAGAAAGTTCAGAAGGTACCTGCATCCACGATAACTCAGAACAGTTTCCCCGGACCACCAGGTCCTCCAGGGCCCCCCGGTCTCCCCGGCCCTCCAGGCAGCCCGGGACAACGAGGAGAACCCGGTAGTGTGAGATCGAGGGGAGCAGGAGGTGAGTTACGGGTGCACACACGACATTGGTTTACAATTGAACCTGGTCAACACTTCTCACTAATAACGTTGACTTTCATTGCAGAATTTAGGAGACGCTGTTCATTCGAGAGCTAAAGCTAAATGTCAACGTCAATAGTGAGAGGCTGTTGCTTTACTAGCTGTAACTTCTCAAGACGCCTACACAGGATAACTTACTGTTGCAGATCGTTTTTTCAGCCTCGGTTCCCGACCGATATAAATAGCTTTCAGATGTAACGGTCACTTTTGAAAATGTGTGTTGACTAGTATACGAAATGTCAAGTTCAGTTTTAAAATGCGATGGAATGCAATGTTTTTCACCGCTGTTTGTGTCATATTTGCTTGTGTTTGTACTCTTATTAATGTAAGTCTCCTTAATTCGGCAACTGCTATCGTTACATCAGGGCTGTATGGCGTTTTAATGGCCACTTCGACTACAATGCAGCTGAAATCTAAAGGCTTTAGATTTCAGCTGCATTGTAATCGAAGTGGCCATTAAAACGCTTATAGTTATAAAGGGTGGCCGCAGAGGGAATTTTACATGGAGTATTTTGCGAATGTGGGAAAACACTTTACTATCCGGAATAACCATATTTTATCCGTAGGATCATCTCTGGGGCCCCATGGAAAGAATGTTTGTTTTTTATTCCATAGGATCATCTCGGGGGCCCCGTGGCCCAAAGGGGGAGAAAGGGAATCCAGGCCCTCCCGGCCCAACGATGGTGGTGACGGGTGACCCTGGTCTTCCAGGAACACCCGGATTCCAGGGACGCCCCGGTCCCTCCGGTCCCCCAGGGCAAAAAGGAGAACCAGGGAGATCAATACAGGGACCACAGGGATCCAAAGGAGCACCTGGACCCCCCGGTGAACCTGGACGCCCAGGTATTGGCGCCTCGGTAAGTAAATATAGTCGTCATGATATAAGCACGCAATGTATGCAGACAACAGTAATGAGTATTTTCTCTTGGTTTTGCTCCCAGCCAGAGGATCTAGAACGATTAAGGAATCAGGTGAAACAGTTATCCGCTATAGTCGCTGAACTGGATGAAAAAAGTGAGTAACACCGTGTTTTTTAAATAAATTTCGTTATTACGCAGTGCTACAAATACTGGTAGTGGTCTGCTAGTTAGACATGTCTGGTGTAACACCCTTGTGCGCATTTCTTGTTAGGAACATTATGGTTTACTCATTGCATCATCACACACACACCTTGCTTTACAGTTGATCCCAGTCTGGGATTTTGTTATCTACAGCCCAACGTTTCGCTTGAGAACCCTTTGTTCTTGTTTATCTCTGAAGAGGGCGCTTAAAAGCACAAGAAAAAAATCTTCAAAATTAACAGACAAGAATGGAAAAAGCAAAAGTAAACATTTAGTATGGCTTTTTTTTTTTTTTTTTTTTTTTTTCGCAGTTTCGAGGTGTGAGTGTACAGCAGGGACGGGTCGCCTGGCCGTGAACATGAAGGATGACGTTACTATGTCGCCAATAACAGTCACCACAGAAGGCCTGTTTGCTCCTCCTGCTCGTTAATCTTAACATGGCTACATTCAACACCATACCATGCAAAGTTCTGAGAGCACATCTCAAGAAGTTACATGCAGCTTACGTGATGCTTTATTATAATTAATAATAAACTTTATCAACGCGTCAATGCATTTAGCACAGAGCTATTAAATAGACCATTTTACAGTTGTCTGCTCAGTGACCTGGCCTTTGGATGGCAGCGAGACTGGAGTTGACCTTGTTTTGATACAGACCTCTCTGCTTTTGTCATGTAAATGCACCTAGTTAGCATCAGAACAATTTGTTTTACACAACAAAAGCACTGAGGTCTGTATCAAAACAAGGTCAACTCCAGCCTCGCTGCCATCCGAAGGCCAGGTCACTGAGCAGACAACTGTAAAATGGTCTATTGACTGACACAAAATGTAGCTCCTCTCGGGGCTTCTCGACATCCAACCCCGTTCCCAGGGTCTCTCATCTTACCGCCCCCTGGAGCGAGCGAGGAGAGGACGGCAAGATGAGAGACCCTGGGAACGAGGTTGCTCGACATCCGACATTCTAAGTGTCAAAAAGTTACCATAAACATTACAAAATCCAACTGAATAACAAAAGTTTAATAATCTAAATGAAACATATACCAAAGCCGGACTTCGGTGTCGATAAATTTTTTAAAAAGAGTACCCTTTATATTTTTGCTTAAAATGCTTGTAAATTAATTTAGTTGCTTTCCATACTCGACAAGGTACTTCTAGAGGCTCCGAGAAAACAAACGATGTTTTAACGTGTGGACAAAAAAGGACTTTCAAACCTTCTTTCTGAGCACTGATATATTAGTTTATAACAAACCAAAGGAAAATCTACATATATTTCTATCACTACTCATCTCGGGTGTGACCACTGAAATTTTTAAATTGTAGTTAAACGAAAATCATTCCATTTCAACATTTCCAAGTACTTCTCTTTTTAAACAAATAAACCAGCAATCTCTAATTACCAAAATGTCAATTATCAACTATGTTTTAATGTGGTCTACATAAAATATTGTATAAACTTTGGTCTAAAGTGGAGTTTACGTATAAATACCAAAATTAGTTTATATCAATGGACAAACACTTCTCAACTGCTTTTTAAATAAAATTTTCACCTCACTCTACTGAGTATTGCTTCTTTATTACTTCGGTTGAATTAACGATACGAATAAAGACTGGACTAACCATTTAAAGATCAAGGTTAGTTTCCATCTCGAGTATTTTTATCGATCGTACGAGTTATGTTGGTATTAGCACAACAACGGAGAGGACTCGGGTGATTCTTTTATCTTGGCCCCACTCCCCTGACCTGGAACAAACTCGTATCTAACTTAATGTTCCTCGGCAAAGTATTTAAACGCAATCGTTTGTTAAAAAACGCCTTAAGCCATTTTTTAACAAGTTTAAAAGTTATTCGACAAGATCACTGGGCACTTGTCACGGCGTACCATTACTCCGGCTTGAAACAATCGTTAAAGTGGTGTCTTGTTTAAAAAAAAAAACAAAAAAGAAAAAAAACTTCTGCGATCGGTGGCGATCGCAGCTAAGATAAACCTTATCTCGACGATCGAACTGATAGTGATCATATGAAAACGGGTAGTCGTAAGGATCACTCAAGCTTTTCTGTAGTGATCGCAGTGACCATATGGAAACCAGTCTTTAGACTACTGCCGTGGTTCCATAAGAAGTCTCTACAGTGATATGACTGGCAAAGTTATAAATAGACATAAGTACTTAGCTAATGTTCATTTCCCCGTTTGGGTTACGCTTCTTGAGTGTTTCCTGACGAATTGTAATACAAAATTGGAATCCCACATGACTCACAGGAGGCAGCTAGTTTTCATTTTATACAAATATTGTTTCTTCTTTTCTCTTTTTTGTCAGTACAGTGCCAGGTTTGTGCTGTGCTTCAGGATGTTTTTCCAGCTCCTGTGGACAATTACTAACCTGCAAAAACCCAAACAAATCCAGTTATGGAAAATTTCTTTTGAAAATTGAGCCGGTAAAGCAAACTCAATAAGGGAGGGGAGAGAGGGAGGGAGACAAAAAAGCTCAAAAAGCCCCTGTACTCTCCTCTGCGTTTTTCCCTTTCCCTTCCCTCGTCCTTATTACTTATTGCATTTTACTAACCGGGCTGGCTAATAACGTCTGCTTGAGGTCATAAAACACGGCCGAGTCTTCCTGGGTCAAAAACGTGACAGCGACACCAGTCTTTCCCGCGCGGCCGGTTCTGCCGATACGATGAGTGTAGCCTGGAACAGAAGCACCAACCAAAGAGGTCAACGATTAGTAAGAGAGAAATATCCTTCTGTCATGTTGTTAAAACATTAAAATATCTTAAGCGAATATATGGCGAGATGGAGCGCGCATTTAAGGATAACCTTGCAGCTTATTACACCAACAAGTGAATCAGCAACACCACAAACCTTCAATTGACTTGGCCATGTCATAGTTGATAACAAGCGACACATCCCTGGCGAGACAATAAAACAGATCAGCAAAACACAACAACAAACTAGGACAAAAAAAAGAAGATGAATATCACGTACTTGATATCAATACCACGGCCCGCCACGTCAGTCGCTACCAGAATATCTTTAGCACCAGACTTGAGACTCGACAAAGCAAACTCTCTGTTAAATTGAGAAGAAATAAAAATAAATCAACAGATTATACTTTGTTTAGCCAAATTCTCACGATTCACTTAAAAAGGTACTGGGTAATCAGTAAGAAAATGACCATTTGTATCACTGGACTACTCACCTCTGCTCCTGGTTTCGTCCACCATGCAAGGTCGTTGCGCGGAACTAAGGAAAACATTATACAAAACGTAAGTGTTACAATAATATGCAAACAGAGAACGATGAGAATAGGAAAAAACTTACGCCCATTTTCTCCAAGGATTTTGCCAGCACGTCTGCTCCCTAAAATAATAGATTAAATGGTAGTTAGTTATTGTAAATGAAGGAATTCTTCATTTTTTCAGCCGCAATTAGATCATGAACACACCCACTACAGCTGATACAGAGCGAGAACATATCAGATTGCTACAATACTTAAATTTACTGCTTCTGTGGTTCCTACACTTGACGCTAAGTTGAACTTTTGTTGAACAGATCAGATTGCTACAACACTGAAATTTACTGCTTCTGTAGTTCCTACACTTGACGCCAAGTTGAACTTTTGTTGAACAGATCAGATTGCTACAACACTGAAATTTACTGCTTCTAGCTCCTGCACTTGACGCCAAGTTGAGCTTTAGTCTCATCATTGTAAGCAAACACGCTTTATGAGACGCGTGCAGACTGATGTTCACACAGGTCTGACGTGAATACATCACATGTTCGCATCGTCCTGGATGACATCATAATTTGTACAGCATGTAAGTTCGGCGGTGGAATTTCTCTGTTATCTTGTTCATCTCACCTTCTTTTGGTTGACAAATATCATGATAGGCGGATCAATGCCACCGTTCAGTATCTCTAACAGCTTCTTCCTGTTAAAACCACAAAACATAATCGTTCGAAAACATTCACCGAAGTTTCTTACTGCAGGGTGCTTAGAGAGAAGGCTCTGTGAATTTGTGTCATATTTATATCCTTTTGCTTTTAATTACTAAGTATAAGACAGACAGACATGGCCGTTTGCGATCAACATAAAGTTTAGTTTAAGGTGTGAAACGTTAAGGCAAGAGAAACGCAAATTATGAAGGAAACTTCTCCTCTATAAATCAGCACGTATCTATTGAAACTAAACCCTGCCAACAGTGTTTACCTCTTAGCTCCTTCTTTAAGCAAGTGAACTCTCTGTTCTACTCTCTCAACTGGTCGACCTGTAACAGAAATGAAAATGCTCATTAGAAAGGAGAAATACTTCACCAAGGCAAACTTCAAAATGATATTTACCTATAGAACCGATATACACGACAGCGGGCCGCCTGAAAGGAAAATACAGAATGTTATTTGAACAACCCACAGCAATATGTTGAGCAATGACAACTGAATCTATTTGTGACGGTTAATGATAAACTAACCTGCTTTCTGCTGAGATAATTCTGTGGATTGCTTTTTTTCCTACTAATAAACTGGACATGCGTCTATAAAGCACTTACCTAAGATAGTTTCTAGCCAAGCGTTCAACTTGCGGAGGCATAGTAGCTGTAAACATCACGGTCTAGAAAAGCCAACAAAAACTAACTTAGCTCCCAAACAAACTAATCAGCGCTAGATTCCACTGCCGGTACTACAGTACTGGCTCTTCAACAGTCTCTACAAGTTTTCAGTGAAAGATGAAAGTCCTGTTTCCTGTCAAACTTGATGAGCCCACAATTCTTGTTTTTCTACAGAGAGAAGTCGCTTCCGCGTCGTACACTCCAAGTATATTTCAGTATATTTCCTTTTCTATTAAACAAACGTTACTTCCACTTTTCCACCACTTAACTAAAGCAGTTCTCACTTCAGCTGAACTGTTTTCTTTACAAACCTGTCTAAACCGGTCTTTTCCCATGTATGCCAATAACTTCTCCGGATCTTCAGCGTCCTCAGAATCAGGTTTAACGTTGCTAACTGGTAAATGTTCCAAGATTTTCTGGACCTCAGGCTCAAAACCCATGTCAATCATACGATCAGCCTGCAATGATTACATCTCCGTCAGCTGAGTTGGCCTTGCCTATATTGTAACTTGGTCTCAGTGTTTTAGGTTATTCTGTTTATTTTTGTTAATTATGAGCTCTAAAATTTTAAATTTGCCGAAGAACAGGTTTGATTTCAAGTATTATGGCTGACATTTTCATTTCCAGCCCAATGGTTGGTGATTTGGTTTACACATCTTTCACTTGTCACTACCTGGTAAGAGTAGCACGTCTGTTATTCAATTACTGAGTTTCCTTACTATGTTATTGTTTGAACGAATACTATGCATAAAAGTTATCAGGACTGCTTCCGAAGAATGAGTGAATTTTAAGTAACGCTGTGCTTCGAGACTGGTGGACCCTAAGCTAGACCCTAAAACACACAATCAGTCACCGCCACTGTTGTATTCTGAATAATACTGCTGTATATGATCACCACCAACCTCATCCAGGACAAAATATGAACAGCGACTCAAAACAAGGTAGCGATTTTCTGATGAAGGAAGAAATAAAATTAGGAACCAAAAGCACGCGGGAGAAACACACGAAGAAACAAAGACAACAAATGATACGTATAAGTAATGTACGTAAGTAAGTAAGTAAGTAAAGACTTCATCTATACTGCAAGTATAACAAAGGCAACTATACCCAGCACATCAATCAAACGACCAGGTGTAGCAATGACAATCTGTAAAAGAAAAACAAAAACAAAAACACAGTAAAACATTATTCAGATACGCGAGGAAACACATTTTTTTTTGTTTCTCTTGTCACGCAATCTTCGAGGGCTGTTTTTTGACAGCTGGTAACGGCACTGCAGCTTACCTCACATCCAAGACGTAACTGAAATCCTTGATCCTCGCGTGAAAGCTGTGAAATAAAACAAAAAATATCCAAAGAACTGTACGTAACAAAAATGACAGCATCATTTTGGTATTCTTAGTACGATTTGAGGAATAAACAAAAATTACTCGTCGTCTACAAGAAACCCAGTAAAAATGGTTTTAGCTTGAAAAATAACAGGAATCTATTAGCAAATGAGATAGGTAACAATGGCAAGGATGGGATTATGCTATAACTAATTGTATAAATGAGAAGCTCATGTTTTAAGGTTTGGGATGTATTCTTTTGAAACTTTACAGGGAAGCTGTCCTCCGTTACTTGGCTGATTACAAGGGCTAAACACATCTGTAAGTCATAAGAAACTACGATAATATGACCATTATGGGGAACAAATATGTCCAGTCTTAATCTGCCACCAGTGATCTGATTTGATTTGCACTTAGTGAGTTACGAACATAAAGATTATAGAACAGTTATGTCAGTTGGAAGAATTGACCGGTACATCAGCGTATTATCCCCATCCACTTTGTAATATGTAATGAGAAATAAGTTATTGAATGCAGCCAGAGTCCATCCACTCGGCTACGGGCTTACTTACTTACCCCTCCAATCACAGAAACTGTCCGAACGCCAAGAGGACGACCAAACTTTGTTGCATCATCTTCAATCTGGAAAGATCAAAAACAAAAATCTCGCATTAAATTTTGACACAAAAGATACAAAACAACACAACATAGTGACAAAAGAAATAAATCATAGTTTCATGATTTCTGTAAATAATATTAGCAGTGGCTTTGGGAGAGGAACATGGGCTCTTTTTAAGCTGCTAATCAAGCATATAAGATAATTGACCCACGGAATACAGAATTAATAATAATTGACCAACAGAATACAGAAGCAACTTGTTTTGAAGAAAAGAAAACAAATACCTTGATTTCAATGGATATTATCTGGTAAATAAAGTTCTAATAGTAGCTGAGGTGCACTGGTCTATCACACAACTAATGTCATACAGCTTACTCTACTTTTGAGAAACAATGCATATATTTTTCCATTAGAATAGCATTACCGACAACAACAATCACCAAACTTCATTCTCACTTTTTACTACTTACTTCATTTGGAATGAAATTCGAGTACTGGCTGAACAGAATAACCATCAAACCAAAAACAAAACTGAACTTATTTCACTATGCAGAAAAAGAGCAGAAGTTATCCAACATTCTCGCACACAGACAAGTCATTTGTTTACCTGCTGTGCCAACTCTCGGGTTGGAGCTAAAATCAAAGCATATGGTCCCTTGTCAGCATCAGTGTCTCGTTCTATCTTAGGCAGTCCCATGATCCACACCAACAAAGGAATTAAAAATGCTGCTGTTTTTCCACTACCTTTACAAAATAAAAATATACAATAATATAATTTATCAATGCATATTAGTGATGCAAACTTGGTGTCCTATTAATAGTGTTCACTATTGATCATCCACCATTTATGAAGGGAACTTATAGTTAATCTAAGATAACTAGCCAATCAAGGTTTTATTCGTGCAATTTAAAGGCATTTTAATTTCAATATTCATGGATTAAACTTAACATAAGTGACTGTTGCCTTTGTGCCACAAAGTGCAAAAAAATTAAGATTAAATAATGAAAAATTAGATGTCCAACTCAAATTGACTCTGCGTCAGCCAGGCTTCTATTATCACAAATCTGCACAAACATATTGTAATTATAATTGCAACTTGAAACAGAATAAGCTGAAGATAAAGCTACATTGTATGCAGAACTTCAGACCTGTCTCTGCTACTCCTATGATGTCCCTGTTCTGAAGCCCGATTGGAATGGCTTGACGCTGGATTGGTGTTGGTTCCTAAAAAGACATGACAGGTCTAAATTACATTGCTCACATGCAAGAATTCAGGGCACTTTAGAACTTACAGTCTGCCATATGTTGCCTTGCAATACTATGGGATGGGTTGGGAAACTTGTATGGAGCCCAGGGCCCCATGGTCCCTAAACTTAACACCATACATAACTTTGAACAGTGCTGCTGGGTTGCCTGTGGTTACCTCGTATCCCAGTTTGTCAACTATATCAAGTATCTCCTTGGGAAGAGGACTCTCCTTCCACGATCTCAGTGGGTATGGAATCTTACCACCTAAAACAAAAATACAACTCTAAATAGTAAGTTTATCATCAACTGGCTATCAATAGACTGGTTTACAACACCAGGTTTATAACACTAAGCGTTTTCAATCAAGATGTAGAAGTGCTCACCCTTAGTGGAAATGGTGAAGTCTTCTCGTAAAATACGCCAGTCTCTTTCAGCCATCTCTTCTAGAGATTTCTTGCTCCAGTGACGGTCATCATGAGCACGCTGTCTTTCCAGATCACGTTGTTTCTTTACTCGTGACCTAAAATTGAACAAATTATGCTTTGGGTGTTTTTCAAATTTATTTCGCAGCTGGCTGTTGTGCGAAAAGCATGCAGGAGAGAAGAGAGGCAAAAACATGGAGTAAATTAAATTTTTGATTTCAAGTTAAAATTTTTAATTAGAACTTTGAGTTTGAGTTATAATTTTAAGGGCCCATTAACCGATCTTTTCGAGCCGTTGCTAAGGAAAATTTATTCTCATATAACCTCATCATTTTTGGTCAGTTCAGAGTTATTGCATGTGTTTTAACTTTTTCATGATCAGCAACACTAGTGATGACGTCATCAGGCCACGCCAATGGTCACGTGACTAATACTGAAAAAACGCAAAGGCTCCCAGGCAAATTACTTAATCGGGATTTTTTTCATTCATTTAATATTTTAATTGAAATCCTCATTACGCTATGCATAGATTTTGTTTCATTTTTAAAAGGTCCGATTTTGAGAGAATTTCAAAATATCAAAAAATTCGTAATTTTCTGAAAAAAGCATGATTTTGAAAAACGAATGCATAGCTATCTTTCCAACATTGGCTTTAATCGAAATCCGTCAAAAAAGGCTGGATATAAGGAAAAACCGCGTTTCCTTTAGCATTTAAAGAAACCGGAAGTGCGCCCGATATATATTGGAAAAAAACCCTATCAGCGCGTGCACAATTTACACTACCAGTGCACTTCGGTAAGATCAAACAAAGCCACAAGGAGTTAGTTTTTCTCTTTCTGTTGCTCTTGTTTTTCTGTCTTTTTCTTATTTTGTCTTTGCTTGTACTTTTTTTACTTTGAATTTTGTGAAACACAAAGAAAAACATCTAAAATGTAAGCGAATTTGGAAGTTATTGAGTTGTTTTGATTTTCCGCGCTAAGGCTGACGTAAGTAACTGGAAGTGAAATTTCACCTCCTTAGCAACACGCGCGAGCGCGCCCATAAATCGGTTAATGGGCCTTTAACATTTTCAAAGTTCTGTAGCTTCAGCCTGTAAACAGAAAAATCTGTCAAGATCCCCTGAGCACACCGTATATACAAAAGAATGAGTAGCTCATAACAATTCACTTACGCCTCTTGGGTCTTTTCTTCAACAGTTCGTCTTTTCTCCAGCATTTCCTGGTAAAATTTCCCTGTTTCTTTCTTCTGCCACTGTTTGAATAAATAATTCTCCATAAATTTTATTATAAAATTATTCTGTAGAGCATCAGTTTACCTATTATCACATGTACACAGAGTGTCGACTACACTCCACAGTATCTTGAGTAGTAAATCTTCCAGACACCTACCAACTGAAAAGCCAGCTTTACTTTTAAATGTATACACATGCAAGCAGGTAGCAGTATCGTCATTCCTCCTGCAAGTGGTTATCATACATTGTATGCGATGCCTCCATCTCCCATTCCAACATTTAGTCAGGCTGTCACTGATACTCATTAGTTAGTGTAAAGAAACACTGTGAGAGTAGGGTGTCTGCCCAAGAACATAATGCAAGGATGCTGGCCAACATTGGGATACAAAGATGAGCCCTAAGCACTACTTCCTGAGCCACAGCACCTTTAGCCATGGCACTTTTGACATGAACATCCCATCTGCACAGTCACAAAAACATACCTTAATATCAATTCCACCAATGTGTCCTCTTCCAAAGAGCTGTATCTGATGCTTTTCAACATAACTGTAGACAAAAAAAAAAAACACATGCAATGCTTGTTAAACATGTCACTTGTGTCACCACCCTCTGTATATGAGTTGAGTTTGTTATTGATAGTTCACACTATTTGAAGTTAGTTCTCACATTGGATTGTAATCCACAGCAGTGTCCTCTCCTGTGTCCCATTCAAACACAAACTTTCTGTCAGCAAGACGACGTATCTTCTTTCTCTTTTTAATTCCACCAAGGTACCGTTCCTGAAATGAAGCACATTAATTTGATGTAATGTCTGTAGTCTATAAGTAATTTGGGTATCTGTTAAATATTACAGTTATATTTACTACTTTTATTACTTAACAAGTAAAGAAGTCTTCACCCTTGCGGTAAGGTGAGGTATACTGTGATAAAACACAACAGGAATTTGAAAGCACCTGTGGCTCATGTTTTCTACATTTCTCAAGTGTTCTCAAATTACTTATCCTATACAGACCTTAATAGCTTGGACTTCCTTGTCATGGTCTTTTTCCTACAAAAATAACAATTGTTTGTGGATAAAATCTACTACTTAAAAACAGAAAAATTTGTGGAGGCCAGTATCCTTCACCTATTCATCTACTGCTATCCAGTCGGGGGGAGGGTAGAAATCCTAGTCACTTCATGCAACAGAAACCAGAGATAAGCTGGCTCATAGGCAGACTATTCATCTACTGGCCAGTACAAGTTCCTTTGGAGGTCAAGATGTCTGAGGTGCATAACATAACGACTGCTTTTACAGGAAACAACTCAGTAGCATTGCATTCCTTGAAATATTTTTCTGTTGACTCTTGATTGATTGATTGATTGATCGATCGATCGATCGATCGATCGATCGATCAATCGATCGATCGATCGATCAATCGATGTGTTTTCCTGTTCAACATATAAATTTATTAACAACCGAGAAGAAAAAAAGTGATCCTGAAATCATTCCCTTAATCCAACCAAACTGTGCCACATCTGTCAAATTTTGATCTGTGTGCTTGGAAACATTTTGAGTTTGGGCATTACCACATGACCTGAAAAAATGCTGACCATGTGCTAGATCCATTTTAACCCTAGCTATAACTTACAATTTATACTCTTCAAGGAAGCATGCATCTGAGTTAAACTACCTATAAAAAGCTAAAAGCATGCATACCTTTCGCAGTTTTGCTTTCTCACTTTCAGCCTAAAGATGGAAAACAAAATGACTCAAATTCATAAATAAGTACATGTAAGAGTACTGAATGGTCTGCAAGGCTTACAAATCTGCTCTCACTGACATAAGGATTGTGTATTGCTCCTCGTATTAGTTACTTTTATCAATAAAAGCAGCCTAATGCAACCTTTCAACAGCAATGAACATAGCTCAAACCTCTTCTTCAGTGAGGTTCTTTTCTCTCCTTTCTCTTCTTTCCCTTCTCTCTCTTTCTACTTCATCCTCTGTAGGAAGAGAAGATACAGTATATGGAACAACAACAACATAAGTCTATTTCATTCACAGAGAATGTAACTTTATAACTTGTAAAACAAAACTATTTTATTCCCACACCAACCCTATAAATTGAGTCTTAAGTGAGGGGGGAAGAACAGGAAAGGGATGAGGGAGAAATGGCCTAAAAAAAGTTGAGAGGAGGGAGAACTGGATTGAACTGGATGGGGAAATAATTTCATAGAATATTTAAAGTAGGAATCAGCAAAAAATTGGCTCAAAAAGAAGAGAGACGGAGAATTACCCTCTGTTCCTCCCCCCTGTTAAGTTAGTAACATCCACTAGATAAAATATGAGTCACATTCATGGCCTGAGGCACCTGGTTGTGTGATGTGTATGGCAATTGTGATAAAAATTAAAAGCTAGAAAATAGGTTGATTTGCATACAGCAAAAACAAAAGACAAACCTCTAGAATACTGTGCCTCTCGAAGAAATTTCTCTCTCATTTGACGTTCTTCCTGAACAACAAAATAAAGTATTTGAAACCTCTAGATTTGTCATCCACATTATAAAATTTGAAAACACAATCTTCTGACCTTAATCTGATCAAAAAGTAAAGACCTTCTTTCTTACAAGTGTACCTCAGTCTTTTTCCGCTGCTCTTCAACTTGTTGTTGTCTTCTCTTCAGTGCCTCCATGGCTCTTTGTTCTTTGGTCAAAAATGTCGGCTGGGTTAAAATAAAATAAAATAAAATAGACTTAAGATAAAGACAAGGGACAACGCCTCAAAGTAGCAATGAAAAAAACCAACTTATGCATAAAATTGCAAACTATAATGTTAATGCTTACAAATGAAATGCATATACCCTAATTAATAACTACTCCACAGGGTACCAACTCAAGTAGCACTGTGGGTCCCTGTGAAAACATTTACCTTTTCTTGTGCTTTCTTTTCAGCTTCTCGTCTCGCAATCATTTCCTCAAGCGACAGGGGCTATACCAGAAACAAAAACACTTGATAAGCATGCCGCAAGGATTATGACAGCAATGTTTAAGGATATACACTGTGCATTTAAAAGCAGCAAAGGTTGATCTGTGTTAGCTATTGTTTGACGAATCTTCTCTGATGACCAAATTGTTCCATATACAGTGTACAACTGTACATGTTCAGTAAGAACTGAATTGAAACTGTCTACATTTCTACTATATATGACAAAGAAATTCAATGTGATCCAGTTGTTTTGTCCCATAGGAAATTATTCACTAGCTATTGCAGTACTCAGAGAAGGAACACCAAAATGACACATTGAGTCAGGATTATGTGGTAACTATGAAAAGGCTACCAGAAAAGTCGGTTTTACAGAACTTTTTTTTGTAGGAGATGTGTTGCACCAATAGTTAACAAGTTGGACCTCAGATTAAGTGACTTGGGTCAGAGATGCACAATACTTTAGCATGTTCACCTCAACTTTTGTAGTTTTTTCTTGTTCTTGTTCTTCTTCATCTTTATTATGATCATCTGGTCTGTTTAGGAAAAAAAAAAAAAATTACATGTGCCAGTGATATGACTTAACAGTTATTAAACCGATCGCCAACAGATAAATTGAATCAATGAATTGGCAGATGTCATGGTAGACTGCACAAGATACTCTGGGTAGTCTGGTCTCTTCAAGGTGCTCAAGTTGATACCCCATGAAAAAACTTTCACACAGATGAGAGCTTAAATGCATGGTTAAGCATGGTATTCAGCATTGACTTTTTATATCTCCCATCCACATTTTAGAGTTTGTGACATTTTTAACCATTTTTACTGTTAGAACATAATCATACTAATTTTGTATTTTTATTTGCACTTGAAAATGACCTTGAAGAGGCCCTAACAACGTAACTTTTTTTCGCTAACTTATATGACAAAAAAACAAGTGTATGTAAAATACTACAAGAAAGAAATATAACAATAATAATAATAATAATAATAATAATACTTTATGTATTTAGCACTATTTCTATCGCTACTCAATAGCGCTTAATATATTGTTATTAAGTGGTTCAAACAACAAATAAATTTCCTTTCCATTGGACAGTTCACTTTGTTTTTTCAACACTTTTCAACTAAGTGGATAGTGTCATCCACCATTTGGACAACTGGGCCTAGAACATTAAGTTTGTAAGAAATGTTTGTAAGTAAGAAATAGACTATAAGTAAAATAAAAAAATTCCAAAATTTCAGCTGTCCTCGTGTGGTTAACAGAACTTACTTTGATTTTTTGCTGTCTTTGGATTTGTGTGGTGATCTTGACCTGAAAAATGACAAAAAGCAATAAACTTGCAAAATTTTTGTACCCTGTTAATAAGAGTGACCTTTCATTATACATGATAGTTACATGGTGTGTCATGTCTGTGGGAAGGAAGACTCTGTAAAGCGATTATTAAATTTTACTTTGTTTCATTTTTTGCAGTGCAAGGGCAGCACTTGTTCAAGGGTGGCACAGCAGCCAAAAAGATAGTAACAAGAGATAAAAAATTAAATACAGCATGTCTCGACTATGTGTAACATAAAACTTACACCACCTATCTCTGACTGTCATCCAGCAGTCAGCAATGTTCACATGCAAAAGCACATGCACTGGGGTACACATGCATTACACCTGCGCTGGTGGTACACATACTATACATTACACAAAAACTGGTGGTACACATGCATTATATAACACATACAATGGGGGTGCCATACTGGGGGCACTTTTTACCGTACAAGCAAACAAGCATTGCACTTGCACTGGAGAACACATGCACCCGGGACATGCACTTGGGGTACATATGCATCAACATGCATTACACATGCATTGGGGTACACATGCACCCAGGACATGCATTACTTATCCTGTCCTTCTATGCTTGACTTGTTTTCATGAAGGCTTTTTCGCTACCTTGATCTTTTGCGGTGTTTTCTATCTCTGTCTTTATCCTTCCTTCTGTCCCTGTCTTTGTCGCGTTTGTCTCGATCTCGATGCTTGTCCTTGTCCTTGTCTCTCTTTCGTTCTTTATCTCTGTCTTGAGAGTCCTTGTCTCGATGTCTGTCTCTATGCCGGTGTCGTTCTTTATCCCTGTCTCTTTCCGTATTATCTTTCTCATCTCGAGATGCTGACTTACCATTTATTTCAACATCAATTTTGCCCTCGCTTCCCATTTTTAAGTAAATTTGGTAATCAATTTTTGGAAAAACAAAACGATTACCAAACGTTCAATATGGCCGCCTTTTCCCTGCATTCACTGCAAACCCGGCGAAAAGCGACCAAAAGGACTTCTGGGAGTTATTGTAGCCAGAGGGAAAGATGGCGTCCATACGTGCATACTTGAAGCCTTTTAGGCCCATTTTGATCATGATTTTTCTGCTGCTAGTCGGATTCTTAACGTATGTAACTGCGACGGACGAACCTGATGAGGGAGTAAACGATTTTGCTGAATTTGAAACGGAAGGGGACGAAGAAGAGGAAGAAGAAACAGAGACGCACGGAACAAGTGATCAAGATGAAGACGAAGAAGGTTTGATCAAAGATTTTATTTGTTGTTATCGAAAATGACGAAAAAACCTTGACCTAAAACGTTACTGTAAAGAATGAATCGCACTTCGCAAAACTGCATGTAAGAGCAAAAGGACGAGCACAATTTGTCTTTTGCATGATGGGACATGTTGCACGCGTGTCTAACTGATTTTATTGATGAATATTGTCGTTATGTTTGCACGATTTCTGTAGGTTTTACGTCTTTCTTGCCATTATTTTGTTTTTTATTTCAACATTTCTGATACAATTTGTCTCGATCCACTTTTGATAACCATTTTCGGATTTTAGTTTTTCGTTGGAGTACAAGATTAACTTTTAATCAGTTCACGTGGTAACAGCATTTTATCAAATTTGTGAATTAAATGGTAGCAACCAATGGTCACGAGGTTAAGTTATGAATATGAGTAAAAATGACTCTTTTAAAAAGATTGTTGTTGGAAGTACAGTGGCATGGTGACTAGTGCTTTGTACTCAGTTCAATTGAATACTGGACATTGTTGGTGTTGGGTTATTGGACAAGATGCTGCTCTCACAGTAGCAATCTCTCTACTGAACTACATAGGTACCAGTGAACTTTTAGACCAGCCAGACAAGCTGAAGAGAGGGTAGCCAATAAACCTGCTTTGTACAAGTATGAAGGAGGAGTAGCAATATTGCCATTTGTATTGGTGATGTACATGTACATATACAGTTGAACCTCTATCAAGCGGCCCGCTATTAAGCAGCCAACCTTTTTTTGCGGCTAGCGGCCAAAGTCCCAGAAAAATTGTCAGCTATACACTGTAATAAATTAAAATCCTCTATTCAATGGCCACCTCTATTAAGCGGCCATGGCCAGCTTCTTGCCCTCCCAAGGGTGATTTTGTTTTGTTTTATACCTCTATTAAACGGTCAGGAAGATTTGAAGTCGGGCTTTTTTAGCCAGATGAAAAGGTAAAAGAATGACAATGTGGAAACATAATTGTTTCTTTGGCTTTTTTAACATTATGGACCGTATTATAACCAACATTGTACTACTTTTTCTACACTTTTGTTTGTACTTATATTTGATAAACTGAAAACTGGACATTGTTTTCATTATTTTTGTGCAAACCTCTATTAAATGGCCACCTCTATTAAGTGGCTGGTTGTCTTGTCCCTGAGAGTGACCATTTAATGGAGGTTCGACTGTAGTTGTCTATTTGTTTATCTCTATTTGTTGTTTTTAGCTGATGTTCAAGAAGAGACAGATGATTCAGAGGCCACAGTTGAAGAGGTAACCTAAGGTCCAAAGGTCTATTCTCCTTATATTAATGACTGCATGAGAGCAAGTTATTCCATAGCTGATGATAATGTTTATACTTATCACCTGTCAACTTTATAAGCTAATGATGCTGTTAAGAGAAATTAGATGTTGATTATATTTTGGAATATTTGTTAATTCTGTTAATGTTGTCTAATTTTGCTTTTACCTTTCAGCCAGATGAGGACCAAGAAGAATTTGATCACTTCACGGATGAAGAAGAATTTGAGGTTTTTTGGATATTTTTTGGTCATGTCACATAGATAGGTCATTGTAGATATTTCATCTCTACTGTCTTTATTTTTATGGAAGCATAAACATAATTCTTCTTTTTCCTGGACAGGGTTACAATAAAGAAAAGATACCAAAAGGAAAATCAGGTCCACAACCAGACTTAAAAATCAAAAAAGTATGTATAGTGGAAATTTTACCCTTTACAACTGTTGGTGTTGTCATGGTAACATTTATGATTACATTTTGCTAATGGTTTGACATTATTTTTATAGATTCCTGTTCATTTAAGAGCAAACTGGGAAGGATTTTATGCTGAAATTCTGACTCTAGCAGGACTTGCAGTTTATGCTCTTAATTTCTTTGCTGGACGTAGCAAGAATTCCAGGCTTGCAACTGCATGGTAAGTGCATTTGGTGAGGGTGTTGTATATGTGTAAAACAAAACTTGAAGTCAAAACAGAAAGTTTGCTGTGCAAAGGTACCCATTGTAATATCAGTATGCCAAAGAACTACAATTGAGCTCCTTTTTTGCACTTTCAGGTTAAAATCCAACAAAGAACTTCTAGAAAGTAATTTCAGCATAGTGGGTATGTTGATAAATAAATAAATAAATTAATTAATTAATTATTTAATTAATTAATGTGCTTAGGTGTATAAGAGCACCACTGTGCATGTTTATATACAGGCTTTTTGTCTTAACATTTTTTGACTCTCCAGATTGACCATGATCCCACTAACATGTACCCTTATTTTATTTTTAATGAACAGGTGATGATGGCTCTAGTGAGGAACCTCAGCAAGGAGTCCTTGTGAAGGAGAGCGAAAGTCTTTACACCCTGTGGTGCACAGGGAGGGTGGGATGTGAAGGACTGCTTGCCGAAATAAAGGTAAGCCTGAACGCTATGGAATTCTGCTGATATGGCATGTTTGGACCATGAAATTGTGATATTATTAAAAGGGTGGTCCGATTAAATGATTCTTAAAAGTATAAGAAAATGACTGACTAAGCGTTGTTGATGGGCCAAAAATGTGGTATCAAAGGCTGAAAAGCTCTTACAAGTGGCAAATAGCATAGTTATCACTGACATCCTTCTCATTTCTTTGGGTTTTCCAAACAAGACAGGGTTTCTCTTTACAATGTAAGGATTCAAGTAATAATACTTTTATTATTATTATATTATAAGTAAAATCATGCTGTTTTGGTGGAGTTCAGAGTATTAAGTGTCACATAATTATTTTCAGTTTGATAAGAAAATCAATATTAATAATTAAGCAATCAACAGCCAACCAATCAATCGTCAGTCAGTTTGTCATTCAGTCACTCTGTTGATCAGCTCTGTTGATCAATCAATACAAAAAAGAGATGTCTCTCTTTTTGCTGTAAAGTAATAATTGCTTGTTGATGAAATTGAAAATTGAAATAATTAATGGTTCTTTTTTTTTTTTTTACATTGCAGCTGCAGAAGCGCCACGACCTAGTTAGTGTGATGTCATATTTAGTCAAACCAGCAAGAGATACCATAGTAAGTGCAATTAACATTCCTCTCCAAAACTAATGTTTGTTGCCACTGACTGGTGTTGCATGTAAAAGAACCATACCTGATCAAGATTGTCTACAAATAATGTTAGTCAGGCAGAGAGGCAATGCTTTGAAAGACTGTCAGTTAGTAATTCAAGGAGATGGAAAGGTTTGATGTACTGTCAGGTACATTCTTTATTTGATTAAATTAAATTAGCATGCATGGTTTCTTTGCATCAAACAGCTGGGAGATTTAATCAGTCTTGACAACTGTCTAGCTATTGTTGTTACACTGTTAAAGCATGAATCAAAAATTGTAATTGTAAAAGTCTACTCATTACATTACTTTATTGTGGTGATAGAGATGATATATTTGGGTTTGTTTACTCTCTTGTCAGGTTCTACTCAATCCTGTTACATTACAAAATAACACTACTGTAATTAATTCTAAGCCAAACATTGGATTTGAAATCAAATGTAAGCATAAGGCAATAGATGTCTCTGATTCTGCTGTAACTTTAAATGTGT
Organism: Orbicella faveolata; assembly: GCF_042242905.1. Lineage (NCBI taxonomy): Eukaryota > Metazoa > Cnidaria > Anthozoa > Scleractinia > Merulinidae > Orbicella > Orbicella faveolata. Next base: position 1,355,060 of record NW_028301540.1, read on the forward strand.
TTCAGACAGTTACAGTACACATGACTGAGGAAGAAATGGACAACTTTGTTTTTGCTGTGTTGCCAAAGAAGACTGCAACCAAGATGCAAAAGGAGCTGCAAGATTTGGTAGACAATCTTCTCTTATGAAAACAAATACTTTAATTTTTTGTCATGCAATATAAAGATATGCCTTTAATCATTTTTTCCTTTGTTTGTTGTAGACTTTTTTCTGCCCTGATAAACGTAGTGGTGCCAAGTATGATCTTCCTGCTTCGTATGTTGTTTTAACTGAATCAACCGAGGCTGCCAGTGCTATTTTAACATCCCAGGTACCACTTAGTTTAGTTGTGCTCTTTAACCTTTCACACCCAAGGTTGATACCAGTGACCTGAAAAGATATCTTGTTTTCTTTTGAATTTGTAGATCACGAGAGCTATTTCAGGTGGTGAAGAAATGTTTGACTCCTTGATATTTTCTGATCAGTATGTAGGCCCTAAACAACCAGATGATGAGTAAGTTTCTGTTAATACACAGGCTTGTTTTTCCTATGTAAACTAATATGTTTGTTGAGTCAAATGGAGCAAATCCAGGTGAAGTGACGCCTTTTTCAACTACAATTTAAATTTATGTTGCCATTTGTATCTCATATTTGTTTTGTTGAAATTAGTTTTAAATTTTTTTCAGTGACCAGGCAGCCAGTGGAAAACCAGTCAAACCAAAGAAAGTTTTGTTATTTAATTTCAATGGTAAGTTGGATAAGCTCTAATGTGGGTTTGAGAACTAAAATAGACCCTTGATTATTAAAAAGCTCATCAGGTCTGACAACGAGAGCCTTTGTCATAAAAACAAGTGGTTCCTCAATAACAGTCATTATGCTGTGGTTATGGCTCTCACCAGAGTTGATCCAGCAAATTGATCATGTGAAGGCATATTGACCTATGCTTGTTTTGGTTCCTGTACTGAGCTACCTCCCAGGTTAATAAATTGGGTTCTTTCCTCAATCACCAGCACTTAAAGGAAAGCTTAGTTCTCCAATTAATTACTCATAAGCAAAAAGATCTGAGAAAAAGCTTGAAGTTAGTATGCAATGCTGGTGTGCTTCTAGTGAGTGAGTGTATTTTGATTGGGTGAGGGCCAACAGAGAGAAAATAAATGTCCTAAAGAGTTAGAGTGTAGCTAAATTTGGCGACTCTGCAAACAAATGTATAGTGCAATCGCCCAGCAAAATGCCTGTACTACAGGCTACGACAATGTACGTTTAAGAAGTCTCTTTTCTCATTATGACTTCGCTTTATTTTATTTTATTCCATTTCCACCAATTGCAGAGGGTAATTTAAGTTTCCATCTGTTTTATAGTTATTCATTGCTTATTTTTGAATTCTCAGTGCCCTCTAAAGGCAGCAGTACGAAGTCAGCTGACATGGTTAAATTGGAACCCATGATGAGGCTTGTACTTCACTGTATTGACAGGGTTCGTCGTTTCAAGCTGGGAAAAGAGGTGGGTTGTTGTTATGTGTTATAGCTCTGTTATGCTTCCTGTGCAGTCTTTCTCTCTGGGTGTCATCAGATGTTTCTTCACAGACTACCATACCACATTATATAAACAACCTTCCCATTTCATATCCTCGATTCATCCATCAATTCATACGAGAGTAAAATTTCACAGGAATATGTTTGATTTTTTGCATGCAAGTAAGAGCCATTCAAAGTCACCGAATAGATCTCACTGGAAATACCTTACCAATATGGAATATTTGAAGTACACTTGATGACTAAACAGTGGTAATGTGTGTTTTCTTCCAGGCAAAAGCTAAAGCCGAGAAAAACCGACGGGAACTTGAAGAAAACCTTCTCAAACAATCTCACGCCCAAAGACAAGAAGTGAGTGTGGTATAAGAAAAGTCTACTGAAGAAGAAGTGATGAGTGACTGACCAACTGACAGACAGACAGACGGACAGACGGACAGACAGAGAAACAGACAGATAGACAGACACTTTCAGTACTGAATTCTTGACTGCATTGTTGCTGTGTAATGTCTATACTTATTAACTTATTTCTCGCTTGTAATTCAAGGCCGCTCAACAGCGTCGTGAAGACAAGATAAGGGCCGAGAAAGAACGCATTATGCAGGAGGATGACCCAGAGAGACAGCGCCGACTTGAGGTTAGTAAATTCATAAGTTTCTTAAGTTTCTTTTTCTTTTCTTTTCTTGTCTAAATTTTGTAGTTATACATTAGTGTGTAGATCCACATCAACTTTTTAGCTGCCTTTGTAATGACCTACATGACAAATAAAGTATGTATGTGTGTAAATGAACTTATGTTCTACGTGTTTCCCAGTGGTCCACACGATCTGAGAGTGGGTTGGAGATATCCTGGGGTTTGGGTGATCCTGATATACTGGGTTGGGGCCTGTAAGTGTTTTGAGTTCGCGTGTTGTGTGATGTGAATGTGCTAGCTAACAGCCTGTCCACAGACCCTCTATTTTGTCTTGAGTTCGTCGAGATCGTAAGCTTAGCGAAATATAAACCCGGCGTGTGGGAAACACGCGCTAAAACGTAAGGGGATGGGGTTGGGGAAAGTTTATTTTTTTGCGCGCGCTTCGCGGACGCTCTCGCGCTCCGCGCTAGCATCGGATCGCTCGCGTGGTCGAAGAAAAATAACCTCTTACCTAGCAGAAAAACAAACATGTGTGGACAGACTAGGTAGCTTAAACGTTTCATGATATTTATCCCTGTAGGAGAGAGAACACAAGAAGGAAATGAAGAAAAGAAATCCATTCAAAGTCAAACAAGTCAAGGCACGTGGCTGATGGAGGGAAGGTTTCAGGGAATTCTCCCTTCTTCCAGCTCAACCAAGCATCATTGTTAATCTGTAGCTTCTCTCGCCAGTTACAATAAGTTATTGCAACTATTTCACGGCATTCAGTTCAGAGGGAGCGTTTTCTTCAATTAGAAATTGTCACTAAAATTTAACGGTAATGCAACTTACCAAAGTCTTGGGCAGATCATAATGAATAGTGAAATTTGATGAGTTTTGACCTTACAAGCTGAATGCTGTTCAATTTCTGTTTTATATTATAGTATTGTGAAGCACTTTATTTTGATGTTTCCTTTTGAAGACACTGTTTATTGAAGAATCGCTCGCCACTGTGTGCAGCAACATAGCCCCTTGCATTAATTTTATTTAATAATCTTTTATATAGACAAGTGGTACATACTTGGCATAGTTTTTTTTCTGTTTTTTGACTTTCAAAACACGTGGAGCATGTACCTCTGCTGCTCTCTTACAGACTGTCAATATTTGTTGACTGTATTTGTTACACATTCACAGCTATGTGCAAGCTTTGCTGACTTATAAGACTTAAAAAAAAATTAATGTACAGCAACGGACATCTCTTTTAGTTAGGCCGAGTCCATCATGTTTCTTACGAACAGCTGGCTGTTACGCTACAGGTGTATCTCACTTCTACATTTTGTTTTAGTGCGTCTGTCCTATTGGTGATTGTTTAAAAAAGAAAAGTACGTGTTTTAACTTCTGTGCTGCGTTGTTTTTTTAAATAAAGTTCATTGTCTTGTAAATCTGATGAGAGGATTTATGGTGTTGGTGTCTTTATCTTTATGAGCACTAATTCGAACTCGCGCAGCTTGCAGGTCGTTTTCTAAAGTAAGACTTGTCTTTTCAGTGTTATTTTAGTTCTGCCTCGTTTCTAGACGGCGCTTTTGGATGTTTCTTGTTCCGTAAATAGACTCATAACGTAACAGGAAATCTGTTATCTTTGAAACAAAAGGGAAGTAAAAAAAACCCTCTTCCGGAAAACTCCACGCAACACCCATCTTCCGGTCTTCGTTGAACTGTTCCCTCGAGAAACAAAGGAACTATATGCACTCCTGTCTATATTGAGATGGATCAGAACTTCTTTAAAATTTGATGAGATGTAAAGTTAATTAGATTATATCTGTTGTATCTAGACAGCTGGAACTTGGAGTTTCGAGTGTCTTCTTTTGTTTATCAACAACGTTGATCCCGTTGATCCTGAAAATCAAACTTTGCTTTCAGCACATCTGCCCGGGGGGAAAACGCATAAGCAAAAGGCAAAGGCATAAAGCCGAAAAATGACACCCTCTTCAAGCGAAAAACACAAACTAAGAATGGTGTGAACGGGTCAGCTTTATTTTGCTTCTGTAAAACAGGAAGTTAAGCATCAAGCAAATAATTTGTTTTTGGTTCAGCTGGGCATCTACACACTAGAAGTTTAGCTGGTACAATTTAGAAACTCTATCTAATGATCACACCGGGAACACAATGCCAACAGATGCAAAAATAATACTCTATTTAAGGATCGGGAACCTCAAAAACCATATCCTATCTCGCGGCACGTACCTTATAACCAATATATGTGAGTACCCCTGCCACCACGGGCACATCTGGTGTAGAAATTGTAATTTTTTCCTATAAATCTAACTTCAAATTCAACTTCCGGAGCGAACATGTACGTATTCGCTTCCCTTGAGACGTCACATGGCATCCATGCGAGGCTTGGAGCATGCGTACACCGAATCTTCACGAAGGAAGATTCGGAAGTGGATGAAGTTACAAATATCAGTAGGAAAGTCTTTCTCTAAGCGCAAGGGTTTTATTGCGATTTGTTTAACAATTACGTAAGTTTTATCGGCATGAGATGGGATTGCTGTTCGCGAAATTGTTTAGTTGGTTTAGCAATGAAGGTAAGTGTTGTAGTCCATCTTGTGCGTAGCGTAGCCAGAAAAATATTTTTAGACATTGCTATTTTATCCAGCATTTCTATTTGCTGTAGCAATATGGAGTGTATTTTTAAAAGAAGGTTCTTAGATACAGAAAGAAGACAGAAATCGTGCAGTGTTTAGCTTGAAAATGTAATTTTCTGTCCTTTATTGGGTATTGAACAAGATCTCAATCCGACCGCGAGTCGGTATTCATTTGGACACGTTTAAATCTTATTAATTTGGATGTTAAATTGCATGGTGCAAAATTCCCATAGTAGTGGCATAATCATGTAAACCCTTATTGTCCATTTCAGTTTTAAGCGGGATTGCGTGTATTAATCTCTTATAATTTTCAGAACAAGATTATCTTTCTTATTATGATCATATTGTCTAATATCGTAGAACAAATATACCCTAATATTTTATCAAGTTGGGCTTTTTGTTGCTTGAACACACTTGAAGCAGTACTTTAGTGTTGAGGTTGTAAAATATCAAACCCACAGTATACTAATCATCTTGGCAGTGAAAGTTACATACAGGTTCCGAAAGTATGTAGTGGTGTGAATTTCATGTAACAACAACCAGACATACATACTGTAAGTGTATAATTTTGATTAGATCCTCAATTTATGTGGGGTTTCCCCTTAAAGATTTTTCTCTCCTACATTGGCGCATGAAAAAATAGAAAGGGGTGTGCAGCTGTGCCGTCCTTGCAGGCTGTTTTTCATCTGACCTTACTGAGAAGGAAGGTTGCCGCTGCTCTCTGTTGTTTTCTGCTTGTAGAAAGCTTGAACTGGTAGCCTAATGATTGTTAATGAGAAAAGAAATAGTTTAACTGTCCAAACAAACAAGTTCTACCGCCATGAGGATATTTTTTTGTCGGGGTATCTTATTGAGGGGATGTTAGGGACAGGGCTCATCATCAGAATTTCTGCACTGATACAACTGTACAACCTGCCATCTTATAAAAGATTCCATTGACATTTTCTGTCCATGTTTTGTTGCAGGATGGTTCTAATGTGATGTGTATTATTTCATTTGCAGAGCACAAGGTGATAATTGTAGGCTTAGATAATGCAGGAAAAACAACGATTTTATATCAGTTGTAAGTATATTGTGATTTGGCCTTTTAGATTTTTGCTATGAGATTGTTTTATTGCACAGAAGTCAAATACTTTCAATCGCTGGCATAAGATGTATGTTACTTTTTCTGTTACAGTTTAATGAGTGAAGTAGTTCATACATCGCCAACAATAGGCAGTAATGTAGAAGAGGTAAGAATAGTTGATGAATAGTTTGTTTTTTGTCTCTTTGTTCTCTCGCACCTTGCTTGCTGCCATGACTTCCTTTCACAGATCTTTTTTTTTTGTTCCTGTATACATTAATGCACATGTAGGTGTTTGCATGTATAGGTGAGATAGTTCATGTCATTGCCCTGAGAGTAGTAAACAACACGTCGTTGTTCTAGTGGTAAAAACTTGTGACAGTACTTAATTGTTACCAATTATTTTTTTGAGAAACAAATAATACTTTACCTTCCCTAATCCAGCGGTTTCATTAAGGGGCTTGGTACTAGGCAAATCGACTGGCTGATAGGATGATTTTGACTGTCTGGTTTGACCATCTAGGGGATATTTTTTCTTATAAAGAATTTCAGTAAATAAAGTTTACCCACGTGTGAAAACCAGTTGCCCTCCCGCCGCACACTCTAATGAAACCCCTGCCTAATCTGGTGAAAAGGCATTCCCACATAAAAATGATTTCCTTTAAATATAGAATTCACACCTGAATTGTTTGTGTGGATTTTATGCAAACATTATCACTTTTCGTGTCAAGATTTCAAAGGAAAGTGTATTTTTTCAGTCAGCTGTGCAACTGTCTTATATCAGATAAACAGTGAACAATTTGTTTTGTTTGTGAAAACTCTTTTCAGTCATTTATTTCTTCACACAAAGTGAGAAAAGGTTTTTAAAGAGGAGAAATTTACAAAGTAGGGGGGCAGGAAGGAAGTCAACATGTTTCTAGAGAAACAATGATACAAGTTACACGGGTTATAAAATTTAGCTTGCTGCATGTTAACAAGCATTTGCCACTTGTTAAATAAATACACAAGAAGACCACACAAAACATTCGGCAGTAAATGGGACTAAGGTTGTTGGGTGCTCCCTGGGATAAATAGGGTGGAAGCAACACACCCTGCAAAGTGAAGGTAAAGGGTTAGGGTTAGGGTTGGGGTTAGCCACACACGTGCCATGCCACACCCGGCTAGTGACTAAGGCTAAGGTGGGGTCCGGGTCCCACCCAGCCTGCTACATGTAAAGCGAAGGAGCAGGTGTGCACCCAGACCTGTAGTCCAGCTTTATTGAATAAGGGGAGGATGAGGTGGGAAAAAATGCAGAATACAGAATATATTCTAAATTCTCTGCATGGCTTGCAAGTTAAGCAGTTCATTGTCCAACACAGCAACAATTATTAGAAGAGTTCTTTATAACAGTAAGACAGTGTCTCTTGAGTGATAGAGTGTGGGTGTTTACAACCATTGAAGGTAACCCACTGATTGAGCTGCCATAATTACTAAAATATTGCATATATATTTGTATTGCTCTAAGTTGTCAACTCTATTTTACAATAAGAAGTTACCAGTGCAAGGCCGATGTTATCACTGGAAACTGTAAAAACTATGGCTAATGATGGATGGCTGGAGATAGAAATTAAAGGATTTGTGCTTTTTTTGTTTATAGGTAGTATGGAAAAATATTCATTTTTTAATGTGGGACATTGGTGGTCAAGAGTCATTAAGGTCAGCATGGAATACGTACTACACAAATGCCGAGGTATGTTATTTATTTATTTATTTATTTATTATTTATTTTAGTTATATACTGTGATTACTGTAATCATTTGTACATAACTTATTTTTCATGTACAAATAAGAGAAACTTTGAAAGCTAAAAGCTACTCAATGGTGAGTATTTCCCGTCTCGATGACACTTTCTAGGAAATTCTTGAAGTGGAAGCGAGCATAGTAGAAGGTCAACAACTGCAGCAAAAAGATAAGAAAAGGCAAAAAAAAAATGAAAAGAAAAAACGAAAAGCCTAAGGACATAAAATGTGTTTTTCCCAAAACGCTCCAGGTGTCAATAGGTCAAGGAAGCTTTAGTTAGTAAAACTAAGTAACAGTCACTCAGATGATTGCTTCCTGTTTTGGTTGGAAAAGTATTAATCATCTTGTGTGATTGATTATTTAAGGAAATACAATGTATACCTATTTCTCTCACATCTTTTCAGTTGGTTGCAATTATGTTGAAAGTGATAGCGTAGTGGTGTCAAATTCAAATGTTGACTTTTCCACATGAATATACAATCCATGTATCATGTTGGCATAGCTTGGTTGGAGTAAATAATTCCTTTTTCTGCGTGGTTAATTAGGTGGAATTAACTTACAGACTGAGAAATAAAAATTTTTTCTTCAAACCAGCAAATTATTGCTTTTTTTTATCTTTCAGTTTTTAATTGTAGTTGTAGATAGCACAGATAGGGAAAGACTTGCTGTAACAAAAGCAGAACTTTACAACATGTTGAATCATGAGGTAAGAAGTAGATGAAAACTGTATGAGTCTCAACAATGCTTGTGAGGAGAATGTTTGGAGAACATTTACTTAACTTTTGTTTTTAGCCAGAAGGACATGGGCATGGGGAAAAAAGTATATGCCTACTTTTGAGAATATCAATAACGGTTAATGTAATGATTATTATGGAATACATATAAAGGGCTCCAAGCTGCAACACTTTTGGTCATCACAGTGAGTGAAAAAAAATAATAATAATGGCAACTAAAATGGTCGCAAAGGTCAACAATTTGATGACTTGTTGTTGATACTGAAGCAATGAAAATTTAGACAATATATCTTCAAAATCATTTAAAATAGTTTCAGTTTCTTTCTTAATACCCTCGTTGGACTTGGTATTAAAACCCTTCAAAACCTGAAGAATCACAATGTTCCAGTTTGATTACAATCATGGTAAAAAAACACTCGAAAACTGCTCATCCATATGGAATTGATTGAATAAAGACACCAAATGTTGCGTATGGTCCCAAGCTACACATGGACACTTGGGACACTATAATTTTATTGGTTTTCACTTTACTGTCGACATTGCCAGTAAGACATGATTTGTCACAGATTGCATGAGTTTCTAGAGCTCGCAGTTCTAGATGATATTTTTTCACTCTTGTTGTCCACTGCTTTAGGATTTAAGACAAGCTGGAGTGCTTATATTTGCCAACAAGCAAGATATTAAGGTTTGCTTTTTTTCTTTTCTGTATTTCTGAATTTCTTTGGTGTTGATTCTCTCTCTTTACATATTAAGTAAATAAGTAAGTAACACCTTTATTTCAGTGTCAGGCTAAAATAGCAGTAATAAAGCTGCTAAATGTGGACACTTAAACATAAAAATATCAAGATCTAAATATTATGTTTAAAAGCTAATTTAAAATGTTTACAATGTAAAAATATAAATAAGATAAGAATGCATAACATTATATTACATTTTAGAAAACAGCCCTTAGAATATGTGGCTGATTGGTTAAAAATCGTGTTTCTGTAACTAGATAGAAACACAGAACTAGCACGAGCTGTTGACATAATGATGGCACGAGCAAAGAGAATTTACATTTTGTTTCTCTTTTTTTCGTCACAGTGTTTTCTAACAGAAATAGAAAACATGGTTTCATGATGTGCGTGTGCTAATGATGCGAAAATCATGCGAAGTAGGGATGTGCAATGCAATACTAAGGAATCACCTTAAGTGAAATTTAATTTACTACAGTCCTGCAAAAATTTCAGAACATAAAACAACATTGAAACAGCTACACAAGGACTTTTAACAGTGGGTTAATACTGGTTGTTTTCTTAATGTTTCCAGGGTTCTATGAGTGTGGCAGAAATATCAGAACAATTAAATCTTACTTCAATTAAGGACCATGGATGGCACATACAGGTAGAATATTGTGTTATTTCATAGGAAGTGTTTTCCTTTGTAATGTCACTTTGAAGAGAACTTTTTATTTTGATCTTGGGGTTGAAGGTTTTACCGTTTTCAAGTGTATTAGACTGGAATTACCATACATAAATTAAATATCTAGCCCACAATGCAGGTGTATTTCATGCAGAGGACATTTTGATAAACTGCGCTCCATGGAAAATGGAAGGGTTTGAGGAGAGAGGGAAAGAATCATAGGAAGTACATGTAGTCCTGAGCGAGGCTGAATGGCAATCCCTCATTCTGTCATCCAACCCTGTACATTTTTGAGAATCCAAGGCAAAATATATGAACAGAATTATGCATGTTGGATGCCGAGGACTTTTTTGTGACACGATTAAGGATCTGTTTTTTCTCTTTCAGGCGTGTTGTGCCCTGACAGGGGAAGGGTAAGTCCAATTCTTAACTTTCTTGGACAGAGTTATATTCAACATTCAAAATAGTTTTCAGGGAATAGGTTGGTTCTGAGAAAATGCTTTGAACAGGAAAGTGTTTTAAGTCAATGATAAAGCTGGATAACTATCAATAATGACGTTTTGCGTTGTGTGCTTTAATGACTGACATTTTTAGTATCTGATAAAAATTATCACAGGGATGTAGCTATCAAAATCTGAGCAGGCTCATTAATGAGTCCAGGCAGCTATCATGGCCTGACATGTTCCCAAAACTTTTCAAAACTACCTAGTTTTTCCTGATAAGCTTTCTTTCAGTGGGTGAAATTCGCCAGTGACTGGTTTGTGCCCAATATTCCTGATATTGTTTTGTTGTTCAACCCCCATTTCCTTTACCCCACCCCACAACCCCTAAGTACCCTACTTCCACACCTGTACCCCCTGAGGTTCACTTTACTGAGATGTACATGTACTCCCAAGATGCAGTTAGACCGCTTGTAAATTTGTACAATGTAGCTGGACTTTTCTCTTAGCGTCCGGCAAGTGTTTAGTCTTTGTGAATGTGAATGCCAAAGGGATGGCATAGAAGAGAACAGCAGAGTTCAACTTGCCATGGGTATTGCATTCTTGTCTCTAACAAACCCCTAACCCTGTATTCCCCCCCCCCCCCCCCGATTTTGGAGAGAAAAACAAGACTTCAAGCATTGTAAGCAGCAATACTTAGAATCATTTGTTTATTCTGCAGATTGTACCAGGGACTAGAATGGATTACAAATCATATTAGGAAGTAAACTTGGATTCAATATTTAATGCAAATGTTCCAAATTTATTTTATATAAAAACAGTTAAATTTTTTACAGAAATGAATGTACAATAACAAACTCTCATTTATTTCTTCATGTACATTAGACAAATGTTTTTCGTTTTCTTGGGAGTTATACAGTTACTCTTGATATTTAAGTTCTGTATTGTAGTCATTTGTTTTTCTTCTGTCTTTATCAAAAGACAAAACTGTTTGGAATCAAATTTTAGTAATGTTTTGTAGCTTTTAGTGATTAATTTTGAAAGTTATTGTGATTCATTTACAAAAAAGCATGTTTTTGACAAACAATCAAAGGGATAAATAATTTTCATCTAATTTAGTTTACAATCTTTACATGTATATTGATTAAAATAGAAACACCTCTTTCAAGCCGTTGTAAATAAACTTTAGCTGCTAATAGAAATTATTGTAATTTAAAACTATCTGCTATTGACTTTCCTTCTTTGGGCTGTAGAAAGCTTTCTTCATATTAATCAATTGTAAATTTGATAAATTGTTGTCAAAAAATCTATACTTAAATGGTCTATTGAGAATTTGTCTGAAATATTTGTCTTCATGTGCAGATGCTCTGTACATGGTCCTATGACATTCGGAACAAGTTTACTAATCTGAAGATTCCACTCAAATATCAAAATAAGGAAATTGGCTTGTGTTGTGTTAATTTTACGAAATGAAAAAATTCCGGTGAAGTCAGTGATGACGAACAAACCACGTTATCTTTCTCCATATTTGTTAATAGAGTGGAACTGCTGTCTTTAAATCTTTTTTCAAATCAGGTTTTTTTTTAAAGCAGAACTACGAAGTTTAAATGTCAAACCCTCGGGACCCCACCTGCACTTCAGTCTTGTTCTGTTACACTTTCTTACGATGGACCATAATGTATTTGCAGTGTAAAGGGGGTAAGCTTCAAATCTTAAACAAGGAAAAGAATCTCTTTCAGAGCACACTGCAAAACAGTCGTCCCTCAACACGCAAATGAACGCTAAGCGGTTAGCACACAGTGCGGGAGGATCGCACTCGATCTCCGTGCATTCGTTCGAGATCCTTATTAGGACACCGTATTTTGCCCAACATAGACTGGTTTGCAGTGTACACACGGCAAGAGTTAACGCAGGAAAATAATTTTGAAAAGGTTTACGATTCGCCTCTCCTACTCTGAGTATTATTTAGTCTATCTGTGTAGCAAATTGTTTGAAATAAAACTGCTTTCTTTGTCGACTGTATCTGGTAAATATTGAATTACAGTGGGCCAAGGTTCATTACATTTTTAGGTACGCAATATCTATCTTCGCAGGCAGGACTAGTCATAGGTGGAACGAACTGGCCATATTGTAGACTTTCTAAAGTCCTTTCCTATAATTCGGGAGGAATAAGCGAAGGATTAAGCAAAGGTCGACTTGTGGCAAGTCTAGCCATATTGTGGAACGATCTGACTTTTTTTGTGGAACGATCTGAACCTAGCGGGACAAAATCGTTCTGTGAGCAGATCTGTGCGGTGCTTACCCTGTGAACAGTTTTTTTCGTTCGGCCATGGATAGTAGTGACCTATAGTTTCTAATCCAGCCCCTTCAACTATCCATGGTTCGGCGTAGGAGAAACCATGCAACTGCTCGCAGGGTATGCGGTGCCCGGCCATAGACAGCTTGGCTAGTCTCTTAAGCCTACAAGGTTCTTTAGAATTGCTGAGGCCTTGCAATTATCATGACAAGCTTTTCATCATACGGCATGATGCTGTACACCCTCACTGAAACTAACGAGGTACCAGTCGCAGTCCTCTGAAATGTTCTTGTCAAGGTCAGCAGTCAAGCGTGCACCGTACCATCCTCGGATACAAGTCGGGTCAGGAGGTAGTCAAACCATACTACAGTTCGCAAGTGTCCGAGGATGGCATCGTAAAGTAGCAAGACGTGACGCTCTACCAGCCTTAGCCTAATTGTGAATGAATTGAATTGAACTTGAAGTGAAGCCTGCGAGCAGGCTCTAGTGTTGGGTTTTCGCACTCTAGCGCTGCTTCCTGGCTTCTCGCTTTGGCCCGCCAGCGAGTTTGGGGAATGCGGGGTGGTGCTTAGAAACGAGTTCCTTCGTTCAAATACATACATTTCACACAGTTTAAACAGCTTTTAATTTTGTCTTAACTTGAATAAAAAAGCGTTAAAATCATGGCGAGCAGTTTGCGCAATTGGTCCTTTACAAAAATATCTTGCAACTCTTGCATCAATAAGGACGCCCATGACATCGACATGAGAGCTGCATTGTTTCCACAGCTCACTGACTAACGTTTGTCATTATGGTGGAAATCGACAATTGAGAAGCTTTTCTTTCATTGATTTTGTTGGGAACTAAAATCAACCTCAATATGTTAGCCTATCAACGAAAAAGCTGAAACTGAACTAAGCTTAAACTCTTCCCATAAAATTAATTCCAGTGTTAGAATTTAGACAAGACACTAGTAGACTACGAGTAGTCTCTCTTTCGCTTAGTCCGTCGTGCGTGACGCGAAAGAAAACTGCGAGAAAAAAATGGCCGCGCGAAATCGCCTCCAGGATTTCGCGCGGCCATTTCTCGCGGTTTTCTTTCGCGTCACGCACGACAGACCAAGCGAAAGAGGGACTACTCGTAGTCTAAGACACTAGCGACACAAAGACACAATGACATAACGAAACAATCGCTTATGTCGGTAATGTAAACATCGACATGAAGACATCAAGAAAAGATCAGTCTACTTATGTCATTATGTTTATGCTGTTATGTTGCTATTATACCATTACAGGATGTTCAAACTGCAAACATAACAGCAGAACGTCCTTCTTAAGTCGTTATGTCGCTAGTGTGAACCAGGCTTAACGGACCACTGGCATTTCACCTTGGTTCCATAGTTTGTCTATTTCTTCGTCAAATTTGAGCAGAAGTAAGACTTCCGGCACCAGGACACTAATAGCCTTTGGTTTCATGAGAATGAAAAATAGCGCATGCGTCAAGTTTAGAAATCACGTGACTCCAGTGATCACAGAGAATTTACCCCTTCCTTATTACCAACCAACCAAACCACCCCAAGAAGATTAACCTCGTGATGATTCACCTCGTGGGGGAACGAAGCTGCTCATTTGCTTATAAAGACTATAAACACTATTTAAAACTAAATTTACAATGGACAAACCTTAAACCAACCTTATCCTCAAAACTTTGCTATGCTATTCAATTCAGTTACCGCTTTGATTGCAATACGACCGCTGTAATTCTCGAGAAATTATTCCATTTCAAATTGTAATACCGATAATTTTACAAAAATGTCAGCTAGAATATCTCTCACCATAAAAGATATCAAGTCTCGAGGAAACTAACCACGAAAAAGATACTAACTAATGGAATCTAGTTATGTTAACCCACCTAAACACATAAGAGTTTACGATTTAAAAAAAAAATTATTACGGCAGCATAAAATAAGCGACGATTGTACTGAGAATCAAATGAATACTTTCATATCTAACGCCCGTAATGTAACGTGAAATTAACAATAATAATAATTATTTCGCTGTACAAATAAAAAAGAAACTGGCTACGCGCTAAAAATATTTTTTCCTAACTTATTTATCGAAATGTTTGCTTCTATGGCGGGCGCATCATGGCTATCCCCAAGAGATTATGATAATCAGATATGATAATCTCTTGCTATCACTATTATGGTTTTTATGGTCACGAATCAGCGACTTGCGTGACGTTTCGTGTCTTTGGTTCAAGTCAATAACTTGCGAGGTGCAACATGACTGAAGCTTGCGTGGCAAGTCAGTAATCTGTATGACGTATCAATCCCGCCCTTATAAGTCAGTAACAAGCAACAGTTTGTTGCTAGAGGCACTCTGTTCCATGTTTGGCGAGAACAATGGCGAATCAGCCTGTAAAGAAAAGCACCACACAAGATTAGACCCAGCGAGAAAAGTCGTTGGAAATGTTCAGTACGTTTATTCTTACAAATTGCTGCCTTTAATTTGTTGTGAAAGAGGTAAAGAAAAAACAGAAATTAATGAGTGAAAATCGACAAACAGCGGCATTGTCACGTGCTGTACTCACCCGATTTTCTGTTGCACTGAACAAGTTGTCGATATGGAGTGGAGCAGGCTTGCTGTTTGAAGGTGACCTGAAAGAGACAGCAGAAAATACTTCTCATCTAGGTAATCAAATAAACAAACAAATACGAAATAAGTAAAATGGAGAAGGGGCTTACTACAGCATCTAGGAGTTAACTAGGGACAAGCAATGAAACTACAAAGTTTCGACAAAAAAATGTTGAAGAAATTCTTCATCAGTATTTACCCCTAAGAATAAAAGAACGATGAAATAAATAGCGTGTGAACTTACATCTTTGCAAGGTCATTCAAAGAATGCGTTCTGTGTCTCCTGAAAGACTGCTTATTTTCATTTCTGGAAAAGAAAAGGACTATTAATCACAATGTGTTTACACAACACGTCAGACTAACATGCAGATAATTTACAAATTATGGTAAACTTTAAACTCAAGTCAGACTAGTACACGCTCTTACCCCTGGAGATTATTAATTTCTTGCTTTTGATTGAAAAATGTACGCAAATCAGGCAGTGAACTTCGCCTCCTGAAATAAAACAAACAGCACACAAAGTTACAAGAGACGGAAACCAAAGTAAAAGTTGCACCAAGAACTACTTGAAAAGGATCAAGGGCTGCAACAGTTCGCCGGCTAGTTTACAGGTATTACACATACAACAAATAAAACTGAAAATCTTAATAATAAACTCCGTAGATAAAAGCCTGGAAAATTGTCAAAAATTTAACATCAAGGTAAAAACCAACAATAGTTAATACTATACTCAGTCCTACTGGTGACCAAAATCTAATTTCTCATACAGTATCAAAACATTTGTCAAGCAGACAGCTGAGGAGAATGAAGATAATGATCAGTCAACCCCGCTTAGATCTATCACATATTCTCAGAACTAAATAAAAGTAAATGTTGGTTCAGTAGTAATGAGAATTAACATTCACTGCACTAACAACTGATCTAAACCTGTTTTGTCTCGAATCATCTTTTCCTCGAAGCAATTTTTCATCCGAAGCTGAGATCCCATCAAGATACGTGAAGCGCTTTCTGTGTTCCCACTTGTTTCTATTGTTTGGGATAAATACGTGAAAGCTTCTCTGGTCGTCCACAAGATAATTGCCTGGTTTCCCTGGATCATCATCAAGATCTGTTTCCAAGAAATTTGGCGCATAAGGTGCATTTGGTGGGACCCGGATGTCTGGGCGAGCGGGCGTGGGACTCGCGGACATTCCGGATATTTTCCCGCTCTTTAACTGGCCGCGCGTTCTGTCCTTTTTGGGTTGTTCTGATTTCTTTTCAGGTTCTTTGGAGTTCCTCATCAGATCCATAATTCGAAGGTTGCGTTTAGAAGCTCTTCCAGAAGTGGGTCTTTCACAAGCTACCGAAATACCGGAATCAACATCCGTTTCAGGCAGGGAAAAAATGTCAAGGGGAGGTTTCTTGGCTTGGGAAGTTTTAGTCATGCCAGCGAAAGACTTGTTACGCGTGGCTTTCTTGTCTGCTTTTGGAGAAACAGAAGACGATGATGAGCCTGCAGCGTCATCTTTTGCATTAGCGTCCGCGTGTCGGACTCGAACATTTGCAGGGAGTGAAGCTGATCTCGCGTGAATCATGTTCTTAGGTCTATTGTCAGGAAGGCCGCCAGAAATGCCCGTTTTCATCGGAACGCTTTTGACCGGCTGACTTGAAGTGCGGATTGATTCCGAAGACTTGTCGTCGATCTTCGTAACCTGTGACGTTGACGGTAATGAGATAGCCCCATCAACAGTAACTTGTGAGGACAAGGCTTGTTCGTCATCTTTCAATTCTCTGTCAGGTTTATAAACATGGCCATTGGAGTTAGACCTTGTGGGAAGCTCCGTGGTTATCACAGTTCGTCCGGTGAGACTTGTCACTTTCATGGATTCTGCTTTTCTAACTCCTCGACGCGTTTTAGCTCCAGGCCCTTCAAGGAAAAGATATAGGTGTTTAACTTCACTCACATCTTAGAAAGGTTCAACAAGCTGAACCGCCGCCGAATATCCCCGCCGCCAGACAAACGAATGAGTCAGTGGCAATATGTCGCGAGGTTAAACAACACAGAGTTTTCATTCAAACTCCTTTGTTAGCAAACCTGGCGGCTGTCTCTCAGAATTAAACCACGAATCCGGGGAACAAAAATGACAAATTTAAGTTTTTTCAGCTGCTACTACGTTATCTATGCAGAAAATAACTATTGCCTCCTGAAATACTTCTTTCAAACCCAAACAAACATTAAACAACAAATACAGCTGAGAGGTCCAATAACTAAAATCAACCAATCAGAATGCTTTATTCCCAATGACATGGACCGGGTAAAGTTAAAACAACAGTTTCTTGTTCAATCAGAAGTCGTGCAATAAATTTCTTATTACCCATTGGCCATTGTTATGTTCATTATGGACCTCGCTACGTTAGAAAAGTAGTGTCACTCAAGGCCTAAGGCCAACATTCTCCCAAAATGTCCCTTGCAATAGCTTAACAAGACATAAATTAATATGGACGGTTCACCTTGGAGGGCTAATTCACGCATAAAACATCAAAAGAAACAAAGAACAACTTCGAACTGCACAACCAAATTAATAAAAATTCAGACGTTTCTAGGCAAGAAATCGAATGATAAAGAATTTATGAAAGCAATGTGTATACGAATTCATAAATTACCCATGTTGTTTTTAATTCTAGATTGTTCAAGATCCATAACCGCATCTATTCTAAACTGAGCTGACAAATGTTCATAATTAACTTTACGAAGTCGACAGTTCTTATGGCATCGTTACAGCGTACGTGTAAACAATACTGACTTACGCGAACTTTAACTCGTCTACTATCATCTTAAAACGACTTGTTATAATTATCAAATATTAGTTACTATGATAGCATAACATAACCACTGTGATGAGATTATAACAGAAGTAAAACAAAATGAGTGCGAAACCACATACATCCAAAGCAACTAAAGAAACGCATGTCAAGGCTCACTAAAGAAAGTGTCCCTAAACAAGATTATTTTGAATTACCTAGGTAATTGCTGGGGTACCTCATAAGTATTCACAAGAACATGACGATTTTGTAGATAACACGTCTATTAAAATTTACCTTTCCCTAATGAAATTAAATTCCTGTCTTCCAAATGTACCCTTGGCTGAAAACACTACATTACATGATGTATCTGGTTGAACCTACTCGTTTACCTCTAACTAAGGCAGCTGAAAACGGCAATGACATATGGCAATTATGACAAACCTTGTATAAAGTGCCGAAGAGATCGCTGAAAATTTGCTTTCTTGGAAGATGTAAATTTCATGTCCGAATGCCTTGAACGGAGGCCGAAGTAATAACCACAGTTATTTTCCGTTATTCCTCGAAAACAGGAACACGACTTTGCCCTGCAGCAGTATTTAAGTGTAGTCGGCTTGCCGGCGCGTATCCTTTCTAACGCTTATATTTTGCCACATTTGAATTAACAACATGACATAACATAAACAATAAAAAACACTTGTATGTTCACGAATTTTCCACGAGTTGATAAAGCGAAACAATCGAGGCACATGAATATATTCGGCTCAACGACGAATGAAAAACAACTCAAATTTTGGCAATAAAGTCTCGAATTTCTAACATGAAGGCTATATAGCAACAGTGATCGCGACTCTTTACACATGTCAAAAAAAAAAAATAATAGCAGTTTCGAATAAAACGGATCACTACTGTAAAGACAGCAATTGAAGGAGAAACCCCTCAGGCAAAATGTGAATTATTCAAAACAAAACGAAAATTCTTGGAACATTCAAATTACAGGTAACACTTACATTTGGAATCAAGCCACATTTAGGCAGAGTTTGATGAAGTTTGGTCAAAACTAACCTCATGTTACACTTACAGTTGGTTAATTTACATGTACGACTAAACATTGCTCGAAGACGTCTTCGCATTACTTCTTTGCTAATGAATACAAATGAATCAGGAACAACTTAATCATTTGCTTAAAACTTTCCTCAACCTCAAATACGTTTGATCAGATATTTCTCCTCAGCCCGAGCAATAAAATGTCAGTCACACTGAAAAAAACGTCTAACCTCTAATTTTTAAAAGCGGACAATTTTTCAAATTAACACGTGCAGGCGCGTCAAAATATACATATAAAAACTATGAAACCTCAAAAGGTATTAGTTACTTGAACATCCTTCCTTGAAAATACAGCTGAACACAGCAAGGCAGCTTCAAATAAAACTTGCTAGAAAGCTCTTTGTCAAAAGCACAATGAATTGTCTGACGGAAACAATATAGGAAATAGCTTCAAAATCATGGAAATGCAAGGGCTTGGCTAAATTACATCCTGTACTCTATTCTTTATCATAGTATCACCAATTACAGTCAAACCAAGTGAAGCGTACCTCTGACGATTACATTAAGGAATTGATTATTTGAATATTGAACCCGCTAGTCGTTTCAAGAATGCAATAATGAATTGATTATTGGAAAATTGAACCTACTAGTCGTTCCAAGAATACGGCTAATGGGTTTAATGTTAAAAACAAAATTAATTTAATATTGATTCTTGAAATGACTAGCGAGTTCAATATTCAAATAATCAATTTATTAATGTAATATTGAGGGGTACGCTTCACTTGGTTTGACTGCAAGAGTATGAGAAGACCGTGATCTCAAAAACTCAACTACATTTGACAGATAAGCATCTATAACTGTTCCAGTTTGTTCCGTTCCTGTGTGTCCAGTTCTGATAGCCACCCGCCTGAGCTTCCTTGAGCTTCTTCTGTGTTTTCAATTTCTCCCTAAATGTCATTTACAAACTGCACTCTACGTTTCTTAACAAACAGACATCAAAACAGAAAAAAAAATAGAAAGTGACTTGTTTGTGCTTTTCCTGGTAAACTTTTAACATCTATCCTGGGATCCAGAGACCCCTATGAGTATAAACCCTGAATAATTAGCGTGGTATTGACTGAATTGGGCCTAATTTTCTGGAGGCTTTTTATGCTTTCATTGATTTTGTAGAAATCTTCTAAGCTGAACTCTCAGTTGCAAACTGTAAGTGTCCATGTTTCTAGCTTAAAAGTGCTATTCGAGGACGCACCACAAATAAAAAATAAAAATAAAAGAAAAATGGAAAATATTGACTATAAGCCTATCTAATCTAAAATTGTATACAGAGAAAAATATACTAAATTTATAGATTAAAATGTAATTTCAATCAAGTTCTAGAGTGAAATGAGAACACTTGGTTTTAGAAGAGGTAGTCTGCCCGAGTGGTTAGGGCGCTGGTCTTGAAATCCGGAGATCGCGAGTTCAAGTTCTGTTCTGATCGCTAGCTGGTTTTGATACAAGGTAAACTCGAATTCACCTCCTCGGCCATGCTTTCGGAATGCTTGTAAATAGCCAACTGGTCTACCTCCTGCTAGTTAGGGTTTTCAACCTCCGGGTTGTTATGCTTCAATTCGAATTATTTCTTTCTGAAATTTAATTTCTCGGCCCCACTAGCCTTTGGCCACAGACAATCAGCGATCGAAGGTAAATAACCGTTATTTATCCAGACATGTGCACAGCATCTACTTACCGAAGTACAATGGCGGTTTAAGGATCCGGAGCTGGTCAATTGTGTTCTGATGTTTATCTCCATCGTCATACTCCACATAGTACTTGCCATGTTCAATGCCAATCACTTTACCTGACAGCTTGGCGGGAAGACTCGGCCAATGAGCGATCACTCGACTCCCTGGAGAAATAAAGGTAATCCACATTAGACTGCTACCAAGTAGTTTATAGCCAACAAGACCGAGCCCCTGACATGATAAACACCCAGTTGATATTCATTTACAGAGGTCTGTGGCTAAAATATCTCATGGGGAGACATCGTTAATTACGTTTCCAAGAATCCGTATGTTACTTGCGTCAATTTAAACATGGAAAAATATATCTTTAAGTGTCCAAGAGATATGAGAGTAACGTTCCAAATGAATGTCCTTCTCTCAGGTAGCCAATTTCCGATCACACCTTGATTACAGTTTAAATCTTGCGTTACAATTAGTCACACAATTCTTTGACATTTACTATCGGCTATTTCAAACTCTCGCTATTTCGAACGATTTTTCGTTTCCCACTAGGAGTTCGAAATAGCGGAGTTCAACTGTATTTCTAAAGATGCTGTTACTTTGCCTGTCAGATTCTGTGAGTTACGAATCATATCGTTTTATACTGGTTTGCGTTATAAAGCTTTCTTACCAACTTCCAAGTCGCTAATCTCGGGCACTTGATCAAACACAACACACTCAGTGTCAGCACGGTCATGCGCAATAGTGTCTCCATTATCAAACTTGATGTGCAGCATTTCTCCCAGACCCGTCACTTCTCCTTTGTAGAAGTCGCCATTCAACGCTTTGCCCCACACTCGAGAACCAACCCGAATAAAACCTTTAAAAAAACAAACAGAATTCTCTTAGATTCCTCCAATATAAAACAATCACCCTTAATTGTTCTACTCAAAAGTGAAGGATTTATAATCAGCATCTGATCTGTCTTTGTTACTTATATTACGTTAGTGAATCAACACAAAAACGTACGTGCAAACTGATGTGAAAGAAAACATCCTCAAAGACGAAGTACCTAAACAGTTTGCGTTAAAAGACTTCCGATAAACTTGATAACGCAGGATAGTATTTTAACAAGACGTACGCGGAATCTAGTACCAGTAATTATGAATTTGCAGCTTAAAGATTCGGCTATTCTTAAGAGCTCGGATTACTTGCACATTTCAAATTGGAATGAGTTAAATACCTCAGTGTTCAACTTGTACTGCTATGAATGACATCAATGCCTTCATGTACAATTCAATCCATAATTTTCATGGCACAGATGTCGAGACATAAAAAAGTGTGGCGCGGATAAAGTTAAGGCCTTTTTCAGATGACAAATTATCAAGAGACACACATTCAGTACAAACACGATAGAGATTCCTCGTAACTTGTGATGAAGATGCTCTTCACATCTGTTTTTACGGCTTATGCTGCATCCATGTCTGTAGCAGAGTTCTTGTCTTCTTAGATGTTTGCTTCAAGAGTATTAGTCGAACAGGACATCAGATTGCGTAGCGTTTACATGCATATCATGAAACGATGGTAATGAATGATCGTATTCTCAGTTTTTTTACTCTCTCGAACACCTGGAGGCAAAATCAATTTTGAAAACCGCCTACAGAGCGTGGAACAAGCCGAATTTAAAGCCGGCTTACAATAGTGACTCACCATCATAGATAGAACTGCCTGGGCTAAGCATTGTACAGCTCAATGATAAATTGAACAAGAGCCAAATTAATGAATAAAAGTGAGATCTGTCAAGAATTTTATCATGAAACTGCGAAAATCTTTAAAGCGAAATGAAAACGCATCAACAGTGCTACAATGAATTCACGAACAAAGAGTTTTTTCAAGTGTCAAAATGTTTTAATTAATACTGATGACGAGGCAATTAGGAGTTTATTCGCACATCAGTCTTGAGATAAACTGTTGCGTTGCCTTTAATCTGTGAAATCTGATTTCGAAAAGAATTCTAGATAAAAAGTCAAGTAAATCTAAGACCAATCTTTAACTCAAGCGAACAGGTTCACTTACCCACTGTTGGCCTTCTTGAAAATCGTTCGCTTGTTGCCCTGAAATAAAAATTCACGTAAATAAGTCGTACTTTAAACAACCACTCGCGGACTTTGAAATGCGTCTTGTAATCCACCTGTTAAAACGCTATTGCAACCTAACCCCTCTTTTCAAAAAAAACGACGGGCTTTTAACACCTTTTCGCACGCTGTCACAAACAATTGCGCAGAATTAGCACAAACTTGGAAACTTTTCCGCCGAATGTCGAAGCCAAGCCATGAGAAAGCTTCTGCGAGGAATCAACAAGAGTTGTGAGGTTAAACATGTCGTGCACTTTACCTTAAAAAGCAAAATCATTGGGCGAAACAAAACGACAGCGGGTACGAAATAAAACTCTCTACAAATAGAAACAAACAAATTACGTACACTATGGTTTCGTTGTAATTGTATCCGAACTCAAATTCGTAACTAGCCAATCAGAAGTCTTGTTTACTGTCCTGGCATCCTCGACCTGAAGGCCGGATTTTGGGGGCGCCTCGACAGCATCTCAGGCTCGTATGATCTCACAATAAGTATTGGTTCGACTGCATCTCGCCAAAATACGAACCACGGCTCGATTAAACTCGCCTGATTACTGATGTGCCGCCGAAGCGACCAATAAAGTCCGATTAGCCAATATCTAGTTTAAAAAAACGTGCCAAAGTGTAAAGTAAGGCCCAGTTCAGACGCTGAACTTTTCATGGCTGAACCTAAGGTCCCAGTTATATGGTCTCGGGTACCCGAGACAACCCTCCCCGCGAGGCTACTTTATCGAGCGTTGATATGTGAAAACGTAGTCCCTGTAGGCCGAATCAAAGTTGACCTTGCATGATTATTCATAACCCTTACTGACTAATCAAGTGTGCAAATATCCCTCTTTCTTTGAGTTTCCTTCGGTCATTCGATCACAGTTGGTTTTGCTGAGTTAATTTTCACTTCTTTGATAGGAATTTCTGCTTTAAATCCTAAATCTAGGCATTAGGTGACCCTCGCTACGCCGAGAGTTGTCCCGGTCAAGCGAACCAAAGTGTTTATATGAAGAAAAGTTGTCCCGCTTCCCAGGGTTACCCTACCTGCCGAGACGAGACAACTCGCCCACCCGAGTTGACTCCCCACCCCCCGAGACGCGTTCGCGATCCTAATTCAAACGGTTGGTTGAATTTTGCAAAGAAATAAGCGAAAAGTTACCTCGGCAAGGGCAACTCGTGTGGAGGGTTGTCTCGGGTACCCGAGACCATATAAATGGGGCCTAATACGTTGAATTAAGTACACGAAAAGTTCGGCGTCTGAATCAGTTAAGAACGGCTAGTTGAGTTTGGAAGAGCTGAGCCGTTCTTCCCACCTAGCACAGCCGGGAATTTCGGTTTTGGAACGGCTTTGACTTCGAACTTTTCCTGTGCCGAACCTAATACATTAATTATTATAACACATAATATTTTACAAGCAGTTTACACTTTTCCTAATAATCGCAGATATTTCGACGTGTTTTGGTTCAAACTAAATAAAGTTCGGCGAATTAAGTTCGACGTCGGAATCAACAGTCGTGCTTTTCATAATTTGGTCGGTCCAAATTCGCATTAAATAGGCTCATGAAAAGTTCGGTGTCTGAGCTGGGCCTAACGGCCATTTGATTGCATCACTCTCTTGAATTTCACAGAAGTCTGTGCGTTGAAAGCAAAGTAATTTTATTGTAACAAGAAATAAGGACCGCTTATACATGTACGAGCTACTCTTTACAGAGAGTGTTAACTCTTTAGGTTACCTTTGAATCTTATAAGATTTCCTGGCGCTCATTCTCGCATCTCTTTGAGCTTGGTGTTCTGTTCTTCCACTGTAAAAAAATGTCAAGTACAAAGCTGGTTAACCATCTACCCTCCCCTGATTTAACTTATCTTTGAAGAGAAGTGGTCATTATAAGATTTCAACAAGAGCAAAATGTATGGATCGGAGCATGTTAAAGGTGGCTGGTTTGTACGAAAAACGAAACAGTAATATAAACACCAATGTACTGCAACGCTAAAGAGAACACCGTTACGATAGCAAAAACCTTAAATGTAACGCTTCTGTATTGTAACGCTAATAGGAACACTGTCACGATAATGCAAACAGTGTAACGCTAGTACAAACAAACAGTAATGTTATACAGACACTGTAACGTTGGTGCACAAACCTGAATCTGTAGCGAGAACCAAACCTCAAGAAACTCGCAGTTCTCGTTGGCTTGTTTGTTGGTTTCACTAGTCTGTAGCAAAAGATCAAAAATGGGGATTGTTAGGTAACTGGCGAGAATTAAAGTTTGCAGAATAGCAGTTTCTTAAGGTTTTGCGGTATCAAGTTTTTGCGATTCCAGCAAGTCGTTCAAACTTGGAATTAGAACGTTGCCGCAACACAATGCTACCTTTTAAACTGTACATTGTTTATATGCATTCAAAAGAAACAGTATTGAAATAAAATTGCTTGCTTTGGCAACTTTTTGTGCTGGGGGAATCTCTGAAAAAAGCGGAACATTTCCTCAGAGTATATACAAATAGTGGGTTCAATTAAACTCTAATAGCATTACCTGAAGAATGTATGGTGTTCGATGGCGCTCTTCCAGAGGTGCTTAGCATCATGGGAACTGAGACAGGTGAAGGTATAGCTCTCTGTGTGTTTTGAATTCTGGAAGAAAATAGGTCCGCAAGGCGTACATAGTGGTAAGTAATAGCAGGTAAATAACAAACACCACCCAAAGCATATAATGGCTATTCCGCCAGGAAAACATAATGAAAGATAACCAGCCCTCAGACAAAAGATCACATTGTAGAAACTAGCAATCCAACACGGGGGCAAGAAGACTTTGCCCTTGAGAAAACATGTCTCCTTAAATTTCGTATGTGTCACAATAATTTGAGGGGGGATTTTACTATTCCTGCGACTTTCCGTCACTCATTGTGCAGTAACAGTTATAAAATTAACATTCAACAAAATGTCAACTTTATAAACACAGTCCTCACAAACTCTTACCTCTTGGTAGTCCAAAAGAAACCTGTTTTTCTTAAACGATATTTTGGTTATCTTTTGCCTGGAGGATTGAAAACAAATGCAATGCTTGAGCTTAAATTCATTAACATCATGAATCTGCTATTATAAACAACTTTTCCCAGTATACTCGCCCTGTTCCATTTGAATACTTACCAAGGAAAAATATTTCTCCTCTCCTTGTCCTTGATGAGCAAAACACCACGGGGAGTTAAACCTAACTGACACTCCACTTTATTTCCCCCCTGAAAAAAATGTTCAAAATTCAAATAGTAATGTATCATTGTTTATCAATGCAAATACTGTAGTACTGCAAAGAGAGAAACAGAAAAAAAAAGACACAAGAGTTTATAATATCTTTGGAATCTCAGTGGAGGTTACCAAGTTCAATTTTACAGCATGTGACATTTTACAGGGCTGTCGTTAAGTTTTGACTCACCTGTAGCCTTAAACTTCACACATGCAACAAACTTGTTACTTTGTGGATGAATTGCATCAACAAAAGGCAATTTCATCCATAACATCAAGGGCCTATCAAACATACTCAGCCATAACAGCTGTTAGGGGTTACGACACTTACTGACAGCCCTGTTTCATATAATAAAACAACTCACAATAACTCTTTTGCTAAATGTTGGAATTATAAGTGATTTAAAAACCTGACAGATTGCTTACCACAACAGAATGCATGTCAACGCCATAAAATTCCATGTTCTTCACAATCTTCAGAAAGTTAACCTCGCACTCAGCTGGGTTTAAGCCTCTACAATCAAACAATAATCAAATGTCTGTTAACTTAAATCTAAAAAATGACAAGTTATGTTTCTTATACTCTTTCAACAGTGTGAGCAATTATCATAATTACACAGACTTTTTTTTCTCTATTTGTGTTTTTTCCCTTTTGGTGGTCTGTTTTTATATGGGGTTCTGACTCCTTTACAGATCATCCATATGGCTTAATTTTATTATTTGCAGTCATTAAATCGTAATGAAGAATAAAGACTTTGCGGTGCTGTGAGCATGTTAGGATACAAATTAACTTCCCACAGATTGGGAAGGGTTTTAGGTGTGAATAGCATACTTACATCAGAGCTTTGTGTTTCTTGTGTATCTCTTTCTCCAGTTCTTTGGTCTTAAATGAAAACAAACAAACAAACAAAATGAAAAACTAAATATAAATGTTAACCACGTTGTTTCTCTGTTTAATTATAAGGTGGCATGTGTGGCCATACCTGATTTGGAATAAACTTGAACTCTGTTATGTATTCTGTTGTTTTTTCATGGAGTTCTGGATCAAAGTCCCCAAGGTGAGCTGCATGGAAGGAGATCAATGAGCTCATCAACATCATACACTGTTACTGATTAACATATCCTTAACTACACTATTTATTAACCAAGGGTGAGGTCTTCACAGGAAAATATCACACCAAGACTTTGTCATTAACTAAGTGTTAGTAAGGGTGATAAGACAAAGCCAAGGTTTGAGATTTTCCCATAAAGACCAAACATTCAAGGTTAATTATATGGCTTACAAAGACAAAACTTTTGCTTTGTTTTGCAGGCACATAATCAACCTGTGAGCATTACAGGAGAACAATGCTCTAGAATTAGCCAATCAGAGTGAGTATTATATCTGCTACAAACACAGGTCATATAAAATATGTAATAACCCAACTAAACCTACTGTAGCTAATAAAGAAATTGTATGATTTCCAGCACATGAAAAAAAGAATGTGTTCTCTAGAGTAAATATCACACCTAGCTCACTTGAAGAAACACAGAAAAAAACAAGCCTTGAACTTCTCTAATCAAATACTTCATGAAGTGAACATACAGAAAATCATCTAATATATTAGAAAATAGAGAAATATCTAAATAATTATTTATAGAAATGTGTACACGATGTGTACCAATTGTTACACTGAATGTTCTTCCTAAAAATTGTGTGAATTAAAAAGTAAATGAAAACCACTGGTTGTATCTTATTATTTGCAAGCTAAAGATAAACTACCAAACTAAATCCAACAAAGCTGTAATTATATAAATCTACCACTTAATAATTGTGTGAGAAAAATATATTCAAAGGACTCTAGACATCAAGCAAGTTTGTTGAAAAAACCACATGTACTTCACACAGACTCTTTAGCAACTTACACTGCAAACTGTAACCAGTTAAGTCAACACCAATCTTTAGTGGAACTGCCAGCCTGTGAAAAAAATACATTTACATTTCACAACTTATTATTGCATTTAGTGTCAATGTCTTGCACAGTCTCTCTTATAATGCCATTAATTATCCCTTTCCCCTTTCTGTGTAAAGAATTATTTTACTCACTTTCCTTTGGATATGTCTTGTTTGATTTGTAGAAAGAAATGGTATCTACAGAATAAGAAGATGGTTAACTGTCAGCAATCAGTGAAGATTGAATTCTGAATTTTTACTACACATTAACGCCCAAGTCGCTAGTGGAGGGAAGGTGCCTACGAAGCCTGGGGGCTGCAACCATAGTCACATCCCCAAGGCGCTAGAACACGCGACTCGCCTGCCCAACCCGCACCCATCACACTCAAGCCAGATGCCTCAGGGGAAAGAAAAAAAAAACGAGAGGGGGGGGGGGGGGGTTAGGGAGGGAATGCTGAGAACCACTAAACTACTATAATTCAACCCACAGCGCCACGCTAACAGAGCAACGAACACACTGCAAGCACATGGGATGACAACACACATACTAACCAAGAATACCACTGGACAATGTCAGCCCCAGGGCTCCTACAGCCATATGACTGCTGCAAATGCTACAGAATGCACCAAACACTTAACAAACGCTAACAGATGGCCAAGACATTAACAAATGCCTACAAAAACGCTACTGACCAGACTAGCACCTGGTCATAAACTGTGTAAAATTTCATTGAACTATTTCAAACACTACAGAACGCACCAAACGCTAAACAAACGCTAACAGACAGCCAAGACACTAACAACCGCCTACAAAAACGCTACTGAACAGACTAGCTTCTAGTTGTTAACTATGTTAAATTCCATTAACTATATCTTCCAAACTACTTTCTCATCGTTTAAATTATTAGGCTCTGTAAACAAGACTCATTTTCTTAACTTAAATCTTGAAAACTGGCATTTGCTTTTACCTGGTAAGTTCCTCTGTCAGGTCTTGTGGTTCTGCAGCATAAAACCTTACTCTAAAGTGTAACGTGAAAGGTGGACCAACTAGAAACACAAATCATTAAAAGAAAATGTAGTCTGATCTACTCACTAAAAATAAAGATATTAAGCTAAATAAAAAATAAAGCCAGTCAAGATAAACTGGAAACAAGTGGTTAGAAATAGCAAGATAAACTGAAGTTCATTTTCAGATAAAGCAAGGTACTGAGAGGCATTGGATAGAAGTAATTAAAGTCCTGTACATTATGTAAAATTATCTAAGACTTGGCATGTTCCTGAAAAAGGTTAAGTGTATGTTGTTAACACAGGCCATGAGGAAATTATTTAGGTACATCCTCATCTTGCAACATACCTGTGCAATAAATAACAACCACCTTTTACTACAATTAACCTTCATGATACCTAATTTTGTTCTTATGGAGGAAGATGAGGACCTTAATTTGTAACTACCCTTACCAAGTACAAAATTTTCAGTTTTAAAAAAAAATTTCATCAGGTAAATTTCCTTACTTCTGACTTGTTTCTTGATTTTCTTCAATGGATTTAGCCAGTGCTGCAGGGAAAAAGAATTTGTTTGCATTTGACAATATGCTGTGATTAAAACAATCCAAAATAGTTAAGAATTTACATGCATCACATGAAAAGTACCGTAGCCTATTTTTGTTTCCATTGTAGAGAACTTGAAAACTTGTGTGTGAGTACGAAAAGTTCCAATGACTTTAAAGATTTTCAATTTTTGTCATTTTGTTATTTTTGCAACATGTACATTACCCAAGCATGAGGTCAAGGTGGCTGGATATTGGTTAAGTTCTCTTTTTTTTGCGAGTTTATGGAATGAGACAGAGTCGAGGTCCAATTAAACAGTCACGCAAAAAAAGAACAGGGCTAATATCCAAACATCTTGACCCAACAAAATTGGTCAATAAAGGATTTTCTATTTGCAAAAATAACACCCTTTACTTGTGGGACACAGTGGGTAATCCAAAGCAGGCAAGATAGCCCCATCTTGCCTGCTCTGGTAGCCAATCACAGTGCAGGACTCAGTTCATCTTGCCCACTGATGGATTTAGTCATATAATTACAAATCTTGACGACTGCTCTTTTACTGGACATATTTCCCATACCGAGACTTGATGTGTGTCCATAAACTGAAGGCCAAAGTAGTCTTTTTCAACCAGATCAAGATTCTTGAAAACAAGATCAAGGAGTTCTTGTCCTTTGGCTTTTTTCTGTTGAAATTCAACCAAGTCACAAGTTAAACTTTGCAAAGAGCTGTATTATTATTATTATTATTATTATTATTATTATTATTATTATTATTATTATTATTATTATTGAATGAAAACTCTTATTCTACCTGCCAATGCAACTGATTAACTTTTCCATATAAAATGGTTTACCAATTGGAAACCATTGGAAATTT
Source organism: Orbicella faveolata (assembly GCF_042242905.1). Classification (NCBI taxonomy): domain Eukaryota; kingdom Metazoa; phylum Cnidaria; class Anthozoa; order Scleractinia; family Merulinidae; genus Orbicella; species Orbicella faveolata. Next base: position 1,385,406 of record NW_028301540.1, read on the forward strand.
GCGCAATAAAAGTTGAAAAGCACTTTAGATACATTGATATCAAATTTTATGTGCTCAGTAAAACGCCATTATCAAAATGATATGCACACCTTACTGTGACGTCATTATAAGGTCATCTGCTATGGTAAACCATTATAATGAGGTCAGACATTGAGAGACTTTTGCCATAGAACACTACAATTTCCATTTTTTTTTGGTCAAAGTATGACAACTGAACAGAGAAAAACTTGTAGCCATTGTGTCGTGGTGAGAATTGCATTGAATGAGAGCGATAAACACACTCTTTGAACGCTTGAAAAGTGAAAAAGTGGTAATAAACACCACCTTGTGGGCTAAATATGGATCAATTTATCAACAGGGTAGACCAGGTTTCGTCTTTGTATCGCAATTTTTGTGAGAAAAAAACACTTGTCACTTGTTCTTTAATAACAAATCACTCTGAACCACACATTTAGTGGCTTTTGTAAAAATAAACTTGCTAGAACTTGGAAATATAACTGAAATCACCACAGTTTACGCAAACAGACTCCAGACAATGGGCGACAAAAGTAGTTGAGACACTTCTAGAAAATGATGCTTTTTGATATTAAAGCACTCATTCTATTTTATTTGTATCTAGCATTAATTCTGTGATACCCCTGGCCCCCCAATTCAATGTTGTGTAGGCCTTGTGGTCTGTGCTGACTAAGAAATGAAAAATCAACATTGTTTGAAGGGGAAGGGGGGGGGGGGAATGTTTCCAAGATGTTCGAAAATCGAATTTTACTGCCAAGTGTCTCAACACTTATGTCACCCATTGTAGGTATTGCTTTTTCTTAGTTATAGATGACAATATTTACATTTTTGACTCCTTGGTGCTTCAGGCAATACAGGAAATTAGGGCAAAACTTAAATACTTCCACATATGATATTACAGGAACGCCTTTTATGACATTCACTGATAACACACAGATGTCAGAGTCTTCCCACGAACACTCTCATGATGCTGCAAGGAAATGGATCTTCTATTTGAGACCATTAAAGAAACACACGCAAATAGCAGTCAAGCTTTGGGTGAAATACTAATGGTATTCACATCTTATTGACAATTGTTTACCAATATAATAAGAAACAAAAACAAATTAACTGTGATTCTCGGATTGTTATCTTCGAGGTAACTTCAATTTGTTAGTGTTCAATTGTAATGAACATTGCAACTTGTCTGTCACGTTACACAACCACAGGGGATATTAGGGGGGCGTCCATTTATGCACGAGGTTAAACATGGAGCCATGTCTAACGAATTCAAAACAAAACCACAATCCCAGCAGACGGATCTCACCATAACAAGCGAGATTTGACAAATTCAAGGTGACTAAGCGTAATCTAAATCCAAGAATGAAATTTCCGCCGGAACGCCCCACGTTGAAATCTGTTCGAAAGTTAAAGGTTAATCTTACTCCCGCACCATTCATTGTTCTTTTCCTATTATTTTGGTTAAAAACGGCTAAATACACAAAAACTGTTTTCAAAATAGGTGATGTGATCACCTGCAGATATAAACATTAACCGTAAAGGTACCTAACTGAATTCGAAAGCTACGGACGCATTCTATTGGGGAACAATTCATAAAATAAGCTTATATTACTTTCAAAAACATTAAGATTTTATCTCATCAAAGTAGATCCCAAAAGCTCACAGAGAGTATTCTGTTTTGTCTGACTACAGCAAATATTAGCTTTTTCTAGAACATTCCTTTTCAGACTAAACCGTGCATGAAGAAACTGTGAAACGTTATTAGCTTATTGACGGAAATTGACCGTAGTCCGCAGAGAAATCATAAGAAAACAAACCATTTTAGTAACAGGTCAAAGTATCCCTCTAGAAACGTTGCAATGATGATATTCAGCTACTCGTATTCACATCAGGTATTATTAAATTAAAATTATGGTAAACCTTACATGCAAATTGAACGAGAGATCACTGCCGTCAAGCAAAACGATGACATAGTCCAACGCCTGTTTGTCCTTCTTTTCTTCTTTGTCTTTGCCGAATCGCCTGCGAAATCTTCTGCTCAATCTGTACATGTTAGGACACGGTCAAAGTATTCGGTTCCTTGTCAGTTCAGTCAATAAAACACGGCTTTCAAACCGCCTACTTCAAAATAAAACCGTCGATTCCACATTTCATTTCTGGACGAATGTAATGAATATATGCATTAGTCGCATTCCTCTGATTCCAAACCACATGAGCCCGCGAGATCTACTAGTTCGGAAAGGATCGGTTCTTGTCGGTTCGGATCGATATTACTCCAACCTCGTCCCCAGGGCCTTCTCCTCAACGATTTAACCTTATTATTGTGTCAGGTGTCAGTGTATTTAGATAGATCAGCTAATTGGGGAAACCTAACTTAAGTCAATAGCTGATAACTAGTTTACAAAAATCAATAAATAAATGTTGAAGTCGGTAAACACTTGTTCACAGCATAACATAATAAATACGATATAAAATAATATAAAATGATTCTGTTCACGATTTGCATAGTTTGCAGCAACTGCTATATGCTTTATCCTTCATTACTTAGAAAAGCCTTGAACCATCAAATATGATTTACATCTAATTTTCGCCTGAAAAATGTTTCGCTGGCCTGGTAAAATTCCAACAGCAGCAACAACCCGAGACGAACCGACAACTACCCAACAATTCCCGGAAAATTCAGCAACGTCGTACCAGTTTCCCGCCTAGCGCCTGTGATATACTTCCCATCTTAGCGTTGTGGACAGACGTACTACAATGCTGTACCATTTCTTCTGTCGACGGATTCTCTAGAAGTGAGATAAATTGTTTTGCGATATATTTCCAGTAGGTGGTGCAAGTGCTTCAACAGATAAGTCGCTAAACGACGGTGCTAGAACCTCAAAATATTCAAGGTTTGTGGCGTATTGTTTCTGTTCAGCTGTTCTGTTGTCGTGTTTCGCTTTTTTTTTTCAGTTAGAAACGAAATGTGAAAATAAGTCTAACATACGGTGACTAAGTATAGAGATCAGAAAATATCGAAAACAAAAACATCTAGTAACACTTTATACGTAAATAACTCACTGAATAACGTACGTACATACTAGTGAAAGAAAATTGAAGCAACCTGCGTGACTCAGCACCTTATGAATTAGCTAGATTTAAGTTTACGTCTTCCTACATAAGCTTACAAGCTTATATGGCTGAAAGCTAAATATGGATTATTAAAAATTATATACATACTAGTTATGCAACACTTTCGAGTGGTATACTGTGGAATAATATCCCACTAGTCACTTGTATTTTCTCGGAATACACACAAACCTTTAGGCGAGTGTGTAGACCGAGAAAATACAAGTGACAAGCGGGATATTCCATGGTATACCAGGAGAGAGCACTCATAACTATTTTATACCATGCCATAGAAAATACAGTAGTCAATGCAATCATTGCAAAATACACATAGCGCATGATGGGAATACCATTGAATATACAACAGCTTTCCTGCATTCTGATTGGCTGTATTTTCTATGTTTGTTTAACGCTTTATTTGCGACTGATGAACAGGTTTTTCCTAAAACGTCTCTAAAAGTACCATATAGCAATTCAATTCAATTTAAAGTGCTACACAGGAACAACTTTTTTTTTTTTCCTAAATGTTGTATTTTCTATGGCATGGCACAAAATAAAATATCTTTATTTCTCATAATCAACTCAGCTATCTTTATACCAAAAGGCATATTAGGCCTCTTTTCTTAAGATACTAAAGACTACAGCTCGAGAGAAAAAGTTTAGTTTAACAACTGCATCGCAAAATGGAGGCTGGGTGCCTGTGATATCCAGGAGCTTCCACTATTGGCAGCCAGCTCCTAGATGGAGACTGCTCCCATGGCTGGTAAATCCTGGCAAGCCAGCCATGAGCCCCCACGCAGAAGGGAGAGCAGGCACCCGTCACACTGTGTGAACAGTGGAAAAGAGGGAGGGAAATGGGGGGGAGGGAGGAAGCCTTGAAGATGAGGTCCCATGAACTGCCACGCAAATAACACGCTAGCGCCTGTAACGCTAAACACACTTCAGTCAAAGAGCACATGGGATCTGGCACATGCCCATGTATGAAACGCCGCTGACTCCAGACAACACTGGCGCTCTTTGTTGTTAACTCCGTTAAATTGCATTTAACTGCATTTAACAACTGCATCGCAAAATGGAGGCTGGGTGCCTGTGATATCCAGGAGCTTCCACTATTGGCAGCCAGCTCCTAGATGGAGACTGCTCCCATGGCTGGCAAATCCTGGCAAGCCAGCCATGAGCCCCCACGCCAAGCCGGAGGACCTCCGAGCAGCGCGCTAGCCAGCTCGGAGAAGAGAGGGGCTCATGGATGGGGAGGCCAGAGCCCCGAGAAAAATGCCCAAATCCGTAGGCACCCAGTAACTGGCAAATTAGTGACAAAAACCATAGTCAATGTGTAAAGAACGGACTGCAGACAAATATACTTTAATGGAAGAATGGTGAAGACGATCTGCTAAATGGGTACAGAAGCGCATCAGAGTTTGTTCACTGACTGGTAAAAGAGGCTGACTTGGCTCGAAGGGAGTATCCTGACTACAAAAATCTAAGAACTGACGTTGAGCCGAAGCATAAACTTGGCGAGTAGAAGGTGCGAGGCCATTGGTCAAATAGAACTGGCATTTATCTGTCAAATTACGGGCAGCTGAGCCAGCAGCGTTAACGGAATTGGAGTCGCCCCAGGAGCTGCATGAGGAGCAAGATGATGGAAACGCTGAAAATCAAAACGAGATAAGGCATCAGCAATCGAGTTGTCTTTACCCGGCGTATGAGAGGCAGTAAAGGCAAAGGAATGTCGGGCTGCCACAAGTGACAAGTGACGGAGAAGAACCATCATGTTTGGATCCTTCATGGTGCCCGAACGCAAAACACTAACGACTGCCATGTTGTCGGAGCAGAACTCAACTCGTTTAGAAGCCCATCGGTGGCCCCATAGGGAAGCTGCAATAACCACCGGAAACAACTCTTTGTAGGCAATTGCCAAGGGATGCTGAACAGCTGACCATTCACCCACAAACCATTCATGATCACAAATTGCACCATAACCCCGAGCACCAGCAGCATCTGAGGAAACGTAAAATTCAGGCAAGGTCGCCCACTGTGGGGAAAGCAGGAAACTGAGACCACCCCAAGAATGGAAAAATTCTCGCCACCAACGGAGGTCTAAGCGAAAGTCTTGGTTGATCCTAATTGGGTGGCTATCACGTCGAAAGGCTGACAATAAATTGATCATGTGTCTCAAGAAGGTACGCCCCTGAGGAACTACTTTACATGCGTGTTGGAGATTGCCAATGAGAGATTCCAGCTCCTTCCGTGAGCAATGTTGTTTGAGGGACCAGGCTTCCAGAAGTGCAGCAATACGATCAAACTTATCCTGCGGCAGACGGGCCTGAAGTGAGAGAGAATCGAGCTCAATACCGAGCACAGTTAAACAAGTGGATGGCCCCTCCAATTTGTTCGGGTGAAGTGGAATACCCCACTTTTTAAATAGCTTAACACAAGTATCAATATTGTTCTGGCAAACAGGTGAGTTAGGAGGGCCCAATGTATGGAAGTCATCCAGGTAGTGTAAAAGAAAATTCACATTATAATTGTGTTTGAGGATCCACTCGAGCATATCTGCAATGGACGAGAAGATGAAAGGAGCAGAGCGTAGTCCAAATGGAACGCCATATCAATAAAATATTTCCCACGCCACTTCATACCAAGTAGGTAACGATCATCAGAATGGACAGGGACATTACGGTAAGCACTTTCCACATCGAACTTTGCCAACAGCGTTCCTCTGCCGTGAAGCATGATCCCATCGATGATATCATCAACCTTCATGTACTGCACTGAAAAGGGTTCTTTTGGAATGCCATCATTGACACTATGGCCTAAAGGACTAGACAGATCCAAGATAAGCCGCCATTTTCCAGGCTGGTACTTCTTCGGGATAATTCCAAAGCGACTCACATGGAGGTTTGGAATAGGGGCTATAGCAAAGGGGGCCAGCTACACGGCCTTTGTCGAGTTCCGTGAGGAGATACTGGTCGATGACTGAAGGCTGAAGGGATGCTGAAGGCATATTTTTATTCTCCGATTTTAAAGATACCGCCCAAGGGTCAAAACCCAGCTGAAAACCATTTGTGAGACCTGAAATCACGTACTCCACTTGCATTTGGTCGGGGTAAGAACACAGTTCATGCCGAAGTTCCTCCGCGTCTATGGGGGTTACTCTGGATGGGGGGACCAGGTCTTGCTGCGGGGCACCCAAAATGGACAAAGAACAAGAGGGCAAAGCATGGTGTGCCACTTCGGAGGGCATGTCATTACCAAAAGCATCTTGTGGTGCAGGAACAACAACATTAACAGGAACAGGAATCAAAAAATTTGAAAAGGAAACTGAACAAGATGAATGTACGCTATTTACATATGGTTTGGATCCCACTTCAACGCCGCAGACATTTGCTTTGGGATGGGGGAGTTGACTGGGAGCGCCGGTAGGAAGAGGTTGAGGCCCGAAATGGACAGTTGACACGTGGATGATCACCTTCACATTTCTCACAGCGATGGAGGTACCGGCATTGACCAGAGGTCCAGCGACAGGTGCCATCATTCCAAGATCGGCAAAAGGTGGATGAACCGGCTATCGAAATTGAAGCTGAAGACGAAGTGGTTGGCTGCTGGCTTGACTGGGGAAGAGGTGACGAAAGAGTATGGAAGTTGTACAAATCATGGTTCATGTGAGACCAGTCCACCAAACCTGCAGCAGCTGCGTCCTTGCGGAATGCAACATCGTAATGGAGCCAAGCCTTCCCAGGGAACTGGCGCGACGTCTTGAGAATTAGCAGCTTGTATTGTGTCATGTCCTGCCATCTGGAAGAATGAGCACAGCAGAAGATCCACGAGTACACAGTGAATGCTTCAACCCATGTCACGATATCAGTGATCTCTTGCACCCTTTTCTTGGAAGAACTCACGAGAAGTTTGCCATCAAGGTACGTTTGGGGCTCTGTCTCCTGGGCTTTCAAGTTCTCTGCTAGCAAGTCAGCAAGATCCACAAATTGGCCAGACCTAATTTTTGTCACCAGCTTCTCCGGGATAGGGGAATAACCGGGGCCAACAACAAACGGCCTATTCAGGGATGTTGAGGTAGAGGCGATGGAGGAATTAGAACCAAAGGAGACCAATGGCGTGAAAGACTGGTTGGAAGATGGCAATCCATTCGCAGCACCACGAGAACCAAACAACGATGGCGAAGATAAAGAAGAATTGCCTAACGTGCAGTATGTTGAAATAAAGGGAGGAACGACCAAATTACCTGAGGACTGGCCTGCAGAAGAAGGCAGTGGTTGGTTAATGACAACAGAACCGGATGACGTCGTGCCCGACGCCGCGTTTCCCGCTGTCGAAGAACTCGATGAGTGACTTTGCAAAGCCGCCAAAATGCGAGGTAACGTATCCCCCAAGGCTTGTGAAAACGCTTGACTGAGGTCCTGTTGAGAGAGGACGAAGGAGGGCGGAGTGGACATCGGAGTCAAAGAAATGGGAGGACATACGACCGAAGAGGGAGAATCGGCTGAAGAAGAAGGCTGACTTGAATCCAACATGGCGGCCACACTGTTGTTTGTTGCACGACGATGTGCCATACCAAACGAAAGAAACAACGGCAAGATTCGAAAAACGACGAACGAAGAACAAATAATGCACACGCTACTCCGGGAGGAAGCCTTGAAGATGAGGTCCCATGAACTGCCACGCAAATAACACGCTAGCGCCTGTAACGCTAAACACACTTCAGTCAAAGAGCACATGGGATCTGGCGCATGCCCATGTATGAAACGCCGCTGACTCCAGACAACACTGGCGCTCTTTGTTGTTAACTCCGTTAAATTGCATTTAACTGCATTTATATTTTATTTTTATTGGCTTTACTATGTTATAATAAGAAATAATCAAAGAAAACAATCACCACAATTTATAGTGATAGTCGGTTGATATCAGGCAAATGTGTGAAATTAATAATGTTGTGACTGTACACATTGTAGCACATCTGTACCCATAATTGTGAGCAGTGAGATAATTTGCCTGATAATGCAGACTTCAATAATATTAATAATACATCGACATGCTAAGTTACATATTGAAATTATTTGTTGCCAGATTCTCATCAAAATGGTACATTTTGCAGCATGTTTGCCTTTCTTGCAAAGTATTGTATTGATTGATTGATTGATTGATTGATTGATTGATTGATTGAATGACATATTAGTTTCTATTAGTCTATGAATTATTTAGCTTTATGAGTGAACAAGTTGATTCCCAGGGAAAATAGAACCTGAGACATTTTCACACAATTTAAATTAAACCTACCAGGTATCATCTGATTTCTCCTATGGCTAACTAGGTTTCCCACTAGAAGATATAAGACCTCTGGTGTTACCTTATTAATATCAAAATGTGCTGTCTTATTCTTTCTCTCAGGTGACTGATGATCACATTTAATTAAGATGATTTGCACTCACTACTGTGATTTCAATGAAACTTTGTTGAGTCATGTGTCCAAAGACTCTGGCCTACCAAGATGTATCATGGGCACTGTACCCCCATCCGTGTTACTTCTCTTTATATTACTGCTTGCTTTGATTCAATTATACAAGAAAAGAAAGATGCAGAAAGATAATCATGGCAGAACTTTATTGTCCACTGATATAGAGTCAACTTCTGTTGAGGAAATCATAAGAGAAGAAGTTAAACCCAGTGATTGTGTACTTAAATGCAGGCGCATCAATGGAAGTTGCCAAATAAGTCAAAATTCTATTCAGGCTATAATGAACCCTGCTGAATTTGTTCATGGAGACAATCGTACATCATTTTTGTACACATTTCAACAGTTCTTGCACATTTGCCTTGTGCTAGTTCCTGTCTTTGATGTTATAACCAAGACTGTTATAGAACCCAAGAGACTGCAAGGGTATGTTGTGGTTAGTGATGGAGGAACCTTCTTGACATGGCTCACAGCTTTTTTTGTTCTACGTGCTGAAAGTTCAAGGTATTTCAAGGTTCATCTTAGCAGACATTCCATTGGTCTCTTGCTCTTTTGGTCTCTGGCATTTGTTATAGAGAATCTGGCCTTTATCTCTTGGAACAATCCTCACTGGTGGTTTGGTCGGAAGACAAGGATCCAGGAAGCTGAATTTGGTTTGTTTATAACACGCTATACAATAGTGGTGTTGATCTTTGCTTTTGGATTGAAAGGACCAGGTCTTTATCAGCCACCAAAAGTTCCTGTAGAAGAAGAGCCAAAATTTTTGGAAGGATCATCAGTAAGCCAACCTTATTCTGACTTACCATTAAGAACAATAACTTATGCAATTAGATTTGCTTTTGCTGTATTAATTTTATTGTTCAAGTAATGTAACATGTTGATTTACAGTTAGTTCCATGTAATAGAAGAAGTTGTTCTGTCACACTCAAGGTTTTTCTCAACAATTCAAATGTTGAATATTTTGTAAAAGATCTGCAGTGTCTGGCCCTTGCAAATACTTTG